>NC_090933.1:1042505159-1043185354 GCF_040938575.1 Ambystoma mexicanum
CCAGCTCTGTTCCCCCACCGAGATATCCGCGGACAGCCGCGGCTATCCGCGTATTGAACATGGCGGGAGTTTTGGGAAATAATAAATCACATCATGCTTATCACCAGCCAATCAGCAGGCGCATTGGGTGTCTGCGGACATCATGAAGCCCTCTGGGCCAATCCGGCCCTGTCCATGAAGTGAACAGGGAAATGGATCAGTGGAGCGGACCTAGATATCACTCATTTTTTGGGACCTACATTTTGCCTATTTTGAAGAAAACTACTGGATGGATTTACACCAAATTTACAAAAGCACGCTTTTGGGACACCAGCTGCCGCTCCTGCCATAAATTTAGTGAAAATCTGTCCAGCGGTTTGGGTTGTAGTTATGAGAAAAATTTGTTTTCTGTTGCATCTAAGGAAACAAAACATTTTGGGGCCCCACCTATACCTTTGCCCCCCTTCACGAAACCTCACCAAACTTGCCAGAAAAATTGAGAGCGGCCCGTATACTTTTTTATGCAAGGTTTG
Organism: Ambystoma mexicanum; assembly: GCF_040938575.1. NCBI lineage: Eukaryota > Metazoa > Chordata > Amphibia > Caudata > Ambystomatidae > Ambystoma > Ambystoma mexicanum. Next base: position 1,042,505,672 of record NC_090933.1, read on the forward strand.
GTAAGGATTCGTCCAGAGGGAGCAAAGTTATAAGCCGCCCAAAAAGTGCTCTTCCTCTGAGTTGAGCAACTTAACCATAACTACATGGCCGCTACCACAGGCTGTGTAATATGTATATATCACTTGTGTGTGTCCAATAAGTAGTCCCTTCACAGTCCGGTCCTCCTATCTAGACGACAAGTACCTCTGACGACTACAAAGGAATCGCAGCAGGACTTCAGCGGGGGCTTCCACAGTGGAACAGCATTCAACGGTGCACTCGATAGGTGCGCATGCCCGGCAGTTTAAATACAGTGCCTGTTTGGGGGCAGGAGGTGGCAAAATTCTGGCAGACAAAATCTGCTCTAACAACGACAAAGGAATCACAGCAGGAATCATGCCAGGACTTCAGCAGGGAATTCCACAGTGGAGCATCACTCAATGGTGCACTCTATCAAAGCACACACCAATATCTGATGTGCTGCTTCTCACTATATCCCCCCCAAACACTGACTCATGGCATCCTGTTACCACCCCAAATGGCTTACAGCTATGGCACTGCAGGTGCCTCCATCTGGAACATCCTCCCTCCATCTTGAGCCGGAGCACCTTAGTTTCCAGAAACTCCTCAAGACCTTTTTCTCCTCCTCCTTCTCTCGCCCGCTCCCTTGCTAACCTCCTTTTCTTTTCACCCTCCTTCTCCCCCTAATTCTGTACAGTTTTGCCGACTGGTCACCTGGTTCACCTCTAGAGCCTACATGTGCCAGGCTCCCCAGTCAGTCTTTTGCACTTGCCTCCGGGCCCCTGCACTTTGTTCAGCATTACTGCACTTAGCTTACGCTCGTAGAGTGGGGCAACCCAGGCACTTAACCGGACTCGTTTGTTAATCCCTCCCGTCTCTGCACCCCCGTCTGTACTTATGCATTACCTAAATGTACTAGCACCAGTTAGTTTGTCTGTCTGCCCCCCCGCCCCACCGTTTCTCTTCCCCCCCTTCCCAGCTTGGTCCCAACTTTAACACTTCATGCACTTGCACTAGGGGAAATGTCGTCAGGCCTAGTACTCTAGTTATTTTCTGTTTAGATCATTCAGAATCTTAATAGCCGAAGAATGATTACTGTATTTCCTTGTTCCCTTCCTGCCTTGAAGCGCTTTCAAGAACTTCACCTGTGTATAAGTGTTGTATAAATAAATGACCAATCAAATCCCCAAGCCATCATACCTCTCGATTCTAATTTGGGCAATGTCCTGAGCAAAATGCTAATCGCTACCCCTCAAAAAGCCAAGAAAACATCTGAATTTATTTCTCGTTTGATAGATGAATGTGGAAGGTATGCACAGCACAATAACCTGAAGTCTGCTTTCCCCACACAAACAAATGTGCACGATGGTGTGCCTCAGACTCGGCCACCCTCAACCCCCCCACGCCCCCGGAAAATAATCCCCAAACTTTTTTTCAAACAACTGAATAACCTACTCGACCATGGAAAGTACCAGGATACATAAAACACTAAGGAACGTAGGGCTAATGTTGTGCTGTTAAAGTGACAACCAAATGTAGATTATTAATACATTATTCAACAAAAATGATTGCATTGTTCATTTAAAAGCGACTCGTCCAAGTAGGTGGTTACTAAATGGTCTCATATGCAGCAGCCTGAAAAAGTGTTGCTGTCTAGAGTATCTCTGTGCCAAGAGAGCTTGATGATGAAAGGGCTGGTCTGGACTGCTTCCCCATAAACATTTTAATGTCTCAGTGTTGCGGATATATTGCACTTTTTATAGCAATGGCGGCATTTCTAAACTATCTGACAAATGACATCCTTACATTACATATGTATTTTACAATTCTTTTTCAATCCTGGGGATTTATTTAGTTGCAGTGCTGAGGCAACCTGGCCCAAGTTTAGAATAAACTGAAAAGAGATGATCTAGGAAGTGCTGTTAATGGGAGACAAGCATTAGCAACGAGTGTTTGAAATTAGTTTGATATCAGGAGTGTGCGTGTGACTAATGATATGTATGATATGTGATGTGGCATTTATAACGCGCCTGAACACAAGTGTTTCTAGGCGCGAAATGGAGGATTCTAATGCATGATTAGGACGCACTTCCTGTTGTCAATGGAAGAGAAGCACTTCCTGTTGTCAATGGAAGAGAAGCAACAGAAGCTTGTAGCAGCAGAAGAGCTCCAGGTCTGTGCTTTTAGTCTGCAGGGATTTGGGGGGGACGGAGGGACAAATAGAAGTGCTCAGGCTCAGACGTGCTAACACATTTCCTTTCCCAAAGGTGCTGACAGGGAATAGGTTATATAACTGGGTTTTATGACTGCGCACCGTTGCCATTTGCATGGTCTCCCACCTTTCTGTTCTGGCTGATCTAAAAGAGGGAGGTAGCGCGTGGGTAGTTGAAAAAAGGGCCAACTAAAGATGGCTTTGCTGTTACGTTGATGCTTGTAGTTCAAAAAGTACCAAGGTTATGCGTGTGAAAATATTTGTAGGTGGTTCCTGTTGCAAGCAATTGTGGTTCTTATGCCCAAAGGGGAGCCTCACTGCTGTAGTGCAAGTATGTTTAAGACTGCCCTTCTATCTTCTCTCCTAGACTCCCATGGCTTCACTGATGACCTTAGCCAACTGCTGCTCGAGCTTTCTTGGCTTTCAGTTGTACACTTGCCTACTGATTCCATTGCCTTGTCTCCCTAAATGCACAGCTGCCGGCTTACTCCTATAGACACCCTCTCCACCCAGTCCGATATCCATATTGTTGTCTTGCCCTCCCCTCTGCTTGTACACCTCGCCCATTCTGTAGCCTTTTTAGAACCACAGTCCCTTCTGTTGATTACTTTTCCAGTTTGACAGACATAAGTCTTCTTCATGTTACTCAATATCACAAAAGTGTACAATCTGTTTCTGTGGTCTTTGTAGATACTTTTACAATCAGATTATCTACTTTTACTATCACATGCTCACCCCTCCTTTGCATTTGTACACACCTCTGGGCCTGGTCAGTGCTTCATAAAATTGTATAAATAGATCACCAATATCAACTCTGCCCAACGATGACGAAAAGGCACCTGTGGCAGCAGATCGGTCTGCAAGATCCACCATAAAGATCTTGATTATGTGGCCAGACACTGTAGGCCAATTCCAAATGTCTCCCTATGATTGGGACCACTGCGTTTGTTCTGCAGGGCTTGTACCCTCAGTTGTGACTTCTGGCACCAGACCTATGCATGTGATCAAGAAGCCAAGCAGGTAAAGGAACTCTGAAACATTCAAAATATTACATGGAAACCTGACCCCATCAAAGTGATCATCAAGGTGATCGGCAGGACATCTTTTTTAAAGAAAATGAATGTTCAGGCTGTACCTTCAACAGTCAGTTGTTAAGATACAGAAAGTCATGGATACCATCCCTCCTGGAATGAGTAGTGCTGTGGCCCCTGCAGGAATTAACAAGAATCCTGGTCAGTGATGGATTAGAAGCATCCTGTCCCTCTCTGAAATTGCCTAAAGTAGCTGAGCCAAGGTTTACATCCTGAATTTCCACATCCAAAGGAATATGGCCTAATAGTGAAGATCTACTACAGGTCTCACACCATCTTTTCTTGAGCACTAACCATAATGGTGGGAGTGTGACCATAATTCGCAGACACAATCTGATAGCAAAATTACCATCTCCCAATCTCCCCACAGGAAAGAACTTCTCAGAATGTCCCCCCACCTATGATCTTAGTTGTAGTCTATTTTAATAAATTGACCACCTGGCTCCAAAAATGGCATTGCTAACATATTAGCCAAATCAGCTAAAAAAATAATTGGTAGGGGACTGAAATTATTGGTGCGAAAACAAACCTCATTCCTTCACAAGCCACCATGTGGAAAAACTTGTGGAAAAAATATTTGGAAAAACTAGTGGAACTAGGACTTACGGCACTAGATAAAGCCACCAATCTCAGAAACCAATATATAAAAGCCACTGAGAATGCCCTGATCATACCACTATGGTACTCGATTTTCCATCTTTTTGATAAATCTGTTCCCAAAGAGTACCTGAAGATGAAATCCAGATTTTGGCAATTGAGCAATGACCAAAATACTAATATCACACACCTTACCTTTGAGTCACCTGATCCTAGTTTAGTTTATTGTTTTGTATATAGCGCGGCCTGGCCCTGGGGCACCTGGGCGCTTGACATGGTTACAAGGTAACAGGTAATATATACATGGTTGTTGTAGTACAGGATACTAGATACATAAGCATAATTCTTACAGTACATGATATTCACGGTATGTACAATCCGTTGTGGAACGGGAATATTCAGAACAAGAATAGCAAGTGGAATATTTACAAGAGAATTACAACAAAAATGGTTCATGCAGGTTGTATTGGCTATCTATGTCTATAAATATATGTACAAGTGTCTCAAGTGAATAATGGGTGCGGCCTTAGGCTTCTTTGGCGATTAGCCAAGTTTTAGCATTTTGTCTGAATCGGTGGAAGGATGGTTCGATTCTGAGAGCAAGTGGAAGGGGGTTCCAGAGTTTCGAGGCAAGCACAGGGAAGCTCGAGCCACCTGCACTTTGGAGCCTGTAACTGGGGACATTTAAGGTTCGATTCTGAGAGCAAGTGGAAGGGGGTTCCAGAGTTTCGAGGCAAGCACAGGGAAGCTCGAGCCACCTGCACTTTGGAGCTTGTAACTGGGGACATTTGGGCTGATCTGGTTGGCCAAGATGAGATGTTATGGGTGAAGTTGACAGCAAGGTATCTGGGGGCTTGGTTGGACAGGCACTTGTGGGTGAGGGAGAGTGTTTTGTACTCAATTCTTTGGGGTACAGATAGCCCTTGGGTGGAGCGTCTCAAATCTGAGATGTTCAGATTTTGGTATATTCAGAGCTGCTCTAAGAGCATTATTTTGAACAACTTGTAGCTTGTCAATGTTCTTTTGGCTGTTGCAGAGATAGAGTGCATTGCAGTAGTCTACTTTCGAGAGTATTAGTGCTCTAGCAAGGGTTGTGCAGTTGGATGTAAATAGGTAGGGTATGCAGGCGTTGATAAGCTTGCATGTTTAGGTGGTAGAGGATGAGATGGCATTGATTTGTCTAGTCAGTGTGATGGAAGAGTTGAGGTATATTCCTAGGGGTTTTACATGGTTAGATACATCAATGTTGTTGCCGTCAATGGTAAATGTTTGGTAAAGTTGGTCAAGGTTGTTGTGTCTGGATTGGGAACCTAAAAGAAGAAGCTCTGTCTTGTCATTGAGGCATAGTCCATGCTTGGCCATCCACTCTTGGATGATAGAATAAATGTTGTTGAGGACTTTATGGTCAGTGGAATAGTCGCCTGTTAGTGGGATGAGTATTTTAGTGTCATCTGCGTAGTTCCTGTAGATGACACCCAAATGATCCAGTATGTCGAATAGGGGTTTTGTAAACACATTGTACAGTGTAGCCGAGATGCAGAATCCCTGTGGGACGCCGCAGGTAACGGGGCTGGTTCGGCGGCAGCGGTGGGTGCGAAGACCCTCATGGATCTATTGTTCAAGAAGGATTGAATCCAAGCATTGGCTTTGTCAGAAAAGTTGGCTGCAGAGGCTAGGTTTTTGCATAGAATGTAATGATTTACCAAGTTGAAAGTGGACGATAGGTCAAGAAATAGTAGTAGGGCCAGTTTGCCATTGTCTTTTAAGTTGTCCATTTGGGTCTTGAGGTCGATCAAGGTGGTCTCTGTACCATGTTTAGGGCGGAAGCCAGATTGTCTTAGTCCAAGTAAGTTGTTTTTCTCTAGGTGGTTCTGGATCTGGAGGTAGGCTGCTCTGTCCAGAATTTTTAATAGGAAAGGCACTGTTGTGATGGGTCTGTAGTTGGTGGGGATGCTGGGGTCCAGTGTGGGTTTCTTGAGCAGTGGTAAGACCCATGAGTCCTTAAGGTTGTCGGATACTATGCTTGATGTGATTGAAGAATTTATGAGTGAGGTGATGAATGGAGCTAGATGGTTGAGAATTCAAATGGGGTACGGTTGTCTGTTTGATTGGTGGGAAGGGAAGGGGTGAGGCTATTAGTAGTCGTAAGGCTTGCTTTCTTAGCTTCGATTTTTGCTTGGAGCATGGCAATTTTGCCGAGGAGGGCTTCTTGTATATTTGTACACCAAGAGGTATCTTTGGTGCATGTGTCAGGTATGGGGGAATGGGGATTCCAGCTCTCATAAGATATTAAAGAGCTCTTTTGTTTTGGATTTGACCTTGCTGATTCTCTCATTATACATATTATTTTTCATTTGGACGATTGCTAGCTTGTAGTTGTTGGAGGCTGAGACATCTTGTTGATGATTGAGGAGGAATGTTTCCATACTGATTCGGCATATCTCTTGTTTTTCTGAAGCGTTTTTAGTTCAGGGGTGAACCAAGAGTTGAGGTGAGAGCATGGTTTGGCTTTGTGTAATTTGAGCGGCGCAGCAATGTTGATGGCTTTGAGGACAGTTGAGTGTATAGGTCTATTAGATCTGTGGAGTTGTCAATGGTGGGTGTAAAGTCGATGATGGGTTGGCGCAGTGGGATTAATTTCTCAACTGTGATATTTTTGCTATTTCTGGTAAAGGCAGGTGGAGCGTTAGATGGCAGTTGTGAGGCATGTTTGTCTTTGTTGATGGTGAAGGTGATATGGTGGTGGTTAGTCCAGGCACAGGGTGTGTTAGATAGAATGGTGGTATTGCAGTTTAGGTCTGCTAACCAATCAAGGGTTCTTCCTTTATTTTGTGTGGGTTGTGAGATGTGATGGGTGAATCCTAACTCTGATGATGTTAGGAGATGGTGTTGGCGACCATGTTTGCTTTGTCATCTTTGGTGTCGTTATAACCAAGATTGAAGATCGCCTAGAATGAGTATCTTTGAGTTGGGTTTGGTGTTGTTAGAGAGCAGGAGAGTGATGTCATCGTTGAACGAGGAGATGGGGCCAGGCGGTCTATATAGGAGGTGGATGGTGGTGGTGTTCGTGTTGGTTGTGGATCAGCAGATGGGAGTGTTTGGTTGGCTATGTGTCTGATTTTAAGAGAGGTCTCTGCTATAAAGGCGGCGCCTCCGCCTTTAGCTGTTTGTCTGTCCATGCGGAATATGGAATATCCATTAGGGATGGCTAGCGCAAGGGTCGGTCCTGATGCTGCGAGGAACCAAGTCGCTGTGATAGCTAGGAAGTCAAGGTCATTGTAGGTGATGATGTCAGCTATGTCGAGAGCATGTGCGGCTAGGGATCTTACGTTAATGAGCGCACCTTTGATTGTTTGGATGGTGGGCTGTGACTTACTATTGAGTGGAATTGGGATGGAGTCATTGGGGAGGGGAGTGTGGGAGTTGTCCGGAGGTGCTAAGGTGTGTGTGATAGGAGTAGCAGAATTGGGTTTCCGTTGTGCATTGATGGCAGTGTGGGTTGGTGAGTCCTAGAGCCTAGTCTGAGGTTTCTATTCGTGGTTGTGCAGGGTATGATGGTGGAAGGTCTGAGAACATGTGGCTTGTGTGTTGCGTGTGGATAGAGTATTGTGTGTGGATGTTGGGATGAGTGTTTGTTGACCATGTTGTAATGAACTGGAAGGCAAGGTGATAGGAACGAAGTTGGGGCTATGTTATCAGGGAGTGTAAGGTTTGGCATTGCGGTGCTTGTGGTGACGCGTTGATCCGTGTTTGGATGGATGTGTGCAGGTAGGTACCAAGTTGGGGCTATGTTATCAGCGAGTGCAAGGTTTGGCATTGTGGTGTTTGTGATGAAGTGTTGACTTTTACTGGGTTGCTTGCATGTGGGAAGCATGTTGTGGATTATGTAGTAAGATCTGTAGAGGAGGGATATGTTGCAGAGAGAAGTAAGATACCAGAAGACATGGAGTGTTATTCTCTTGTCTGGCTAGTTTATGATGCAGGATAGTGGATGTCGAGGTGACAGAGTATAAGCAATAGTAAGTTCTCTATCGGGAGCAGTGGCGAGCAATAGGAGAGGTGCAGTGACTGTGCAATAAGTGTGCAGCAAGCTAAATGCGGTGGTAGTGGCTTTGGGATGCGCCAATACATTCAACAGGGTGGGTGGTGGAAAATAATCAGCAATATAGTCAGGGAGAGTGAAATGCAACAGCACGCTAATTTCGATGTTCTGCTGACTCGCTGATTGTGAGGTGTTCCAATTAGACGTTTAAATCATGCAGCACTATGTAAAGAACATTATATACAGTGTTAGGCATAGCAAATAGATGCGAGAATAGGTAATCAGCAGTAGGCAATAAACATTGCAAATGGAACACAGTAAAAGATGTTCAGTAGCGAGCAGGCATACTCGTAGCGTAGTGCTTTAACAGGGTAATACTGGCAGAGTAACGAAACAGTGGTGTTATAGCAGTGATCAGGAAGCACTAGCAGGGTATTAAAGCGTTCTCTGTTAATAATCGGAAGCGTAGAATCGGGATGAGGGAACAGTAGCAGGCTAACAGTAATTTCGGCACGTGTCACTGTTCTGGCAGTAGCATGTATAGATTTGAGTTTCCGGGTGGGCTAGCAGTGTTAAAAGTACTTGTAAAAGTCAGTCGACAGTCGAGTTGACAATAAAGTGTATACGGAACGCCAGATACTCAGCTACTTGCTGGCGTGTCTCGGGTTTAGTTAAACAGTGCGTATGGAGGGTCTTACTTGCAGGAGGTAGGTAGCCGTAGGTCTGCGTTGGTGTCTTTGGGGTGGTGTGGTGGAGCAGCAGGGGTGACGGCCGGCAGCATAACTGGGCCCGGGGCATCGGCGGCACGGACAGGCACAGACAGTGCAATTCCTTGGTGGATGGTGCCTTTGGGTGATTGTGCCGGCTTCCGCCTACCGGCGACCACGATTGGCTGTAGTAGGGGGAGCTGGCCAATCAGGGCACGAGCAAATGGCCAAGTCTCACCTAGCAGAGGTGTCAGAAAACGGTGGCCATTTTGAAATGGCGATTCAGATGTCAGATTTTAAGGAAATCAGCCGAAATATGTAGTTTTGCTTCTTGTAGGAAGCTGATCAGGCGTTTGAAGACATATTAATGTGATGCATCGTAAATATGGGTTCAGATCATGTTGCGGTTCTCATCAGTGCAGATCTCGCGTATCTCACCGTGCTCCTGCATCGGAATGGAGCCGGTGACCACAGCCAGGTGCAGGCTGTCTCTCATTGAGGACAGGGCTCCAGCCCTTCCTTCGTCGCTGGGGTAGGATGAATATGTCATTAAGTTCGAGCACTATTGGCATTGTGAAATTCATTGCTTGCATTAAATCCTCCAGTAAAAAAACATGAAAAGACTGAAAAAAGTTTAAGGTAGGAAGTTAATTCCTTACTTCACCTCACAAGAAATCATGAGAGAAAATGTCAGAACAGCTAGGACCCAAAAGTAAAAATTCTATTTAGGAGACAATTTTGCCTTATTAAAATATAAAACCTTACAGAAAAAAATAATTACTTTACAAAAAAAAGATTTTGTAAGCTCTTCACACCCAAGTTATTCTTGTTCACTAAGGAAATAGGCAATCCAGGCCCTTGTCTCCACGATTACTCCTTCACAGGCACAAGTGGACAGATTATCAAGTTTCTTCCTGACGAAATGGAAGCTGATCTGGGTAGCTTTACAGAACCCAGCATATTAATTTCATAGGGGAACAATTTAGAAGCCAATAACGCGGCCCCACTCCTCGGAAATATTTCACAATTGGCTTGAGCATGTGGAGATGCTCCTTATCTTTTCGAAATATTCAGATTTCCCTCATGATTCTCTTCTGCCAAAAGTCGCCACATACATCTTCTCATTGTGTAAGGAAATCCAACATCGTTTGAACTCATCCCTTAACCAAGGATTGTTTCAAGAGGCCAGTAAAAATGAAGTTGTATGACCACTCCTTAGTCGAAAGGATGAATCTTGGTGGCAATTTAAGATCAACATCACAACTTCCACACCATGATAAAATTGAGCTGCTGATTTAAATGACCATGTGAGTGACTTTAAAACTATTCAATCTTTCACAGATGTTGCAAAAAATTACAATTTGTTGATTGACAGTGAAATACACCTACATTATAATTTCTTAATTATAAAACAGTAATTTCACAAAAATAGATTGTATTTTGAAAATATCATCAAAATGTTGTCTAAGAAAACAACATATCAGCAGTAGATGTCATCAATATATCTGTATAATCATACAGTTGCATCTAAAGTGCAACAGCATTTAAGGTGCTAAGGAGCAAAAACAAAGTGTTAGTAAAATCGGTAAGTAGAACCCCACCCCCCCCCCCCCCCCCCCCGTTGAGACTGTAGTAGTAAATAGATTTTATAAACATAATTTCAGATTCCAATATAAAACACTTCAATCTGTGTAATGTAATATACCCTTATTATCACTGTTACTTTCAATACACCTTTCAATCTGTTTATTCTGTGTACCTCGTCATGTTTCTGTCCTTAAATGCTGCAATTGACTGACAATCTTTGGGGTTATAATATATACAAATACAAATACAAATGTAACCAGTTCATGAGGGAAATGCATTTGAAAGAAGAAGTCTATAAAGAACAAGCCTTGGAAACCTTGCAAAACAGGTCAGGCCTAAAGTACCCCTCAACATTTTAACCACCATCCCATACTTTTTCTCCAGAATCCATAGTTTTCAAAAAGAAGGTATGGGAAGAAGTTGAAAAACTACAGACCACTCATTCTAAAACTAGCAGAAAAATGAAAAATCCTTAGCAATTGCTGGGTAAAAACCCAGATATTATTATAATGAAAGCAGATAAAGGATGTGACAGTGATTAAGGATTGTACAGCATATGTTGATGAGTGCAATAGATTGTCAGATTAAATTAGCTGCAAGAAACTTGGTAAAGAACAAACACAAAAATTACTACAGGAGATATGTAATAGAGTAGAAATGGTGGTTAAGTAAACAAGAAACAGAATTTCTAGCAAACGACATAGGTCATGCGCCTGTATTTTATATGGTTGGGAAAGATACATAAATGTCTCAATCCACTAGGAAGACCTCTAGTTTCAGAAATATCATTCATTTTGGAATTAGTACTAGTAATATTATTAAGTGCAACTCATAACAAGAAAAAACAGTTTTGAGCCACTGTGCAAAATACATACAATCCTAAAACAATAAATAACATACACAGACAAAACAATGCACAGCGGAACAAAAACAATAGTTAATCAGATTAATCCTACCAATCATGACCAGTTCATCCATTAAAATACTGAGAATAAAAATCTTTGTCTAATTGAATCTTGAAGGTCTGTAAAGGGGAACTCTTTCTAATGTGGATAGATGAACATGTTACTTACCAACTGGTTACGTTCTTTCGACTGGATGTTCATCCAACGTATTCCTCATCTTTGACATGTAAAAGATGAGGAATATCTTTTCGGCAGAGGGCGCCCTGCATCGATGGCATCGAGTCAATGTACCTCGAAGGCCTCAATCGAGGGTGACCTCATCAGATGTTATAAGTAGCACACGCAGCACCCATTGGCCTCAGTTCTGTTTTTCCCCTCCTCGTGTTAGCAAAAATGCCCGTAACCATGGGCAGGACAGTACTCAGCCTTGTTGGAACAAAAGCTGCAATAATATGGGAAATTCTACAGAGGGGTGGGTTGGGAGCATGATGTGGAATACATTGGAGGAACATCCAGTCAAAAGAACGTTACCAGTCGGTAAGTAACTTGTTCTTCGTATGGATTGTGTCCTCCAAAGCATTTCTTATCTTTGACAGATTCCCAGAGCATTTTCCATGTGTGGAGGAGGATGAAGAATTTAGATATGCAAAGTGTTAAAGGGCAGCGTAAAGCACTGCCTTACCAAAAGCGACACCCTGAGCATGGGAAGTATCCAGAGAGTAATGCTTACGTATGACCACGTTGCAGCATCACAGATGTTTCTAATAGGGACACCCCTTTGGAGGGCTGTCTAATAGGCCATGCCCCTGATGGAATGTGCATGTAAACCCTCCTCAGTGTCCTTGCCTGCCAGTTTGTAGCATTCAGAAATAGGGATGATGATCCACCTAGACAAGCTCTGTTTGGAAACAGCCTGGCCCAATTTGTGTCCAGTATACCCTACAAAGAGCTGGTCGTCCACTCGCAACTTGGACATCCTGGAAATATAAAAACGTAATGCTCTCCTAGGGTCCAACCTATGTAGCCTTTCCTCTTCCTTACTAGGATGTGGAGGAGGATAAAAGGCCGGAAGCACAATTTTCTGACTTAAGAAAAAGTCCGAAACTAACTTAGGTATGAGGGAGGGTCTAACCCTCAACACAACCCTGTCCTTGTGGAATATAGTAAAGGGTAGCTTGGAAGAAAGTGCCTGCAACTCGCTCACTCTACGTGCAGATGTTAGAGCAACCAATAGTATCTTAAAGGTTAACGACCTCAACGGACATGTGTGCAAAGGTTCAAATGGCGCACACATTAGGAATTTCAACACCAGGTTGAGGTCTCAAACCGGAACCTGAAAAGCAGAAGGTGGGAACACATTTGTGAGCCCTTTTAGAAATTGAGTCACCAGGGGAATTTTGAAATAGGAGCATTCCTCAGATGAGTGCTTGAAGATGGAAAGTGCTGCCAGGTAACCCTTAATGGTTCCAACCAGAAGACCCGTGTATGCTCATGAAAGCAGAAAAGCTAGAACCTCCGGAGTCTTACATTGAAAAGGATCAACATTCTTTTCCCTGCACCAGTTGCAAAACTTATTTCAACGGCAATGGTACAGAGACTTTGTGGCTGGCCATCATGTCTTCCGGGAGGTCCCAATCTTTGTATCTCAACCTTTCAGAAACCAAGCGTGAAGGTTGAGAGTGCTGACCTCTGATGGAGAACCCGACACCCCTCTTGCGAGAGAAGAGCCTCTCTTTGCAGAAGACATATCAGAGGACAGATGGACATGTCCAGAAGGTCCGGGTATGATGTTGTTCTGGCCCAATCCAGGGAAATGAGGATCATGTGGCTCCGGAACCGTCTCAACCTCCAGATTACTTCAGCAATGACTGGGACTGGAGGAAATGCTTGCAGCAGTGGGAATTCCCAATCCACCACGAACGCGTCTCCTAGAGCTCCTCTCAGAAGAAATTCCCTTGAGCAGTACTGCTCGCACTTCCGGTTGACCCCGGTCACAAACAGATCCACTTGAGGGGTTCCCCAAAGGGCAAAGATCTCTTGAAGGACTTCCTGAGCTAACTAACACTCGTGGGAGACCGTGCTCTGCCTGCTCAGAGCGTCCGCCACCGTGTTCTCCTCGGCTAGCTGAACTGCCGACAGGTTCCTACTTGAATAGCCCAATACAAGAGCTGCATTGCCTCTCTGCACAGTGGCAGTGACCCTACGCCGCCTCTCATTTTAAGTTAGTGCATGGCCACTCTATTGTCCGTCATTATCGGGGCATGCTTTCCCTGCAGATATGGCAGAAAAGCCTTCAGTGCTAGTCTGATTGCTCTCAGCTCCAAAAGATTGATGTGTAGTTTGGACTCCGATGCAGACCAACTACTGTTGACAGTCAAATCGTTGGTGTGAGCTACCCACCCCGTGAGTGAGGCATCCGTCACTACAGTCATCTCTGGCCATGGTTGCCAAAACCGTTGCCCCTTCAGAATATTTTCCTCGCAGGCCCACCACAGAAGATCCTGTGTGGTCGGGATCTGAGGTTGGAACAACATCCGTCCCGAGAACTGGGACCATTGCGTTCTGAGAGCCCACTGAAGGGACTGCATCTGCAGGTGGGCCTCTGGCACCAGAAAAATGCAGGATGCCATGAGGCCAAGCAACCTCAAGAATTCGAAAGCCGGGAGACTGTGGGCATTCTGGAATTTTGTTACCATCTGAAGAATGTCTTGAGCTCTCACCTTGGGTGGCAAGCACTTTCCCAAGGACGTGTCTTTGACAGACCTGATGTACTGGAGCTGTTGGGAAGGTGTCATCTGGGACTTCTTGAAACTGAGGGAGAAGCCCAGTCTGTGAAGGGAGTGGCAGGTAACGTTGAGATGATCCAAGGCTTGTTTAGGAGAACTTGCCCTGATCAGCCAATCGTCCGGGTAGGGGTAGACGTGAATCCCCCATCTCCTGAGATGCACTGCCACTACCCACAATCAATTTGGTGAAAACCTGATAGTGCGAGCCACCAACGGCGAACCTCAGGTATTTCCTGTGCTTAAGATGGATCAGCACATGAAAATAAGCACCCTGAAGGTCCAATGACACCAACCATCCTGCAGTTGGAGGGCCTGAAGGATCTGAGAAAGAGTGACCATCTTGAATTTGTGCTTCCTGAGGAACTTGTTCAAGTATCACAAATCCAAGATGGGTCTCAGTCCTCTGTCTTTCATGGGGATAAAATAAAATGGGGAATACCAACCCTTGTTCCCCTCTGCTACAGGAACTGGTTCTATACCACCTTTCTCCAGGAGGGTTAAGATTTCCTACACAAGGAGAGGATCCGTAATCCTCAAAGAGTGTTTCCCCGGTGGATTGGTCTGAGGCTGCACTATAAAAGGAAGGCAGTAACGTGGGCTATTGTTTCCAGAGCCCAAGCATCTGAAGTAATGGCTCGCCATTCGTCGAGATGCTGAGACAGGCTGCCCCCCCCCCACTGGTGAACCGTGGCGCAAGCTTTCAGAGCAGTTTTGAAGTGGCTGCTGCAGACCCGGATGGCAAGGAGGCTGCAGCTTGAGTTGGCTTGGCACCTCTACCTCTTCCACCACAAAGGAATTTTCGCTGGCCTCTTCGGCCATTCCTCTCGCCCTTCCAAATGAGGAGTAGTAACGAAAAGGACAAAAAGGGTAAGGTTGCCTAACAGCGGCACCTAAAGACTTGGCTGCCGCCTTAGAGGTCTGCAATTTCTCAAGGCTCTCGTCAGTCTTGCTGCCAAAAAGATGAGACCCGTCAAATGGCATGTTGCGAAGATGAGGTTTTGCACATCAGGTGCAAAACCGGACTTGCGCAACCACGCAAACCTGCGCATCATGGTGCTCGTAGCCATGGACCTGCTGATGCTATCTTCAGTATCCAACCCAGACTGAAGGGACTCGCATATGGTTTCCTTGCCGTCCTTAACAATAGCCGTTCCTTTCATCCCCTTCTGGAATATGCTCTGCCGCCATAGATGTGCAATCCCACAGAGTGTACGAAACTTTTGCCAAGGCACAGGTGAAGTTGGCCGACTTCAGCGCCATACTCCCTGCTGAAAAAAATACCTTACATGCCCATCCATACACATGCTTATCATCCCTATCAGGAGGGATGGTAGGGTACGCTGCCTTGTTTGAGGTAGTCATAGCTGCCTGGACCACCAGACTATCGGGGTGGGATGTTGGAACAGGTAGCCGGGGTCGCCACTGGAAGGGCAGTATTTTCTTGTAAGAGATTTGTCCGCCGCCGGAGTAGTCTCCGGGGTCTCCCAATTCCTGGCCACCCTTTTTTGAAGAGCCACATGGAAAGGTAACAGGATTCGTGGGCGGACCCTGGTCCAAAATGTCGGTGAGACCATCCAGATCAAAATGCACGGGAGGCCTAGACCAGCCCAAATATTCAACAACTCTAGACATAAATTGCCAGTAGGAGGTGTCAGCATGCTCCCCTGGCTCTGGCTTGCCGAACTCCAGCTCAGGAGAGGGGTCAATACCACTAGCATTATGCAAAGTGTCACAAAGATCTTGCATCCTACTCTCCTCCGAAATGAGACAGTCAGGCACATTAGGCAGATTAGGGGTCCCATGCTGGAGACTAAAAGGGGCATCTTCCTCATCCGAATGCTCCTCCTCCTCAAAAATGGAAGTGAGGGACTTAAAAACATCATTTTTCAGTAGAGGGGCAAACATTTTTTCAGGTGTGGAACCCGGAGGCTTCGAAATAGTGGAAGGCATCGGGCTTGACTTAGCCAGTGCCTTTTTAGGAGGTTCCATAGGCCCTGGGGGTTAAACTGACAAAATCAGTCCAGCCGGTGTCGATGGTATCGGCGTCAACGTCCACAATGGCGTTGAAGGCACCGAAGGCCTGAGAGGGGTCGAGGACCCGATGGGTTCCGACGATGGCTTTGGCACTGTGGGCTTCGAAGGCACCGACGTCCTGGACCGTTCACCACATCTGGAGTGATCCTTGGACCCCTTGTCCGATCAAGGTCTCGAGGGCTCTCGATGTGGATCACATCATTTACTCGGGCTGGAGGGCGCATGAGCTTCTGGTCAAGACCGCTCCTTGCCAGCTTCCACAGAAGGCGTGGACGGAGCCCTGGCCTGTTTTTCAAAGATCTTAAGCAACTGTGCTGGTGTTGACTTTTTGGACGGATAGGTCACCCTCTCAGGGGTGCCGCCTGACAGAGATGAGGAAGGTGACCGTTGGTGCCTTCTCCTCAAGCGCTTCGACGAGGACGAGTGGTGGGAACCACTACGAGATCTTGAACGCTTGGCCTTCTTCCACCAAGGAGAGCCGCCTCTCGGCTCATCGGTCAAAGACTCAGCAGGTCGGGATTTATGGGGTTTGGACACCTTACCTACCTGAAACTTCCCCTTTCCTTTCTGCAAGGCCCTTCCTGTCATGGATTGACACTTGAGCACGTATCCGTCTTGTGGTCCTCACCCAGGCACCACAGACAGACACGATGCAGGTCCGTAATGGACATTTTGGAACCACAGTCCTTGCATTTCTTGAACCCGGATCAAGCGGTCGTCAGAGTGAAAGACTAAGACATTGCAACAGCAAATACTTCAATAGTACGAGAAGCACTGAGTTTCACTAAGCAAACACGTTTGCAGAAAAAAGGATCTGAGGCCAATGGGCGCCATGCATGGTACTTATAACATCCGATGATGTCACCCTCGATGGAGGCCTTTGAGGGACATCGACTGGACGCCATCAACGCAAGGTGCCCTCTGCCGAAAAAGCTTTTCAAAGCAGCCGAAGCTGGACATTACATGTCAAATCTGAGGAATACGTTGGAGGATACAATCCATTCGGAAGTGTGTTCCACAATCGGCAGCCTGCAACACGCAAGAACCCTGGACTATTCTCACAGCATGGTTTTGTATGGCTTGAAGTTTTAATAATTAATATTTTGTTAAATTCCTACATGGGCTGAAAGGCAAGAATACAGTCTAGAAAATACCACTGCCTTGTAAAAAGCAAGGACTTAAATTGGTCCTTGTATTTGATTTAGCCGACTAATGTTATAGAGATGGAGGTGGGTGTTTTTAACTACTTCATTAATTTGTGGTGTAACTTTAAGTTGGTTATCAAGGGCACACCCAGATTCCAGACCACTGCCACTGGTACTGGTTATATGCCAAAATAAAATAAGCAACAAATGTTGAATGCCCAAGGCTAGAATGCCAGGAGACTTGCCTAGGAAATTCAGTAGAGCAACCTAAAAGGAGTATTTTCTTTTTTGCCTCCGTTCAGACAAAAACAACTATCTTGCATCCAACGCTGGACTGCACTAGACACTTTACCAGTTTGTTTCTAAAAATAATATTTCCTGTCTAAATATGTGAATGTTTATCTAGGGCCCATGGTGAGCCAAATAAAGTCATATCTACAGCAGACTAAGAAGGTGATTAATATTGGAGTATTACAGTTTTCATCCTGCAGAAAGCATCTTTGTGTGCCTAGATACAAACTCTCTATACTCAAATACCCCAAAGGACTACTCCTGAATTTATGGAAGAGACTAACGTAAAGGACGGATTATCACCCTGTCCCCAACTGTTTTCTCCTATGTGCACATAACTGGCACTTGAGGAATTTATTCCAATTTATGAGCTGTCTTTATCAGCTGATAGAGGACACGGCTATGGGGCCACAAAGGCACCTAATTCCGGAAATCTTTATGTCAACATGTTAAATAATTCCATAATATATACAGACACCAGTCTGCACAAAAGACATTTAAAAAATAGGTTACTTCACAATGACAACATTCTAGTCATATGGCAGGGAACAGAAAATTAAGTCCTGCCTTTGTTAATTGGGTAAATATTCATAATCTTTTTTAAAAAATGTTTTTGTACTGTAATATGGAACACCAACATGTTTTTAATATTACAACCTACAGCAATTAGGGCACTAAAAGCACATCATACATTGGCTGCTAAAGATGTTCCCCTACATTATAACATTCAACATGATAAACCTGTTAAAAAAAAAAACAATTGACATTTTAGGCAACTGGTAAGACAAAAGAAAATGCAGAACACATGAGGCATAGGTGGATGAGGCAAAAAGCATAAGAAAACTAGAAGATAGATATTATCCACCCTCAATTGTCAGGTGAGTGAAACGAGCTTATAAGAATACACATTTGGCACTCCTAGAAAAGCAATCCAAGACCAAAACAGTAAACTGATTTGCATGTATTAATACTTTCACTAATTTATCCTAAAAAAATCATCTTTGGAGGATTTTCAATCACAACTAATATTTGAAAGAACCAATATTTGCCTTTAAAAATAGCACATCAATCAAAATATAATAATGAAGGAAGATATTGAGAGTATAAATTCAGCACAACCCACCTTGATCCAACAACGGGGCGGTACCCCAACCCTCCCTCCCCCTTAAACAGGGTCATTTGCCATTTTGGAAGTGTATGGTATGTAATAAACAAGTAAAATGAATTAAATTGATATAGGCCTCCCTAACTGCTGGACAATTACTTCAACTGGGAGAGACAGAATGATGTGTATATATGATGACGTGCCTGTGGGTTTAAAATGTAAATGGACAGAAAATGTAAGATGCACATGATTGAACATACATGTTGCACAACAAATTAGATTGAAACAGAACACTTTGTTTCCAATGGCCATAGATATGAAGAATTCAATTGGACCATATTGAAGAAAATGTAAAGCTATATATTAGAGGATTCAATTGCAGTGTAGAGTGGCATAAAATTGTACAAAAATTCCTTGTATTAAGTACCATACTTCTAAAATATGTATTTAGATATTCCTCCATATTTTGGTGGGTTCATTTAGGAGCGCAGACCTTTTTAACAATAAATGGCCATTAAGATATTTATTGGAGGAACCCAATGCGAAATGGAGTAACAATATTGGTACTTCATACTTAAGTATGCAGTGTGTCTCTGGAGTAACATCAATGCTTAACATATACATGTTATGTCCAGACATAATTACATACAGTTGACGCATGTCACGGCAGCCACCCTATATTTTATTAGCGCCCGGGGTAGGGGGAGCAGCTAATCAGGTGCCTTGGTTCATGGGTTGAATCCTCTAATCTAAGCCCGCATTACATGGAAACCGCAGGCTGCCTCCCCTCCACCCCCAGACCGCCATCTTCTCCTCACCCTCCGCTCCCTTTTTTTATTTTTAAATATCCCAAACACCCCTCCCCAGCCCGATTTACCCGATTGTGCTGGCAGCAATGCCCACCGCTGCCGCTGCTTCTTGTCCTCTCCTTTTGCCAGCCGCAACAGGAATAGAAGAGGGGCTCTGTGGTGGCCATCTTGGAACAGTTTTTTTCTATGAATAAATGGGACACCGCAAGGCATGCCATTCATTCATAGAAAATACGTTATCAGCACCCCGGGTTACCGCTTTGGTAACCCGGGGTGATAATGCCATTAGTAACCCATCCAATGGGCTATATCGGGGAGAACATCACGGTGCCCTCGTTTAATGCCCTTGCTTTGCTCTGGACTTTAACTTGGGCTGTCGGGTCGTTATCTCCGGGGTAGCCTGTGGAACAGGTTACTACCCCATATTCAGTAGCTGTTTTCCACACGCATTCTTTACAATAAGGGCAGCAAAGCAACAGATATTTCAGATCTTGGGTAAATCCGAAGGCAATTGTGTAGAGGTACTTCAAAACAAGTAAGAGTGTTTACTACACAGAGTTCCACCATTGATTTTTCTAATAACCTAAACAGATAATCGCAAATTCATATCCTTAAATTGCTCTGTCCCCCTGTTCCTGTTTTTAAGTTTCTGCTAAATTAGATCCAGGAGTACACAGCCTATTAAAACTTGTATGCAGAAGAAGGGCAAAATGCTGCCATTAAAAAAAAACAAATCGCTAAACAAGAACCATTGCACTAGTGATAGACTTTTTGAACAGAGAATAGAGACATGCCTACATATAAAAAGAATTATAATTTTTAACACCCTTGAAGATACAAGTAAACCGTGTACCATTTTTGTTTAGAGACTCATGCTAAGAAGTCCTCTTCAAGTATGCTAATACAAGAACTAAGGGCTAAAATTCCCTTCCATCACTAAACATAGAAAGAGGTTAAACCATTCATTAAATGAGGAACATTTATTTTCCTACACATATAAATTAAGATTCTTCAGTGTCAATTTAAAATCCATTTCATCTATTTTCACATATCAGAAGAAAAGCAATGTGGTGTAGTATTATTGAAAGAATGGTTGAAGGTTGACCAAGTTTTCCTTTCTTCTATGAATACAATAAGAGACTCCTGATGCAGAAACCAGGGGTTCTATATCAGAAGTTCTGGAAGGTGGTGTATTCCTGGGAAAATCATAGCAAGACACATTCAGGCAATGCAATATATCAGATCCCTGAAGAATGTCCGTCAATCATAGCATTTAAGGACAGAAACATGTAGAGTACACAGATTAAAAGGTGTGTTGAAAGTAATAGTGATAAGGGTATATAACGTTAGACAGACTGAAGGGTTTTTTTAAAATAAAATGTATTGAGATTCAAATACAAAAGAAGATAAAATGTATCATATCCATCACCATTATCATAACCATGCTGAAATAATCATCATGAACACAAAGCATACAAACAATAACCTAACGGTGACAAAGGATCTCTCATTTAGTCCTCGCTGGGTCACATTTAAAAAATGTAGCATTTTCAAAAGCATAAGAAACGTCTGTGCGTTTGCATTTTGACAGGAATTGCTGAAAGGAGTCTGTTCAGCAAATCAATATCTTGGGTGCGTGTTTGAGCCATCCACTGTAGTAGCAAAATGATTTTCTAATATGTGACAGGGTTTATTGCAAACTGCCCATAATATATCGATATATAGGCGGGACCGTCATAGGAGTGGTCTACACCCTAGATTCACCCATTCATGTAAAACAGAGGGCTATTCGAACATTTCTACTTGTCAGTTTTTCTACTTTTTTGGGCGGTACACATTGTATTTTCAATAGAAGAAGCAATTAACGTCTTTGTGAATCTGATTTCACCATTACATGTCTCTGTATCTGAATAGAGTTATTATAACCTTGAGAGTTTGCCTATTTGTTTCATATATAACCTTCGAGTGATTCTCAGAATCTGTCCGCCACTTGGGATTGGTGTCTCTCTTTACAACTTCTCCTTGCATGATCACGTGCCTGCGATAATATTCGTTTCCACCTTTGAAAGCCAGGGGGGTCTTTTAACTTTCCAATCTATCAGAATAGTTTTCCATGCAGTGAACATAATATGTATAGGTAATACTTCATCATGTCATGTCTCCAATTTTCCTGAACAGAAAGGATAGGGGTGAATTTTCGAGAGTTGTAGCTTGGATCATCTCTATAATGATAGAACGGCCCTCCAAAATGGTTGTACCTTGGGGCAGGTCCAAAATATTCAAACGTCCCATCATTCCAATCTTTCCATGATTTGTCCAGCAAACAGGGTTCTTCCCTATTCATATTTAATAGAATTCAGCCTGTGTATAAAAAAATATGCTGCATTTTTTAACTAAATCTCCCTTTTATTATCAGACAACACCCTGTTTATTATTGCAAAACATTAATTTATATCTTAACATCCCAATGGGATGCCCAGGTCCTCTGAACAAACAGCTGCCATGTCATGTTCCGATGAGCGATATTTGGTATACCCAGGCGTAACAATTCCTCCTTTTGGGCAAGCAGTGTGCATCTCACAACATTTCTATTTCGCACAAGGGTTGTTCACAATGATGGTCAGCTGAGGTGTCTGCTTCTACAAAGGACATAAGCACCCTATGGAACAGCTATTGCCTGGTTGCAAATCCTGTGAGCTCTCATATCTCAGAAAAAGGTCTGGGGACAAAATCCCTATAAATATCAGCTATGCAGACATTTTGCCATCTGTCTGAGGGAATAAGCACTGGTATCTTTCATAGATTCACATGCAGTTTGAATATTCCACATTGCCAGGCAGGAAATCCTCGGTAACAGTAAAGCAGTATACATTTGCATTTTAAAACTGCTGTCACTTTAGTGCTCTATTAGTGTCATTTGGGGTGTATTGCCCCACAACCAATTAACAGGTCTCCCTTCGCTCCACCCCCCCGTAGGCCACCTTCAGATTCTAGCAAGCACACACGAAACGTGGCAAATATGAGCCAAGAAGAGCCATAAGGACAAGTAGGGCGGGAGGGTCGCATGTGAATCTATGAAAGATACTGATATTTGGTACAGGAGTTGCAGCTAACTAATTTACTCCTTCTCTAGCATTGGATCCTTCATAGATCCACATGCTGTTTGACTAGATCACAAAGCAGTACACACACACAATGGGTGGAGGAAAATCTTACCTAAAGGAAACACCTCCGAAAACACTCACGTCACTCAAACAGATTGCGTAGCATTGCTTGGCCGACCCTGGACTCCTCAGTGTAATTCCTATCAATGCAGTAAAACCTTGTGAAGGTATGGACCGATCTCCATGTGGCAGCCCTGCAGACGTACAGCAGGTGAGCACCAAAGAAGAACGTCACGGTCCTTGCGGAATGGGTCGGTGTTGTATTGTGCCTGTCTGAGTTGAGGTAGCTTGAGATGTCATGTGGAATGTTTATGTGTGGATGATGGAATATTCCGAGTGAGTGTTCTGTGTAGAGGCGGTTACAGCTGGCTGGCCCTGGATGATGGGAGCCAGTGTCACAGGTTATGTCCTTTATGTCTTCATGTGGATATGTAACTAAGAACTTGGAAATAAACTTACCTGAAGAAATCTTAAAGAGCCTGGAACCTGCTTTTTAACAATGGCGACGAGTCGGTCTTTGGTAACCTTCGTGCCACAAGCTGATGGACTGAGGACCCTGCTGTGGGGGGTGCAGGAAGGCCAAGCTTCTGGAGAAGGACAACACCGCCCCCAAAAACTGTAAGTCCCATCACCCAGGGTGCAGGGGGAGCCGGAGGATTAAAGCCCCATCTTTGGTGGGACCGGCGCACATAAGTAGTGGGCAAGCTGGGCCCCAGGGAGTCTTCAGGGAGAAGCCCTGACATGGCTCCCCAGAGCACAGGGGCAGGAACAGGAATTGGGCCTGATTGCAGAGGGATCAGCTCCAGGAGCAGGAAGGAGGACAGCATCCCAGGGTTCAGGGGAAGTCCAAGAAAGAGACCCCTTTTTGGATGGACAGCTCCTAAGTAGGAGGCAGAGCTCTGCCCTGGGGGCTGGAGATGGCGCTGGTTCAGCAGGTGAAAGATAATACTGGCAATACTGGGAAATTGATGTTGAAAGCAAACACTCTACCCTGGTCCTCCGTGAGATGTAATCAAGAGCTAGCCCACTGGGAGGAATGTGATGCTACTCTACCTTTTTTTTTTTAAAAAGTTAGAATGGCAATAGAAAAAAAAGAGACGCTGCTCTGTGTTTGGGAAATGGATGTGAATTTGACATGAACAAGGAGGACTGTTTGCCTGACTACACGTCACTCCCATGTCTTGTGCACTCATAGCAATGGGGAGTTGCTGTTTTAAACGCTGTCCTTCTCACGAGATAATTGCAGGCTTTGAAGTTATGGGAGCCTGGCAGCACCGTACTGTGCGTATTGTGCACAATATGTTTTTGGCTGTCTGAAACTCTGGTGATTTATGAGCCTTTCGTGGCGAGGTCTCCTGGGAAGAGAACGACCGTTGGCCTATGTAGCTCTGCATGGCCCTGCTGAGCAGTAGTGACTGATGATGTCACACATGCAGCAGGGGGAGATGGTGAAGCATAGAATGTTCTTTGGAATGTGCTATGGTTAGAGCTTCGTATTATAAGTGCTGTTTGCCCTGAGGATGTAAAAGGGAAAGTACTTTAAGGAATCTGACATTTGGCGAGACACGTGTCTTAGAAGGAAGGAAGCAAAATATGTGTGCAGCTATATTAAGGCAGGAATGAATAATGGTTAGAACATGGGAACCCTATGATACAAATCGGATCCAAGAGACATGGTTTGTTTAGGTGCCAAATGCTGTGGTCTCTGCTTGGCAAAAGACAGTTACGGCATATTGTGATGCGGGCATGCCGCTCCGACTCAGTTAGTGAGGCGACAGGTAGCGGCCAACAAATAAGGTGACATTTTTAGGTCATGACAGTATGGTGGGGTATAGGCTTGTGCAGAGAGTAACAGCCATAATGTTGGGCAGTTTGGAACTTTAATATACCTATTTAAAACTGACGGAGCATTTTTGCATGTGCAGGATGGTGCGTGCCTTCGTGCGCTGTGAATCTGTAGAATGGAGGCACTGCGAGGATGCAAATGAGTGTGTTTATAGAAGATATACATGCATTTTAAACGGCGCTGTTCTGTTATGTAAATGGGTACGTGAAACGGTGACAATATAGTGTGGTAATATGTTGTATTGAAGGGTATTTAGCATAATTCTTTTGAGGAATTGCAGGTTTCAAGTGCCAAGCACCACGGCACATGGACACTAATGTGCATAAATCGGTGCTGTTAGTGTAAGATGGGTGGTATGTGTATGAGTGTGATAGCTTTAATCATTTTGAGGATTTTCAGCTATATTGCACATGTCAGTAGAGCCTGTGTAAATGGCTATGGACTCATAGGTTCGCTTAAGAGCCTACAAATGGCTATGGACATTTTAGTTCACAAAAGTTTTAGTTTGGGGGATTTTACTTACTATGAGCAACATGGTTTTGTATTCAAATGTTTTCAATGCAAATGTTTTCAATGCGGTTTATGTATGGTTTACAGCATATGGTTGCAGCATTCTATGATTTTGGAATGCATGTTATGATGAATCTGACTCATAGATAGGTTGGAGAGTCAGTGAGTGTTGGGTATTGGGTGAACTCACATTCAGCATGGAAGTGTTGCAGTGTGAAATGCATGGTTTGAATTGTTTGGGTGATGTCAGTGGGGTATATAGTTTTCCTTACATTGTTTTGGTTTGGGTAGTTACATGTCGTGGTAAATGTTGAACACCCATGCGATTGTTCTAGAGTGAGGTAGCGCCTCGACTCTTTCAATTAAGGATGTTAGGATTTTCTAATTTCATGTGAGGGGATTGGTCTGGTTATAGGGGTTACCCGATTCCGGTAAAGGTTGAACACCGATGAGGTTGTTCTGTGAGGGAGGTAGCGCCTCCTCTAGGTTTTATTTATCCTTCTCATCTCATTGGACAGTAGGTAGCTGGTGGTAAAGGGGTAGCAGGGGACGCCTGGTAATGACCCGTCGGTATTGAGTGTGGTAAATCCTGAGATGAGTAAATTGTTTTCTATGTTACTTGTGGTATTTATTGTGGGTTTCGTTGTATCCATGGGTTCAACAGCTTGTTTTGGGTTAGGATGTGTTCCTTTCTAGAAGACCGTTGAGTTTTTACCAGTCATTGATGTTGGCATTGGAAGTGAGTGGCCACTGCTCCCAATGGGTTTGGAAGGTTTGCACAATCTGGTCTGGTGTAATGCGTGTGGCCTTGAGTCCATGGGTGTTTGTGGTCTCAGTTATGTTTTGTGTTTACACTTTGTGAATCCCTATTGGAGTGAGGTTGTGGTTGTCTTTTTGGAGGCTTTGAGGTCTCAGCTCTCTAGAGTGGCAGTCTAGAGGCCTGCTGGAGTTCCAGGGTGGCAGCCTGGACACCCGCGTCATTGTAGGCGGGGCAGGTGGTAGGAGGTGTAGCAGTCTTGTGGTTCAGGAATGTAGGTGAAGTAGCCCAGTTTCAGGGTTGGCCAGGTCCTGGGGTGAGAGCCCAGTTGCTTGTTTGCGGCAGGAACAGGCAGATGGATGACAGTATTTTTGTTATTGGTACATGGAATCTGGTTTGTCACGGTGTGATGTTTTGATGGTTGGGTTTGGCCGTGGAAGTGTCTGTCTGCCAGTTGAGTGTTACGTGTGCGTATATCCAGGAGCAGGAAGGAGGACTGCATCCCAGGGTTCAGGGGAAGTCCAAGAAAGAGACCCCTTTTTGGATGGACAGCTCCTAAGTATGAGGCAGAGCTCTGCCCTGGGGGCTGGAGATGGCGCTGGATCAGCAGGTGAAAGATAATACTGGCAAACACTCTACCCTGGTCCTCCGTGAGATGTAATCAAGAGCTAGCCCACTGGTATGTTGTTCTGGTATGTATAGTTTAGTAAAGGAGGGAGGTGTGTTGTATTGTGCCTGTCTGAGGTGAGGTAGCTTGAGATGTCATGTGGAATGTTTATGTGTTGATGATGGAAAATTCTGAGTGAGTGTTCTGTGTAGAGGCGGTTACAGCTGGCTGGCCCTGGGTGATGGGAGCCGGTGTTGTCACAGGTTATGTCCATTATGTCTTCATGTGGATATGTAACTAAGAA
This sequence comes from Ambystoma mexicanum, assembly GCF_040938575.1. Classification (NCBI taxonomy): domain Eukaryota; kingdom Metazoa; phylum Chordata; class Amphibia; order Caudata; family Ambystomatidae; genus Ambystoma; species Ambystoma mexicanum. The sequence continues at coordinate 1,042,532,172 of NC_090933.1, forward strand.
CAGGACGACAGCCGCTAAGCAATGAGTAACTTGGAAAGAGTAATGTCCATGGCAGACACAAATAGCAACGGTTGCAAAAACTTGGCAAAGTCTTTACTATTTGTGAGAAATGTAGAATTACAGGGCTTGCACCACATCCGAGGAGTACAAAATGTGTTCTGAAGGAGTGGGTGAAGAGCCAAAAAGATGGGTAGAACCACACGTTCGTTTAGGTAGAATGAAGGGAGGACCCATTAGTTTGGAGAGGACCATGTTCAACTCCCACGCTGGAGCAGGTGCTCTTACAAAAATTAAAGAGCAGAACAGCACTCTAAGGAATTCCTTGAACAGCCTGTGTGACCACAAGGAAGGAGTCCTTGCAGAATGTGCAAATCTGGATATGCAGCCAGGTGCACTTTGATGGAAGAGTGGGCCAGACCGGCCCATGCCAAGGACAAAAGATAGAGCAGGACATCCTGAACCTAAACATAGAAGGGGTCGAGGGCACAGCCAGACCACCAAAGGGATGTAAGATAACATCATTCCTAGCAGTGATTTCAACATTAGGCCTGAAGCGAACCTCAGCATCAAAGTTCCCGATATAATGGTCTTCAATCTGTTCTGCAAAGGAGCAGCGTTGCAGGACAGCATGTCCAGCCGAGCCTCTAATAACAGATCATGTTGTGAGAGCATCAAGCAGGAGTTGAAAGAACCCCAACAATGTTAAGCAACGATTGGTGGTCTCTGTGCGCTGATGAGCCAGTGGAAGAGACTGTGCTTGAACCAGCCAGTAGACATCCACTGCCCAAATGATGTAAATGAGCCACCACAAATCTAGGAATTTTGTAAATTCATTCATGGTGATTGAACGCCACTGTTCGACAAACTGCGAGAGGCACCCTCCCACTGGGGTGTGAAAGTGGAGGCATGGAGGAGGAGCCTGGCCAGGCTTGTTTGGAGGATTGGCCTCTAGTGTGTGAGGAGCCATGACGGCACCAATTATCCCCATCGGCCTGGGACTTCCCCCATGTAGCTGTCAGATGTGGGGTAGGTGCTGGACAGGTAAGAAGGTCTGTTATTTCGGGAAATCCTTGAAAAATAGATCTTCCTGGACCGAAAGACTGACGAGGTTACTGAAGTGTGCTAAAGGAGTGAGTGGTGCCGGGTCTGCCTTGATAGCTTGATGTGCGTCATCCATCGTCTTTCTGAACAGGTCTACTCCAGATAAGGGCATGTTCACACTTTCGATTGCACTTCCAGATGGTTATTAGTGGCCTTGAGCCAACCTTGAGGGCAGAGGACAGCACCATTTACCATCTGCCAGAAGCCAGTGTTTGCAATATCTACTGCCACTGAAATTGCATGGTCAGAGGAGGCCTCCGACTAACCAGGGCAAAGGCTTCATCCTTTTTGTTGTCTGGAAGCAAATCCAAAATTGGGCCCATCTTGAACCATAGCTCCCTGTCATAGCGGAAAAGGATGGCCATAGCATTAGTCGCTTTTCTGGTAGTTGCAGCCGTGGAAATGATGTATTTCCTGAAGGAGTCTAGTTGTTTCCCTTCCTCGTCAGTTTGCACTGAACAAGGCGAGGAAGGATTTGCACCACACTTCCGGGCTGCCGCTTACACTGCAGAGTTTGGACGGGGTTGCATTCGCAGACACTTAGGCACTGAAACAGCAGCTTTGTACTTTTTCTTGAATCCGTCCTTTTTGGGAGGAGAAGAAAAGGGATTTCTAATGCTCAAAAGAATGTCTTCCCAGATGTCCTCAAGGACAGTTATGGCAACCACCAATTATCTTGTCTTCTTCCACCGCTGGTAAAAAACTGTTGTCCTTTTGCTCCTCTGAAACAAGATCAAATAACTTGGCAGCCCTGGACATGAGGGCATGGAAGGAGACATGGAAGAAGACCAAGGCTTCCTGTCCTGAGCCTGTCCGGTGCCTTCCAGTGACCAGTGGCACATCCCCCTGCCCATTTGCTCACCCATCTTGAGGTCTACACTACCTTGGCCTTTGAACTATAACGTGCGGTAAGACCGGCACCGACCCCTTTGACAATTGCTAACACACACTACTTACGAGTGTGTGATCATCCTTTGCTGTGCCATTTCTGGGTGCCTTCCATCTGCACTACTCGTACCTCATTGACGAATATTACCTATACGTATAAAATCGATTTGTAACCCACAAATGCCGATATTTCCATAGATGTCGCAATACCATTTGTTCAATTTTCGGACGCTTCTGCACATGTTTGTTAGCCTTACTGTACTTTATATGCTATATATACAACATATCACTCTGCAGCCTCTGACTTAACCCCCCTACGCTATGTTCAGACCTGCTCACCTGTTGTAAACTGTAGTTGCTGTAAAGACCGGTAGGGGGTGTCTGTACCTCTGCTCCCTATATGGTAGAAGAGAGGCACAGAAGACCCCAGCCAAGATTCTCTATTACGGTAGCAATGGACGAGCAATCAAGGCCTAGCTTCTCAGGAGGTGATGCAGGCTGGTTCTTAAGTACAGTGTATCCCCCAAGCCCCCACAAAGGAATGTCCACACACTGTATTACTGAAAACACAGTCTTTATATAATATTCAAAGGTTATGTATACTTATCACAATAACGCACTTTGTGCTCAGGAAAATCAATAATGGTAAATATCTACAATTCTAAAGTGGTACTACTAATATTAGACCTCATTAAAGTGCATTCACAATACTGTTAAAATGGCACACAGATCAATAAGAAGGAAACCAGCAATAGAGAGAGGAGAGATAACAGATGGTTGAAACCATAGGCAGAATACTGGCCCTAGCTACTGGACACAGTTCTGTGTGGAGATCCCCCCACCTGGGCAACCTGTAAAATAAAGAGATATAACACAAGCCCAGTCCATATATTGTTCAATAGTCTTATTCTCTCCTACAATGTTTTTACCCCCCCAATGTACCTGGTGGAGTCGAGTTCTTCGAAGAGGCGTCGACAGATCCTTCTTGAATGACCCCCTTTAAAGCAGGAGTCACGGATCGTCGAGAGGCGTCGAGAAGCGTCGAGGAACTCGGTGTTCGGTGTCGGGGAATCGACGGCCCTTCTTGAATGCCTTCCCTTTCAAGCGGGAGACACGGGGCGTCGAACGTCCGACAACAAACAGGGTAGAACGGCGTCGATGAGGCGGCAGGCTTCGATCCGAGCGGTGCTCGTCGGCGTCGAGACGTCGGCGTCCTGCGAGGAAGAGGCGTGCGGGGCACCTCGGCGACACTAGTTCTGGACCGCAAAGATTGTGAATGACGGTAGCCCAACAAGGGCGTCGAGTCGCTCGAGTCTTTGGGGTCATGAGGTGGCGGGAAACCCACCGGCGGATTCTCCTCGGCGCGTTGGTCGTCCTCGACTTTCTCCGGCAGGATAAAGCGGTCGACGGAGCGGTCGAGGAAGTCCTTCAATTCCAATGTTCTTAGGCAAGGAGCGGACGGCTCCGGTCGTCGGCGGCACGGCGTCAAGTGGTTCCCACGGCTGGGCAACACAACTTTGACGGGCCTCCAGCGGTTACACAGACCTGCGAACCCTGGTCGACGGCAATGGACTTCGACAGCGTCGAGGTCCGGGTGCTTCACTTCGATCTCCTCGGCGGTCCCGTCTCGGGTCGGCAGCCTTTCGAGGGTCTGACTTCCAGGGCGCTTCGGCGAAGATTCAGCGGTGCTCGATGGTCCCTCGGAGCACGGGAAGAGGGCGCCTAGCCAGGTCCTCTCTCGGGTCAGTCCTCGACGAACACGGCAGCCTTCGGATCGGTCGAAGCAAAAGCAACAGCAAGTCTTCTTCCAGCTGGGCGTCGAGGGTCAGCAAATCCAGTTACTCTTGAGTGGAGACTCAGCTTCTGAACGCTTCTGAACAATTTCCAGTGGTGAGAGGTCCCCAGATATACTATTCTGTCTCTCATCCACACTGCTGGCACACACACAGCAGCCAATCACACAGAAGGGCATTCATGCAGTCAGTCAGCCAATCAGGCACACAGTGCATTCAGGCCACACTCCTCCCTTTCAGACACTCACAACAAGGAATGTGGATTGGGACAAGTACCCAGCCATTCAACACTACACACTGCATTCAGGCCAGTTTCGGGCAGGGCTGTCTCAGTCTTTGTCTCATATGCCAGAAACCAGACAACCACAACAAGGAGTGTATATTGGTCACACACTCCATTCACCCAGGTCCCACCCACAGGAGGTACCCATAACATACAGTCACTGGGAAGGCCTCCAGTCAGTCTAGCTGGGCCTTCACAACAACACCATAGATGGAACTTCCACCCAACAGCCAGTCAGGGGGAAGGGACAGAGTCAGGGCTTCCCAGGACTTTGGGAAAAACAAGACAACAGGCAATAGAAAGCAAGAGGCCACAGGGGCCATCTTGTTTCTATCAGGAATCAACTGATCCCAATGGCAGGGCCTGGGTATCCCAAAATGGAGGACACCCAGAGCACCTGTCAAGTTCAGCATGGAGCTGCCACCAGCCCATACCCTGCTCTGTGGGCCACCCACAGGTGCCCAAAAACATACACTAGGGGCACAGGGTTGTACCCCTACCCATGGGTGCCATAAGGGTATCCCATGGGTCTGTTCACCAAACCAAAAGAGAGAGCTGCACTGCCAGGAGTCCCTCATGGACTCCTGGGCAGAAAACATGACAGAACACACGGTAAAAACAGAAAAAGGACAAGGATTCAGAGGCCCTGTCCCTCAGATGCATTTCCAGCATCACAGTTGCCCATTAGCTTCTACACTGCCTGGGCCTTTATCTGTACTAGCATTCTATCGATCTTGGCTTACTCTATGCCCATTTTATGCATTAAATTGTATTGACCTGCGGCATGGCCTATGCTCCTGATTTACAGTTGTCGGTTAAATGCCAAATACGCTAGTCCGCTTGCGCCGTTAGCTGCCCATTACACACTGTGTCCAAACCCTTGATGCTGCTTCTAACGTTTCCTTGCCATAACATTGTGATTTTTGGTAATGTGTTATGCTTTCACGAGATTAGTTGCAGCCTACATATTGCTCTTTAAGTAATTCAATTTGTTATTGAGTTTCATGCCTTGCTAAAACGCCAGTTACTGCCTTTCACGTTTAACCTAACTTGATTCTGCTGCCTTCTCAAGAAAGTTGTGCACACTCGATTTTAGCTGTACCCCACATAATGTATTTCAACTAATGCATTTCCTATTGAGTTCCATTCCGTGCAAAAATGCCAGTTACTGCCTTTTCGCGCTGCATCTAATTCGACTGTACTGCCTCTTAACGCGACATGTTAAATTCATTCTAGCTACCCTCTATGTGCTGTGCCAAAACCCTGTCTGCTGCCCCTCATGTGGTCTGCTAAAATGTCCTATGTACTGTACTCTATCACCCAAACATTGTACTTCTGCCTTTGCCTGATTCGGTGCCAGATCTCGATTAAGTGTCTCTACCTGATTTTGTGATAGCTCCTGCTTTGTGCCTCTGCCTTATTTTGCACCAGGTCCAGATATTTTGCCTCTGCCTGATTTTGCGTTATGGTCCAGATATTGTGCCTCTGCCTGATTTTGCGCTAGGCCCAGATATTGTGCCTCTGCCTGATTTTGCTTTATGGTCCAGATATTGTGCCTCTGCCTGATTTTGCGCTAGGCCCAGATATTGTGCCTCTGCCCAATTCTGCGCTAGGCCCAGATATTGTGCCTGTGCCTGATTTGTGCTTAGTCCTGATATTGTGCCTTTGCCCGATTTGCGCTTGGTCCCTGAGCGCGTTTGCCACTTTGCCACAATTCGATACCAGCCCGACCCTTTGACACTGCCGTTACTAGGCACTGGTCTACCCCTACACCACTGATGTCTCATATATGATAACTGATGCCATACTGCTAATCCCTGCACTGTGCCTCTGCCTCACTGCCACCACCATGCAACTCTGGCTCACCTTTATCATGTTCCCATTCTGGGTCATACAAAACAATGTACCTTGCAGCGGTAACAGTTACATAGCCTATAAAAATGGTCTAGCTAGACCTGCCTGGCCAAGGCATCACCCCGTCGCCTGCCCTACACCATTCTTACCCACCACACAAGACTTCCCTTTAGGATCCCATCATGCCCGTCCTACCCATGGTAGTGCCCACTCAGCTAACTCCCCAGCCCAAAGGAACACCGATAGTCCTGAGTGGGACCGCCCTAGCATGAGGCCATGACGCCCTACTCTTGGTCACAGCCCTATTAGAACCATTGTCCAAACAGACACACAGACTACCATTCTCGACTTGACCAAGCGTAACAGACTTGGCGCCAGAATCCCCCCCACAAGAATAGTAACCATCCAGCTAAACTGCCCAACAAGACTAACAACCAGAATGTAGTTTCTAACCAACTCCCGCTAAAAGGAGCACTTCTAAACGTTCGATCCCTAGTCGCCCACTCCATAGAGACTGCCGAGATCATCCTGACCAAAAACCTGGACTTCCTTGCTGTGACTGAAACCTGGCTGCGTGATGCTGTGGGACCATCTCTTACCTTAGCTATCCCTGATAATTATGCCATCCTCAGAGCTGATAGACCTAACGCTCGAGGAGGTGGTGTAGCTATCATCTTTAAATCCTCGCTTGACATTATACTAGCCACCTCTTCTCCGCTAAAATCATGTGAACATCTCACAGTCAAACTGCAAACATCCCCTCAGAGCTCAATTACGATGCATCTAATATACAGGACCCCAGGTCCGCCTGGTTCATTTGAAGAAGATATCACATCCCTAGTAGCCGAATGTTCTAAACCCTCAGCTCAAATTATCATCCTTGGGGACTTCAATCTTGGGTTCAATGACCCTCATGACACCCCAGCTACTTCCCTGGCTACTGCACTAGCTGAGCATGGCCTCTTACAACTCTGCTCCCAACCCACTCACTCGAAAGGTAGGACTCTCGTTTGGGTAGCTGCTCTTAATTACAATATTACCCTTAAGGACCCCTTACCTCTTGTCTGGACGGATCACCACCTCCTTTCGTTAGATATCAATATCAACAACCTAGTGCCCAAAAACTCCTTTATTGCACCGGCCTGCCCAACTAGGAACAAGAGTAACATTACAGTTGAAGCCCTAATACCCTTAGTAGTCCCTACTCTGAACGCACTACCAGCCACAGCTGACTTGAACCTGTTGGTCAATACCTACAACAAATCCATATCTAAAGCTATGGACATCATTGCCCCCACTGAAAATGCGCAAAGGGAAACCAAACGCTCACCTGAACTCTTGGTACACCCCTGAGCTCAAACTACTCAGACAACAAAAAAGTAAACTTGAAACACTGTGGAAAAGAGTTCCCTCATTAGAAAATAGAACTAATCTTACTAATATCACCACTCTCTACAAAAATGAGATTATACGTGCTAAAAAAAGAATCCTTCAACTCTAGGATAACTCAGGCAGGCTATAGCACAAGAGAACTATTTAACATCTTAAAGGAATTAGAAAACGCTGATCCAATTACAGGTACCTGTACTAAGGATAAACCCTGGTGCACAGGTATCCAGAATGCCCTCGCCAACAAAATCACAGGGCTCCAAACCAAAATTGAAAAACAAACGACAACAACTCGGCTCAACCTCTAGTCCAACCTTACCATCACCCATCGCTATCAGCTCAGGCTTCACATTCAAAAAGGTAACTATACCTGAAGTACAAAAAATTATAGCCTCCTTGAAACCTTCAAACTGTAAGGGGGACAGCTGCCCCGCTCAGATTATAAAAGACGCAGCTAGGGATCTATCCCCTTTCATTACCAAACGTATAAACCTGTCATTCACTAGCAACGCAGTCCCAAGTAATTTGAAACAATCATGGGTTCTACCACTGTTAAAAAAAAAAAAACACTCGACCCGTCTATATATACCAACTATAGACCTATCACCAACATCCCGTTTTTTAATAAAAAATCCTTGATAGAGTGGCCTACAAATAAATTCAAGACTCCCTTGAGACAAACAAATTATTAGGAATTCGTCAGTCGGGCTTTCATCCTCAACATGGAACAGAAACGATACTTGTTGATCTCAAAAGTCAGATTGACAAACTCAAAGATAAAGGTAGGGCTGACATCCTTCTTCTCCTAGTCCTCTCCGCTGCCTTTGACTTGGTTGACCATAAAATCCTATGCAACCACCTGTCATCGGCAGCACATTTCTCCCACTCTGTGGTCACATGGATCCAATCCTTCCTCGCTAACAGGACCATGCATGTCTTCTCACCGTTAGCAGCAGCCGACTCGATTCCCATCACCTGTGGTGTCCCACAAGGTTCTTGTGTTTCGCCTACTTTGTATAACATATTTCCAAAGCCTCTATTCGACAAGCTGGACCATCTGGGTGTCACCTACACTAACTATGTAGATGACACCCAAATACTCCTAACTCTATCCGGTAACTACAACTCTGACGTCAGCCGGATCAACAAAGTCTTCTCCATCATTCAGGCATGGATGGCCACACATGGCCTCTGCCTGAATGATGACAAGACTGAACTGCTCCTTGTCGGATCCCCTAACACCATCCTGAAGCTCAGCCCCAGCTATACTAGCTTCATTATTGATGGAAACACTATTCCTATCGCAAAAAGTGTGAAAACCCTTGGTTTCTATCTAGACACCAACACTAACCTCTCCAAACAAATCAACTTGACCGCCTCAGCCACTGCTTACACAGGTAAGCTGATCAGGGCCTGTAGACCTCTGCTACCCACTAACAGTTGCCTCACATTAGCCAAAGCACTTATACAGTCTAAACTGGACTACTGCAACGGCTTATATGCAGGCGCAAACAAACCTGTAATCAACAAATTGCAGGTCCTCCAAAACAACGCACTCCAAGCTGCTCTTAATATTCTTAGGAGGGAACATATCTCTGCTATTAGAAAATCATGTAAATGGCTCTCCATCCAACAAGAAAATCGATCTAAAAACGATTTGCCTCACCTACAAAGCCCTAAATCACCTTGCCCCGCCTTATCTAACCAACAAATTCACCTTGAAAACTGCTACCAGAATCACCAGATACACCAACACACTATGCCTGGTGTTGCCCAAATATACCCTAAAAAGAGCCGGCGGAACCAGTTTCCCGGTTCTAGCAGCCCAACTCTGGAATACACTGCCACTGAACATCAAATCCATCCCCACCTTTCAACCTTTCAGAACCCAGGTCATCACCTGGCTACTAAATAAATAACACGACCTCAGGTCCTCGGGACACCTCACACACACATCAGAACTCACTCACCACCACCCTGTATCTATTGATACTAGCTTCTACAGCTCCTGTATCCCTGTGCACCTATTATTTAAATGTTTTAACGACATATCATTGTGTCTGTTTGCTCTCTGCATTAACTGTACTTTTGTAAATTGTGTGAATGCTGCACAACTTTTCCAATGTATTTACCTATGCCTGTAACCATATCCTTGAGCACACATACCCCCGGTTCTGGAGCGCTATACAAATAAAATAAACAAAAACAATTTCATCCGATGGAGTCTCTAGGAGGAGAGGTCCTTCGGTGGTCATCCCTGTACATTATAAAACTCATCCATATACGCATCATCATGGGGGATGTCAACATCTGCATCTGTATCCATGAGGTGGGCAGGTGGAGGAAGAGCAGGCATGTGGGTGCATGAAAAGCACCCAGTAGGTGGTGGAGGAGCAGGCATCCGGAAAGCAGGAAGCCCCTGGCGAGAAGGCACAAATGGAGCAGGGAGCCTATGCTGTAACTACGATATCAAAGTTTGCAGCGTGGATATAATGTCCATAGAATGTTCACACGGCTCCAGTTGAGTGGGAGCCGGCCTTGGAGAATGACCAGCAGGAGTAGAAATCACCCTTGGGTGTGGCATACTTGTCCAGCTGGAGCAAATGGTAGGAACGCCACCTGGGTGTCACCTTCATCGCAACAGACACCTTCCTGGCAGGTTACAGGTTACTTTCCTGGCAGGTTACAATATGCCCTCAGGAGGAAGTATAGTAGGTTGAGGAATGGCAGAAAGGACATATGGAGTGAGTGTATACAATGGATCGGCACACGTAGGCCTTGCCAGCGCAGAAGCAGAATCTCCTGCCAGACAGATGCCTCACAAAGCTGTCGACAATGAGGCATGCACCTGTGTCATGAACAAGGTAGTTGTAGTGTTAACAGATGTTGATGGATTTTGTTGCACCGTAGATGCTGTCGCCGACAAAGTCATCATCAGAATTGGCATCCATGGGGCTGTCGACTAGCTCAACAACAGAACAGAATCCTTGATCTGTTTGTGAGTCATCGACAGGGTTGTAGACAAAGATGTCATCAACCGGCCAGAAGCTGGTGTGGACGAGTAGTTCTTACTGGAGAATGGGTGTAGACCAGTAGAAGACTCTGATAAATGCTTTGCAGCCGAAGACGCAATCTTTGTGACTGACACAGAGGACAAAGATGTCAACGCTGTTGTGCACACGATAGCAGCCAGCGTTTGGGTTGCATGATTTTTTTTGCCCTTTGCCCGAGGGAAGAGTCATCATGGGACCCTGACGTCTTGGATGAAGAGGTACACTCCAGGGGTCTACTCTGCCTGAGGGAAGATGGCTGTGGACCGAGGCTGTATCAGATGCTTCAGCTGTACCACACAAAAGATCCGGGGGGGCTCATAAAACCCCAGAATCAACAAAACACACAAGTGAGAGTATCACTAGATAATTATACTTGTTCTTCCTGGCTACATATTCCTCACTGAAGAACTTAACTCTACCTGCTTATCAGTGCCTGTCCTTGGATCTCGCTGGTGTGCCATCTATCTAAAAGGTGGTCAGAGTAAAGGAGAAACTATCCCCCTCTAAAACTACAAATATCCTGCAATGATGTGCAAAGGCAACTAACGTATTCTACCTTGAGAGACTGCCAGAAGGAGGATTTACAAGAAACTACACAAAATGATACCAACCAAATATATAATTCAACAAATACACAACACACTGCGCTAGACAAAAACCAATTTGTATGAAAAACTGAAGATCAAAAGAAAATAGCCAATACGTGTTTCTACCTCACGGTTGTCTTCCAGGTTGTTGTGAAAGTAACATGACCCAACCAGTGTAATGTAATATTACAAACATTGGCAATTAACAGAGTATATATTCTCAAAATTACATCAAGAGACACGGAACACAAACATCAGGAGCAAGAGGATTGGGGAAACAACCATTTTGTCATAAAAAAGTCCAACCAACCAAAAAACAAAAGTAAATCTGAAAAACATATATATGATATATTATATATATTTATTACACGGCCCACGGTAGCGGCAGTGTAGTTATGGTTAAGTTGCTCATCTCATAGAAAGACCACTTTTTGGCCGGCTCTTAACATTGCTCCCCCTGGACGAATTTGCATAAAACTTTGCAAAAGTATATAGTCCACTCTGACATTTTTTGGGAAGTTGGGTGAGGTTTCGTGGAGGGGGCGGGCCAAAGTTATAGGGTGGGGGTCCGATAGACTGAATGGACAAAAACAGGCCAAACCGCTGGATGGATTTTCACCAAATGTGGGACAGGAGAAGCGGATTGGTTCCGAAAGCGTGCTTTTATAAATTTGGTGATAATCCGTCCAGTACTTTCTTTAGAAACAGTTGAAAAGTATGTCACAAAAAAAAAATTGTGATATCTGGCTCTGCTCCGCGGTCCCATTTCCCTGTTCGGTCAACAGTCTCATTGGCCTGCAGTGTGCCGTGATGTCGGCAACATTGGACGTGGCCGGTGGTTGGCTGGAGGGAAGCGCGATGTGCGTCACAATTTTGGGAAACGTCGCCATATTGTATAAGAGGATACTGTAGTGCCTAAAGGGGCTGGAAAGCATGGTTTGCGGTTTCCGGTGGTGGGAAGAGGGGATGAAAAGGGTGGGGGAGTAAAAAGTGGTTCAGATGATATATCTATTTAGGTGGAAGAAGACGATGGTGTGGAAGCGGTGTCCGCGAGTACTGCAGCAATTTGCATGTAGCTCGTCAGGCGACTAGCTTCTGTGGTGACTGCAAAGAGGCTGAATTGGGGATGGGGAGTACATTGCAGACAATACCAGGATATTTCCATTGGGTGTTGTGTGCTGTGTTGACTGTGGTAAGCACCTAGCGCCTTCGGGTGCATGGGCGGAGCCCTTGCACAGAAGAGTATCCCCACTGGTTGCAAGTATGTTTAACACTGTTGCCTTGCGTGTGTCATTTGTGTGCAGTGTACACAAAGTTGGTTGCGTGCCTGTGGTGATTGTTAGCACATCCTACAGTTTTCGGTCCATGCCTGGAGATGAAGGAGTCAATAGTCCTGTAGTGCTACAATGCTGTCTGTTAACAAATGGATAGGGTTCCAGTGGATGAATATGTTTGGGTTGTGCCCATTGGCCAGATGACTGAGTACTTTACTGTATTATGATGCATTGGTTATCAGTACTTAGTACAGGCAATGTTCCCAAGATTTTGTGGTTTGGTTGTAAGTAAAATAATAGTATGTGATCGTAAGTGGGTAAGAGTGCCGGAGGTTGTGCTATGTTTGTGGGTTCTGGTAAGTGGCTACACGTTTGCCTGCATGGTTGTATTATGTTGCGGGGTTGGGTGAGGGGTGCCGGTGCCTGCGTTACGTTTGTGGTAGGTAGTCACATGTTCCCATGCATGGCTGCATTGTGTTGTGGTGGTTGTGGCCAAGGCCTAGCCTCTTGGGTGCATGGCCGGAGGCCGTAAGCCTCCGCATGCACCCAAGAGGCGAGGCCTTGGCCACAACCACCACAAAACAGTGCAGCCATGCATGCAAACACTGTCATACTGGTATATGGATTCCACAAATAGGTTTGTGGAGTGCATTTTTTTTTCTTGTTTGGATAAGTTGTTATAACCATACGTTGCTCCATTGTACAACCTTTCAAATATGCATCTCTCCTATGGGTGGTCACCATTACAGATTGGTTATGGAGGACATTTTAGACTTGGTAGAGCACCAGAGGTGGCATTGCAGATGATATCAGGATATTTCCATTGGGTGTTGTGTCCTGTGTTGACTGTGGTATGCACCTAGCGCCTTCGGGTGCATGGGCGGAGCCCTTGCACAGAAGAGTATTCCCACTGGTTCCAAGTATGTTTGACACTGTTGGCTTGCGTGTGTCGTTTGTGTGCAATGTACACATTGTTACATGGCTGTGGCGATTGTTAGCATGTCCTACAGTTTTCAGTCCATGCCTGGAGGTGATTGAGTCATTAGTCCTGTAGAGTGTCGACTGGGTGAAGTCTTGCAATACTGTGTGCATAGAAGTGGATAGGGTTCTAGTGGGTGGATTATGAGTTTGGGTTGTGCCCATTGGACAGCTGACTGAGTATTTTACTGTATTATGATGTATCGATGATCAGTACTTATGTCAGTTGTGGATGCAGGGGCAATGTTCCCAAGATTGTGTGGTTTGAATTGAAGTAAAAATAATAGTATGTGATCGTAAGTCGGTAGGGGTGCTGGAGGTTGTGCTATGTTTGCGGGTTCTGGTAATTGGCTACATGTTTGCATGCATGGCTGTATAATTTTGCAGGGTTGGGTAGTGGTGCCGGTTCCTGTGTTACGTTTCCGGTAAGTGGCCACATTTGCACATGCATGGCTGCATTGCGTTGTGGCCAAGGCCTAGCCTCTTGGGTGCATGGCCAGGGCTGTAGGCCTCTGCATGTACACAAGAGGCTAGGCCTTGACCACAACCACCCCAAAGTCATGCAGCTATGTATGTGAACTTTGTCATACTGGTATGTGGATTCCAGAAATAGGTTTATGGAGTGCATTTTCTTTTCCTTTGCTTGTTTGGGTAAGTTGCTATAACCATACATTGCACCCTTTCAAATCTGCATCTCTTCTATGAGTGGTCACCATTACAGAATGGATGTGGAAGATATTGTAAACTTGTTAGAGCACCAGAGGTGACCTGAAATGTATGCAGTTGAATATGATGTACTTTATTACACTTCTTGCCGTTCACTGAGTGACATGTCACTATTTCCGTTTGGTATGGGTTGCCCCTGATCACAGCCTTTCCTTAGCGAGTGAAGTAAGATTGCGACATCAAACAAGTTCCTTCCCATCACACGTGACATATGGCTAATGTACACAGCTACCCACATATAATTGAAGTTGTATTTCACATACATGTGTATACAATGGTTGCTTTACAGACATGCTTTGGAAAGAAAACATATCCCTTTATAAGAAAAGGAGCACTTTAGAATGACCTTGCGCTACTTAATTGGTCATAGAAATAGGTTGAGCCAAATTAGTATGTTATTATTCTTTACTCCCCCATCCAGCATGGAAAGTACATCAGTACCAGACACACTACTATGGGAGAAAAAATGTACAGTTCACTCTTAAAATGGCACTCTTATTTGCCAGACACCATGCTCCACTGTCGCTTGTATTCACTCAGAGTGCACATTTCTTAAGGGACAACAGTCCTTGCTAATATACCCCTCTGGCCACTATTGATGTTTATGTGCTGCCATTGCAGTGCTCTGTTTGCACAGAGCAACATCTTCAAATGCCACACATCCTCAGAGAGCTCCCCTTCCGCCTTTGTGCTTTGGTGTTCAATTATCACACAGAAGTGTGAGCTCAGGGCACAAACGTTTTTACGCAGACAGGGATTGAAGACAAAGTCGGCATGTTTACAGGTCTGCAGACATTGCCAGCAAATCACCAGACAAAACCATCTATGCAGATACGTCCCGCAAAATACAGGACATTTGGCTATCTCATACATGCCAACCTTCTGTGTCCAAAAACCTGTAGGAATCAAAAATAGTAATTAGCATAATGATGAGATCCCAGGAAATGATGTCACATCAGCTGTACCCGATGAAATGACAGGAGATGACATCAAAGGCAATTATGTCACAACGACTTTAAACTTACAACATTACAGGAAATGACGTCATTTGACATATGGCCTTGAAGAGATCGTAGGAAAGGACTGCCTGTCCGCTGACCCAACATGAGAAAGAAATGTACCAAATGTGTGTGCTGTGAGCTCTGTGACTAGCTTCATTCTCATTAAGCCATATTTTGCCGTTCTAACATACAATGAGGTGATAACATCTGTATACCACAAGTTAAGCAAAGCGCCCATTTGAAGCCCCTGAACAAAAGTAACATAGGGGGAAATATATTGTTGCTTTATTACAGTGCTGACTTGCAACATGAGGTAGTTGCTATGGGCCTCTCTGCGCCTCATGGCCACTTTCTACTGAAAGAGTGCAAAGGGCCTGATGACATCCCTATTTTTGCCATATGAATTGCCAAATACTTTTTTTAAAGTATGGCAGTGTGAAAAGGCAATGTGGTGATAACACTTCTGTATATGGAAAGGGAAGTGACAGCTGCAAAGGCTCCAGAAAATGCAGCTTGTGAGACGAGCACTGCAAAGTGCACATTTAAAGCCCCACAACGAAAGTTATATAGAGAAATATATTGCTGTGTTATGAGACTGCTGGCTGAGAAAATGGGACAGTTGCTGCTCCTCGGGCTCAGGGCTCCTTTGAACTGAAAGAGTTGAAAGGCCTTCATGCTATAGTGAGACAGGGTACTGGCTCGGAGCTCTGAACAAACAGTATATATGGAAGAGCTGAGAAAGGTAGCTCTGAGATGCACAGGAATGTTTGTGGCCGAAGCTGCTACAGGAGTCTTGAATTTTAGGATCTCCAGATGTCTTGGACTACAAATCCCAATATCCCTCTGCAATAACAGTGATAGCTAGGGCTTATGAGAGCTGTAGTCCAAAACATCTGGAGCACCAAAGGTTGCAGACTTCAATGCTATTGTATTCTATGTGAAACCATTTTTAGAAATTAGTTTAAAAAGAATCTTTGTTACTGTGCCCTGGACAAATAGTAAAGTGTATTTTTCTGGTATGCCCTTGTCATTTTACTTTTTTGTTTTTATTTTAAAGGGAACCACATGTGCTCTGTCATGTCCACCTCGTGTACAATCATTACCTGCTGAGCTACTGAAAAGGAGAGCATGGGAAAAGTGCGAGAGAAAGCTTCACAATAGTGAGAGTGACATTGAACAAACACCACAACACACCAAGGGCCCGATTCATGAATTATTTTCACAGTTCAAAGTCAGTGCACATGGTTATTTTTGCAGTACTGAATGACTTTGCACTGACTTTACACTGCAAAAATACACTGCACAGTTCCATGAATCGGGGGTTTGTGTCAGCAGTTCAAAGTCATTTTTAAGCAGTGCAAAGTCACTGTGAACCATGCAAAATGTCAATGAATCGGGCTCCAAGTTCTGATTAAAAGGTAAGAGGATTTGAAAGAAAAATGCTGTCTGACATTACGTAACCAGGTACCCGGAATATTTCTAGACTTGTTAAAATATCACTTTATGCGTTCTATTGCGTTCCACGTCTGTAGCCAAATCTACTTTTCGAATGCATTTTAGACCGCTCTGTCATGTAAGGAAATCTATCCCAAAACATAAGCATTGCTACTTCACTTTTCCATTTTTGGGGGGCTTGGAAAAGGTGACTGTGAATGTAAAGTTTCTCAAACATCCATCATTATAGCAGTGTATATATTCTTGGTAGCAGGTAATTTTAATAACTATTACAAAGCATGGGCAGGGATTTGGACACGCATTTGGAATGAAAGCACATGAGTTTAACTTGCCCCCATTACCCTATCTGTTGCCTCTTATTTGACTGTCAACAAAGCGACTGAAAACAGGTTGCTATTAACAGTACAATACTAAATGGAATGTACATATCCAACGTGTGATGCAGTAATCACAAAGAACTTGTTCAGTGGCGCTGCCATCTCTCTGAATCGGTCAACATCGACAACGGGTTCATATATTGAACTGCATCAGAATTAATGACATCTGTCGCGCCAAAAACTGGTAATTGTACGTCTTCCAATATAGCAGTATGTGGATCGAAGTATGGTCACATGAGGGCACGGAATTAGCCGAAAGACCAGTATTTACGGAGAGGAGTAAATTCTGAAATAAAAGCATGCTTTTAACAAGGAGAAACACAGCTTCATTACTTGGAGCAAGAAGGTAATTAGTCAGGCAGCCCCACACGGCCTCAGTACCTTTGAAACCACCACTGATATTCTTTGAGATCCGAAGATTCTACAGTTTAATTACTGGTCCTTAGATTTAGTTCTATGGGAGTAATCAAGCAGCAACAGCGATTCAATTTTCCAGACTGACTAGAGAGTGTCAGACTTGCAGTGAAATCCTTTGTCCAACTGTACAAACCGCAGGTGAGAAGTTGCCACTTTATCTGATGGTGCTCAGTGCAGAGACAGTGTGTCTGTTTTACGGGTCATGCAAGTGTAAGCAGCAAATCAAATTAATGGGCCATTTAACATGCCCACCGTACACTGGAGGATGCTGTTCCTTGCTCCCACTGGGCCTCAGGCAGCCAGGCCTGCTGCAGCCATAAACGGATAGGTTTGGACAGCATAATTCATAGGTGGTAGGACTGCTTGAAATACGGTAGCCTACCGCATGAATGGTAGGGTTGGCAAGTATGTACTATTAGCTTTCTTTTGTGCACTTTTTGAGAGGCGCAAACAATGCGGTCGGCATTGCCATTCTATGCTATTATTGTGTGTGCATCTCTTGCACTAACTTTACGTGTGGCAGTGCAATAATGTCACCACACTCACCTTCATAGCTGACACTTGTTGACAGTAGTTGCTCAATCCATGCAATGCAGGTGTTTTCATAACATGCATCCCCAGCGTAGCCAAACCTGTCATGCGAGGAGCTAGGTCCGGAAACCAGCCACATAAAAAGAAGCTAAAGCAGACATGTGCATACAGAGCATACAGTCGCAGTGTTCTTGTATACAGTGGTTGCTTAGAGAACATGTGAATAATTTACGGACAGCACCACCATGTATTGTTGCAATTGGTTTTATTTTTCATACAATGCTCACAAGAAAGTGTAAGATGCCTGCAACCACCGCTTTTTCCATTTTGCGGATAAATTCCAGCATAGAATGCCATCTGTGCTTTTCTGCACCTCTTTTGTAGTCTGGCAAAGTAGAAAAGGATTACTTGGTGGTTCATGTGGGAGAACACACTTTCTTAGTAATTTAGGAAAGGTACCAGCTGTTGCCTCGGTGATGCCTTGCATCATAAAAGTTTGCAGGTTGCTTCTTATTGGCCGGAAACACAAACGGACACAGGCCCATAGCGGTCGTCCCAGATAAGAATGAGCGAAAACAAACCACGTATGGTAATCTTGCGACGATTGCTCCACCACCCGTCTCTTGGCATGTGAAAGGAGTGGCACAGGCAGTAAGGTGCAAGATATCTGCGAACAAACAGGAATACGAATACATTTAAGTAGCCGTTATCAGTGGCAGCATAAACCACAAGGCTCTGCGGGAAGTATGTCGTAAACGAGCACTAGGTGGCCAGGTTATGGACCTTGGGGTGATCTACTGTGGGTTATTGAGTAGCGTCATATGTTCACCCACTGCTTGGCTCTCTGTTTTGTAGGTGCCATTCTCCTTCGACATGTGAATCGTCTTTCAAATGTTGCCAACACACACTCCTTTTATGTGTTTGCTTTTCACAAAAGATTTCATAGGCAGCAAGTGCCATCAGACCCACGGCACATTCTCTCTGTATGTGTCCAAAGAAACATTAAAAAAAAAAAAAGAAATCTTTATGGGGGTCCCATCCAATTGCAGGACTATGTAGGAGCTGTTTTGCCAAATCATGCAACACCAATATTACCTGTTGTCATTTGTGTGCCGGTCGAGTGCTATATGGATTTCTGGGTGTTATTAATTTTAACACAATGAAGGCGCGTACAACTTAGTGTTTCAAAGGTCATTGTAAGGACAATATAGGCAATCTAGCAGCACACGATTGAGCATATGGTGTGCTGTTTCAGTGCACGAGGGGCGTTCACTTTCAGTGTTGTACTTTAGGTATACATTTATATGGGCTGGAGAAGTGTGTCAACAAAACAAAGAACACTCATAGCTGCCATTTACGTAAAATGGTGGAGACATGGCTCTGTAATGCAGCGTGACCACTGCTGTTACAATCCCCTGTACAGTGCACATGGACAAAGTCTACTGTCTGGTAACTTCATAATTCTGCATACAAAACTGTATACTACTAAATTTTAATCCCACTACACATGTATCAAAGTTGTACTTACATAACTTCTGAAAATTCCATGTCTATACTGTGTGGACGGGAAATTGCTCTGTGCAGTGTATTGAACAGTTGCAGAATAACTTTGCGGAACATGTGTGCAGCAACTATACTGTACGTTATCTTTGAATTTTTGTAACATTTCAAATAATATCTGCCCATGGAGCAAACTATGCGTCCCACTCAAGGCTGTTTTACAATGAGCATTTCTCCTGTTGACAGAGAGGTAAGTTAGGTTTTGCTTTCCGGTGGTGGCTACAAAAAAAAGAAATCTGGCGGCAACGTGTTTCGATTGCACTGTGCATTTCTGAATGTCAGTAGTGTGGTTACGTTGAAGTTCGTATTAGGTACATGGGGATGATGGTATCTTACACATGCTGCACTGAATGTACAGATGACAAAATACATAAATGTAAATTTAAAGTCCCTGTGTACTATTTATATGTGCAGTGTCTTACGAGGCAACGGTGTACGATGGCAGATTGTGTGCGCAATGGCTGCACATACGTGGGTAGCCGGGCTATCTTAAGCAGTTTGGTGTCTTGTAGCATGAAGATATTTGGGGCTCGTGTTCATCAAACAAAAGGAGTTACTTAATATCTTCTTCAAACATT
Source organism: Ambystoma mexicanum (assembly GCF_040938575.1). Taxonomy (NCBI): domain Eukaryota; kingdom Metazoa; phylum Chordata; class Amphibia; order Caudata; family Ambystomatidae; genus Ambystoma; species Ambystoma mexicanum. The sequence goes on from NC_090933.1 coordinate 1,042,552,017, forward strand.
GTAAGGAGGTATGGATTTCAATTGTGTCTCCATTACACATTAAAAAAGAGAAGCAGAAGTTTGAAATTTTAGGGAGTACCATATATTTTACAATATGGTTGCCGAGATGTACACCAAGTGCTGGCCTCTATTCTGTGTTGTATACCTTGCAGGAAAATGGTGCACATACCAACAAAAATGCACTAATGCTCTTAACAGGAGCTAGTGGCATTGGAGGAGGAAAATCCTACAGAACATGGGACAGTAATGTAAGACATATGGATGCATTTTGCTGTTTGGGTTGTTGTGAATGTGCACATTAGTGGGTAGGTTAGTGTACTATAGTGCATTGAATGTGTCCACTTATTCCAGGCTTGGGTGAAGAGGGTATTCAGCAAAGAGATTGTCCATTATGTGGAAGTAGAAACAAGTTACTTACCTGTAACTGTTGTTCTCCAGCATGGGTCTGACATGGATTCACATGCTCATGAATATTCCCCGTCGTCAGGCTGGGAATCCTCGGTAAAGAATAAACCAGTATCAGTTTCGTTTCTGATCTGTCTTTCGTAGTAATAACCAATCACTGGTCTCTGCATCATACTGACCACAGCCAATGACTGCCCTCTATCTAAGCACCGCCTCTGGCAGCCATCTTCAGATTTGGAAGCACGTGAAGTGGCAGTATGACCAAGTGAAGAGCCGCAGAGGGGTAGGCGGGAGGGTTCGCATGTGAATCCATGCCAGACCCATGCTGGAGAACAACAGTTACAGGTAAGTAACTTGTTCCTTCTCCAGCATGGGGTCTGGCATGGATTCACATGCTCATGAATAAAGAACACATAGCAGTACACACATGCACAACCACGGGAGGTGGCAAAGGCTCAACATTAAGCATTGCATCAAACTCAACATGAAGCATCTTACCTCCTCACCAGGCTCACCTCAGGCGAACAGGTTGCGCAGCACTGCTTGGCCGACCCTGGACTCCTCCCTGGAATCCCGATCGACGCAGTAGAACTTCGTGAAGGTGTGCGTCGACCTCCACGTAGCAGCCCTGCATATGTCCAGCAGGGGCACACCAGAAAGGAACGCCGTGGTAGCTGCGATCGCTCTGGTGGAATGGGCTCTCGGACGGCCGGGCAGCGGTCGGTTTGCCAACCGATGACAGTACATGATACAGCCGGAGAGCCATCTGGAAATGGAAGCCTTCGAGAGAGCCTTCCCCTGATTGACAGGTCCAAAGTTCACAAAGAGTTGTGACGTCTTCCGAAAACACTTCGTGCGGTCCACGTAGAACTTCAGCGCTCTAGCCACATCCAGCGAGTGCAAAGTCCTCTCAGCCGGCGACGGGAAGAATACAGGCAACACCAAGGGTTCGTTGAGATGGAAGTCCGACGGTACCTTGGGCATGAAGGAGGGGTGCGTCCTGAGCACTACCCTCGTGTCGTGAAAAGTCAAGTACGGGGCCTTGCAGGAAAGGGCCTGGATCTCTCCCATCCGTCGTGCGGAGGTGATGGCCACAAGAAACGCTGTTTTCCACGACAGAAACTTCAACGGGGCCGAGTGCAGAGGCTCGAACGGAGGTCCCATGAGCTTGGTCAGCACCACGTTGAGCTCCCACGCCGGGGCCGGAGCCTTCACCGGCGGGAACGATCTGAACAGTCCCTTCATGAACTCTTTCACCAGACGATGAGACCACAAGGACGTCCGTCCCGTGGTTCTGGTGTATCGGGAGATCGCAGCAAGATGAATCTTGATGGACGCGTGTGCCATTCCAGCTTTAGCCAGCGTCAGCAGGTACAGCAGAACTTGGGGAGCCGTAATCCGTAGAGGGTTAATCTTCTGTGCGTGGCACCAGACAGAGAACCTCTTCCATTTGTGTCCGTAGCATTTAAGAGTCGAGGACGCCCTGGCCTTTGCAAGAACCTCTCTGCAGTCGGCCGGTATGTCGTATCCTCCAAACTCTAGCGCTGCAGGAGCCAGGCCTGCAAGTTCAGCGATTTCGGGTCATGGTGGAGGATGGCGCCTCCTTCCCTGGAGAGCAGATCCGCGTCCACCGGCAGCTTGATTGGCGGGGACACTGAAAAGTCCAGAAGGTCCGGGAACCATATCTGCCTCGGCCACGCAGGTGCGACGAGGATCATCCTGCACCGTACCTCTTGAGCTGGTTGACGAGCCGGATTAGCAGTGGCAAAGGAGGGAACGCGTAGAGGAACAGGCCCTCCCAGGGGAACGAGAAAGCATCGCCCATGCTCCTCGCCTGGGGAAACCTGCTGGCGAACCTCGGGCACTTGGAGTTCGTCGCCGTCGCGAACAAGTCAATCTGGGGTGTGCCCCACCGTCGGAAGAGGCGATCCACTAGATCCTGCCATAGTTCCCACTCGTGGCATGAGCGCAGCTCCCTGCTGAGTGAGTCGGCGATGGTGTTTTTTATCCCTGCCAGATGAAACGGCACCAGAAACATCCCTTGGGCGACTGCCCAATGCCACAGGTCCTGCGCCTCCTTGGACAGTGCTGGGGACCTGGTTCCGCCCTGTTTTCTGATGTAAAACATGGTGGTGGTGTTGTCGGTGAAGATCCTCACCACCTTGCCCTTGAGGGACGGAAGGAAGGACCTGAGGGCCCAAAACACTGCACGGAGCTCCAGGACGTTGATATGTAAGGATTTCTCCGTCGGGAGCCAAAGGCCCCTTGCGTGCAGATTTTCGGTGTGCGCTCCCCACCCTTCCAGGGAGGCATCTGTGGTCACTGTATCCTGGTGGGCTGGGGTCTGGAAGTCCATGCCCGCCGTCAGATGCGCGCGGGTGCCCCACCACCGGATCGCTCGTCGGAAACTCTCGTCGAGTGTGATCCTTTCCTCGAAGCTGCCCGTCGTTTGGATCCAGCGCGCGTCCAGGAACTCCTGCAACGGGCGCATTCGGAGCCTGCACATGGGAATGAGGTAGATGCAGGAAGACATCATTCCGAGGAGGGACTTGATGGACCTCACCTTGGCCGCGTCGGCCACCAACATCCGCTGCACCTTGCCCAGGATGGTCCTGGTCCTCTCCTCCGACGGGGAGGCCAGAAGGGACACTGTGTTGAGCCTCGCTCCCAGAAACAGAGTGTCTTGCGCGGGTACCAGGTGGGATTTGGCGTAGTTCACGGAGAATCCTAGGTCCGTGAGAAGTTGGACGGTCCTTGCCGTGTGAACCACGGCAAGCTCCCTTGTCTTGGCTCGGATGAGCCAGTCGTCCAGGTAGGGGTAGACGTGGATCCCTTCGCGGCGCAGCTGAGCCGCCACCGGTGCGAGGCACTTGGTGAACACCCTGGGTGCCGACCGTAGACCGAAGGGGAGGGCTTTCAACTGGTAATGCCGCCCTTGGACCACAAACCTGAGGAATTTTCGGTGCCACTTCAAGATGGGAATATGGAAGTAGGCATCCTCCAAATCCAACGACGACAGGAAGTCTCCTTCCTCCAGCTGACCCAGGACGTGCTGGAGGGTGACCATCCGGAACTTTTGCGCCTTGATGAACTTGTTCAGACGTCGCAGGTCCAGGATGGGGCGCCATCCCCCCCGTCTTCTTCTTCACGAGGAAGTATCTCGAGTAGACTCCGGAGCCCCGAAGCCTCTTTGGGACGAGTTCGCTTCTTGAGCATCGCCTTCACCTCCAGGAGAAGTTGAGGGACGTGAAGTTCTTTCCTGGCCACGGGGGGGACGCGCGGACACTTTCTTTGAAACTCGAGCGCGTGGCCCCGGGCCAAGGCGTCCAGCACCCAACGGTCGGTGGAGATGGACTCCCACACGCTGACGAAGCTTGCCAGCCGGCCTCCCACCAGGGTGCTTCGGTGGGGGCCCGACCCCCCGGCCGGTTCAATCCTGCTTCGACGAGGCTTTAGCGCCTTGTCCTTGGCGACGACGGCAAGGTCCGCCAGGCTTGCCTCGTCCTCTGTAGGCCTCCTGAGATGACGAGCGGGCCGCTTGATGGTAGGAGGAGAAACCGCCGCCGGAACCTTTGGAGGCGCCCTTGCCTCCGCTGCTCCGAAAGGGCGTCCGTCGCTGTTGCAGAACTCCAAGGGCCCGGGCCGTCTCGGTGTCCGCTTTAATGGCCTGAAGGGAATCGTCCACCGTCTTCCCAAACAGGTTGTTCCCATCAAAGGGCATGTCCAGGACTCTGGTCTGAACGTCTTGACGGAGGTCCGTAGCCTTGAGCCATCCACGCCGCCTAAGGCAAACGCTGTTGCCCAACTGGCGGAACCCAGTGTCGGCGATGTCCGTCGCAACGGTAATGGCGTGGTCCGAAGCCACCTCACCTTCCTGCAGGATCTCCAGGGCCTCTGCCCTCTTGTCGTCCGGCAAGAAGTCCAGCAGGGGAGCCAGTTTGTACCAGAGCTCCCTGTCGTATCGGGCCACGATAGCCAAGGCGTTGGCAGCTTTAATCGTCGTCGCTGCAGACAAGATGACTCTGCGTCCCATAGCGTCCAATTTCTTTCCCTCGCCGTCCGGTGGGGAAGTCGATGTGGAGGCCGCACCCCCCCCCCCGCTTTTTTCCTGGCCGCCGCGGAGACAACGGAGTCCGGAGTAGGCTGCGCCCGGAGGTACAGGGGGGGCCGTGTCCGGGACCCGGTACTTTTTCTCGTACCGGTCTCTTCTAGCTGGCGTCGTGGACGGGTTCTTGAGGAGGGTGAGGCCCTCATCCCAAATGTCGTCCAATAGAGGCACCGCGAGGACCGTCTGCCTCTTGGCCTTGCGCCGCTGCTAAAGGAAACCTTCCTTCTTCTTCTCCTCAGGGCAAAGTTGGAAAAGCTCGGATGCCCTGGCGATCATTGAGTGGAACGATCCAATCTCGTCGGGCGGAGAAGCCCTGGTGGGAGGCGACGACGGTACATCCTCATCGTATACCTCGTCATCCGTACCCGTCGCTGCCGTGTCAGTCCCCGTATCATCCCCTCGGGTGGACGGGGAGGAAGGCTGGAAGGGGCGCGACGGCTGAAAAGGAGGTGGAGGGTGGATCCTTCTTTTCTTGGTAGGGGGAACACCAGAAGGTCCCGGTTCTGGGTCCCCCGACGGGAGAGGTTCCGTCGGCAACGGTAGTCTCGTCCTTATCTCAGAGCATAAGGACTGTATAGCCAACAAAATGGCCGCTGAGTTGTCTCGCGGCGCTGGCAGAGGGGAATCCGACGGGCGATCAGGGGCCCCGTCGGTACCCTCGACGATGTCATCGTCACCTGCGTCGGGATCCATCCCGACGGGCCGGTCTTCTTCCACGCCGAGGCCGTGGCTTAAGACCTCGACCAGCTCCTCCTTCGAGGTTGAGGCCGAATCTACGACGATGCCCTGCCCCCCCTTTTTCTTCCCCACGGGGGATTTCACGGGGGTCCTATCGATGGGCACAAAAGAGGACTCCCTCCGAGGTGGCAGGGAGACTCTGAGCCCCGAGGTCGCCACCACTGGTGTAGCCTCCACAGGCTGAGCCAGGGCCGCCGCGACAGTTTCGATAGAGGGCTTGGCCGGATGGATTAAGGCCTTCACCACCTTAGGTGCGCTCACCGCCTTATCCTTGAGGGGGGGGACACTGCCTCGCTCCCCCTCCGCCTTCGAGCTCGACCGGGGCCTCTCCAGGAGCTTCGCCGGGTGCTCGGCCTTCCTCTTATCCGACCCAGAGCATTGGCTCGTGGTTGATGGTGCCGGGGAGGGTGCGCCCTGCCTGGCGCCCGTAGAGCCCGACCGTTCGGCGCTCCCGGTGCCAGCGGACTCGCGGTGCTTGGCCTTATGTTGGACCCCCGTCGCCGGGGCGTCCTCAAAGGTCTTAGAAGACCGCTCGGATTTCTTCCTCTTCTTCTCGCCGGACGGGCTCTTCCCTTCTAGCCAGTTGGCGAGACGTTGATGGCGGTCCTTCATGGTCCGCTCCGACATGTTGCCGTAAAACGCACAGTTCTTCTCCACGTGCGTCTTGTCCTCATGTAGGCAGTAAAGACAAAAAGAGTGTTCGTCCTCCTTGAAGACGTTCTGCAGCTGGCATCCAGGGCAGACCCTGAACAGCTTTCCGGGCGTCGAGCTTCCCTTCTCCTGGGCCATGGCCGGGCCTGAGAAACTTCTGGAGTCCTCCAAAAGCGTAGCTCGACGAAATCTTCACCCTTGAGGGGCGCAGACGAATCCGAAACGGGTCCCCGTTGATCGGATGGAGAGTCGGTGGAGCTTGAGGCTCTTTTGACCGAAAAAACGAAGTTTTTGAGAAAAAAACATGAAAAAATAGCACTAACTCTCGAGAGCAATAGCACGAGGATCCCAACACATGAACGTGCGGTAAAAATCTGAAGATGGCTGCCAGAGGCGGTGCTTAGGTAGAGGGCAGTCATTGGCTGTGGTCAGTATGACGCAGAGACCAGTGATTGGTTATTACTACGAAAGACAGATCAGAAACGAAACGGATACTGGTTTTTTCTTTACCGAGGATTCCCAGCCTGACGACGGGGAATATTCATGAGCATGTGAATCCATGCCAGACCCCATGCTGGAGAAATGTAATACAATGTGAACTGAAGTGCCTAAGGGGTAGGTGGTTGTGTTATGTGTCGGGTTTGTGGTAAGTGGATAGATGTTTCTATGTATGGTTGTACTGTGCTGTGGTAGTTGTAGTCCGGGTCTACAATAGTGAGTGCATGGCTGGAGCATGTACACTGTACAGTGTGTAATGAAGCGTGTAGGCCAGGGGCACAAGCAGCACAGTGTAATATAGCTGTACATTGAACATTGTGGCATTCTTATGTGGATTGCAGAAATATGTGGACACATTACCCTTTGTAGATTATGAAGAAGTATGATACCAATAATTTCATACTTACTGTTTCTATTGTGGAAGTCCTGTGCAGTTTTTTGTGTATGGGATCTGAAATGTTGTACTAATCGTTGCTGCATTATCTGTAGAAAAAGAGAACATAATATGTAAGAGCAGGTATGTCGTCATTTTGTAGTTCATTACATTGCACACATTTTTACACTGTGGACCCTCATAATGAGTACTTCATAAGTACTATGCTGCAAGTTTACTGAGCAATGTGCGCAGTTCCCGTGTTTCTTTGCAAAGTCATTGGGTCTGAGGGGAAAAATAAAAATCCATGCTGGATTTATAAAAAAAACGTACAAATATATTTTCTTTTACGTTGCACAGTCAATTACAGTAACATTTGCATCAGTATAGCAATGTTTAAGGTGCAGTGTTGTAGTAGGAGGAATTGCAATGGTGTGCGATATCTGTTTTGTGCGTGTTGGTAGAATGGCTTCAGTTATATAGCAGTTGGTGTATTGTAACTGTTTACCTGCTTTCTTTTGTTAGCACTGTTTCTTTATGCATTTGGTTGCTGGTCATATTTTGCAAGTATTGTGCCATTGCACTATGCTACTGCAGAATTGTGAGGACAGTCACATAGCTGTTGGCGTACTGTAAATGTTCTTACTTTGGAAGTGTTTGAGGATATGTTTGTAGCACAGTGGTTGCTGAAGGTTGAGTTGGCCTGTTCAATGCTGTAAGTAATATTGCAGTGTTCTGGTTACAGTTAGATACCAGTTGGCACATTCTAACTGTTTAGTGTCCCATTTCTATAGGGTACATTTTTGAAGTTTGTCCACTCCTGTTGGTAGTTTCACATCTATCCACATTTTGAAGTGATGGTGCACCATTATGGGCTTACGTACTGATATTTGCATATGAAAGGAATTGGTTTGCCCATTGTTAGACAGATGGTGACGCATATGCGTAGTTGGTGGCTTCAAAGGTTTCTGAGGACAGTTTTGAACCCTCAGTTTTTCTTTCATGTATCATGTAGGAAACAATAGTGTCATTTGTGTACACTTATTGTTTCTCTGAGTGCAATCATTGGGTTCATGGGGGAAAAACATGTACACCAGACACATTGATGTATTTTTTGGATACATACTGTATGCTAAGTTGTTCTAGTTCAACAGTGTAGAAGGTAATTCCTTTTTTTCTGCAATTATGTAGCTACTGGTGGGTGTTGGGAAGTAGGGTATTCTACTTTTGTACATCAATGAGTACATTTTGGCTTCAAAAATATTAATTAGGCATTTGTAAGATTTGAAGTAATCTCTGCTTTGGAATAATGGAAGTATCATTGCATTCCCACCATGAGCATTGCTTTCTAATGTATGCAGTATAGTGGCCTGCACTGGTTGTGTCGTCTGTATGGTAGATTATGGCTACTGTGGTGAAGGTTTTCTCGCCAAGTGATACCTGTCCAGGTGTGAAGGTAGTAAGTTTGCAGTTTTATTTGGTTCCATCGGCATTGTATCTTAAAAGCATTAATATTACATATTGACTGTGATTTTATGTGTAATGTTCGAACGATTATCGGGATTGCAAGAAGTACACAATATGCTATGGTTTGCATTTTTCACCAGTTGTTGAAATGGAATGGGTTCACAGTTCGGTATTGATACATAGACCAAGCGCTCATTAGAGACTTGTTCCTGAATAACATGGTTGCAGAGAGTGGATGCATGTTTCCACATGTAGGAAATCTTAACAATTTCAGTTATGGGTATGTTTTTGCTTTCCTGGATTTGTAGTAAGTACATTAGAAATTCCTATGGCTCCTCTGGTCTGTTTAACATGAATTTCACCATTCCAGCATAGTAGTCCAATTCCTGCCTTATTCCTGAGACACTAAGTGATGTCAGAATTATTTGCTGCATTTCTGTGATGGATTAGCATTTGTAAGCACAACTGGTCTGAGCCATTTAAATAAATGTTTTCAACAATTGCTGACATTTAGAATAGAACATCAATTGCTACATTTGCATAGCAATTTACACCGGTTGAATTTGAAGGGACAAGGTAGTTCTGTGTTTGAGTACTTTTATGGATATGCACGCACTTTCTTTGAAGAGGTACTTTTGTGTGTGTAGTTGGTTATGTGTTGTCCTTTCAGTCCATTTTTCTGTGTTTTTGCTAGTTGCTGCAGTATGAGCTGATTTTAATTTGGTGGTACTGTGGGGAAATCATGTAAAACTTCTGATGGAATGAGTTTTCTTTTAAAACCTTTCTGTTTTTGAGGAACATGGTACATTTTGAGATGGGGTGTGTAGACTGCACGTAGTCTATTCTACACTATGATGCAAGGAATGTCAGCGCTGACTGCACTTGCATTTAAATTGACTAGATATAGTCCTTCAAGTGTGCGTAGGCGTGACAGTGCTACGTAACTCATGCCTTCTTTAAAGACTGCACTGCCAATATCAATTAATGCTTGATCTAAGGTTAGAACTTGCAATGTATGAATAGTCACTGCATAATCTAGCGACAGAGAAAACTGTTCTCTGCGTACATACATGTCTTTGAAAAGAAGGAATCGAGCTGTTGTGCATCCTATCCTTTTTACTTCTGAAAGTTTGTCAAACTGGATGTTGAAAGACAATGCTGTTGCCACGTGGATACGTCTGGAAGCCAACAACTGTTCCAAGAGCTCCATTCACTAAACCTTGCTCTACGTCAAATGATAACTTTTCCTCCAAACCAGCTGTGTTGGTATAGAGTTGTCTAAGGTATTTAGTCGTGCTATGGCTTGTTGACACATAGGCATTGTCATACCGTATATGTCGAGTTTGTCTGTGGAGTGAATTTCCACTAGTGGTTGCATTTCTTGTTTAAGCATTGTTGCATTGAATTGTGCACAACTTGCCAAAGTTGGCATTAAGGACATACAGTTGCCATTTAATTTTTAGCTAATCGTTCCATGACATCAGTAGCACGTGTGTTATGCCCATACATCTCATGGATGCGTCTGGTATTTAGGGTAGACTGCGCTTCCTTTGATAGTACACCAACCTGCATGTTTTTTAAAATGTTGGCGTAGGCAAGGTCTGCAGACTGACGCATGTTTTCAGTTACTTCTCTGTTTTGGAAATGTTGCCATAGATTTACAGCACAGTTTGTGTCCCAGGGTTTTAAAGATAGGTTCACTTTTCACTGGTTAATGAAGGATATCTCCAAAACAATTACATGTTTTCCTCCAAAGAGTTCTTCGTAGTCTGTTTTGAGGACCTTTTGCAATCTGAGGTGAATCAAAGCTAACATTAGGTTGGAAACCATGTTCACCTTATCTATTAGGAACATTTTCATTTGTTTCAAAACTCTGCATAGCTCCACAGCAGCTTCTGCTGAAAGTTTGTAGTACTCTAATTTGTTTTGGTGTTCTACTGGAAGCAGTAGCAATCGGTGTAAAGTGATACCACCTATGTTGTAGGCAGCTAAACCTGTGGGGCCGATTACAACAGCTGAAAGGTTGTTTGTTAATTGTTGCAAGAATTTACTGATCATTTTTATTAAGAATGTTTTTCCTGAACCAGCTTCACGACTTACATAGAGCAGTCTAGGCTGTAGGTGTCACAGGTACAAGTTTTAGTTTTGTGCTATATACCATGTTAAACCCAGAATTTCTTTACTTATTGATAGGAAAATGGTACACTGCTCATTGTTTAGTTGTGATTTTAGTACAGCAAACTTCTGTAGATTGCTCATATAGACACATAGTGGTCTGTACTTCTGTCATGGCTAATTCTGCCTCATTTGCTACGAGTGGCTGTCCAAGTGGTTCTTGGTTTCCTGTCACAGAAGGTTCACTGCTCTTGGGAGTGTCTACATTTAGTTGTGCTTCAAGTTCTTCTTCTGTCCAATATTGTTTTGTACCGTGTATAGTTTATATCTGTTATGGTACTTTCACTTGCATTGAAGGCATCTTCATAGGAGTCTTGGGGTGGCTAATAACTCTTCTTTTATCCATGGTTTGAAAAGTTGTAGTAGAGCCATGTAGTACAGTTAATTCTGTTGAGCAGTTTTTAATTATAATTTCATATGATTAATCATGCTGCCGTCACAACTTTCGACTCTGTATATACCTTTTTTCTCATCTGGTACAATGTTATTTTAGTATGAGAAGTTTTGGGCTATGTGGTACGGGCACATGGTTTCTAAAGTAATACTCCTGTTTGGGTAGTATGCATTCAATAAGTTCTTTTTCAAAATGTCCTGGCTGTTGGGATCGTTTTTGGCTATTGTCTCTATGTCTTTGTACGATTTCAGAACTCTTTTTCAAGGATGCAGCAGGACTAAGGATTAGCCACAATGTGTTTAGATTTCCCATGTAAGGCGGTGTTGGTTAAACGGTCGGCAGCTTCATAGCTCCATTCTCTATGGGACAACATTTTTATGTCAAAGCTGTACAATTTCTGTGCCAGCGTTTTGTCAGAGGCTATGCCATCCCAGAGGTCTTTCATCTCTGTTTTCTCTGCTTTGGTTAAGTAGGCTGTGACATATCGTGCAACTGCAGTGGAATTGTCTGCAATGTACCGTACATCTACATTTGCATTCCATAGGAGGGCAATTATTGCATTGTAATCATTGATGTACTTTGATGCTGCGGTTCTTTTTATGAAGTATGTGTTCTTAGGAGATTTCCCTTTCACACTGTGTCGAACCAAAGACATGAACCTGTTCACTTGGCCTGTTGTCGAAACTGGTCTAGGGAAACCAAAGCAGCATTTGTTGTAGTGTTTGCCTTTTTTTCTTGTATTTGCACCGAAAAACACTTGTGTCTTTCAAATTGCAAGATTTGTGCATGTAGGTCAGTATGTGTACTTTCTGAAGGAATGTCGCAAGTGACATATTTGTGAATGAACTGCAAACAGTTGCATCAGTGTCCTCACCAAATTTAGGATCATTTTTAAAATCAGAAAAGCATGTGGATGTGTGGTGCTGTTCTGGTTTGATATTCTTTTCTCCAAAAGAAGTGTTCCACTTCTCTGAGGGGAGGAAGTGCTTTATTGAAAATGAAGTGGAGCATGGCAATGAAGTGATGATGGAAGTACCTTGGTACATTTACAGGATCCAGAGAGCACATTCCTCCTGGTGGTTTCATGTCTACACCCATTTTCTTTTCGTTTGCTATGCATAGGAAAGTGTGCAAGACTTACCATTCATACTCTGCACAACTTAAAGTGACAAACCATGTGGGTGGGCCAAGGTTGCGTAGCATACACCGTACATCTGTGTGTGCCGTCGGAACCAGTACTCTTTCGTACCACGCATGTTTGCCAAGAGATTTGTAATACTTGCCTGTAAAACTTCGTCCTTGTCTTGCACTTTTTGAAGTAGCTGTGTAGCAGACATGTCTTGAAAGTGGGACCCTGTTCTCAATGTGTGTGCAACTCCATAATAGTGTTGCTAGTTCACTTTCAAAAAGGAGGTGAAATATGTATTCCACGTTTTGTGGAAATCTAGGGTATTCAGAATACATTCATAAAGACCGGTATGCTGATGCTGATATTTGTGTCATTGTATCTTCCACCTTTTCCAGTTGGGAAGAGTAGAGGGTAGGCTTGAGCTTCTACGCTTTTTCCCCATATACTAATTGGGGATCCTTTGGCTTGCCGCATTTGATCTGTTTCTAGTGCATCATCTATGGTGTCTTTGGAGTGCAGTGGGTGAATTGTATAGTGATCAAAATTATTGGAGGCTGCAGTAGAATCTAGAAGTTCAAATTGCCCAGTTGTTGAGTCCTGAATTATTTCGGTGGTTTCTCTTAGGTTTTCTTCAACGTTTATTTCTTTGTAGTTTTCATTGTTTTCTTTAAGGTATTGCAAGGCTTCTCCAACTTTGTTTAAGTCCACTAGTTGCTGCCAAATCTTTTTCTCAGTACACCATTTACTAGGATAATCAAAGATTGTTCAATTGGCCTTTGCACTTGTAGAGTGTCTTCATTTTGTTTCAGATCTAATGGTAAAAAAACTACTTTTAAGCAAATGCCTCTTAATTCGGTGGGAGGCAATTTTGCAGTTTTTGGCTGAAGTCGTATTATTGCTTCAAATGGGTGTACTGCTTGGATTATAATGCTCGCATACAAATTAAGCTGCTGGAGTGGGTTGGTAGTGGAAATAATTCTAAATTATTACTGATCGCGCGTGAAGGCATTTGGTTATAGTCACGTTTTGCAGTGCAGTATGTGCACAGTATGTCGGTGTTAGTAATTCCATATTTGCTTTCAGCTGTAAGGTACAGAGCCAATTGAAACCATTGGGATTCCTCATTGTCCTCTATTTTGTGCATTATGTATATAGTTATGATGCTCTTTTTATAGAAAGTTCTGCGACCACACACATACTTGGTTTGGCACTTCATCAGATGTGCTTTTGAGGTTTCCTATTTCTTTTTTGTATGTGTGACATAGAAAGTTGATATCTGCAAAGTTGTCACTACTGTTGTCTGAAAGTGCTGGAGTTTGTAAGTGCTCTTCAGTTCCAAAATATTTTCTTCGGATGTGCTCAACTTTTTCGAGCAGTTCTTTGGCTATACCGTGCAGGAGAATATCATTTAAATGTTGCAGTGCTAAAGATGGAGTTTTTGCATAGTACAGTTTGTAAATTAGATTTCTTACAGTAGAATGGTGGTGTGTCGCTAACATTTTGATATGATGGAAGGTGCTTTTGCAAGTATGTCCGGAAATACAGGCTAACGAATGTCCTCGTAGTCCTGTGTATTTGCGAACTGGCCAGTAGTCCATAGTTTGGAGTATTTTCATTTTTTCTTTGTCGTTGACTTTCACATAGTGATTGAGGAACTGCTGGAAAGATTTCACAGAGGATTGCTGAATGTTACACATTGATGTGCAAGGCCATTTGTAGGTGAGGCATATTGGTTTGGTGGAATGGACAGTGCCATCTAAGTTTGATGGGGATTTTTGTGAGAGCAGTGTTTCATCTTCCATTATGGTATTGTGCACCTTTCTATACCCTCATCCACTGCTATGTATGGCAATTTGGTTTGTTTGCTCTTGTTTGTATGATTTTTCATTGAAGTATGGCTCTGTGCTGGTGGTGTGACTCCACTCACCTGTACAGATGGTGCCATAGGTATCTATGCTGACATTGTTTTTGTTACGAAGTAGTGGTTGTAGCTTACCAATTAATTTTGTTAGTGGTTTCATTCTATTTAAAATTAATGTAAACAATTTACATTTCAGGACCATTGCACTGTCTACAAGAGTTTCCAGGATTACTTTTCTGCTCTAGGTTTTAAGGGTTGAGCGTGATTTCTCCCCTCTATTTATAAGGTCCTGAAGAACTCGATGGTGTAAACATTTTTGTTAAATTAATTTTTTTGAATTGTTCCTTGTGGTGACATTACCATGTGTACGTGCTCTGTTAGCAGTAGTGTTAGATGCATTTTATTTAGTGCATTTCTTTTTATTTCTACATTTTGATAGAGGAATTACAGTTTCCTTACGGTTGGTGATACACTTTTCATTTATGACTGTATTAGCTCTTCTCTTTGAACATTCTGTACAAATTCTGCTAGGGGTGGAGGGCTAGTTTCTATATTTTTAGGTTGCGCTGATCTATTTCTGCATTGTTTTATATGGAGTTGATGTTTGGTAGGCATTCTGTAGTAGCTGTTGGAGAAAAAGGAAAGTGCAGGGGTGCAAATTTTGAAATGCATATGTGTGCAATGTGCATGAGTGTTTGAATAGGAGGGAAGGCTTAAAAATCGAAGTGTGTCACTGTGTAATGGGCTCTAAATTTCAGTTGGGAACACTATTACTATCTGGGGGTTAGTATTATGGTGGCGCGCTGACAATATACAGTGAGCAACTGTAGAGGTGGCATGACTAAGAATGAAGCACATACCGGTGGGTTGATGCAATTCTGTAACTTACAATGCAAGAATTCTGCACTCTTTTAGTAAGACGTAAAATACTATGATGGTATGGTACTTTGTTGGTTGGTGAGAGTAGGTTTATTCTAGGGTGTATTTTCAAGGTCACACGGCAGTGGTTTCAGGATACAGGTGGGTACAGCAACTGTATAAGAAGATGGTAAGAAAATATGTTTGTTAATGGCATAGTGATTGCATTTGGAGAATACATTCTTTAAAAGAGCAGGGGGATGTATTGGCAGGAATAGTTAGTGTGTATAAGTGGATGGCTTACTATATGAATGGGGACATGGGAACATCAGCATGTTTGCAAAGGAGGTATGTGGGTTATTTGTAAGTGTGTTGTATGACGTGCTCTTTAGGTAGTGTCTGCATTGGTGTAGGAGTATTTACTTTGAAAATGGATTACCTTTCATTGTAGAAGGGTGAGATAAAAGTTCAGAAACATATACAGATTGCAAAGGAGAATGTTTGCGTGTGTGCAATTACATTTACTTTTCTGCATATGTATGCTTGCTACATGAGTGGAGCAATTATTTCAGTTTCATTTATTTATGCAGATTTATGTACTGGTGTCAATGCACTCAAATTCTTTTGTTTCTTAAGCAATGTTGCAATCTGTAACATGTTCAAAGTAAGTGGCCGCCACCCGGTTGTTATGCATGCAATGTATGTACCTGGCTTACTTTGGTAGGATGTATTAACTGGTCCATTTCTGTGAGATTTTTACGATTTTCATAGGTGCGTTAATGGGGGAGAAAGTCATAAAATTGACAAAGAAAGAAGAGAGTAGGCGTTTGCATATTGTAATAGCTTATATGGGTAAATGCCAACTTTGCAAGCACATAGCACTGTAGGTGGAATTTCAAGGTAGGTGATCGGAGAGATGACAGTATGCTTTTTGAGCACATCATGGAGGTTCAGTGGCAGGTACTCTGTTGCGAGGCATTTATAACAGAGTTGCAAATCTACTGTATAAAAAAATGATACCTGCAAGTTGGGGTGATGGGTGGCGATGTGGATGAATCAGGATGCAGAAAATGTAGATAGTTTTACAGTACTTTCCAGTGGAGGTGCTTTTCATTCAAAGGACACTTGTACTCTGAGTGTTTAATGGTTAGTATGGAGTGTTGAACAGAGATGATACTGTTAGATGCAGAGGTCTTGGATGTGATTGGTGGATGCGTGTGACTGTTTAACCGTACTCAATGAGGGAGTGCTGGAAAAAGAGTACTAGAAAGGGAAGGACTGCCCCTGATTTACTGGGGCGCGGCCCTCGTGGTAGTTGGGGAAGCACATGTGCTACATGCTGTTCTTCTTAATATGCTTGGCATGGAAATAGGACTGCAGATTATCCAATCAGGTGTTGAGGGTGTGCGTAACAGGAAGGGGTGGTAAAAAGAAAATGTGTATTGCTGTGCTCATCATTGGCGTTTCGTTTGTGGGTCACCTGCACACACATGCCCGGGGTAGCAGCGTTAATGAAAATGTTGGTGTGGAAGGAGTGCACACTTTGTGGCGCAGTGTGCCTCTACCGAGTTTGCAAGCTGTGCTTGCAGAGTGCATAGATGTGGCCACTTGGACTACTGTTGACATAGTAGTTCTGCATTGTGGAGCACTGCATGTGGCTTTTTCACATCGCTGCAAGTTTGCTCGATGAACTGAAGGGGGTGCTGAAAGCAGTGATGTGCCTTTTTCCCACTGCAACAGTGATTTCCTCATGCATACCACCAAGACTAGTGTGGTACAATCCTGATGTACTTTCTTCCGAGGTAGAGAAGGAAAAGTGTCTTGTAAACAGCGGCATGTCTCCTTTTCTGATCGATGCAGGCATGTTCTTTTGTGGCCATGAGAACCTTTGTGCTTGTAATGTGAGGTTTTCAGTGGAGCTGATTTTTATTGTTCCCCATTGAAAATGCTCTTGTGTTTGCAAATTTAAAACCTATTTTGGAAAAGTTTGTAAAATTATGCAAGGAGTAGAAGACAATACCCAATAAATACAAACAAAAAAACGGTTTGTTTAGAAGCACCTTTAGAAAAAGAAAAAAAACACTTCACAGCTACCAATAAAGAGGAGAACTTCTACCCAGCTTAAAATGTATTCTTGCACCCACGCACAAAGGACAATATGTCAGGAGGCACCGGTGCATTTGGAGGTGCGCACATGCCAAATGCGGCTCTTTTCAGGGTGGCTGACATGGAAATAGGACTGTGCAGGTGTGGGGATTGCCCAATAAGTTTTCCTGGGTGTGGTGTGTAAGGAGAGATTGTGCCAGAAGGTGTGTTTGCAAATAGGAGTGTACATGGCTATGGGTATGGCTATGCCGTGCAGGAGGCAGTGTGTATGGCTTTTGTGTGACTCCTGGATACATTGGGTGAAAGTGTATGCCAAATGCTGTGGAGGGGCTGCACACCTTGGATTCCATAATGTGGATGTCCAATGGTACATAGTACGTGGGATGCAGTGGTTGCATGTGGCTCTCTTTGTGCCATTTTGGTGACGCGCAATCAGCCAGACATTATTATTGTTAATTGTGGAGGGAACAGTTTAGGACATGTTACCGGCATTTCAATGCAGTTTGCGATGAAGGAGACACTTAGGCAAGTCATGGAAATGTTTCCAAAGTCGCAAGTAATTTTTTCTCGCATTACCCAGAGACAGGTGTGGCTGCGTTCTTCCTCATTTGGGCAACAAATGGAGAAAGCGAGGCACAATGTGAACAAGGTTGTTTTCACCTTTTTGCGTGACGTTGGCATGTTCTTCCACAATGAAAACATTACGCTTCGAAGTACCAACATTTTTCGTTCCGATGGAGTCCATTTTACCGATGCTGGCAATGAGCTGTTTCTGGTTAATATCCAAAATGCAGTGCAGCGCTTCATGCACGTATAGTGGGTGTTCAGCACTTCAAACCTTCCAAACACAAACAGCACAAAAAGACTCTTAAGAGCCGCCACTTCCTTTTGGGAATGCGTGCAATGTTTGTGAGGGAGCCATGCCTCACATTTTTTGTTGCGCTGTCCGCGGAGCTTATAGATTATGCAGTGACGTGGATCGTTTTATTGGCATTCTATTTTTGAACTGTGAAATGTGGCTCTGAAGAGAGCCTTTTTTTGTTTTTCCCTTTCTGGTTGTTTTTGCTTTTCTCTTGTTCTTATAGCCCATGACACAGAAGGAAGGGAGATTAGGGAAAGGGTGTTACGCTCACCTGGACCCCACAGGGGTGTCGATCGGACCCAGACAGCTGCGGTCTCCTTCAACGTGATGCGTAGTGCAGAGATGACCGACTGGACTGGCCTGCCTAGTCTTGTCTGCTGGACCCGAAGAAGTATTTTCCTGCAAGTGGAGACAGGGATTAACCACCTGTGGGTTTTAGTGATGGCCTCCCAACTGTTCTCGCTCTCCCCCACTAATCACCTCTGATATCCCCTTAGTAACCTCACCTTATGTTCGTAAAAGATGAGCTCTCCATCCTGCGTGTCTTGCAGGGGCGCGTAGATACCAGTTACTTCACTGGTTTGAAGGCGTTGGGAGAGTTCCGGTAAGTATTGACTCTGAAGTCCCTGGCGGGATTGGTAATTATCAAGTTCAAACAGTTCAATGTGCCCGATGTTCTCTCTTGTCCCCTTCCTTCCTTAAGTTGCAACTGAGTTTGTGAGAAGGTGGTCTCGTAGCTGCTGCTGGCGTTCAGGTAAGAGTGTGTTACCCAAAGCTGTCCGGTAACTACTGCATGCTTTAACGTGTTTTTCTCCCTCTTTACAGATGCGGCATATGAAAATGTGGAGAGTTATGGAATAATACCGCCGGTGGTAAGTCTATGGTGGTAAGAGGTTGTATTTGTTGATTCCCTCAGCTCACCTTGTTTTTTCTTGTGTCCCCTAGGTGCCGGATTACGGCGAAGAAATGATGGACAGTGCCAGATCGAAAGATGCTGTGAGAACTGGTGAGTATGGCGCCGTGCTGGAACTAGCGAAGCGACGCGTGTAGGACTGATGTACTTTCCAGGTCCGGAGATGAAATGGTTCCGGAATTAGGTGAGGAATTTGAAATAAGTTCGTTTTCTAACCTTGTCCTTTTCTTCTTTATTCTAGGAGCTCCAGATTCGAGGAGGGCGTGGCAGAAGACTGGATGCTGGCTGCAGGCACGCGGGCGTGGCAGAAGACTGGATGCTGGCTGCAGGCATGGTGAGCGTCACGCTGCTGGATGCAGAACAACACGAAGCATGTGCTGCTGTTCGGGTGTGGTTTAAATAGCCTCCAAAGTAGTTCCAGGTAAGAAGTTCCCTAGAGCCACGCCCGAGTAAAAAATAGTCCCTGTAACAAAATAGTCCCATCCAGGCCTCAGGTAGGCTTGGACTCTTTTTGCAGCATGGTCTGCATCAGGTAAGTAAAGTCTATGAGCCTGGCGCCTATGGCGCCAGGACTGATTTCTATGATGAGCCTGGCGCCTAAGGCGCCAGGACTGAACCCAGACGGGGCTAGCCCCTAGCCGGGGCTGTTGAGGTTTAAACAAATGTCTGGATGCCTGCTCCCGGAGCTGAGGGCCTTGGTCCTGATGCCCGGGGGTAGGCATCATGACAAAGGGCACCAACCACAGGGATAAAAAAGGGCAAGCGGAGACAGGAAGATGTTGGGTGGACCTTACTTAGGTAGGGGACACTCCTTGTCATGCTCCTGGACTGAAGCCTCGAAAGCACTTCGAAGTTTCTCTCCCCTGCAGAGTGCCGCGTTGCAGTAGATGCACATTACAGTCACCTTTGAAAGACACGTGTCCGCTGCGTTGCATCTGACCTGCAAGGCTGGTTTAGGGATTGGCTGCCCCACAGGAGTGTACTTAGTGGTGGCAGGATCAGATGCAGAGGATGCTGTAGAGTAAATTAACTTACTGCCTTGTTGGAAGGGGACAACCCTCCAGACTGCTGCTTTGTGGTTCGATTTGACGAGCTGCTGCATGGAGGTGGTGTCGTAGCTGTACAAGCCAGGTTTTCCACGACTCAGTGCATCTCACCTGGTTCACACAAGATTTGGGAATGTCTCCTACGATGGTAAATAGTTTCCACACCCACGACTCATGTTGGCTGCAGGCAATGTGGAATTCCTCTACTTTATCCTCGTTTTCCTCTTGATCTCCATCTACATTACCATGCCTGTTCCCTTGTCCAGGCCCTTCGGAAGAAGGAGGTGATGAGGGTGAGAGTGACGGTATGGGTGCTGCTGAGTTGGAGGCAATAGCAGCAGCCATGGCTGGTATTAGTTGCAAAGGTAATATAGCAGAGCAGAATTGCTTACAAAGCAATTTGACCACGAAGCAATGTGCCCCGCTGCTGTGCTCCGGAAAGCCAAACACAGAATGCAGAGAACTTGACCTCTGGGGTGTGGCCTTTTATATGGAACCGGAAAGTGGCCCTAACTCCTTCGCAAAAAAGATTACATCTACAAGGGAAAAGTGTAGGACCTCTGTAAGGGTACACTTTCATAGTTACACTCCATACATTGCAGAAAACAGTACATTTCAATGTCCAGGGGCCCAGACCATGTCTGGCAAATAAGGGCCCACGTGCAGCGTAGGTGCGGTATCATGGTGACGTTACAAATGTTCTCTATTGGGATGGCTGTCCGCAGGATGTGTTTTGGGCAGAATACGTTGTGCACATGTGCATAGGTATCCTACGGATACCGTTGGGATCCCCAGACTAATATACAATGCTACACACGTGCGCCGAATATTTTGGAACAAGCTGGGTGTTTGTAGGGTATAGCAGGTGGTATGTTGAGGTGCACAGGTACCCGCAGGATGTGGGTAGCCACCTCGAACTACTAAAAGTATGCCAGATGTTTTTTGGATATGTTGCACAGGGGCAGTGTTACCGGTACACAGAGGACGAGATACGCATGTGCCTAGTTTTGCAACGGACCAATGTGTGTTCCCACTCCTAATTACAGCTTGTTCACAAGATGCGGACATGCGCCCCGTAGTGGTGTCCTACAGAAGCCTCCATTGTGATTGCAGATAGGCCGGGCAGGTGCGGTGTCTGTAGGACACTCCCATTTTCCTTACTTGCTGTCATCCCCACGAGTACTGTGCCCCGAAGAGTCATAAAGGGACTTTGAAAACAAAGGAAAACCACAAGTTCACTCAGCAACAATTTACATATGATCCATTATTTCCACACATTCATAGATATTATTAGGAAAGGGAAGGGGTAGCAGAAACTGATATATACATAGGGGAATTGGAGATTTGTACAAGTTGGTCGTGAGGGGAAGAAAGGATTGAGGTCTCAAAACGTCTGTGATGACACAGATTTGCAGGAATGTCGGCTGTGAAATGTGGAAGGGGTACACCTGCAGGTGGGGCAGTGGTATCTTATTTTCTCCATTATATGTCCTTGTATGAAAATGTTTTAAGGTGGCAACATTTTTCTGCCATTTGTCCATTTTGGCATCTAAGCTGTCCAGTTTAGTGTTTGCAGTGTTTCCTTCACTTCCTGTGGTCGTATGGTGTTGTGGAAGAGGTGCCTCTTGTGGGGCATTACATTGCTTTCCAGTATGTTCTGTTAAAGAAAATGAAATATGTTCGGTGTACATGAAGTAATATATATTTGTTTTACTTTGCACACTGTGGTGCGTACCAATGGTGTTACTGTCACTCATTTCGTCATGAGGGAAATTCTCTTCCAGCCACTCTAAGGTGCTTGCCATTGCTGTGTAAAAAAAACAACACATGCTTTTCTACTATTTTACTCTGCATGCATTGAGCAATTATAAGACAGACTTTACTGTATGTTTAATCAAGGCGGAGGCAGCAGAAGATATAAAAGGATGTTTATTAAGTAAATATGCAACAAGCAACAGGCACTGCTTTCCTGGTCTCCCACTCCAATTGCAAAGGAATTCATAATTCTGGAACTTCAGTCAAAGGTAAACATTCACAGATATAGAACCTCTGACATCATAATGTAAAAGTTAGAGGTTCTTTACTAAGAGAATAATAAACATGAAAAGTAATACAAGTATAATAAACATGAAAGGTAATAAAGTACTTCTAAACCTAACACAGCTCCCTCCTTTACATAAACAGATTAAGCCATTTCACTCACAACAATAATCTTTAAAACGTATTAACCTTTTTCTTGCTTTACCTTTAAATGTTTCTGATCCTGCGGTTGGACCACCATCATTTGCATTGGTTTCACTTGCATTCCCATTTACTTCTTCTCCCATGACCTCATCATTCACGTCAGCTTCACCCCACCCCTACCCATAGCATCACCCTCACTGACATTAGATGAACATTTGACCAACCTTGACTTAGACCAACACTTGCCATCTTTCAAAATCACCACACTGTCACGCACAGCCGCAATCCTAGGTCCCAGATATTTACTCTCCACACATTTGGACCCTAACCGAGGATTCTTTATCAAGACCAAGTCACCCACTTCAAACTCTACTTTCCTAACTCTGGATACATCATCAAATCTCTGTTTGTACTCATTTTGTGCCTCCAATATCAGTCTCCCAACTTCCTGACGATCTACAGCCACACAACCTGCCATCTCCAACCATCCCGGACATAGCTTGGTTCCAGGTTGTCGACCTTTTAACGACACAAAAGGAGATATTTTTGTGGTAGAGTGAGGAGTCATGCAGTAACCCCAAACCATTTCCTTGAGAACCTTCATCCACTCCAACCCTGCACTGAAGGCTAGTTGTATTCCCCCTTTATTGAGCCTTTTGGCTCTCTCGACTAACCCATTGGGCCCTAGGATGATACAGTGCAGTGCAAAGATGTTTGATTCCAAACTTCCCTAAAAATTCCACCATCCTGTCAGAGCAAAATTGTACTCCGTTGTCAGTAATTATTTCTGTGGGAAATCCTACCCTGTAAAATATTACCTCAAAAAATGAAATCATTTCCGTGGTAGTGGCATCTGAGTGTTCTCCACTCCAACCATTTGGTATGATAATCTACCATAACCACCAAATATTTGTATCCATTAACTAGTCCTTGTAGAGGACCCACCAAATCGACAGCCACTTTTTCCTATGGTTCACTGGGTACTTGCACAGGAGAAAGAGGTACTTCTCTCACACATTTCCCTTTATCACTTTTTTCACACTCCTTACAAGACCAAACATCGCTATCCATGCCTGCCCAGCAGAATGACTGTCTTAACAATCTCTTGGTGCCCCCCATTCCCAAGTGTCCTTGGTGAGCTAGGTTGACCAAACGGGCCCTAATGCCACAAGGAGGTACCACCTTCCTTCCCCTTCTAAGTTTACAACTATCTTCGGATAGACTTAATTCCAATTTTACTTCAAGGTATCTGTCATAACACCTCTCCAAATTTTCCTTGTTGGGCCATCCCTCAATAGTCCACTCCTTCCCCTTACTCACAACAGCATCCTCTCGGTCTGCTTCCAGCCACTCATTCTTGCTTACCGCATCACACGCAACCTCAGCTATAACCATATCATGTTCTCTGGTTATCTCAATCATGTCCTCATTCTGCACTGGCAGTCTACATAGGCAGTCAGCAACTACGTTCTCCCTACCCGGTATATAACTTATTCTAAAGTTGTAACCTAGCAAACCTACCATCCACCTAGCAATCCTGGGCGAGCCCTTAGCCCAGTCCGAGCTGCTCACGAGTTGGACCAAAGGTTTATGGTTCGTTTTTACTTGAAATTCTTGGCCCCATAAAAAGAACTTAAAATTAAGTATTGCCCAAAATACCGCTAGCGCTTCTCTCTCTATTACTGAATAGTTTCGTTCTGCCCCTCTCAATGGTCTCGAAGCAAACGCTTTAACATGCTCCGTTTCTCCCGAGACAAATTGAGACAATATGGCCCCCCAAACCTAAAAGACTTGCATCTACAGACAGGATGGTCCTTCTTATTGATACAAAACCACCCAATGATGGAGCCTTGGCAATGCCCTCCTTTATGGTTACAAATGCTAACTGACAATCCTCAGACCATTTAAAGTTGACACCTTTCTTAAGCAAATTTCTTAATGGAGTCGAGATAGATGCAAACTTGTTCACAAATTTGTGGTAAAATTCTGCTAGTCCCGTAAATGATCTTAATTGATCCTTGTCAACTGGTGCTGGGGCCTTACAAATACTCTCCACCAATGTGCTCTTAGGTGATACACCATGACTGGAAATTTTATGTCCCAGATACTCACCCTTTCTGACACCTATTTTGCATGTATTCCTTTGTACTGGGAGCCCTGCCTCTCTCAATCTAAACAACACACATTTTAGCACCCTGTCATGCTCATTCTCATTGTCAGCATACACTAAAATGTCATCCTGGAACACTGCCACTTTTTCTATGCCTTTCAGAACCTCGTCGATCACTTTTTGAAAAACTGAAGCGGCCGAAGCCAAACCAAAAGGAATGCAAAGAAACTTAAATGTCCCTTCAGGCGTAATAAACATTGTTAAATGTTGACATTTCTCTGACAGAGGCACTTGCTGGTACGCAGCAGAGAAGTCAATTACAGAAAACCATTTGGGCTCTCCCAGTATGGCCAAAGTCTCTGCTATGATGGGAAGTGGATGCCTTTCAACCAGGATGTTCTTGTTCAACCCCCTAACAACCACACAGAGTCTCATTTTACCGTTGCTCTTGGTTACAAGAATAGGGGAGAGCCAATCTGTACCACCAGTAGGTTCAATTACCCCTTTCTGAGCCAGATCACTCAATTCTTCCCAAAGCTGTTGCCTCATGTTTAGGGGAACCGGTCTCACTAAGTATCGCTGGTGGGGCATTCACTAAGTTTGATGTTGTGTTCGAAATCCTTAAGCTTTCCTAGTTTGTCTGTGAAGACTTCAGTAAACTGTCTTGACCATCTGTCGCCCATTTCCGCTATGGTTCCAGGGTCTAATGCACTCGCTTGTACCCTCACTCCCAGTTTCCTCTGCTCATCCCAACCAAGTAGTGAGGTGCCCTTTCTTGCTATCAGAATGTCCGCTGTGCACCTCCTGCTTTTGTAGGATACTTGGCCTTGGAATTGTCCCACTAATTCAATGGCGGATTCACCATACCCACACGGCTGTACATTGGCTGGTTTAAAAACATTCAGTTCCTTTCCTAACTTGTTCTTCAGGGTATCTTCTGATATAATGGTCCATGGTGATGCGAGTCAACCTTCATTTTTATATGGCAGTCATCAACTGTGAATTCATCAACTTGTCCACTCTGTTCTCCTGACACAGCTAAAATTTGAAAGACATGTCTCAGTGTTGCTTCCTGAACAGGTGCCGCATTTGGCGCACTTGTGCTTGACCGGCTCATCTCGCCACTTTGTTCCCTCTGCTCCAACATATTAATTGAAAAATCCCCACACACATTGGCAAAGTGACCTTTGCATTTGCATTTAAAACAATCCGCAAATCGGACGGGATACGTGGGGAAGTTTGACCCATGCTTGAGACTACCGCACTTGGTACATCTTTGGTTCCACCCTTCTTTTCTGTTTGTCAAAGGAGTCGACTTCTTCCTTGGTCAGACTGCACACACGGCATGTGACACTTGTTTATGTACTTTCATCTCTTTAATATACTGTGTGGTCTGCTCAATGCTCCTAGCGAGTTCAATAGCCTGTTCCAGAGTAACATCCTTAGCCAATAACTTCTCTTGCACTCTTATGCTGTTGGCACATCTCACCAACTCGTCCCTTAGCAAGGAATCAGTTAAAGTCACAAGTGTGGCTCAATGTTCTCAGGGATGCAATATACGACTCAACGGACTCTGATGCCTCCTGAGTGAGTTGAACGAACTTGTGATATTGAAATGTTGCATTTTTTTGGCTCAAAATGTTCCTATAACTGCTTGAGAGCTATTGAGTACTCATCTGTTTCTCCTGCATTCTCAACCTGACTTCTTGCAAGTCCATCAAATGCACTGCGTCCTTCTGGTCCCAAATTGTGCAGTAACAGGTCTTTTTTTTGCTGCTCTAAATCTGTCTTCTCCAATGGCCACAACATAATTTTCAAATATGCCCTTCCATCTATCCCATCTGAAGTGGGAGAAAAAGCTCCCCCCAATCTCCTCTCGAACATGGCCAAGAGGATCGCGGCCCAGACACCCACCACGAGATGAATTTGTCTATTTACCAGACAACCAAATACCCTGGTTCAAGAACATACGGATATGCCCACCAGCCTGCCCTACTCAAGCCGACACCTGCGGCATGGATGAACTCGACTAAGACCTCAACAACAAGCACCCACATCGTTCGAGATGCCATGACGACCTAGCCAACTGCCAAGAACACACGTGCCACCATGCACACTGGACACTTACGCACCAACCCACACGAAGAATATATTCAGTGCTATGACGTAGGTGACGGATACACCCACTGACGCGCATCTTTATTATTTTTCACATAGGGCTTCCGTAATGCAGAAACGCAAGACGCATAAAGCACTCGCGTATACGCTTGCTGACGCTTCTCCCACCCCTTGCATCGTGATGAGAATATAACGAAGAGGTAATACTGCCTCTATGAAGCCATGTCGCACCGCAACACAGGTGCCGTGCATTACACATCCCCACCCATGAACCAGGCCCAAGTAGGCCGCAAGCAAGAGCCGCCATGAACACTGAATGGGCGAGAGTACAAGTGCTGATCCCGCAGAACGAGCCCAGTGAGAGCTCACAGCCAAGGGGGCGATGTTGCAACTCGTATGCTACCACCTGGCGCCAAGGTCACACCTGTAAGCAAAGCCAAGCACACAGAAGCAAAATACAACTTTAAATGTGCAGAATTCTGCCCCAGCCACGGTCTCTCCACACGTGACCAAGCCAACCTGACAGGGTGCCAGACCCACGAGGGAGAAGTCGCCTGGGTCCCACGTCTGGGACATAGGTTGCAAAAATGAAATGGCCCGATGGACACCTACGCGATGGGAATGGTCTGCTCTCAAGCCTATGAGCAAATCCGCACATTGTCTGCACGAACACATAGTTACATATTGTTGCTAGTGACAGGTACACCGCGAGCTGGGAACAACGATGGTCCCAGACTGGGGGGCTCGCGGGTGAACCAATCAGAACATGGGGGCACTCATCACTGACGCCACTAACATTAGCCAATCATTAGGGGTCTTTGTGTAACAATTTTCAAGTATCTAATAGAAGGGACAACCCAAGTATACCACCTGATTCATCCCCAACCACTAATTCTGTTCTCTATATGTATGCTATACTAACCCTACCACTCTAGGAACCAATCCAGAGTGGCGATAGGTTTTTCGCCAACTTTCCCAGGTGACGCAAGTAGCGTGTCATACTGAGGCAAAAAGGGCCTGCGAGCCCCACGAATTTTGAGAGTTTGGATGGATGCGTACGATCCTAGACCCATCCCTGCCGTTGTTTTAATAAACAGCAGAACTACCTTGCTTCTTGTGTGTCTCTCATGCTCATTTTTGGGAACACGGGAGGAGTTGGGGCCTCCCAGCCCGGAGGTCCGCGGACGGCACAGCCGACCCCGGGAGAATCACCACGACAAGTTGGAGGCCCCAGCGAGATCTGTTTACGATCTACCTTTTTATTTTTCCAAGGCCTCTCGTTGCGAGGGGGCCCGGCGGCGCGGCCCCCTCTGCCCCCTTTTTGAGGACTACAGGACCATCGCGGAACTGCGAGAAGACCGGACAGTGCAATCCGGATATTGGCCCTCGGGAGCTGGTTGAGAAGTATACCGCCCACGGTTGGCGAGTGTCCAGAAGTGGTCCAGACGAGGGGAGGTGGCGAGCCGCTTGGAGGGGTTCACGCAATCGAGCAGCCCTGCATCAAGAGAACTTGGTGAGTATGTCACACCCAACAAGCAATGTGAAATTGTGAGGGAGGGGGGAGGAGTAAAATAAGGGCGGTGGGAGGTGTTACTAAGGAGTGCGGAGAAGATTTGATCAATTAGTGTTAACAGTAAAGTGATTGGTAACAGGACGGGCGCGAGAGCCGTCCGCTACCACGTCACGGAAAAGGGTGGGCGGAGCAAGAAAACATCACGTGCGGTTGTTCATAGACACTGATTGGCCTAGGTCGTGGCCACCTGTAAGGGGGGTGTGTGTGTGTGTGTGTGTGTGTGTGTGTGTGTGTGTGTGTGTGTGGCTCCTACAAATTGGGGGTTATTGATCAATGAGTAGATGAGGATCCCTATTGATCGAGCAGTGAAACTCGATAGATGACGTTTTCCTGTAAGTGGCAGCTAACTGGTTACCTAGTACGGAAGATAATTGGCTGGTTAATCCCTCCCGTTGAGGGGCGTATCACACGTGAGGCGACGCAGCGTGCGCAGTCCGATTATATTTTTGGTTACCTTGTTCCTGGCGTAACAAGAGGACAGCTGTGGGGTTAATGAGGACAAACGGCAAAAAACTTATTGCGAGCGTTCTGAAGTGTAAAAGATCTTACCGGTAGTTTTGGAAGAGGTCGGTGACGTCACTCGTAGGGCTTTCATAGGATACCTTGACCACACAGCATTGTTGAGGGGTGGTGGGGAAGTGAATAGTGGACAGGGGGTGCGCACTGAGGTTGTCGGCCACCCCAAATATGGGACAGGTAGAGAGGGGGAAGTGACCGTGCACGGAGAACGCCGGTCATGCCGAGCGAGGTAGGAGGAGGAGGGGAGGAGAAAAGAAAAGAAAAAAAAAAAAAAGAAAAAAAAAGGAGATGGGACGGCTGTATAAGCACGTCACACAGGGCACGCAGCCGCAGGGGGCTTCCTGCGCCATGGCCACAGGGGGCCGTAACGGTATTAAGGAAGAAAAACAAATACAGGATATTTGCAATTGTTATATTTGACTGTTTTCCCTTTTTAGCGGACGGTCGCAAGACCCCAAACTACGGGGCCAGGTAACATATCTGCAATTGTCATATTTGACTGGTTTTCTTTTAGCGGACGGTCCCAAGTCCCCAAACTACGGGGCCAGGTAACGACAACCATACTGAAGGGAGCTAACAGTGTAACCATGTCATACGGGTCAGGATCGGGAGGGTGGGGGGGAGGGGGGGGGGGGGGGGGGGTAGTACCCTCACTACCCCGCTGCAGCATATGTGTAAAACACTATCGCCCCATTGGGAAAAACTGATCAAATACAGCATAGAATGGACACAAGGAACAGACAACAAAATGACGACACCCTGGCCGCCTAACGGCAGTTTCGACCCATACGTCCAACACTAACTACTGACGCACATACATAACACATACAAGGGGAAGAAGTTGGCGCATCACATAATCAGAAGATTAAGGAGGAAGAGGTAAATGGGGAAAAGGAGGTTGACAGCGCACAGTGCGCGGGAAGAGAGGGGGGGGGAAAGCTTAGCATCGCAATGAAATAGAAATAAAAAAGGAAAGGACCGACGACATGCCTTTAGCTAAAGTAGTGAAAAAGGAGGAAGGGGGTTATATCCTGTGACGGAACTAGGAGAAGCGGTAAGGCAACAACTAACGGCGGCTGAGGGGTATTCGAACCCAGCGTGCAGCCCACCACCATATACAGCTACAGGTGGCTACACGGGGGGGGGGGTGACGAGTATGGTAGGCCCAATTTATACAAAGATGCACGCAAGGGAAAGGAAGAATAGTGAACAACCAATCCCAACCATAGGACACGAGTGGGTAGCCGCGCAGGTGCTGTTAAAATTGCAAGGGACACTAACGGGAGAAGAAAAGGGGGTAGTACGGAAAATGAACGAGGACGATGAGGGTAGCAGTGAAAAAAGAGGGGAGGAAGGTAAAAGGAAAGAAGGGGAGCTGTTACGAGCAGAGGAGATGTTGGAGGAACGATTGGCAGAACTAAGGAATGAGCAAAATGCCCTGATCAAACAGCTTGAGAAAGAGGAACGAGAGAGAAGGAGGGAAAGGAAGGAAAGTAAGGATGAGTTCAAAAAAAATGAGGGAACGAACTGAAGAATGGAAGAGGGCAGCTGAAAGGATGAAGGCGATAGCAGAAAGGGTATCTCAAGCAGCACAGCGTGACAGGAAAAGAGGAGGAAGAGAAAGAATAGGAAATGGAAATATGGAAGAAGAAAATACTATCAGAAACCACCAAGAAATACGAGGAAGGCAAAGTAATGGAAAGCATATTAGAAAGGGAGAGAGAGAGATGGGAAAGGAGGAGAGAGGAAGAAAGGATAGAGAAGGTGAGTAGTGAGGTGATGGAGGAATTAAAAAAGAAAAGAGGAAATAGGTGGTGAAATAGTAGAGAAGAGGAAAGGGGAAAGAAGAGATAGGAAAGGGGAAAGTGGGGTAAGGAAATATGTACGCAGGGATGCAGAAGTAGCCACAACATCAGCACAAAGGGGAGCAATTGGTAAAGAAGAAGTGGAAGGAACGGATTTAATAGACTTAAAAACAGTGATGATCAGTGGGAAAAAGACAGATTGGGGGTTGTCGCTCCTGGATGACTTTTGCAGCGAAGAAGGAATGGGGGGAGAAGGAAGAAGCGGCGATAGGGAAAGCTTAGACAAATTGTACATCACCCGCACCAACAAGGAATCACCATGGGCCTGCAGAAGGAAGGAAGAACTGGGGGGGAAGTGAGGAGAAAGAACGAGAAGTGGCGGGAAGACAAACACGTGCAGCTACACCCACATCATCCCGTCCAACATGTCCGCCCACACCCGCTCCTGAACACACCCCCTACGCCGGCAGGCTTAGAGATCTTCCCGGACGTAGGCAGGAAGAACGGACACACACACCCACATCAAATAAAGAAAATAATAAGAGAAGGGGAAGAAATGAAGGGGAAGCTGCAACGAGCGGCGGTAATATGGACATGACAGATGATCTAGACGACACAGAAGAAGGAGGGGTATGCGGACTCCACACCGCGACAACTGGGGGGACAGATGGGACACAATCTAATGCCACTATTGGAGAGGGGGGGTAGACCACAATACGTCCCTTGGAAGCATGCTGATAAGGAAAATATAAAGTGTAGGCTCCCATCACTAAGTGGAGGAGCGGGAAAATGGATATACGAGATGGAAAAACACACTGCAGGACAGAAACTAGCAGTAGGAGACATGAAGGGCCTATTAATATCAATATTAGGGGATGCGGCAGATGACATCTGGAAGAGAGCGGGTTTCCCCGGGGTCTCAATAACGAACACATCACATGACGGGGCGCCATTTGCGAATTGCAGGCATGCATTATGGCAAGCTCAGAGTACAATACCCAGACACCTCAGACATAGGAGCAATTACGTCACGCAAGATGCATGAGAACAAAGATCCTGTTGATTATATCCAGGAGATTCAGGAGAAGTGGCGTATGGAAACTAGAGAGCAATGGGACACACACCGGCAATATTTTACCGCATACTAATACAAGGGCTCCCGCAGGCAGTACAAAAACAATTGAAGAAAGTAGTGGGGATGGAAGCCAAGGCTTGGCTGGAAATACAACTGACAATAGTACACCATTGTAGGACGTGGCAAGAAAAGATGAAACAAAAAGGAAGAAGATAGAAAAGCAGAAGAGGCTAAACTAGTGCAGAAAAAAACTGACTAAATACACCATGGAAGGTGATATGATATGATTGTTTATTTATATAGCGCCTATACAAAGAAGTGTTTCAAAGCGCTTCAAGGAGGGAGGGAACATAGGAAATACAGTACATTCAGTAAAGTCCTTGAGCAATATAGAATGTGGAAAATAACTACCATAATAGGCCTGACGACATTTCTGATAGTGCAAGTGCCAAAAAACAAGTAGGGTAGGAGGGAATGGAGAAGGGGAACAAAGCAAGCAGTAACATTACTATGTCTGTCGACAATTTACGCAGTGCAGGAGGAATACAAGAGGAGGGTTGGGAGGGGAGGGCAGGGATAGAGGGGGTGAGGAGGAACAAGACAACTGCTGAGCCAAATTCATCAGATAATTTAGAAGCAGGAGAGGGGGAAAGGAGAACGAAGGGTAAGAGGGGGGACAGACAAGCAACTATCATCGGTCAAGGAACAGATGATAGGAGTAAGTGCAAGGAGGAAGACCTCGAGTGTTTAGGTCCCCAGAGGAGGGGAGATGCAGGCAAGTGAGAGTAGGAAGTAGAGTGGGAAGTAGAAGAGGGTGGGTTTGAGGCACATAGGACAGGGTAGGCAACTCAAGAGAGTGCGTAGGGTCAGCGCAGAGCAGGGGTAGCAAGGTCACGAGGCAGGGGCAAGAAGTGGACACGCAAATGGCATTGTCAGGCCGTAACGGGACCAAGTCTCGGCAGCGGCGGGCATGCTTAAGCATTTAAGGAATGAGAATAGAGAGGGAGGGACACGACCAGAGGGAGAGGGGTCGAAGGATCAGAGCAGGGTTACAAGGCACAAAGTATGCAGAAGTAGGCAATCAAGGCAAGTTAAAAACAGTGAATGCAACACAGGAACATGCATAGATAATGGATCAAGCATATGCAGTGCGTTTGTTTAGAGGAAGGGTGAAACATGAATGAGGTACGGGTAAATCCCCCAAAGCAATGGAGGGCAGATGTGTGGTATACAAAATGAGTGCAAGACCACTACAAGCAGTATTAACAGTGTTAAGTTACATGATTCCACTGCGGTGGAATCAGAGACTGTAGATGACCAGCTCAAGAAGATGATGGCATGCAAAATAGCATGTGCCCAAAACGTGAATGATTGTTGTGGCACTGAGGGTTAGGGGCCACTGACAGGTAGAGAGGCCGAAACAAAAGTCAACTGGTGATGGAGGGCAGTGAAAGAGTCAAGTTGGTGCTGCAAAGTCAAGATAACAACAGTGCTGGGTTTTTCGGTAGGTTCTGGGGGGAAGGTGGACATGGAAAAGGAGGGGCAATCGGAGGTGCATGCACACCTTACCTGTGTGCCGTGACTCAGCAACAGGTGTTGCAAAGAACGCTGGGTGACCAGGAGGGTAGGCTGCAGGCAAAGTCCATAGACAAGTCCATGGAAAGGACAGGGAAAAGACAGGAAGGAGCCCTTAAGCGCTGCCCTTAAATGCGCGGACCCGGCTTCGCCTCACGGCTAGGTCGGGTCTCTGCATTTGAGGAGGGCAGGGGCCAATCAGGAGGCAGTTGAGGGGGATGTGCACTAATAACTACAGGTGCACTAATAACTACACCAACAACAATGACACCAAACCCCACACAAGTAGTGGCCACACATGATCCCTCACAACTACAAATACCACCACTACCACAATCACCACGACTTCTAACACAACAGCTGCCACCACCCCCACCATACACGGCTAACATGGGAGGAGGGTACATCGCACCAGGAAATGGATATTATAATAACATCAGGGGAAGGGGAGGAATGATGAGGGGGAGGGGATATGGCCAACCTGTACAACTGCAAGGGGGAGGATTCCGAAGCTTCTACCCCACTGGGCAACCAGTGTACCAGGATAATGCAGGAAGTTTCCCATGGCAGACCAGGGAACCACCTGTATGTTGGGTTTGTGGGATGTTAGGACACATGTCACATACGTGTAAAATGAGACCCTCCACACTGGCATGGGGGGGAACAAGGACAACAAGGGCTTATGAGGGAGCAGCAGGGTTACCAACAACTACAGGGGCTACCACACAGCAACAATTAGCAACACAACAGCAGCCGCAGACATATTCACTACCGCAACAACAGGTAGCAATAACACAACACCACCAAGTGCAGCCAGTGCAGCAGCCCACTCAAATACAGGACCATAAGGTAACCTCCACCCATACACAGCTACAACAAACACAATTGGGAAGGGTGACTGTCCTGGGACACAACCCTTACACAGGAAGTGGTCAGTCATTATACCCACAATAGGAGAGCCCACAGACGTCCTTGGTGTGTCCCATCCTGTCAATAACACCTAATAGTGCGGAGGAACCACGCATTGAGGTAACAATAGGTGACAAAAAATTATCATTCCTGGTTGACACTGGGGCAACCCGGTCTTGCATAAGGGAGGGTAGATTTAAAATGTCAGGTGAGGCCATGAACACCCAAGGATTCTCTGGGGCTAGTGGGTTGGTTCCCTTTACTGATAACATCTCCTTATCTATTGGAGATTATGACATGTCTGTCCCGATCCTGTATTCAAGGGGGTCACCAGTGAACATACTTGGGAGGGACATAATGAGCAGGCTAAATATGACAATCTCCTTCACAGAGGATGGCATAATTTGCTCCACTCCAGGAATAAACATGCTTACTGCACGACAAATACTGCAAGCGTACTGTGGCCAGACAGTAGCTCGGGCTGAGCCAGTGGATGGCGAACTGTTCCAGTACGGAACAGACATGGCATTCGCCTGGATGCCAGGAATAGAAGGAAAGATCTGGAGGAGGCCAGCAGCATATTTGTTCAGACCTGAGACACCAGCCAATGAACCAGAAGGGAAGGTGATTTCGGTGAGCATCGAGAGTGTTATAGCAACTGCTGATTATATCGCAGTACATGCCCAAGACCGGGAAGGGAGAGCATGGAAGGCAGTGATAGCCCTGGCTGAGGGGTGCAGGCTCACCCAGGCATCCGATGAAGAGCTCTTTTCAGAGGACAAGGAAGAAGGTGAGATGGTATTTATGATGAGTGTAGATATATGGCTAAAAGTGACATATAGGCAAGTGGCACAGAAAATGGCCATGGCACTTGAAGCACCCGCATCTACCCCAGTTCCCTTCTATGAGGAAGATATGGCAAACGTTCTAACTTCACTGTGGACCACCAGTCCCTATGACGTGGGCTGCATAAAGAGTATCGGGGGAGTAAGAATAAAGCTGAAAAAGGGTGCAATACTACCTAGAGTGAAACAATACCCACTATCAAAAGAGGCAGATGAGGGCATATACAAAACCATAACGGCTCAAATAATGGCATATTGGTACCATCAGAATCACCATGTAACACGGCCATGTACCCAGTGGGCAAAGCTAAAGGAGGGTCTTGGCGTTTTATCCAGGACCTCAGACCCTTGAAAAACATCGTAGAAGCAGAATACCCCATAGCAGCAAACCCGGTCACAATATTATGTGGAATTCCGGCAGAGGCCTCACGGTTCACCGTGATTGACCTCAAAAATGCCTTTTTCTCAATACCCCTGACCCAGATTCACAAGACTTGACAAGCTTCACATACAGAAACAAAATGGAAACACACCAGGTTACCACAAGGGTACTGCGAGTCACCCTCAATTTTCAACAGAGTAATACAGATGGACTTGGGAAACATTGAATTGGAAAGTACGGTGCTGCAATATGTTGACGATATAATAATTTGCAGCACAAGCGAGAAAAGGTGCAGGGAGGACTCATTGAAAATGCTGACAGTGTTGGCTGAAAAGGGTTACAAGGTAGACAAAGAAAAGTTACAGTACTGTCAGGAACAGGTACTATACATTGGTCAACTAATATCCCAACACGGAAGAAAGATTGCACCACAAAGAGCACAAGCTATATCCAACACGCCACTACCACAAACGGTGAGGGAGCTGCAGCAGTTCCTGGGATTATGCAACTACTGTAGAGCATGGGTTTTTGACTACAGCTCATACATAGGACCCCTACTTGAGGCATTGAGAGAAGCACACAAAGGGGACAAAATATTGGGGTGGACAAGGGAAATGAAGGAGGCATTTGACGAGTTGAAGCACACCATATCCACTGCTCCGGTACTAGCCACCCCAGATTATGAACGGCAGTTCTTTATCTTTTCGCATTGCGACTCAGCAGTAATGAAAGCAGTATTGACTCAGAAAACCAGCATGGGACACAAGCCAATAGCGTTCTACAGCGGTCACTTGGACCATGTTATGTTAGGACATTTCCCTTGCGAACAGAGTCTCGCCGCGGCTGCATTTGCGGTAGAGAAATCATCATCGATTACAATGGGGTGCCCAACCACACTATTTGTGGAGCATGCGCTGTTTGCAATATTGAATAAGCCTAAGTCCACACTAACCATGCAGAGAGTGTCAGGTTATGAGATCATCTTGTCTAGACCTGAACTGTCAGATGCAGTACAGTTAACCCAGCCAGATTTATAGCGGAAGTTATTGAGGAAGGTGATTATGCTCATGATTGTACACAGACTATCGAAACGTACTCATGCACTAGAAAAGTTGAAGAGGATGCACTCAAGGGTGGAGAGATTTTGTACATTGATGGGTCATCAACAATAGACCAAAGTGATGGGATAAGGAGAACTGGGGCAGCAGTTGTAAAAATGACAGAAGATTTGATGTATGTTCCGGTGAACTGTGTGCAGTTACCACAGCTTTATTCGGCTCAAGCAGCGGAATTGGTTGCACTGATCTTTGCGTTGAAGGAAAGCGTTGACAAAAGAGTTACTATATATTCTGATAGCGCATATGTCACGTCAACTGTCCACTCGGGGTTGATAAAATGGCAGAGAAGGGGGTTTAGGAGAGCTGATGGCACCCCAGTGCAACATGCTCTCTTGTTAGCAGAATTAATTAAAGTAATCAGTGATCCCCAAGAGATAGCTTTGGTTAAATGCCCGGCACACACTAATGGAGACGACCATATCTCGAAAGGGAATGAAACAGCAGACGCACATGCCTAGCATGCGGCATACTTTGGTGAAACATGGAACCCCCCAGATTCAGAGAGGAAGAGGGAGGGGGATGGCAAAACAGATGTTGATGAAAGAAGGGTACATCCATCTCCCTGCCACACAGAAAATGGAATTACAGGCAGCTGCACCAATGGAAGAAAAGGAACTATGGGTAAAAAGAGGATGTATGATGTTCCCAACTGACGCACTGTGGCGTCAAAATAACACTGGAAAAGTGGTCATGCCGTTGGCACTGCTGAGCACCGCCCTGGCCCAGCTCCATCACCCAGCTCATACAGGAAAGGAAGTAATTGCAGCACGAATTAGGGAAACTGGTTCTGCCCCGAGTTAAATTCTCACGTAACAAATTTCATCAGCAATTGCCTCACATGCCAACAGTTTACGGCCGGTCACACGCTGCAAGTGATAAAGGTACTATACCCCGGCCAGAGGGACCCTTCCTGCACATTCATATTGACTTCGTTGATATGATCAATGTATGTCAAGGAAATAGGTATATGATTGTAGTGGTGTGCCCATTCTCCAGGTGGATCGAGGCCGGACCCTGCTCACACGCAGATGCATTCAGAGCAGCTAAATTTCTAGTGAGAGAGGTTTTCCCCAGGTGGGGTGTGTGCGAAGTGCTGCGGGCAGATAACGCCCACACTTTGCTAATGAAATGTTTCAGCACATCACGTCCTTGCTGGGTATTAAGCATACATTTGCATGTGCATATCACCCGCAGGCCAACGGTATATGTGAACGCCTCAATGGCCTATTGAAAGAAGAAATAGCAAAGATACAGCAAACAACCAAGAAGAGTTGGTTGTACTGTCTTCCGCTAGCTCTATTTGAGCTAAGGAATAGGCCAGGGTCTGATCACGACCTCACGAGGTGGTGACAGGACGTCAAATGCGCCTTCCTCTAACGCCTACATCAAGAGCATTCACAGACTATGAAAACACTGCAACTGTTCTTGGTGACGAAATATATCAATGTGTGTCTTCTTTGATTACTAGTGTAGCGTTTGTATCTCAACAGCTCGAGCGCACGCGGGGCGGGTCGAAGAGTTCTCAAGAAGAAGACACCAACAAGGAACTGGAAAAGGAAGCACTATGCAAAATTGCTAAAGGTGACCATGTGCTACTCTGCAACTTCAATAGAACGTGGAACGGCCCACGCTTTACTGGTCCTCATTTGGTAGAAGAGGTAGCTACCAGAGCGGTAAAATTGCAGGATAAGCGTGCCTGGAATCACCTACACGACGTGAAGATCTACAAACTCCAGACCCGCCCTAGCGTTAACGACAGGGCCATTGGAAGAGCAACGACAGCAACAGCTCCGGCTACAGAGAAGGAGACGTCGACCACAGCTGATGACAGTAGTGTCACTACACCTGATCATCCCCCAGATTCCCCAGAGGCAACTACTGAAATAGACATTGGAAGCTTGCCCACAACCCATCCCATGGTCACGAGATCACAAAGTAAATTCCCGCCAATTGAGCCCCAACCCACTTCCCTCTAAGGTCACCCCCGATTGAAGGACATTGTATAACAAACTTGGGTATTGCGCGCACACACACATGTAAAACACTTGTATGTTTTCTCTTTTTCTTCTCTCGCACATGCAGGTACCGTGTATAATTGTATTGTTAAGAAAAAAAGTAGCTAACAGTGTACTCTGCCCAGGAGTAGATGCTGCCCACGGATGATAACACCCCTGAAGCCCTATCACACTAATTTGTATATCACATAAGAAGGCCAAAGTACCTAAAAAGAAGGAGGGTACGCGTATATTACACCGCATTTGTTTTGGCCATAGAACAATCATTTCCCCATCTTCACCAGCACTTACCTGCTCTAAGAGATAGATCACTAAGATTAGCGTGGGAACTGCTCTTCGCCTGGGCACTGAACGATTACTTGATAGGGAGAGCTTAATAACAACGACTAACAATAACAACAAGCGTATTGAGGATTTTCAGGCGGGCACCTTTAACGTCGCAAGAATAAGCTGCCGGACTGCAGCAAGGTAAGAACGAAATGCCGGTGAGAATAGCTTTTGTAATAAAAATGATAGGAGTATTGGTAATCACTGGTCTGTTGGCTGCCTCTGTATGGCAGAAAAGTTAAGCTATCAATATTATGGCTGCACCCAAAACTAACATGCCCCCTCCCACGGCTGCAACAGGTATGACGTCAGGTGGTACTAGCAACCCTCCGCATAAAGGAAGTAGAGTTAAACGAAGCACATATACAGATAACAAGGGTATTGATAATTACATAACAGATTCAGCACACGTCTCAAACATGTGGTACCAGCACATGACCCAAATTGGTAAGCAGACAACAGAAGATAGCTGTTATGTGTGCTCATTGATCCCATCCGCCATGAGCGCTTCTCGAACATTCGTCGCCACAGAAATACAAGAAAAGACGGCGCGATGTATAATATATCTGGCACCATTTCAAACGAGAGGACGATTTCAAGGAACGGTGGTGAGAATGCAGTGGGAAACAAGAGACACGTACCCATACGAAAACAATTTCCTCAAGTCATATTTGAGCTACCATAAGAGCAGTTTACATGCTGAAACGTTCAGATACATGACGAATGGCCCTGAAAAGGGAAAAACGAAGAAAGTAACACTACAATACCTACCATGTGATTGGTACGCCACAGAAGTTCCTGGTATACAAGGCTGTTGGGAAAGGCCACTGATAACAATAACAGGGAAGGTATACATGAACAATGAATGGGAAATAGGAGTGGTCGGTAGCAACATAACAAGAGAATATTACCACCATACAGGAACACGACAGATGTTGGACGGTATGGGGCAAATACGTACCCATGCTGACATGGATGGAGAAGGATGAAGACCCAATAAGCATACTACCGCTGACCGTGCCCAAGTTATGCTACCAGCACAGAGGAGATGTGAAGGTGGGATACAACACCAACTGTGGAAGTGGGTTAGAATTACCAGAGGTGGGGGGCTGGAACGGCAGTGATAATGGATCACTATTGGGCCTGCAGAAATAAGGCATATCACACCCTGGCCTCGTTGTGGAATGGCATATGCACAATGGTACACATCAACGTACCATCACTAGTGGTGCCCCAAAAACATGTCAACATGGCCAATTTCCCCAAAATGGATGAAGGGAACAAGAGGAAGAAGAGATCCGTACAATCACAGGAGGGAGAGAACAACAACAACAATAATGTATTGAAAAGGATGAAGAGACAAGGAGAACCCCTGACAGGAAACTACCTGTGGGGAAGGTCGGAAACAGCACTCACTTCTATTCCACCAGAACATAGACTATTTAGCAGGGCTGCTATGTTCTTCTCGTCAATCATACATCCTGGACTACAAGCTTATGCAAACGCTAAATGGCTCCAGATCACCCGATGGGAACTAATGATGACGATTAATTCAACAGTAAACGGATTCAATGCAATAAAAGAGGAACTGTGAGCGGTAAGAATGGTAGCACTACAGAACAGATATGTACTGGATCTTCTCACAGCGATGGAGGGAGGAGTTTGTGCAAAAATAGGACAATCATGCTGCACATTTATTGCTGCTAACGATGCAGATAATGGTACACTTACCGAAGCAGTATCACAACTGCCCCAGATGCACTCCAAGATGATGGAAGAAAGTAAAGGAGTAAAGAAGGATGATAGCTGGTTTTCATTGTTATGGTCATGGATGCCATCATGGCTGTCGGACGGGCTGAAGATAATAGTTGGATGCATAATACTGGTTCCAGCTGTATTGATTGTAATAAGGTTTTGGAAGGCCAGGAAGGCAAGCACTACAGACGAAATGATCGAAATGGTCGGCATGCACCCCTTGATGCCAACTGACGATGACCAGCACATCGACATGATAAGGGAAAGAGAAACTGCGTAAACAGATCATCACCAATCACTTAGACCCACCATCCGTAAAGCTTGAGAACCCTAGAAACCCGAGGAGCTATATCGGAAGATGGGTATACTGCAAACCGGAAGGGAGCTGTGTATACATGTACTGGTCATTTGAAGACCACGTCAACCACTATGGACACCTGGGAGGAGTGACCAAAATATGGAGAGTAAGAGGAGATCAAGAAAAAGATATGTTTGTGGTCGACCAGAGGGGGGACTGAAGTGGGAGAATGGGAGAAAAAGCTCCCCCCAATCTCCTCGCGAACATGGCCCAGAGGATCGCGGCCCAGCCAGCCACCACGAGATGAATTTGTCTATTTACCAGACGACCAAATGCCCTGGTTCAAGAACATACGGATATGCCCACCAGCCTGCCCTACTCAAGCCGACACCTGCGGCATGGATGAACTCGACTAAGACCTCAACAACAAGCACCCACATCGTTAGAGATGCCATGACGACCTAGCCAACTGCCAAGAACACACGTGCCACCATGCACACTGGACATTCACGCACCAACCCACACAAAGAATATATTCAGTGCTATGACGTAGGTGACGGATACACCCACTGACGCGCATCTTTATTATTTTTCACATAGGTTTTCCGTAATGCAGAAATGCAAGATGCATAAAGCACTCGCATATACGCTTGCTGAAGCTTCTCCCACCCCTTGCATCGTGATGAGAATATAACAGACGTAATGCTGCCTATGAAGCCATGTCGCACCGCAACACAGGTGCCGTGCATTACACATCCCCACCCATGAACCAGGCCCAAGTAGGCCGCAAGCAAGAGCCGCCATGAACACTGAATGGGCGAGAGTACAAGTGCTGATCCCGCAGAACGAGCCCAGCGAGAGCTCATAGCCAAGGGGGCGATGTTGCAACTTGTATGCTACCAGCTGGTGCCAAGGTCACACCTGTAAGCAAAGCCAAGCACACAGAAGCAAAATACACCTTTAAATGTGCAGAATTCTGCCCCAGCCACGGTCTCTCCACACGTGACCAAGCCAACCTGACAGGGTGCCAGACCCACGAGGGAGAAGTCGCCTGGGTCCCACGTCTGGGACACAGGTTGCAACAATGAAATGGCCCGATGGACACCTACAGCGATGGGAATGGTCTGCTCTCAAGCCTATGAGCAAATCCGCACATTGTCTGCACGAACACATGGTTACATATTGTTGCTAGTGACAGGTACACCGCGAGCTGGGAACAACGATGGTCCCAGACTGGGGGGCTCGCGGGTGAACCAATCAGAACATGGGGGCACTCATCACTGACGCCACTAACATTAGCCAATCATTAGTGGTCTTCGTGTAACAATTTTCAAGTATCTAATAGAAGGGACAACCCAAGTATACCACCTGATTCATCCCCAACCACTAATTCTGTTCTCTATATGTATGCTATACTAACCCTACCACTCGAGGAACCAATCCGGAGTGGCGATGGGTTTTTCGCCAACTTTCCCAGGTGATGCAAGTAGCGTGTCATACTGAGGCAAAAAGGGCCTGCGAGCCCCACGAATTATGAGAGTCTGGACGGACGCGTACGATCCTAGACCCAACCCTGCCGTTGTTTTAATAAACAGCAGAACCACCTTGCTTCTTGTGTGTGTCTCATACTCATTTTTGGGAACACGGGAGGAGTTGGAGCCTCCCAGCCTGGAGGTCCGCGGACGGCACAGCCGACCCCGGGAGAATCACCCCGACACATCTGATGGGAGGGCGGCCTGGTTCGGGTTGGAAAGGTGCAGGTGGTGGGATGGCT
Source organism: Ambystoma mexicanum (assembly GCF_040938575.1). Lineage (NCBI taxonomy): Eukaryota > Metazoa > Chordata > Amphibia > Caudata > Ambystomatidae > Ambystoma > Ambystoma mexicanum. The sequence continues at coordinate 1,042,593,983 of NC_090933.1, forward strand.
GCAGCCATCACCTCTGACTCAATAGCTGACAGGGTGTGTGTCTCTATTATTGATATTATATGATAGTAGTGGCGTAGTGAAAATCAGACTTGAGTTACACTTGTAGTTGTTACGCTCACCTGGTATGCACAGGGACACCACCCAGTCGGGTTACTCGCTGGTATGCTTCTCAGCTTTGCCCTGATGTGGTCTGCGGGGAAGGTTCTGCTTGGAAATACAGGAGGACTGTGTTTAACACTGACTGACTGGGGTAAGTATCCTCCCTCCACCCCCGTATGATTTCAGTCCCTCTAGCGCCCTCTCCTCACCTTGTTGTAGTATTAGGGGTACTCTCCGTCCTGCCGTCTTTGCAGGGGCGTGTTGTCTTTCATGGGCGAGTGCGGTCCAGTTACTTCACTGACGCCGGCCCGTTTGTTATTGTTCAGGTAGGTCTTATTGCTGTTCTTTAGTTTTGTTGCTATCCTGCATGCCTTTCTTTGTTTAAAATGTCTTTTTTTCTCCCTTAGGTATGCAGAGCTTCAGCGCGGCGAACTGGCTTGGTTGAGCCCCGCTGGTAAATGATGGCGCATTAAGAGCGCCATGATGCAGTAAGTAAGCGCTATACGCAGCGCTGAAAAGTCTTGCCTTTGCTAACCTGTTTTCCTTCCTTGTAGGTCGCGGTGTTCTTCAGCACGAGTGGAATGTCCGGAGTGGTGCCAGCCGAGAGGCGACCAGCCAGGTAAGCCTTTTGAGCATTTCGTAATTTGTAAAAGTCTCTACTGCTTTCTTTAATATTGCCTCTATCTTCCTCTTTCAGGTCGTTCTGTCCGGGAGGCGTGCAGATTCGAGGAAGCTTTTCTCAGTAGCTGCGAGTGTTTAAAGATGAAGACTGCAGGTACGATGCTGCTGCTAATGATGTTCCTTTTGTCTCCTTGTAGGTTGTGCTTCTCCGAGTTTCGAGGGAATAGCTGGACACGTTGAGCGTTGCAAGCTGCAAAGTAACGCGAAGCGTGTTGTCTTGCTCAGGTGTGGTTTAAATAGCCCCAACAAAATAGTCAAGGTAAAGTAGTCCCTAGGCTACCACACCCAAAACACTGTTTATGAGTACCACAGCTTGCTTTCCCTCCACCTGTTTTGTTGCAATTTGTAGTTATGCTAAAGCCTTTGAAGTTCCTTAAAAAGGATCACACATTCGTTCTTTGTTGTGGTTTTCTTTTTTCATGTTTTTCGCCTTCTCTACTGTGTGATTACTTGCACTGTTCTTTTTTGCGGCCTCTACTTTCTGTCGATTGAAAATCAAAAACAGTTTTTCGGGGGCAAGTGAGGCTTGGTTTCTCCGATTATCTTTGGCCAAAGATGGAACACTAGCATTACCCGGGTTACATGAACCCAGGGTCCCCGGATCGCCTTCAGGGCTTGGAATGTTGGCTGATGTTGGAGCTGGGATCTCCACAGCAGATTCAGAAGCGATCAGTTCCGTGCCACATTCATGGATATCCCTATGAGATTGCTGAGGGCCAGGTTTCCCAGTTTCTCCAGCACTCAATAGGGCTCCCATTAGTGGTGTAGATGCACTCTTGTCACCAATTTCTCAGCTGGGGCAACCATCATTTTTCCTGCTTCCTTCTGATCCATTTGTATGTTTCGTTTTCCGTTTATATTTTGTAGGTTGCCTAATTATAGGTGAGTCGGCGGCACATAGGACGCCACTGCTCTCAGCCGGTGGGCTCGGATCGCTGGTTCTGTTCGTACTTGGTGTTACTGATTGGTCTTTTGGGTTGGGGAGGATTTTATCAACTGCCAATCTCCTGCTATCTGTACGGCTTTCGTCGCACCCTTGGTTCAGATGATCCAGCGAATTAGGTTTCACATTTTGTGGTTTCAGTAGAGCAATTGCTTCTCGCGCTACTTCTGCAAATAGGCGTTTTTCAGTCACACGGTTTTCGGTATGCTCGAATATCTTTCCATTCGCTTCAAATCTCAGATGTTCATTTAGTAGGGCTTGTTTATTCATTGACAATTCTTGCTCAATTCTTACCATTTTCGTGTTCAGCATTGCTAATAAAGTTAACTGATATTTGATATTCTCATTCAATTGCTCATACAATTTCATGTATGGTGACATAGATCTGGTGTGGGCCACCATTATCAATGTGTTTAGGTCTTTGGTGATCTGATTTGAAAGTTCTTGTGCCAAATTTTGTGGTAGATGTGCTTTTTTAAACTTTTGCCGAGATAGCAAGGATTTTTTCTTCCAGTACGCTTTGTACCTTGTTGGCGATCCCACTGAGCAATGTGCATCTGGCGATCGGGTCAGATAGCGGTCGGTTGGTTGGTTTGCTGTCCTGAGACTCCTGTGGTATGTTCTTCACATGTCTTTTTTGTGAATCCGTAATGTAGTCTTCAGTTATGGATTCTAATCTTTTCCTTTTCGCCATGTTTTGTTTCTCATCATGGGCAACTTCTCCAATTTGTGGTTGCAATACAGTCTTTTGTTGATCCATTTGAAGCATGCTGTGGGTTCTTGTGGGTTTTCAACCACTAGTGATTCCTCAAAGTTGTCATGCTTTGAATAACTTCCAGTTCTTGTGTTTATTTCGATCAGGTCTTGCAAGACCTTATCTACTGCTGCAATCTAACTGTGTCGGTTTGGGCTCACCGTATTACAAATGGGCTTGTCTGGTAAAATGTTCGGATGCGCCCAGGCGGCACACTGTGGTGCATTTGGTTCCACTTCAGCCATGGAATTTCCGTTTAGGCGGTGGGGGACATTATCTGCTTCGGGAGCAGGGTTGTCATCTGAGTCATCCGAAGCAACATTTATTTGTTCCACAGGCCTGGAGTTTTGGCATATTTGCTTGTTCTTGGAGGCAGCCAAAACCTCCAAGTTGTCGAAGGCCAAGTCATTGTTGTAGTCCTTGGCGCGCAGAACTCGTGTTGCAAGAGTCTGCAGCGTTGTAACACTTGGCACAAAGCCAGTTTTCTTATAAGTAAAGACAAAGGCACTTTCATTAACAGAACACAGCCCAGTTCTCCACATTTGTGACATTCAGACGGCAGGGGGGCGGGTAAGAGGCTGATATTACACCTACTTCTTCAGCATTGGCAGAACCTCCCAAACCCGTAGTCATTTTCATTCCATCCCTGACCCTGCCACCCAGCACATCCATTGTTGGGGTTGGGGTCAGCACTGCAAATACCGGCGAGCTACTGATTTTACAGTCATAAAAGATATCGGAGTTCACAGAAGATATGGGAAGACGGGTCCGTTTTCTAGAGCCACCACAATTTACCAAAGGTGTCGCGCAGGGCTCACTCACATCTCTGCCCCGGGCAGCCAGGAATCGCTGGTGTCCGCATTTAAGCGGATGGGCTCCTCCATCTTCACTAGTGTGCGGGAGGTGTAAAGCTTCCTCGTTTGCATCAAGCCTGTAAGTGCTGGGTTCCGACAGGACCATAATGCCTGCAGTTTCAGGCTGCGATTTTCGTTGTGCTGCCATGAGGCAAGGGTTCACACTGCACTCCCCAGCGCACCCCAAGCAACACAGCCAACACTCCTGTACACTCTGCGTCGCTCTGAGACGGAGGCAGGGGTTTTCAAGGGAGAATCCTACTTCCTTAGCACAAAGAGGTGGATGGGGCACAAATCCAGCAAGGGTTCAACACAGCTAACACTCCTGCGCACTCCGCAGACATTATTTGTCTTGTTGGTGCATTCCATTATGGTGCATACCCTATGCCTTTGCTCTGTTTCTTTTAGAAGTACTGGGTTGGCAGACCTAATCAATTTTCTCAGCAATTTCTGAACATGGTGCTGTTTGCATATGTCCCATGACTTTGCTACATGGTAGCACTATGTAAGAGAACCCCTACCTTGTCATCAATAACATTTGTGATGTCATCTTTGATGTCATGGGTGTCCTTGCAGTGCACAGTGGTGGCGCGAGTTATGGTTGCTTAGCTTAACATAACTGGCAAAGTTCTGGGGTTTTTCGGTTTTACTAGTAACCATAATAAGGATAGGATGTTATTAGTGCAAAGTAACTATAATGTTCCTTTAAGAAAGCTTTTGCACTGAATGCAATAGCTTTTTATTAGGGCAGGTGAACCATAACGTCCCTTTAACAATGTTTTTTCACTGAATTTCATAGATTTTTATTAGGGCACCTTAATCATAATGTTCCTTTAACATCGTTGTCACCGAATTTGAGAGGTTTTTAGTAGCGCAACTTAACCATAACATCCCTTTAACGACATTTTTTCACTGATTTTTATATATATGTACATAGATATATATATATATATATATATATATATATATATATAAAAATCAGTGTACATAAACCTTCCATTAGTGAAGTAGCAGTGAACCCACATATCACAATTTTAAGATTGCCATCAGGTCAATTCGGGAACAGGGGAAACAGAGATATAATAGGGTAAGGGAATCAAAAACGATTTAGTTCCAGTTGCATACTACTTCAAGGAACAACAATAGTCAGTTTACCTCGATTAGGTGGCATCTGAGCCATGTTGAATGGTCGGGAGGCTTAATCATGCATACAGGCAATTGGCACCACACCCACGAGTGCTCCCACATCCACAAGTGCAAACAGGGTGGCAGTCAGTCGTGGAGTATCCCATGTCAAAGGTATGACATGCAGCAGATAAATCAGCAGTTCCCACGCGGTTGCATTTGCCAAGTTCGTCTGCCATTTATAGCTTTCTTGTTTAACACTGTTATTTCAGTCCATCTTGAGGATGGAAAACTATACTGAAGATCATGCAGCAATGCATGAGTCAGTATATTTCCCAGCAGTGATGTGGTCACAATTCATTTTATATGGGCCGCAAAGGGAAGTTGTGAAATTGGGCAATTAACTCTACAGATATCTTTTTGACAAGGGGATTATACAAGGTAGACTGGCACACATGTGAAGTACACACAGCCCCTTTACTTGCAACATCAATCAAGTGCATGGATAAATGGGGCCCCCGTGTTTCTCAAGCTACTTCCTCACTCCACCAAGTGGCCAACCAGTCTAGATCTCCCCCACCTTCTCACTCCGAAACATTCTGTCACCATGGCTCCATGTTGGAACCCATCCTCTCTTTATGTCGCTGTCCCCCAGCACAACTAGTTGGCTATACCTGGAATAGGTTAAAAACTATACAACATAACACCTCTCCCACCCACATGAAAGTGCTCTACTCCCTCCCGCTTTCATGGCAAGCTAACTTTCCTTTGTTCCACACTCAACCATCCTCCATCAATACAGCATCCTCCAACACTCTTCTGATGGTTTGTGGTCCCTAAAATCTGCTCTCGGACTTGTGTACATTCCCTGGTCTATTAAATACTTTGCCACCCTCAGACCACTCTTCACCTCACATGTTTCTGTACACATCTCATGTCCAAGCTCTTGCATTCCACCCTCTCCCTCAAATCTGGATTGTTCAACACTTGAGGTCAATTGCAATCCATTGTCAGTCAGTTTTCTTGAAAATACTTCTCTGAAACACTCCATCCAAAAATTCAACCACCGCCCTGGTGTTGGCAGACAACTTTAATCTCAACCCACTTGGAAAATGTTTATCAACACAATGACGTATTTCCTCACACCCCTTTCACCACTGATGGGACCCAGGATGTCCAATGCCACACATTTCCCATGGCAGGCTGGGCAACTCTATGGGGCACAAAGGTTGGACAAAATTCCTGACCATTTTTTGTACCTCACCATGCATACCACAACCTTTGACCAAACCCTCAATCTCTGAGTCTAATCCAGGCCACGAATAATCTACTCTCAATATTCCGTTGATTTTCATGTTTAAATGGCCGCTATGACCCATTTCCTGTAGTCTCCCTATCATGCCTTTTGACGGTACAAAGTGTCTTGCCTTACACAAGTGCTTGCCTTGCGAACTCAATTCATTCTTGACCTTATGATTAACTGACAAACCATCATCTGGCGCCCATCCACTGCAAGCTGTCCTAACAGTCAACCTGTTGTAATTCCATTTCTTGTTCGTCCACTCACGCTCAGATATTGTACCCTCACAAACACTGGTTCCCCAGCATCCTCAAACTCTCCACTATATTCTACCTGTAACCGATAGCTCCCATTCAAACAATAGTCAGCAATTGTGGAAAGGGATATGTCTGGCTGCCATGTTTCTGTCAAGTGCCCTGTATGTGTATTTTGTCCGGTTTTGACTGTGCTTGGTCCCCACATTGCCTGATCACTATATTGTGTACTTGATTGTGGCACACTGGACAGTAACTCCTATTGTCGAAAGACCAGTTCTGCTACCTAGGACTGAATCTTTACTATGCTCTCCTAAGACCCAGTGACAGTTGGTGGGGGGGATCTGGAAGAGGCACAGCTCCTCCCTACTGATGAGGTCCAACCAGACCGAAACATGTGTCTGGGGATGCTGTTGGTACTCTTGTTCAGAGGAAAATTGCCTAGCATTTCGGTGCTGTACTGCCCCAGGGCAGGACAAAGATTGATATGTTTGAGATATTTCTTCTCTGTGAAAGATAGTGAGCTAAAGACTCTGGGTAAGTCCCTCATAACCAGGACTAACGTCTGGCAGAGGGACTCCCAGGACCCCCTTTGTTAATTTGCATATTTAAGTAACTTTGGGTCTCACCCTAAGTTACTAGGGGAATCCAGACATGGACCCCTTGCTCACTATTCTTAGAGAGGCACAGCTCCTCCCTACTGATGAGGTCCAACCTGACTGAAACACGTGTCTGGGGATGCTGTTGGTACTCTTGTTCAGGGGAGAATTGCCTAGCATTTCGGTGCTGGACTGCCCCAGGGCAGGACAAAGACTGATGTTTGGGATATTTCTTCTCTGTGAAAGATAGTGAGCTAAAGACTCTGGGTAAGTCCCTCATAACCAGGACTAATGTCTGGCAGAGGGACTCCCAGGACTCCCCTTGTTAATTTGGGGATCTGGAAAGCCCATCCTGTAATTAACCTCCATACAATTAACCTCCAACTGCAACTTGTCCTTGACAACCAAGCAAACAGACGGACTAGTTGCCTGCACCGCATCTCGCTTGGCAACCACATGTGTTTGTGCGTTGGGCGGGGCTGGATCCAGGTTACTCGCCATTGTGGGAGGGGATGGGGTAGGCTACTTGAAACTGTGTGCCCGCCCTGCACCCCATCTCCCCTGGCAACCACATATTGTGGCCCTGCAGCCTTATATAAGCCTGTGGAGAGAGGGCTGGGGACAATTATTTCCTTGGCTGCTGGCGGTGGGTTGGGGGCACAGGCTGCAGAGGCCCTTCTGGCAGGCAACTTCCCTGACCTAGTTTTCTACCAGTGGGTCTCCTGGCCTCTCTCTTCTTCCCCTGCTTCTCTCTCCTGTCCACTCAGCCTCTGCCCCCACCTGCCTCTTTGTGCCTCCCTTTCCCCCTCTGCTTCAATGTCCCCTTTGTGTCTCAGTGTTTGTCTCACTGCGTCTCTTCACCTGCCCCTCGCTCTTTTCCCACTCATCTCTACTGTCCCCCTTCTCCAACATGTCCCTTTCTCCCTTGGTACCCCCCCCTTGCATCAAAGGGTACTCCCCAGGCCCCGGGTTCCATGTCAGTGGGTGTGCCTAACTAGTGCAGTGTGTCTAATTTATCCTTCTGGCAATGAGTTTACTCCTCTTTCTGTAATAAATCTGTTCCTGGTGTCTACAAAAATGTTGGTGTCTTCATGGTGTTCCCACTTTTCCAGGTAACCTGCCTGTTCTTACCAGAGGGTGTACCCAGTCCATCTGCATAATTAACACACCCAGACAGGGTCTGTTGACTCCCTGGTCCAAAACTGTGGCTCTGACTGGGGTCTACCATACAGTCTCCCCAATTTGGCCAGTCTCCCACTTCCAAACCATTACACTTTCTTTCCCTGGAACATACTTCTGCAGGAACTCATGCCCCTGCATGGACATATCCCATCTCATTAATTCTCCTTGGTACTCCTTCCAGGACTTTGTTCATGGGACCCCCCCACTAGTGGCTTGTGATCTGTATATATCATGAAGGTCTTCCCCACAAGAAAGCTCTAAACTTCCTCACCGCCCAGACTGCATCGAGTACCTCTTGCTCAGTCACAGATGTCTTCCTTCTGCACCTTTCAATGCCCGTGATGCGAAGGCCATCATCTTCTCAATCCCATTTAGTTTCTGGTGCAGGACACGAATCACTAGCATCTGTCATAATTTAAGTCTCAAAAGTAGTGCCAAAGTTATCTCATGGCGGACGACCCACAATGGCACCTTTGATGTCTTCAAACTCTGCCAGACAGGCACTGCTCCAGTGAAACACACAGCCTTTCTTACATAACTCTAATAGTTCTGCATCTAGCTGCACAATGTCATACAGATTGGGACTAATATTCCACTAGACCTAGAAATGACATTACACCTTGCTCATCTTTGGAGGAGTCCACATTTACTATAGCTGAGATCAATTCTTTTCTCAGTTGAAGCCCTTAGATACTTGATTTATGACCCAAATAATCAATTGATCCTAACCAGAAGCGACATCTCTCCTTCGTAAGGGTGGGACCAGCATGGATGAATACCTGCAAAACCTCACACAGTCTCTGATTGCACTACATTACAACATTTCCTGTGATCAACACATCTTGAAAGTACACCACACCCTTCATTCCTCTCAAGAGGGTATGCATCACCCTCAGGAAGAATACAGTTGCTGACACTAGTCCAAAGGACATCCTCTTGATCCAAAAATACCTTCATGTGTTATAAACGTTGTGTAATCTCTTAAATCCTAGTGAAGCCTAACCTGATGGTAGGCAGAGGCCAAGTCAAGAAGTGTGCTGAACACTTTGGCACCTGCAGACATACTTACCATTTCGACGATATCAGGAAGGGGAAATGTACCCACAACCTTGTTAAGTCCTCCAAGGTCTACACATAATCTGGCCATTATTTTTCCAAACTACCACCACTGCAGACACCAACTCTGACACTTCCTCAATCGCATCATTCCTTATCAACTTGTAAATCACTTCTTCTCTTAATGTGAGAATGGGCACTGCATTCCCTTTATGTGTGTATATTGTGGTGGTAGCCACTGAAGCACCTGTGGTGGATTAGGAGGACGTGGACACTTTTTGGACACGTTCAAGGGGTTTTAGAAAATAATAAAGCCCATCATTCCCTATTGCTATGGGTGTGTTCCCTACCTACAGAAGTAACTAGGGTGCTTGTTAGTCATCGGTAAAGGTCCAAAACAAACTGTACCCGGTCCAACACTAACCTAACTGACCCTAGCACTATATTAATGTCCAAGGTCAGGAGAAGGACACCCTTCTCCTGAACGGCACTTCTTGTACCATTCTTTTGTTCTTCTTTCAATATTTAAGCTTCCGAGAGTCTTTTGACTTGTTGTATCAACTCTTGAAGTTCCCTAGAGGGATTCTTGATTCTACGCCCCATCTTTATATTCAGTTTCTTGGCCCTTTTTGGGTTCTGCCGATTATTATCAATAGTCTCACAGCACTTTCTCAAAGTGCCACTTTGGTAGAGCAATGGACTTCTTGGATAACGGTTTGCATGAATATCATACTAGGGTCTGGGATATAGTTAATTCTATTGGTTTCTCTGGTTATCATTTCATCACATCTGTTCTCTATTTTGTTCTTTTGCTCATTCGTACACCCACATGTCGACTCTCCCTTTTCATAAGGTATTATTCGATACACTATCAGCTCCCCTTCAGGGTTTTCTGTTTTTCTCGCTCACTTTTCTGCATTTATAGTTCATCAAGTTTGTTCTCAAAACATCAATATTTATACTGGGACAAATTGCCCCAACTGTGTAATAATTGACATTTGGCTGCCAGTTCTCCCTATTACCCCCTTTCATGTCAGGGGACTTCTCAAGGCTCGGGCCACCTCTGGAAATGTCCTTCCTGCCTTGCTTGGTTATCGGTTCGTTTTTTGCAGTGTTTGGACTCTGGACTTCATTCTCCTGCCATCTCGAAGCTCCGGCACCCAGCCGGAATGTTTCTTGCTTTCTCGCTGTGGTCTCAGTGATGTTCCACAGGCCCATTGCCCACCACGACTCCTTCACGGTCATGGCACCACTTCTGGTCATCCTCTGGCCTTCTCCACTACTGCCTTTTGGGATCTGGGGCGTCTCTTGAGTCTTCCCCTCTCACGCTCTTGTTGGGGTTACAGCGATTCTCTGGCATTTCTGCTACTCTTCATTCAACGCAGGTTTGAACAGCGCAGGATCCACACCTCCCTTCTGCACCTTCCCCTTCCATTATGATGCTGGGTAGAAGTCTTCCTCTGCTGGCGTACAAGTGTCTCCCTCTCCTCCTTTCTCATTCTCATACAATATTCACTCCCTCGTCAACATCCTCGTCTCTGTGGATTGGAGACCAATTTAAAAAGAGACAAGCTCTTGTTCTTGTTGCAATTGATATATATTAACTTTTATTTTATCCAAGTCTTCTTCTTCTTAATTATCGGAAGCGTGGGCTTGGTGCTTGAAACTTCTTGGCATTCCAGAGAGTCCCATATAGGCCATTCTCTATACTGGTTTAGGGAGTTCCTCACAGGAACGGGAGTCCTTGTTCCCGCCCTTAAGGGAGAGTCTCTCCTAGTCAAGTCCCACTTGTCTCAACTACTAGCGAAGGTGTTGGGGAGCAGGCTCACCTCCCTAGCCTAACAGGGGTGGGCTACCCCCTTGGGGAGAAAAGATTAATTCCTTTGATTTGTCACACACCTTAGTTCCCCTTAGAATAGGTCTTATTTGTTCTTCAGGACTCACAGTGTCACTCAAAGCAGCAATATGACCTGGCACATTGGGATCAAACAAATTCCCCATGTCACTCTGTTCATACCAACCTAAACGATTGCCCCCTTTACCCCCCAAGACCTACTTTCGCCACGGTTTTCTTTCCTTTACATTCCAGCTGTGCCTCAAACATTGATAAAATGTCAATGTTAACTCCCCCATAAGCATTTGTTCTCACATCCTGTGGTCTTCGCTGTATCCCTTCAAACCTTTTTCTCCACAAACCACTCTCTATGATGGTATAATCAGACCCAATGTCCACTGACATAGGAACTTCGATCCCATTAATTGAGAGCTGTGTGAGGCTTATTTCCTCTCCTTGGTTTGTACCCCACTTGGCTGACAGACAAGCTTACTCTTTACGTACATGTGTTTGAGACATCGTCTTGTTAATCTTCCTGAGTCCTACAATCTCCATCACAGTTCCACAAGAAATTTTTCACAACAGGCGAAGTGCCCCATTTTCCTGCACTGCCCCGTTTACATTTAACAATCCAGTGACAGTAACAGATGTCGGCACATTCTGAGAGCCCTGCCTCCATGCTTCGGTTCTGTGAGTCGCTGACTCTTTACCCCAATGTAGGCAAGGCCTAGTCTAACAAAGCAGGCGATGATAAAAATATCAGCCATGCAGATGGTCTGAGCAGCACTGTGGAAATTAGGTTCTTGCTGTAACAAACACCTGTTCTCCCTGAGGTACCTGGAGTTGTGCATTCTCACCCCCATTTACAATGTAAGCATTATCTAACCAAAGAACAGTTTCAACTCATCGGTGTGCAGAGCAATCACTGCAGACTTATCACGATAAAGCACTGTCACTCATACGTCAAAGCATTTCTGGTAAAAGCAACAAATGCATGAACTCCTGTGACAAATTCTGCCAGATGCTAGGAGCATGAAGTCGGGTGATCATTGGGCTGTGTGTCTCTCCACGCTAGAGGACGAAGAGCTCTGTGTGGTAAAGGGAAGACGCCCTGGTTGCTCCCACTTGAGAACAGTTTCCTGGCAAGCGATTGTCACATGAGGCCAAAGGACATTTCTTTATAAGAAAACTTGCCTTGGGGAAAGTAATACTGATGACAAAGTCTACACGGTTGCTCTTCTCAAACAGAAACCATTCATATATTCCGAAACCTGTTGCTCTTAAGGATGCTTTCCCTTTAAGAGAACTATGCTCCCGACAAAAAAAAGCATGCGACTAACAGGCCCATTTTCTTCAACGCTAGCCATGGAGACCTACTACCGCCTAAGAGACTGTTTCCACAAGAAGCTTGCATAGAAACAGAATCTTCCTACACTGGCTTTTCAGCAAGCCTGTATAGATCAGAATGAAATTGTTTTCACAGTCCACTCCATGAACCCACACAAACTGCAAAATCACATTGCATTCAGTGATAGCACTCACGTCACTTGTTCAGAGAATGCTGTGCTTGGGTCCCTGGCAGTGAAGAGTTTGCACTCACAGGAAACTTGCACCCTCTGCAAAAGTGGGCTTCATTTTTCCTTGCTCAAACTCCCAAATATTCATGAGCATCAACATCATGAAGAGGCTTGAAAGGGAGTAATGGGACATAAAGAATGTGCAAATATAAAGCCAAACAGCAGCTCAGCATTATAAAGGCTTGGTCTCGCCTGCAAGTCCCAAATGACAGACACCAATTATGAACAGCCATTCACAATTTCATAGAGCGAGATGAATAAGGAGAAGGTGGAAAGATACTTGGAGGAGGTGGTAGAGCAACATCAGGAGGTGGCAAGACATTTGGAGGAGGTGGTAGAAGACCTTAGACGAAAAAGAGAACCTACCCAGTCAGACTAAATGTTCGAGAGAAGAGGCCTGACAAAAGGGAGGTGTTAAAAGCAGGAACAAGACCTGAAGGGGCAAAGCCCAGGATGGGAGGAGGAACAAGCCTGGGGCGTGGCATTGAGGAGGAGTGGTGGTGGTTTAATACACAGGAGAAGTTATGTGGGGAAGAGGGTAGGAATTAGGACCCTACACGAGGAAGGTGACTGAGTCACTTTTAAACTACTTTATTGAAAACATCAGGGAGAAAAACCCCTACAACAAATGGGAAGTAGAAGGTGGAGATGACCACGGAAAAACCAAATAAGGGTGCAAGAGCTTCTGTAAACCTGGGATTAAGACCAATTAGAAAAGGCCGAGAGGTGAGGAAATCAGAGGAGGAGTGTGGAAATCCTTTTAAAGCTACCAGGGCCAAGACAAACGAGACAAGACCTGGAAGGGAGCAGACGAGAAGTGTTCAGGAAACCCTTATACAAGAGACAGCACCTAGGGCGAGGATATCCTAAGGAAGCCCAAGAGGAAAGGTGCAAGAAACCCATAAGCCTGATCTGGTCCAGAAGTCACTTAATGCAGGAGCCTCTTTAAAACCCCGATTTGTGGTGTCCTAAGTTATGAGAAGATTAAATTGGTTCCCCAATTGTGCTTACACTCCCATTTGTTGTGTTGCCCAACTTGTGTTATATGCCCAAATTGGCGTTTGTCTGCCTCGTTATTGATTTTTGTCACTCTGTCCATCTTTTATTTTCATCAGAAGGCACAAGTGAACAGGCATAACCTGCACAGGAGATCATCGACAGGACAGCGGGTAAGCAAATCTAAACAGAGGGAAGCAGAAAGGTGGGGATAGAGTTCTTTTGGATCTGGCGTACATTAGAGAGCAATATTGCCTGGGAGGGGGCAGTGGGCCATGGTATGTGGAGGCAGGCCCCTTACATGTACTCAGGGAAGACCACACCATGAACATCTAAGGAAATTCTTTTTAAAATCTGAACCACAAAAACGTTAAATGAAAAGAAATGGTTACTGTGGCTAGGCTGTCGATAAGGGCTTGACTGGTTAGCAGTGGGTGACTACCATGTGGACATTTTACATGGTTTTCCAGAATTATTATTATAATGCCACAGTGAGCACTAAATATCGACTAGTTTGAGGAAATAAATGTGGGGTGCAAAGGATGTACATCTGCATATTAGTCCATTTCCTTAGGGCCGGGGTGGGCGGGGTCGACATTATCACAAACAGCTACAAAGTTTTTCATGAGCACATTTCTAGTTTAATGTAACTTTTATAGGTGAAATGTAGCCAATTCACCTTCAGCAGCTTGTGTGTCAATCCACTTTATTGATGCCAGTAATTGCATAGCACACAGAGCCTGAAGGCTGCTCAGATTGAGGACACCAATTATTAGTCAGATCTCATGTAGAAAGTGTCTCCCTTCAGTGGCATGTATTGAAAATGCATAAAACAGCTTTCACTTTGTCGCAAACACTCAGGCGAGTACACATTTGCAAATGACATCTTGCACCGACATATATAAGAGGGTAAGGCAAATTGGGTAGGGGGAGAACGTCTGCCCCTTGTAGAGCAGAAGTCCTGCTGCTGCAGAGTCCTCATTCTATTTTAAACATTGGTGAACAAAAGTGTAGCTGGTGGAAAGGGTGTATATTCAGTCAACAAGCAGTAGCCCTACAGTTGGCGACAGCAGCCTTGGACCTATAAAGGGACATTCTGTCAAAAGGTGTACCCAGTAGTGTTGCCAAATCCTGCTGAGGTGTACATTTATGAATGGATGTTTCAGTGCTAATGAACCTACACCTAATTGTGCACTGCATCAAGGTCCTCAATGGAGACTGGCATCCTTACAGTTAAATATGTGTAGGACAGAACCCAGCCTGTCTGTGGGCATATATGCCAAAGCCTCTGTTGCAATGCCCCAAAAATGAGCACGTGAAGTGAACCAAATGATGTTGATGGACAAGGCTGAGAAAGGCAAAGATCTTCCAAACAAGTCAATTTCTTAAGAGTAGGAAAAATATTCAGCCTGAACCAGTGCCTTTTTCATAGGTCTCATGTGCTGAATAACAACGGGCCACCATGTGCAGGTCTATGCTTGTGAGCCCCTCCTTGAAGACTGATGGTACCAAGGAATGTGTGCGCAAACAGGAGCACAAGGCTCCATTACGATATGCTTAGGGACATCTGCATTTCTCTCGAAGGGACAGAAGTAACTATTGTTCTCCAGCACGGGTCTTGCATTTATTCACATGCTCATGAATATTCCCCATCAGGCTGGGAATCCTCTGTAAAAGAAAAGCAGTTTGCTAGTCTGCTCTATAATTTTGCTTTAGACTGAAAACTGCTCATCTCCTCTATAACCAATCAGTGTCCTTTGGGTCATACTGACCCCAGTCAATGACTCATATCCTCTTAAGCTCCACCCCTGGTGGACTTCTTCAGATTTGGATATGCACGTAAAGTGGCAGTATGAACCAAGAAGAGCCAGAGAGGGTAAGGAGGGAGGGTTTGCATGTCAATACATGCAAGACCCATGCTGGAGACCAATCGTTACAGGTAAGTAACTTTCTTCTCCATCATGGGGTTGTGCATGGATTCGCATGCTCATAAATAAGATTATACAGCAGTGCATACACACATGTAAGAGCCCTGGAGATGTCGAGCAGGGGAACACCAGAGAAAAATGTTCTCATTGCTGTCATCGCTCTGGTTGAGTGGGCTCTCGGCCGGCCTGGTAGAGGTCTGTTGGCCAGGCAATGACAGTGCATGATACAGCCAGAGAGCAATCTAGATGTGCAAACCTTAGACAGGGCCTTCCTATGCTCCACAGATCCAAAATTAACGAACAACTGATGTCTTCCGAACATCCTTTGCGCGTGCCACATAACACTTCAAGGCACAAAGAATGCCCAGGGAATGCAACACCCTGTCAGCAGGCGTACAAGGGTTCAGAAAGATAACTAGCAGAACCACACGCTTGTTGAGATGAAAAACCGAAAGAACCTTTGGCATACATTTGGGATGAGTCTGCAGCACCACCTTTGTAGAGTGGAAGGAAAAGCACGATTGCTTAAAAGAGAGGGCCTGGATCTCCCCGCCTTGCCTCGCTGAGGAGATTGCCACCAGGAAAGCAGTCTTCCACGAAAGAAACTTCACAGTGGCCCGATGCATCGGTTCAATTGGAAGCCCCAAGAGCTTATTTAAAACCACTGTGAGAAACCCGACGGTATTCTCCAACCCACTACCTCGTGGGATCTTCCATTCAGGTGGCTAGGGAAGGGCTATCGCTTTTGGTTCCCAACCCTGGGGTTGGACAAGCAGGGAGGGTCACCTGAGTGGAGGGTTATGAGGAATTGGGAGGAGGATACCCAAGGGTGAGATATGGTATTCTCCTAGTCCCCCTCTCCATTTCCAACAAATACTTAGACAAGGAAGAGGCAACTAAGATCAGTAAAGATTAACCATAGGAATAAAATGGGGAATGTAAGGGCAACCTACCCAAAAAAGAACCTGCTTTGTCCCACTAAGAGTCAGGCAGGGTCAGACATTTAATAGTGGCCATTTACAACCGACTCCACTTGACTGTACTTATCACTATAAAAGGCGTGGTTTGACACAGACTGATGAACTAGCTGGAGAGGCATTTTGGACCGGAGAAGATACAAGGCTGCAGGAAGGAGGATGCGGAGGAGAACGGCGTGCTGCAATGCTGGCCCAGTGTGTGAAGAGAGGTGCAGCATGGCTGCGGAGCTGTGTATCCTGAGGGACAGAGCGAGGCAGCTGGTACCCTGCTGGCATAGTCCATACCAATGCCTGTTCCTTTGGGCCCTGTGATAGGCCCAAGGGTGTTTTGGGGGCAGGTGGCGAGACCCTGACCTCGACCCAAAGCATTCCAGAGAAACAGTTCATAAGTGCTACGCTACCCGGCGAGTTTCGCATGCCCGAGAGAGAAACTCAGGAGCATGTGGGTGGCTGGAGCGGGAAAGGAAGGAAAAGCAAGATTAGTAAAACGTCACTAAGCAGAAAGCAAGAAGCAGAAAGTAAAAAGAAAGCATATAAGTAAATGAAAATAACACAAGAGAAACAGTGTGCATAGCCCAGAAATAAGAGGGCAGAAAGTAAAGTGATTTGAAAGAAAGGGCAAGAGGCCCGAATGTAAAATTGGAAGTGAATAGAAGTAAAGCAAGAGGAAAGTGTGAGGGCGCACAAAAAACTTGAGGGCAAGTGGCTGCAAAGAAAGAAAGGAAAAGGTGCAAGGACGAACGACAAAGGAAAAGAAGTGCAAGAGTGATCGACTAAAGTGAGTGATAAAGAAGCACAAGAAAGCAGGAAGGTTCCAGAGGCACAGAAGAAGAACAAGTTACTCTTACCTCGTAACGTTCTTTCGATGGGATGGTCCGACGACGTATTCCATATCTATTACTGTAATCACCACAGCTGTGCTGCTTTGGAAAATGTTTCGTCGTCTGCGTCCTGTGTCGATACGCCGCCCTCGAGGACCTCCTCCGATGGCCCACATCACTGGATGTTATAAATAGGACACACGACGCCCATAGCCTCAGTTGTAGTTTTTTACCAGAACGTGTGGCACCAGACTTCTGCCAGTCTGACCACACAAAGCCTTGCGGAAACGTAAGCTGCAATCGCATAAATTCTGTAGCGGGGAAGGCAGGGAGGGAGCAATATGGAATACGCCGTCGGACCATCCCATCGAAAGAACGTTACCAGGTAAGAAAGTAACTTGTTCTTCGAGGGGATTGGGTCCTTCGACGTATTCCATATCTATGACAGACTCCCAAAGCAGTACCAATGCAAGGAGGTGGGAAAACAATTTAGAAAAAGAAATTTAGAATGCCCAATCAAATTGCGGAGCAAAGAATCACCTTGCCAAAGGCCGGATCCTGCCCACGGATGGAATCGAGGGAGTAGTGACGTACACAAGTATGGACCGAAGCCCAGGTGGCTGCATCACAGATGTTACGAATAGGAACACCCCTCGGTAGGGCAGTAGAGGAAGCCATACCCCCTGGTAGAATGGGCCCGCAAGCCGACTGGTGGGACCCTACCCGCCAAGCGTTAACACTCAGAAATAGCCAGAATAATCCAGCGAGACAAAGTCTGCTTAGTCACTGCTTGCCCCAAACGCTTGCCAGCGTAACCAATGAAGAGTTGATCGTCCACTCTGACCCGGGACATGCGTGAAATATAAAAGCTTAAAGCTCTCCTAGGATCGAGCCTATGGAGCCTCTCCTCCTCCTTACCAGGATGTGGAGGAGGATGAAAATCCGGAAGAACAACCTTCTGGCCTAAATGAAATTCCGACACCACCTTCAGAAGAAAGGAAGGACGAACTCTAAGGACAACCCTGTCCTTCTGAAATACAGTGAAGGGTGGCTTAACTGAAAGTGCCTGTAACTCACTCTGCGAGCGGAAGTGACCGCAACCAAAAATACAGTTTTAAGAGTTAACAGTCTCAAAGGGCATGAATGCAAAGGCTAAAACGGAGCACCCATCAGAAACTTGAGGACCAGGTTCAAATCCCAACCGGGCACCTGGAAAGGTGACAAAGGGAACACATTAGTGAGCCCTTTTAGAAACTGAGAAATTAAAGGAATTCTAAAATAAGAATACTCTTCAGACGAGCGCTTAAATATGGACAGCGCTGCCAGGTAACCTTTGATGGTACCCACTTGCAGGCCCCTGTGGGCCAAAGAAAGCAAAAAAGAGAACCATAGGAGTGTCACATGAAAAAGGATCCACATTCTTAACCCTGCATCAGTCGCAGAACCTTCTCCAACGGCAACAGTACAGAGACTTTGTTGCGGGCCTTCTGGCCGAAAGCAACACCTCCATCACGTCTTCAGGGAGGTCCCAATCCTTATACCTCAACCAAGCGTGAAGGTTGAGGGATCTGACCAGATCGTCTCGGTAGGGAAGACGACGTGGAGGACAGATGGACAAGTCCAGAAGGTCCGGGTACCACGTCCTCCGGGCCCATGCCTGAGCAATGAGGATCATCTGGGAACCGAACCTCCGCAGCACTTGCGGAATGACGGGGACTGGAGGAAACGCGTACAGCAGTGGTAATGACAACTCCACCACAACGCGTCTCCCCAGGCTCTGTTTGGAGGAAATTCCCGCGAACAGAACCTTTCGCACTTCCGGTTGACACTGGAGGCGAAGAGATCCACTTGAGGGGTCCCCCAAAGGGTGAAGATCTCCAGGAGAATCTCATGAGCCAACACCCACTCGTGAGAGATCGCGCTCTGCCTGCTCAGAGCATCCGCCGTCTTGTTTTCGTCCCTGGCCAGATGAACTGCCGAGATCGAAACTTCCTGCTGGATTGCCCAGAACCAGAGCTGCATCACCTCCCTGCACAGAGGAAGTGACCCTGCCCCACACACTCCCTTTTTGTTGAGGTAGTGCATGGCCACTGTGTTGTCCGTCAGGATCAGGACATTCTTTCCTCGCACAGTCGGCAGAAAAGCCTTCAGGGCAAGCCTGATGGCCCTCAGCTCCAACAGATTGATATGGAGTCCGGACTCCGACGGAGACCAACGGCCGCTGTCAACTCGTTGGCATGAGCTCCCCATCCCCTGAGGGATGTGTCTGTCACGATCGTTACCTCCGGCCAGAGTAGCCAAAAAGGAGCCCCCTTCATCAGATTACCTTCGACGGCCCACCACAGAAGGTCCTGGGTGACAGAGGACGGCACCTGAACCGGGTCCGACATCCTGCCGGAGGACTGAGACTACTGGAGCTTGAGTGCCCATTGCAAAGATCTCATCTGCAACATGGCCACTGGCACCAGAAGAAAACAGGATGCCAGGAGGCTGAGCAATCTCAAGAACTCGAACGCTGGGAGAGACTGGCCAAGCTGAAACTTGTGCACCATCTGCTGAATGTGATGAGCCCTCACCTGGGGAGGAAAACGCAGCCCCAGGGACGTGTCGAGCACTGCTCCAATGTACTGGAGCCTCTGAGTTGGCGTCAAATGGGACTTCTTTAAGTTGAGGGAGAAGCCCAGCTTGTGGAGGGAGTGGCAGGTGACGGACAGATGATCCAGAACTTGCTCGGGAGAGTGCGCCCTGATCAACCAATCGTCCAGGTAGACATGAATCCCCCTTTCCTGAGATGCGCTGCCACCATTACCATGAGCTTGGTGAAGACCCTCGGGGCGGAGGTCAATCCGAACGGCAGGACCCGAAACTGAAAGTGCGAGTCACCAACCGCGAACCTCAGGTACTTCTTGTGCTTTGGATGGATCGGCACATGAAAATAAGCATCCTTGAGGTCAAGAGACACCAACCAGTCCTGAAGTTGAAGGGCCTGGAGGACTTGAGAGAGAGTAACCATCTTGAACTTGTCCTTCCTGAGGAGTTTGCTCAAACTGCGCAAGTCCATGATGGGTCTCAATCCACCGTCCTAGGAAATCAAAAAATAAGGGGAATACCATCCCTTGTTCCTCTTAGCTACAGGCACCAGTTCTATGGCGCCTTTCTCCAGCAGGGATTGAATTTCCAGCGCAAGGAGTGGATCCGGACTCTTCAAAAGAGAGATTCCCTGGTGGATTGTCGTGAGGCCTCTGCCGGAAAGGAAGACAGTAGCCGTGGGCTATGATCTCCAGAACCCACACATCTGAAGAAATGGCACGCCACTCTACAAGATGCTGCGCCAGCCTTCCCCCAACCGGGCGAACCATGGGACATGGCCTCATGACTGAGCTGAAGCGCCCGAGGGCAAAGAGGCAACTGCCTGAGTGGCCTTGGCACCTCGAGTACCTTGTTTTCCACCTCTGCCACTCCTACGTTGGCCCCTTTGACTGGCAGCTCCTCTCGCTTTACCAAAGGATGAGTAATAACAAAAGGAACCTCTCCCACCCAACGACTTCGCTGCAGCTTTGGAGGTCTGCAACCTCTCGAGGCTCTCGTCAGCCTTGCTGCCAAAAAGATGTTCACCGTCAAAGGGCATGTTGAGGAGCCGGGCCTGCACATCAGGAGCAAACCCCGACTTCTGCAACCACGCAAACCTGCGTATTACGGTGCTCACCGCCATGGACCGGCTGACGCAATCTGCCATGTCCAAACCCGACTGAACGGCCTCACACATAGCATCCCTGCCATCCTGGACCATAGCAAGGAAACCATCCCGTACGTCCACTTCGGGAATATGTTCAGCCGCTAAGGAAACAGTTCCACAGAGTGTGCGTGAAATGAGACAAGGCACATACGGAGTTGGCCGCCTGAAGTACCATACCCCCTGAAGAAAACACTTTCTTCGCCCAACCATCAAAACGCTTGTCGTCCCTATCAGGAGGGATTGTAGGATACGACGCCTGCTTTGCTGGGGCTGTAGCCGCCTGCACCACCAAACTTTTCAGTGGGGTGCTTGGTCAAGTAGCAGGGGTCGCTACTGGCTGGGCGGTATTTTCGCGGCAAAGACTTTCCCACTGCCAGGAGACTCTCCGGAGAATTCCAAGCCGCCGCCACCCTCCTCTGCAGAGCCATATGGAACGGCAGTACCGGGTCAGTTGGTGGACCTTGGTCGAGGATATCCGTAATGTCATCCTGAAGAAAATCCCCTGGGGGAGCAGACCACCCCAAGTAATCGATAACCCTAGACATAAGGCGCCGGTACGAGGAGTCGGCATGAGTGCCAGGCTCAGGTCTACAAAACTCCACCTCCGGAGAGGTGTCCAGACCACTGGTATTGTGCAGGGACTGACACAGGTCCTCAATTTGGCTATGGCCCGAGAGCATCTCATCTGGCAACGTATCAGGAACCATGTCATCATCAGAGCCCTCATCCACCTCTGAAATGTACTCAAGATGGCGGTAAGAGGGCACAGAATGGGCAACAAAGCCAGGCTTGACCTTGGCCAGAGCCTTTCTAGGGGGTTCCACCGTGCCCCGGGGTACCCCAGTCGAAACAGCCTCGAAAGGCGTCGAGTGAATTGGCGTCGACACCCAACGCGGCGCCGACCGCATCGACGGAATTGACACAGGCCTCGAGGTCGGAGCCTCGAGCGTGTCCCTAGACAGCCTGGGAGCTAATGGCGTCGACAACTTCTTCGGAGGCGGAGCCTCGAAAGAGTCAGTCGACGACCTCGGTGCCACAGGCGTCGACGTCTTCCTCGAAGACCTCACAGGTGCACACAGTCTCGAGCGCGTCGAGGACCGGGACCTGGAACAGGCATGACGAGAACTATTCCCCTTGTCCAAGCGGGACCTTTCCCGCAAATCGTGCCGACTACCCGAGCCCGAATGCGTACGAGCTGCGTCTCTTGACCGATCACAACCGACCCCACTCGGAGGTGCGGACAGACCAGTTCCCTGCGATTCAAGAATCGCTAGCATTTTCTTACCGAAGGAAGCCCATTCCTCTGGCGTCGCATGCTTGGTGGGATAAGCAACCCGCCGACGGGCAGAGTCCTCAGATGAGGACGGGGAAGGCGACCCATGACAGCGCTTCTGGGAGTGCCTCGAAGAGGCAGAGGAGTGGCGGGACCTACTCTGGGACCGAGACCCACTTAACTTCCGACGACGATGTGGAGAGTCACCTCTCGAATCGTCCGCCGAAAGCCCTGCAGACCTAGACTTCCGTGGCTTGGACACCTTACCTACCGACAGTTTCTTCTTGCGCTCCCGCAAGGCTTTGGACGTAAGTGACTGGCAGTCGACACAATCATCATGGGCCTCCCCGAGGCACCAGAGGCAGGCATTGTGAGTCCGTCACCGACATCTTGGACCCACAGTCCCCGCACTTCTTACAGCCCGGACGCAGGGTGGAAGACGAGGTAGACATCATGAAGGATACTTCATGAACGAACAGGTTCGAAAAACCAATAAAGAATAGAAACCTCAAAGAGTCGAGACGCGCTGAGGTCTCTGAAGCAAACACGTTCGCGGAAAAACAGAACCGAGGCTACGGGCATCGTGCGTCCTACTTATAACATCCAGTGACGTCGGCCGTCGGAGGAGGTCCTCGAGGGCGGCGTATTGACGCCGAAAGATTTTCCAAAGCAACACAGCTGTGGTGATTACTGTCATAGATATGGAATACGTCGAAGGTCCCAAACCCTCGAAGTATAGAGTGGAGTGCAAGTCTGCACCACAAAGTGAAGGTAAATAAAGTGCTTGCAATGAATGGGAATGTGGAAGTATGCGTTGTCCAGGTCGAGCATTGCCAGAAAACTACCTTCCTCCAGCTGGTAGAGCACATGCTTCAACGTGATCATCCTAAACCTTTGGGATTTCAGGTACTTGTTTAGGCGTCGCAACTCTAGAATCGGTCGCCACCCTCCTGACATTTTCTTACCAGGAAGTTTCTAGAGTACACTCCAGAGCCCCGGAGGGACCAGTTCTATTAACCCTTTTTGCAACATGGGCTTAACCTCCTGTAGTAGTTGGGCTATGTGAAGTTCTTCACGTGCCACAGGAGGAATGCAATGGCACCGGTCTTGAAATTCTAAATTGTGCCCTTGCTGAAGGAAGTCCAGTACTCATTTGTCTGTGGTCATCTTTCTCCACTGCTCGACAAAGTTCAATAGCCGGCCTCCCACAAGGGTGCTAAAGTGGGGATGCAGATCCACGGCCGGTTCAGGCCTTAAGTGTCTGCATCCTGGTCTGTGGATGACACTGGCCTCCACTGCCGTAGGTCTGGGAGCAGCCGCTCTGGGGTTCCTGGGTGGAGGAATGGGAGGGCTGATGGAAGGGGGTGGAGTACCCCTTGGAAGACCTGGAACCCCCCCCCCCCACCCCCCCATTCTACCATGCCAGCGAGGGCCTAACCCTGGGCATTTTCACTTCCTGGGCCATTTCCACCTTGGCCCAGGTAAGCGTGTGTTGCGTCCGTTCCCCTCCATAGCACCATTTTGGGGCTGAGAGCCCCTCACTACATCCCAACACCTGCAGCAGCTTCCTCCAGTTTGTCCCGCCTGCCGCAACTTCCCCCTGGCCCTTATTGGCCATATGCCTCCTAGCCCACCCCGTGAGCCTGATTGGCTGGGTGATTACTCAAACTCACCGACTCTGGGCAGCCTTCTGCCCGGCTGCCCCTTCGGCTAAGGGCCCTAAGGCAAAGGGCTGCTCCTACAATGGCGGCTCCAAACAGTGTTGGCAGGTGTCAGCAGGGGAAGCCAGCAGCTAACAGACACCAACAAAAACTAAGTGTTGCATGGGTGGGGTGTAGAGCAATTACTCTACTCCAGAAAGCCCCCACCACTATCTTACCTTCCCAAAACAGACTGTCAGACTTACACCAGGTGTAATTGGAAAAATGTGTGACCACCAGCCTGAACCGATCCATGACAGGACTGTAGATGTTGGCTTGCACTATATACTAACATGTCTGTCTAGGTCAACAAGCACCACACTTAGATGAAATTGTGAACATTAGCCTGCGCCGTATCCAGATAGGATTGTGATTGTTAGCATCTGCCACACCTAGATGGAACCCGAATGTTAGCATGTGCCACACCTAGATTAGCTTGAATGTTATCAGATGGTACACTTAGAATTGAGAACATTAGCTTGCGCCGTATCAGATAGGATTGTGAAAGTTAGCACACCCACACATAGATAGAATTGTGAACATTGACCTGCGTCACACCCAGATAGGATTGTTGAATGTTAGCATCTGCCTCACCTAGATAGAATTGTGAACATTAGCCTGCGCCGCATCAAAACAGAACGGCGAACGTTAACATGTGCCACGCTTGGATAATATTGTAAATGTTAGCAGGCGCTACACTCAGACGGAAGTATAGAGGCTAGCCAATGACTCACTTAGATGGAATTGTCAATGTTAGTATGTGCCATACTTGGATGGAATTATGAAGATTACCAAGCGCAATACTTCAAGGAACTGAGAATGCTAGCATGTCCCACACTTAAATAGAATT
The DNA here is from genome assembly GCF_040938575.1 of Ambystoma mexicanum. NCBI lineage: Eukaryota > Metazoa > Chordata > Amphibia > Caudata > Ambystomatidae > Ambystoma > Ambystoma mexicanum. Next base: position 1,042,618,522 of record NC_090933.1, read on the forward strand.
GTTAACATTAGCCTGCGCCACATCTACATAGGATTGTGAAGGTTAGCAAGGGCCACACTTAGACGGAATTACGTAGGTCAGCAAGTGCTACACTTAAACAGAACTGTGAATGTTAGCATGTTAAATGTCATATAACCCACTAACAAATATAATCTCAAACTCTCTGCATACTTCTCTCACTCAAAAAACACACAACCATCTCTTGCACAGCAAGCTGCATGCACTTCACCACACCTCAACAACACATAAGCCGCACCAACAGCAAACGCGGACCGACACCGATCCAATACTCGCACCAAAGCTCAGCACCCGGTGTATACCGAGTTGAAGCTGCCAACAGTACACCACTCCTCTCATTATCCTACTCCCTCTTCACCTTACTAACACAGCCCACCTTCTTGTTTACAGACCCGGGCCAGAGCGCCTGGGGACCAATTCCATTGGTGACGGTGCGCAGTACAAATACCTTTAACATAATATAAAAGGCAGAGTTTCAGGCACATATGCGAGTCCTTAACATGCCTGGAAACTGGTTATAACAAGGTGTCAAGACCAGAGTACTCTGTATCGGACCTGCACTCAGAAAAACTTTCTGGATGAGGTACTTGAAATAGTCTTATTCTGTCCTAAATCAACCCAAAAGTTTCTCCCAGAGAAACCGTTCGTACTGCCATTGCCTAAGCACCCAGGGGACCAAATGGCATGCACACATCTGTGCCATTGTTGACTGACGCACTGGTGTCTGAAATGTATGAAGGTAAGGGAGTCCCTATTAAAGGAGGGGTATCGAAGAGATGTTTTTCAGCTAGGGCCTTGTACAGGGAATGCGGGTCTGCGTGCTGCAGAAGTGTTTGGAACTGCAGTTTGTGATACTGTGCTATGGTACCAGTGTTGGCGTTGGTGCGCATCACTATTATTTTGGGCTGCCTGACTAGGTTTGTGACCTTCCTGCCTGCAGAGAAAGATATATTACCAGAAAAGCAGTGCGTAATGAGCACATACTGAGGAAGTGCTGCAGAAGTGTCTGGAATTGCAGTCTGGCAGTCTAGCAGGTCGAAGGTAGAGGAGTGTGCCTTTAAACACCGAAAGTCAATCTTGAAGAGTTGCCCGGGTGACCATTGCTGATCTCAGATTTCAAGGAGACAAAATGCTAGAAGAATGGTACTGCCTGAAAAGTGCAGTCAAGCAGTTAAAGCTGATCAAGCTGAGAGATATGATAGTTTATTTATATAACGCCTATACACAATGGGTTTCAAAGCGCTTCATTCAAGGCAAGGGAGGGAACAAGGGAAAATATGACATTCTTACAGGCCATGAACAGTAAGGATGTGAAATTAACTATTGTACTCGGCCTGACGACATTTCAGAAGAACTAAGACCGATAAGGAAGGGAGGGGGAGAGTGGGAAGGAAATGGAAACAGACAGGCAACTACCGTACTAGGCCTGATGACCCTTCTCGTAGAGCCAGAGAAAACAAAAGGTGAGGGAGAGGGGTGCAGAAAGGGAGGGGAGGAACAAAACAAGCGACTATCGTACTAGGCCTGACAACGATTCAGATAGTGCTGGAGGGGGGGGGAGGTGGACAGTAAGGGGACGGTAGAGGAGACAGACGAGGTTGCTATCATACTAGGTCCAGGGACAATTCTGATAGAGTAAGTGCATAGAAGAAAGTAAGGGGAGGAGGGGAGGAGATGGGAAAAGGGAGAGGGGAGGAGAGAACAGAACAGAGAGTAAGCAGTCAAAAAGAGTGGAGAAGCAAGAGGGGAGAGCGAATAAACTGCAGAAGTCAGTAGTAACACAATGCTGCAAGCCAGGCTACACAAAGATGGGAACAGCATGATTCAGGGTCACCTCGAGTACAAGATGCAAAGGAAGTCCGGCATGAGAGTTGAGAAAGGGTAAGGCACCGTGAATCAATGAAGTCCATAAAAGTAAAATACAGCATTGGCCACAAGACTGATGGTGAAACCAGAATGTAGCAGGACAGACTCCTGTGTGCGGGGGCGGGGGCACAATGGAACAACACAGGGGGACCAGAGGGTGGGGATGACATGTGGGGACAGAGGGTGCAAACACTTGTTGGTACATGCTTACCTGCTGTCTGAGCAAGGGGTCGGGCCCTGGGTTCTCATGATCCAAACAGGAATTGCCCTTTACTTTGACTGCCCTTCACTTTGAACGCCCGGGCGAGAGACGCCCTTGATCTAAGAGTTAAGAGCAGGAAGGAAGAGGCAGGGATAAGAAGGTGGGTGGTGCTTAGGCCACGTGACCTAGATCCACTTACACCTGCTCCCCCAGCTGCAAAGGAAAAGAGGCTGGAGGGCTCCTTAAGTAGGGAAAAGAGCGGCAAGCAGGAAGGCACCAGGTGGGCGGGGCTTGCTAAGTGGTGAAAAAGAGCGGCAAGCAGGAAGGCACCAGGTGAGGTGTCTGGACTGTTGCCGCTCCAATTAGGGCAAAGCTGTTGTATATATTGTTTCTTGGTCAGTCACTTATTGCTTATGTATGAACTAAGTAGCAAATATCGAAATGGCAACTATTCCCTCTATTGTTCTCTTTGCCGCAAATTAACTTGAAAAGGCATTGGCTTTTCTCCTTCTCGACTCCCCCAAAGAAGATCCGATTCCATCAACAAGCGAGCAGGGTGTCCTGCTTAAAGATACAGGAAAAATTAAGACATCAGCCAAAAGTATTACTTTCTTTGGGACAGTACCTACGGAAAAGCCTTTTGAGGCAGGGGAGGAGGCACCATTACCAATTTTGGAGCCAACAGTGCTGGGAAGAGAGACCATCAATTTTAGATATCGGCCTTTTAGGCATTAATATTAGTTGTGTTTTGCGGGTCAGGAGTGCGACTTATTTAAAGAAGCCATCAATTTGATTAGAAATGGATAGTGAATGTTCATCTGTCTCTTCGACAAGATCTCATCATAGAGGTGGCTAACATCTATGCTCGATACAAAGAGGTCTGTCCCCAATTGAACCATTCAAAAATCTAATTTTGGTAAAAGTTATTTAACCCCATAATGAATGATACTACAAACTGTAGTGGATTAGAGAAAGCCAAATTAATATGACATAAGAATAATATTTAATGTACCAAATATACTATTTTATTGTATTTAAGACCAATAATTTGTCCTTGAGATGGGGGTATTGAATTGCCCATACAGAACATAAATACAACAGATTCAACATAAATATGATATTTGAAAAATGTATTCCAAGAAGCTTATTCATTTACAGACAACATAATGCAAAATGAAATAAATATTAACAAAACAGGGAACACAATGTCCCACAGAATGCATGTTTTATATGGGCAATTGAATACCCCATCTCAGACTAATTATTGGACTTAAATACAATAAAATGGTATATTTGGTATAATAAATATTGTTATGTCATACTAATTTACCTTGCTCTAGCCCACTAAAGTTTGTAGTATCATTCATTGTTTGTTTATTTTATTTATATAGCGCGCCTGACCCAGGGGTATCTGGGTGCATGAGGTGAAGGTAATGGTTACAAGATGGATGCAGTTTATACAGTATATAAGTGTATACAGACAGATTAAAGATAAAACATTCAGATAGCAAAATAAAGGCAAAAGGTAGGTAGGGGCATAGAAGGGAATAGTTTCTTACCTGTAACTCCATTTCTCCAGCATTGGTATCTTTCATGGATTCACATGCTTGGAATATTCCCCATCGACAGACTGGGAACCCTCGGTAAGCTTATAAAGCCTTTTCCCGTAGGAAAACGTTCGACACTTTTGTGTCCTATCTACGTCGTTTTGGGCCACGCACGCCCCACTAGGACGTAGTGGTATAAATGCCCCGCCGCCGCGGCTCCCTTCAGATTTCGACCCCTCCAAAGTGGAACGGGTGAAACAAAAATTACAAGATGATTGCATTTTGGGGAGGCCAGAGGGCGCATGTGAATCCATGAAAGATACCAATGCTGGAGAAATGGAGTTACAGGTAAGAAACTATTCCCTTCTCCAGCATTGGATCTTTCATGGATTCACATGCTTAGAATAGAATGCACAGCATTGAACTTGAAACAATGGAGGTGTAAATGCAATCCAGCACCCACCCCATCCTGCCAAAGGCGAATCATAATCAAATAGGATTCGAAAACTAACAATATGCCACAGTACTGCACCGAGTAACATTTATATAAGCCAAAAAAGCATACATAAAACACTATCACTATATTTTTATGCCTATACAAATACATATCCAAACCAGCATAGACCCTCCTCAAAGAGAAGGGCTTACCTTATTGAAAAAGATGTCGCAAGACAGCTCGTCCCATTTGAATCTCGTCCGCATGCTGTCGGTCGAGGCAGTAGTGGCGAGTGAATGTATGGGGCACTGACCATGCTGCCGCCCTGCAAATGTCCGTCAGTGGAACCCCCCCGCCCACAACGCCGTCGACGACAAAGTCGCCCTGGTCGAATAAGCTCTCGGACGTCCTTGTAGCGGTTTCACCGCTTTTGAGTGACAGAAGGCAATCGTCGATGAGACCCATCGGGCCAGTCCTTGTTTTGAAATTGCCTTCCCCTTTGTCGAAGGCCCATATGCAACGAAGAGTTGCTGCGTAGATCGAAGTTGAGTTCGATGAAGGTAAAATTTTAGAGCTCTCTTGACATCCAGGGTATGCAAGACCTTTTCCGCAGATGATGGAGTCACGAAGAAGGTGGGCAGGACAATGGATGAATGTTTATGATAAGTCGTAGGAACTTTCGGGATGAAACGAGGACTCGTTGACAAGACCACATTGTCTTTGAAAAATCTGAGATATGGAGGGTCTATGACCAATGCCTGTAACTCCGAGATCCGTCTAGCCGATGTTATGGCTATTAGAAAAGCCACTTTCCATGATAAAAACTTCATCGACGACGTGGCCATCGGCTCAAAGGGTGGTTTCATTAACCCTGCAAGTACCATGTTAAGGCTCCACGTCGGTGGAAACCGCTTAACCGGGGGAAACGTCTGGAATAAACCTCTCATGAAGTGTTTCACTAACCTGTCGCTAAACAAAGGTGTTGATTTCCTCCCTCTTGTGAACCTGGAGATGGCCGCCAGATGAACCTTTAGTGATGAAAAAGAAACCACTCTTCGCCAAATGTAGTAGATATGGGAGAATCTGTTCCGGAGTAACCCTCAGAGGTTCCACTCCTGCCTGTCCTTGGCACCACGTACAGAATCTCCTCCACTTACACCTGTAAGACTTGTTGGTGGACGGGGCCCGCGCAGCCTGCAATATCTTCCGACAGTCCGAGGGAATGTTCAAGGCACCAAATTCTGAAAAGTCAGGAGCCAAGCTGTGAGGCTGAGGCTGCTCGGGTTGTGATGAGCTACGATGGATATATCGTGTTTTAGAGCCCAGTGCCACACTTTGAGCCTCGATGGAGAGGGTTCTGGATCGCGTGCCACCTTGTTTCCTTAAGTAAAACATTGCCGTGGTGTTGTCAATCAGAACTCTCACTGTGGATCCCTTGATGTGAGGCAGGAACGCCCTCAGGGCCCAGCGGACCGCTCTCAATTCCAGAACATTGATGTGCAGGAGATTTTCCTACTGAGACCAACGGCCTTGTGTCTGCAGAGTGCCCATGTGTGCTCCCCAGCCAGTTAGGGACGCGTCCGTCACCACAGTGAATCGGAACTCCGGCTCCTGTTTGGGTACCCCTTTGGAAATATTCTAAACTTTCTTCGACCACCGAAGAGTTGATAGGAGCTCGTCGTCGTCGACGGTCAGCCTGTCTGACCAGAGGCCCTGAGCCTGCGTCCAACGGTCCGCCAAAAACTGATGCACTGGCCTCATGAAAAGGCGGCAGTTGGGCACCAGAGGAATGCAGGACGCCATAGCTCCCAGGATTGATGTATATTTTCTCACCGACAGCCTGGAATTGATTTTCAACTGACTTGCCAATCGACTGAGCCTGGTGATCCTGTCGAGGGATGGTCTGACTAACCCCAACTGGGTCTCGAACTGTGCACCCAGAAACAGCAAGGTTTTGGACGGCGTTAACGAGGATTTTTTGAAGTTTATTGCAAACCCCAATCGTTGCAAGAGGCTCATGGTGTCCTGTAGGCTCCTGTGCGTCGACGCCGGGGAGGACCCCCTCACCAACCAGTCGTCGAGATACGGGTATACATGGAGGCCTTGCCTTCTCAGCCAGGCTGCCACCGGAGCCAGGCATTTCGTGAACGTTCTGCGGGAAGATTTCAGTCCAAAGGGGAGGACTGTGAACTGGTAGTGAGTCCGCCCTACCACAAACCTTAGGTACTTCTTGTGTCGCCGACACATCGGTATGTGGAAGTACGCGTCCTGCAGGTCCAGAGATGCCAGAAAATCCCCTTCTTGAACTGACCTGATCACCTCCTGGAGCGCGAGCATCTTGAACTTTGTGTTTTTCAGCGACTTGTTTAGTTCGCGCAGGTCTAGGATGGGACGCCACTTTCCATTTGGCTTTTTCACCACAAAGTATTGGGAATAAACCTGCTGACCCCTTTGTGACGACGGGACCAGTTCTATAGCCCCTTTTTGTAGCATAAGGGCTACTTCCTGCAGCAACATGCTCAGATGGGATTGAGCTACACACGCCGGTGGAATATGTGGAGGGTTGCTCTTGAATTGCAGGGAATTACCATATTTTCCAGTGTCCAACACCCATTGATCTGTCATCAGCTCCCATTCGTTGATGTAACATGATACTCTGCCCCCCAGAACGTTCCGATGCCCGTCCTTGCTGGTCTTTACTCTGTTTATCCCTCGTCGACGGCAACTTGCTCTCTTCTTGGGGGCCTGGTAGTCCCGGCGACGTTTAGCCGCTTGAGAAGCTCGCCTGTATCCCTGAGAGGAATATGCTGGCCTACCGAAGGGTCGGTCCCTCGATGAAAATCTGGAATTCCCCGATGCACCTCTGAAGGGACGAAAAGACCGGAAACTCCGACCACTCTGGAGGGCCCCCAAGGAACGCACCTTGTCTGAGTCCTCCTTCATGCCCTTCAGGGCTTCGTTGACCTTCTTGCAGGAGAGGAGGTCTCCTTCAAACGGCATATCCAGTACCTTGCACTGCACCTCCGGTCGGAAGTTGGTGCATTTTAGCCATGCCTGTCGTCGGAGAACTACGCCGTTGTTCACTTGCTTAAACCCCAACTCCGCAAGGTCCACCGCGGTGTTAATGGCGTGATTCGAAGCCTCCTCACCTTCCCTGACCAGCAACATAGCTGCTTTTCGATGTTCATCTGGAAGGTGTTCGAGTATGGGCGCCAGCCGATGCCACATCTCCCTGTAGTATCTAGCAACTATGGCGAGCGAATTGGCCGCCTTCACTGTGGTAGCACCTACCGACAGGACTTTTTTGCCAAACGCATCCTGGCATCTAGCATCACTTTCCGGAGGGGTAGTACACTTGTGTTGAGCCCTTGCCTTTCTCGCCGCCGCTGCCGATACCACAGAGTCAGGTGTTGGTTGAGAGTAAAGGCACTTGAGTAGAGTCCAGGGCTTTGAATTTTTTCTCTAGGCGACCCTTCATCGCTGGCTCTGAGAAAGGGTGACGCATGGTCTGAAGACCTTCCTTCCACACATGATCTAGGATGGGCACTGAAAACACAGACCTCCTTTTACCCATGTGGTCGAAAAGAAAACAGTCCTTTTCTTCCTCTTGGGCCAGGCCAAATTCCGTGCAAGCCCTGGCCATCATGTTGTGGAATGACCCGATATCGTCTGGGGGAGACGGCTGGGTTTCCAATTCCGCATCGCACTCCCAAGTCGGATCCCTGGAGGGGGAAAGGGAGACCACCGACGACACTCTGCTGCCTGATTCCGAATCCAACAGTTCTGCTTCCTCGCGGCGTGGGGACAAGAGATTTGCCACCGGAGGCTCTGCCGCGGGGGGTGAAGGTGAAGGGCGGCGAGACGGGCCCGGGTCGTCGACGACCGACCTGGCCGGAGTTGTTCGGGGCAGTCTGTCATCCAGTGTCTTCAGCAGCGTTTGCAGCATGGACAAAACCTCCAATGACAAAAACGACTGCGGATTGAGCAGGGGGGGGTAGAACCCGGAATGCTCCCGGGGAAAGGTGTGGTAAGTTGTAACCCCAGGTCTGCAGGGGCAGCTATCCTTTCACCCTCGTCTCCCGAGGATACCGACAAAGCCTCCTGCTGTAGAAGAGTGTTCGGCAAAATTGGGTCGTAGACCTCTGGACGCCAGGCATCTTGAGGGGTGTCCGTCGACGAAGCAATAGTTGGCCCCGTCGTAGACGTCGTCGCCTGCAGTACAGGACCGGTTGATGTTAACTGCGACGGCAGCAGAGAAGTAGATGACGACTTCCCAACCGTTGACGACGGTGGTGGTCGCGCAGGCTTATACGTTGCTCCCGCCTTTTCCGAACTCGACCTGCGTTTCTCTGTTTCTCGACTCAAGGTCGATCTATGACGATCCCCCGAGGAGGATTTAGATTTTTGTCTTTCCTCGCTGAAGATGAGGATGAAGATGCCTTTTTCGAAGCAGAGTCCCTGGAATGGCCTACTGACGATTCCTTGTCCACCGGTCGCGACTTCTTTACCGGTGGTTTCCAATGACGATGAGCGGCGCAGGGCCCCTGAAGATTTTGACACAGAGGCCGCGCTGCGTGTGGAGCCCACTTCCGAAGGCGGGTATGCCCCCGCTCCGTCGTTCAACCATGCGACAAGTCTGCGACTTCGATCCTTAAGAGTCTTCTGGGAGAAGCCCTTACATATGTCGCACTTGTCAGCCGAGTGATGAGGGTGCAGACAGTAAATGCAGTCCATATGTCCGTCCCCCTCGTAGACCTTTAGTCCGCACGTAGCGCACGGGCGGAACAGTGCTTTCCCCGACATTAGGAGAAAAAACCGCAACAGCACAACCTAACCAAGTAGAAAATACACAAGGTGTTCCCACTTTGGAGACGGTTGAAATCTGAAGGGAGCCGCGGGGGCGGGGCATTTATACCACTACGTCCTAGTGGTGTGTGCGTGCGCGGCCCAAACCGACGTAGATAGGACACAAGTGTTGAACGTTTTCCTACGGGAAAAGGCTTTATAAGCTTACCGAAGGTGTAAAATACGAAGAAAGGAGAATATATACTGTTAAGGGAATGGGGGTACAGGGTGATGTCAGGTGTTAGGTAAGTAGTGTTTGTTTTTATTCAGTAACCATGTGATGACGCGACTTCTAAATATTTGAAAGGTTTGAATATTTTTGATTTCCTGTGGAAGTGTGCTCCACAATTGGGAGGCTATAACCGGGAAACTGGTTCCGCCAGCTCTTTTTAGGATATACCTGGGCACCACCAAACAAGATGTGTTAGTAGATCTAGTAATTCTGGCTGACGATTTCAGAGTAAATTTGTCCGTGAGATATGGTGGGGCTTGGTGGTCCAAAGCTTTGTAGGTGAGGCAGATGGTTTTTAAGTCAAATTATTCTTGTATGGAGAGCCATTTGCACACCTTTCTGGTTGCAGAAATGTGCTCTCATCTAGGTATTTTTAATGCAGCTCTGAGTGCATTATTTTGCAGAACCTGCAATTTATTAATTATGGATTTGTTGGTGCCTAAGTATAGGCCATTGCAGAAGTGCCATTGTAGGGTTAAATAACTTACCAAAATTAGGTCTTTTGAATGGTCCAATTGGGGACAAACCTCTGGTTTGATTTATAATACTCATTTGTCCCTGACTGGTTTTGAGTTTTCCCTTTGGGTTCAGTAATATCTATGCACAGACAGTCTCAATGAGGAGATGCCAACTCACCCACCAAAAATTGCTCTCAACTGCGTCTTTAATGAATTTGTGGCACTATATGAAAACATTCATTCAGAAGTAAAACAAAATTCCTCCTGACTGGAAATAATTGTTAAGAAATTGTATAAAACAAAGGCTGTGAACATGAGACTCAAAGCGGATGGGGGATCTGTGTTCAACTCATTTACAATCAGCGGTAACTCTCCCTCCAGACACAGTGTCTGAGATTATCAAATGTTCGGGCTCTCAGAGTTCAAGTATTCACCATCAGAATATTACTCCCATGGGAACCCACCCTTTGTAGGTTCGCTGAGGTCCTTGGAAGTTCCAAGAGTGAGTCAAGCTATACCCTCAAATGTGAGTAATATTGAGCCCACAAACGACATTGACACTGCATCTATCTGGAGGGAAATAAATATATTATATACCTACAGAATCTATCATTGATATTATTGGAACTCAACTGTACTGGAGGGCAACTATATTTGATATTAAACTTAATTGAATGAAAGGGAGCCATATAATGTTAAGACCCATTCAGTCATTCTGCTTCCCAGCCAGAAGGATAAGGTGCCGGGAAAACAAGTGAAGAAATCCAAGAACAAAGTCGAAGAAGATCAATGGCAGTTCCTCTCAATGCTGGGTCCAGATTCAATTAATATTGTTGTGGCAAGACATGGCGGTAATTCTGAAGACTTCAATGTACCCTCAATGTTACAAGATAGCGTAATGGACATGATTTGGGTGAGAAGTTGCTGTCGTAATTAGCTTTGATGTTGCAGAGTCAATATAACCATCATAAGGTTTTTTTGTCCTAATCACTGCTAAACACTAGCGTAGTTTTAAAGGTTCCTCCAATTGATGGTGAGAAATTATGACGGCATCCAGAACCAATCAGTGCTAGGGCTTCTATTGTAGTACAGGAATCAGTTTTGGCGGGCTGAATGAGAAGAGCATGTCTGATTTGCAAAATGTGTGCGTAGTCCTATTGGTGATGGGATGGTTTCAAAATTAAAACCAGTCAAACCATTTTGTATGTTACAGGGTTCTTTCTACGTCAAGTGAGACACTGGAAATTTCATCCGATACATCCTTGCTAAGCCTTTATGGATATAATAAAGCTCCATCTCCACCGACACACATTAATAGATTATTGGAATAAATTCTTTGGGTTATCTGCTCAATGCCGTTGAATTGTACAAATATTGTCAGTTTTCTCTAAAACACCAAAACTCAGGGCAATATCTACGAGGGATATTGCAAGGGTCAAATGTATTGACAATTGATTGGACCACATAACTATGAATATAGCTTCTGGGATTGCTTATGAAGTGATCATGAGGGAATCGATTGCACTGAGACTGTTGGGATACAATATTGTCCAATTTGTATGACCTATGGAACAAGTTGCTTGCCTGTAACTCCTGTTCTCCAGCATGGGTTTAGCAGGGATTCACATTCTTATGAATATCCCCTGTCGTCAGGTTAAGAATCCTCGGTAAAAAGAAAAGCCGTTTCGCTTAAGCCTGAAAACTACGTCTCCTCTATAACCAATCACTGTCATTTGGGCCATACTGTCCCCATCCAGACAGTCTCCCTAAACTCCACCCCTTGTGTCCATCTTCAGATTTGGTAGAGCATGTAAAGTGACAGTATAATCCCAGAAGAGCCATAGCGGGGAACGAGGGAGGGTTAGAATGTGAATCCATGCCAGACCCATGCTGGATAACAGGAGGTTCATGTAACTTGTTCCTTTTCCAGCATGGGGCCTGGAATGAAATCACATGTTCATGAATATGATTACACAGCAGCACATATAGACAACCACGGGAGGTGGCAAGACTCAGAAGTAGTACACTTACCCCTGGAACAGACTCACCTCAAAACAAATAGGTGGCGTAGCACTGCTTGGCCAACCCGGGACTCCTCCCTGTAAACACTGTTGACACAGCAGAATTTCGTGATGGTGTGGGTGGACCTGCAGCCCAGCAGATGTCGAGCAGCGGAACACCAGAGAGAAACAGCATCGTCGCTGCAATGGCTCTGGTGGAATGGGATCTCGGCTGGTCTGTAAGAGGTCCGTTAGCCAGGCAGTGATTGTGCATGTTGCAGCTGGCGAGCCACCTGAATATGGAACCCTTAGACAGGGCCTTCCCATGATTCATAGGTCAAAAATTCACAAAGTTGAGATGGCTTCTGAAAATCCTTTGTGCGTGCCACATAAAACGTCAGGGCACGAGCAACAGCCAGCAAAAGAAATGTCCTTTCCGCCATTGGAAAAGGATTCAGGAAGAAGACTGGCATAACTAAAGGCTTGTTGAGGTGGAATTCTGAAGGAACCTTTGGCATAAAGGGGGTGTGGGTCCGCAGCACCACCCTCATAGCGGGGAAAGACAAGTACGGCCACTTGCAGGAGGGGGCCTGGATCTCCCTGACCCACATGGCTGAGGTGATCGCAACTAGAAAAGCAGTCTTCCATGAGAGAAACTTCAGAGGGGTCTGAAGCATTGGTTCAAATGGGGGCCTCATGAGCTTAGTCAAAACCACATTGAGCTGCTAAGCAGGAGCCTTCACTGGTGGAAAAGTCCTGAAGAGGCCTTTGAGGAACTCCTTGACGAGCCTGTGTAACCACAGGGAGGGCCTTCCAGGTGCCCTCGTGTAACAGGATATGGCAGCAAGGTGCACTTTGATAGAGGCGTGAGCCAGGCCAGCATTTTGTCAGGAAAAGCAGATACAGAAGGAGCTGCGGTTGTGTGACATGCAGCAGTGTAATCTTCTGAGTCCTGCGCCACACTGAAGCGTTTTCACTTAAGGCAGTAGCATGACAACGTAGAGGAAGCTCTGGGCTTGGCCAAGATCTTCTTAAATTCCAATGGCAGGGAACAATGCCCAAACTATAGGGCTTCAGGAGCTAGGCCGTGAGGCTCAGGAATGCTGGGTCGTGGTACAGTATGGTTACATTTTCTCTGGCTAGAAGATCAGGAAGTGGAGGCAGCCAATGGATGGAGCCACTGACAGACTGAGCAGGTCCTAGTACCAGATCTGTCGAAGGAATGAGGATCATCCTGCAACGACCCCTTCGGAGTGTGTTGATCACACACAGCAGGAGCAGGATAGCAGAGAAGGCATACAGGAATATGCCCTACCACAGGAACGAGACGGCATCCCCCAGGCTCCCCGGATGAGGAAGCCTGTTGGTGAAACTCTGCCACCTGGAGTTGGCTGTTGTCACGAAGAGGTCGATCTGGGGTTGACCCCACTTACAGAAGAGAAGAGATAATTGTAATCTGACGAAGTTCCCATTCATGGGAAGAACGCAGCTCCCTGCTGAGCGAGTCTGCAATAGTGTTCTTGGTGCCTGCCAGGTAAAATAGGACGAGGAACGTGTCCTGAAGAATGGCCCAGTGCCATGGGAATGGGCATCCAGGGAGAGCACCGGTGGAGGAGTCTCACCCTGCTTCTGGATGTAGAACATGGTAGTGGTGTTGTCCATGAAGGTTCTCACCACAGCAGGAAAGACTTCAGGGTCCCGAAGACTGCCCAGAGCTCCAGGATGTTGATGTGGAGGACTTCCTCCTCCAGGAGCCAGGCCTCTGGCGTGCGATTGTCCGATGTGAACCCTCCAGGGAGGCATCCATGGCGACTGTCTCCTGGCATGGTGGGTTCTGAAAAGGAACTCCCCACCATCGTAGAGCTTGCTGGAACTCTTGGGTGAGGGCGATCTGGTCTGTCCAAGCACCCCTGACCTGCAGCTAGTGTGCACCCAGGAACACTTGAAGAGGCCTCATCTGCATCCTGCAAAAGTGGACAAGATGGATGCAGGAGGACATCATGCCCAACGACGACTTGATGGCTCGTACTGTTGCGGACTGCACCTTCCCCAGGACGGCCATCACCCTCTCCTTGGAGGGGGTAGCCAGGCATGCAACCCTTTTGAGACTGCACCAAGGAACAGCACATTCTTCGATGGATCCATGCAGGACTTTCGGATAATTGATTTAGAATCAGAGCTGCGTCAGAAGACGAATGATCTCTGCTGTGTGCTGGTTTGCCAGTGCGTGAGAACGGGAGTGGATGAGCCAGTTGTCCAGATAAGGGTAGACGTCGATGCCCTTGAGACAGATGCGCAGCCACAGCGGCTAGGCACTTCAGTGCTGAGGGTGTTCATGATTTTAGGCTGTAGGGCAGGGACTTCAACGGATTGTGCCGTCCCTGAACCACAAACCACAGGTGAATGTGGATGTGAAAGTAGTCGTCCTCCAGGTCCAAAGTCACCCAGGATATCTCCTTCAAGCTGGCTGAACAAATGCTGCAATATGACCATCCTGAACTTACGGGACTAGGTATTTGTTGAGACGCTGTAAGTTTAGGATCGGCCACCACCCCCCTGAATTCTTTTGTACCAAAAAGTATCTGGGGTACACTACGGAGCCCCAGAGATGGTGAGGGACTGGATCTATCACCCCTTTCCTTAACATGGACTGAACCTCCTACAGCAGTTGAGCAATGTGGAGTTCTTGACGAGCCACAGGAGGAATGCAAGGGCACCTGTGCTGGAACTCCGAGATGTGCCCTTGTTGAAGAACGTCCAGCACCCATTTTTCCATGGTGATGGAATTCCACTGGTAGCCAAAATTAGCTAACCAGCCACCCACTCAGGTGCAAAAGTGTGGGGGTCCGGGTCCACGGCTGGTTCAGGCCTGCTTGGCCTCTGTGTCCTGGCCAGCGGGTGACAACGCTGAACTCCACTGCCGATGGCTTTCAAGCAGCCCCTGTAGGCTTCCTGGGTGGTAGAGCGGGAGGTCTGGCAATAGGGTGCAGAGTACCTCTTTGGAGCACCTGCTCGACTTCCCCCGGGAGGAACGAAAGGACGATGGTCTCCTCTGTCTCAGTATCCCAAGAGAATGTGTCATCTCCATGTCAGTCCTAATCGATTGGAGCGTCTCGGCCATAGCCTTTCCAAACAAACTGTCCCCATCGAAAGGCATGTCCACCACCCTGGACTGCACATCTGCCTAGAAGTCTGTGGCCTTCAGCCAAAGTTGGCGCCCGAGGGCCACCCCATTGCCCATCTGGCAGAAGCCAATAGCCACAATATCCAACGCCACTGTGATGGCATGGTCCGAGGCCACCCCACCCGCCTGGAACAGGGCCAGGGTTATCGGCCTGCTTGTTGTCCGTCAGGAAATCAAAAGATAGGCCTGAGCCTCTACCAGAGCTTGCGGTCGTACTGGGCTAGGATGGCCTGGGCATTGGCAGCCTTGATGGTGGAGGCCGCAGAGTAATAAGACCAGGGAGTCCGACTAAGACCAGAGCGTCAAGAATCAAGGGGTTACTCCTGGCAGTATCATCACATCGCACAGCAAGACAGACCTAAGCAATTGTGCGGTGCATATGAACCCCGGTTCTTTTGTACATCCCTGACAACGCTTTTCCAGCACTCCATATCAAGTCTATGTCACTGGGAAGACCCGGCTGCTGGAGCGTTGGAGGTTACCCTGGAAACAGTGGCGCCCTATCCACGCGTTGTGACACGCATAGGCAAGGTCATCTGACCTTGTTCATTTAAACCTCCTTGGTGCCTGCCGCGGCGCTTCTGATTCGCTTCATGTTAGCTTGTTTCTTGTGTACTGTCTGGATTACCTATTCGATTGCCGACCATTGCTTTATCTCCGGATTGCCTCTGCCGGACCCTGGTTACTACTGCCGGCCTCATTTTCTGAACCACGGCTATTCTACTCTTCACAACTTCAGCTTTTGTCTCCCTGGCTTGTTATCGACTCCGTTACACAGATTGTCGCGGCTTAAGTCTTGCTCTGGAACTCCTGCCTGCAAGTTGCCGACTCCACTCCTGTACTCCGGACTGCTTCTTTTGTATTCCGCCTATAGGCACTGACTAGAGACTGCCTGCATGCCATCTGGTTCCGGTGGCCTCCAGGACCCGAGGTTAGTGCCACCCTAGATGTAGGCGTCCTCATTTCAGCGGTCTAAGTGTTTTGGCTGCTTGATTCTTTTTGGATCTCTTGGAACTGTTTTCGGATCATCGAACCGGACACCCTTTTTTGGAACTGTTGGAACTTTGACTTGCCTTCCTCCCATCCATGGATCATGGTAAGCTGCACTCTGCTATCGTCTAACCCAGATTGGTTTGATGTTTTCTTATGTAAAACTGTTCTGAACCTGGTCTACTGCATTTCTTCCAGGGTTGCTCAACACCTAGACTGAAAAAATTATCACTTGGTCCCGGACCTTTGAACTTTCCATAACTGTACTAGTTGTCTGTTATTCACATACATTGACCACTTCTTGTTCTTTACAGTCACGCTCTGCGCCTGGTGTCCATCTCACTGAGGTTCTTGCTGGTGATCCATCTTCCTAGTAATAAATTCCTTTGTGTGTGTTATTTACACTCAAAGGGGTATAGAAGAATTTGTTGACTACTCCACAGGCTCAACAATCTGGAGTAGAAGGATCTTAATCCAGGGAGACAGACTAAGACCACGGAGACAGACTAAGACCAGGGAGAAGCAGGGCAGAGAGGAGAAATAGAACAGTTTGGGGAAGAGGGAGAAAATGAAGGTTAGACTGGGGACAAGGGTACCTTAGATAGGAGGCACCTCTGCCCTCAACCGCCACAGTCTGCACACACCGTCAGCAGTCAAAAAGACTCCCTGCCCCCTGATTTGTCTCGAAAGGTCTTATATAAGGCTGTCGCTTGATGGGCACACATTTTCAGGTAATTACAAGGTGGAGGACTTTGTGAGCCCACCTCACCCATTCCCACAATAGGAGAAGCCAGATTCTGTGTGAGAGTGCTGGGAAGTTTGGCCCCAAGGTGAGATTAATTGCAGGGCTGGGGAATGGAGGAGGTTCCCAGCAAGGGTGCAAGCTTGGTGACTTGGGATAGATCTAGTGCGGGAGAAGTGGCATTCCAGAGCCCCCCCGCCCCCCACCCATGATGGACACAAGTGGAACTTGTTTTACTGGGTACCGAGAGGCTTCATGCCAAGACAAAGAGGAGATTAGAGGGTGGGGCGGAAAAGCTGAAAGGGGTTCCGGTCTGCAGCTGTATAACTGGTTCTTGGTGGCATCATGGCTTAAAACACAACCCCCTGACCCCTCCCCCCTACCCCCTGGAATCCCCTCACACAGTCTAGGGGACAGAGGAAAATACACATTTGGTAAACAATCTAAGTCACCCAATACTTTGGAAAATCAAGTTGTGCAATACATTGAATACAGTGGGGAAATTGCTACATTGCAAATTAAAAGACATAGAAACTGCCATTTCCACAGTGGTACAGTATTGTCTACCTACGCCTACTAGTGGTGTATGCATATTTCTTTGCCTATTACACATCCCTACTTTGGGGATGTTTGTGGTGAATACTAGCACCTTCTTGCATATTGCACTTTGAGTTATATACATACGTATATTGTGATGTTTCTAATTGTAATTTATTGTGTGAATTGTGTTGCCAATTACCTAAAAGCCAGCTATGGCAGCTTCAAAAAGACATGTTAGAATAAAATAATGGTTGAATTAAAATAACAACCTCATCCTATTTTTATTCAGCTGGGACAGAAATCATACTCATCGGTATATGTTACCCTAGTGTCCATATTGGTGCCGGTGTCAGTTGGTTCCTCCACCACCGGAGTTAATGGCATGAGGGGCGGCACCAGCTGCGGAGGTGCAGATTGGCATCTTGGTCCTGAAGAGCTAGGCTGTTGCTTTGGCAGGGCTAAGTGGGCACTTTGGCCTTGGTGGACTAGGCCTGGGCGGACTTCTAGCCGGTAGGCTAGGACGACTGTGGACTGGGTCCTGCACTGGGTCAGCTGGCAGCCTCTGCTGCATTTCCAACACAAAAGTGTGGAGGTTAGTAAGAATGTCCAGCGACATCTCCCTAGGTGCTGGCTGAGGTGCAAAAGGAGCAACTGGCCATGGCTCCGGGCTTCACCTTCATAGCCTTGTCCGGGGATAAAGATCTATGCTTTGAAGGGGTCATGGACCTACTCGCGGAAGGTACCACCCCTATGGGTAGGCTCACCATGGACAGTAATGGAGAGGGGGAAGAGGTTCTACCTGAACTAGATCCCGCAGTCGCTGCGACCTTAGCGGGATCAGCAGTGTGGTGCTTAGCCTTCTTTTGTATCCCCTAGGAATGGGCATCCTCTAAAAGGACTTCAATCTCTACTCAGAGGGAGCACACTCGTGGGACCGGCCAGTCCTGGTTGAGGCATGACTGTGGCTAGAGGCCGAGTCAGAGGACTTCCCCCAACTCGAGTCAAGCCGTAAACCAGCGACAACGGTCCTCAGTGTTTGTTGGAAATCCACAGCAAATCTTGCATCCAACCTCGTCATGGTTTGGATGCAGGCAATGTAGGCACTTGAGGTACCAACCCTCGACATAAATGTTCTACAATCCACCTTTTGCGCAGAGTTTGATGAGACTCTGCTTCTCCTCGGACATCGTTGAGGCCCAAAGTGGGCCCACGCCTGGGACTTCAGAAACATGAAGTGAAGAACTAGCAATGAAAGCAGATCTTCGCCAACATTTGATCCTCGCTGCCAGTAGTCAGCAGACAATGGAAAAAAATAAAGAAATAATTGTATCCGAAAAACTGAAAAATAGCAAAATACTCTAAGAGCATGATGAGGACTCTGACATGTGCGGTAAAGATCTGAAGATTGCCACCACGAACGGGGCTTAGGGAAACTGCTTTACTTTTTACTGAGGATTCCCAGCCTGATGGGTAATATTGACGAGCATGTGAATCTATGCCAGACCCCATGCTGGAGAAGAACGTTTTAAGGTATGATGCATCCCCTCAGGATGTGGTGGTTTCTAAAAAGGATCAGGCCGAATCCGGTTGTACAACTCAATTGATTTCTTCAACTTTGAGCAATAAAATACTAGGAGTTGACTGGACATGGATCTCCACAGCTCTGAATCGTTAGGTTTCTAATACACTGGCATAACAGACACATCTTTAGCAAAGAGATGAACCTAATTTCAAAGAAATTTTATTTGGAAGCTCTAATTTGGAGCAAAGGTTTAGGGCTTCCAAACTGCCTACCCATTGTTGTAATAAGATACGAGTTGGGACTGAACACTTCATCGCGCGGGCCGATGGGAAAGATGTGTCTCCATTTAAATGTACTAACCCTCCTGAAAACTCACGTTACTGTGATATCGAATAGTTGGTCCGAGATAATAAAGTAAAAACTGTTAATAATTATGTGACACTATTGAAATATTGCAAAACTTTGGTTTTGACATGGAGGATTTGCTTTGGAACATGATGAACATTAAATGTATGCTGTATGCAGAGGATTGAAGGTTAACGATTGAAAAAACACAGATATGAATCTTTGGCTCATTTAAATAATGAACATAAGAAATGTGACCGTTTACTGTCAGTCTTGACCATATTTCCTACTAAGAACAGCGTTATGAGATTCCGTTTTAATTTGTGTCCAACTCGTGAAATCTTAACTAGAAGAAACTTATGGCCTAAGGAACATAGATTTTGTAGTGATATAGGTCTGTTGAAACCATGAAACATATCACAGTACATGGTCACCTTTTATACTTCAGACATTTTATTTACAGAAGAACAAGTTACTTTCTTACCTGGTAACGTTCTTTCGATGGGATGGTCCGACGACGTATTCCATATCTATGACAGTAATCACCACAGCTGTGCTGCTTCGGAAACTTTTTCGGCGTCTGCGTCCTGCGTCGATGACGTCGATGCGCCGCCGTCGAGGACCTCCTCCGACGTCATCCGATGTGATAAGTAGGACGCACGACGCCAGTAGCCTCAGTTGTAGTTTTTTCCCCCCAGAACGTGTGACAATAGTCAACTGCCAGTCCGACACAAAGCCTTGCGGAACGTAAGCTGCAATCGCAACAGAAATTCTGCAGCGGGGAAGGCAGGGCGGGAGCGATATGGAATACGTCGTCGGACCATCCCATCGAAAGAACGTTACCAGGTAAGAAAGTAACTTGTTCTTCGAGGGGATTGGGTCCTCCGACGTATTCCATATCTATGACAGACTCCCAAAGCAGTACCAAATCAAGGAGGAGGGAAAGAATTTAGAAACAAAATTTAGAATAGCCAATCAAATAGCAGAGCAAAGGACCGCCTTGCCAAAGGCCAGATCCTGCCCTCTGATGGAATCGAGGGAATAATGCCGCACAAATGTATGCACTGAAGCCCAGGTGGCAGCATCACAGATGTTGCGAATAGGAACACCCCTCTGCAGGGCAGTAGATGCAGCCAAGCCCCTGGTAGAATGGGCCCGCAAGCCAGCCGGTGGGTCCTTGCCCGCCAAGCGGTAACACTCCGAGATGGCCAAAATAATCCAGCGGGACAAAGTCTGTTTCGTCACAGCTTGCCCCAAGCGCTTACCAGCGTAACCAATAAAGAGTTGATCGTCCACTCTGACCCGGGACATGCGAGAAACATAAAAGCTCAAAGCTCTCCTAGGATCAAGCCTATGGAGCCTCTCCTCTTCCTTACAAGGATGCGGAGGAGGATAGAATGCCGGAAGAACAATCTTCTGGGCCAAATGAAATTCCGTCACTACCTTTGGAAGAAAAGAAGGACGAACTCGAAGGACAACCCTGTCCTTGTGAAATACAGTGAAGGGTGGCTTAACAGAAAGTGCCTGTAACTCACTCACTCTGCGAGCGGAAGTAACCGCAACTAAAAACACAGTTTTCAAAGTCAACAGCCTCAAAGGGCAAGAATGTAACGGCTCAAACGGAGCACCCATAAGAAACCTAAGAACAAGGTTCAAATCCCAACCGGGCACCAGGAAAGGCGACGGAGGGAACACATTAGTGAGCCCTTTCAGAAACTGTGAAATTAAAGGGATTTTAAAGTAAGAACATTCTTCAGATGAGCGCTTAAAGATGGACAGCGCCGCCAGGTAACCCTTAACGGTACCCACTTGCAAGCCCCTGTGGGCCAAAGAAAGCAAAAAGGACAGAACCATGGGGATGTCACATGCAAAAGGATCCACATTCTGAACTCTGCACCAGTCGCAGAACTTACGCCAACGGCAACGGTACAGAGACTTAGTTGCGGGCCTTCGGGCCGAAAGCAACACCTCCATCACGTCTTCAGGGAGGTCCCAATCCTTATACCTCAACCTTTCAGAAGCCAAGCGTGAAGGTTGAGGGATCCGACCTCTGGATGGAGAACCTGACCCCCCTCCCGTGAGAGCAGATCGTCTCGGTAGGGAAGACGACGTGGAGGGCAGATGGACAAGTCGAGAAGGTCCGGGTACCACGTCCTCCGAGCCCACGCCGGAGCAATGAGGATCATCCGGGAACCGAACTTCCGTAACCTCCGCAGCACTTGCGGGATGACGGGGACTGGAGGAAACGCGTACAGCAGCGGGAACGACCACTCCACCACGAACGCGTCTCCTAAGGCTCCTTTTGGAGGAAATTCCCGCGAGCAAAACCATTCGCACTTCCGGTTGACACTGGAGGCAAAGAGATCCACTTGAGGGGTCCCCCAAAGGGCGAAGATCTCCAGGAGAATCTCCTGAGCCAACTCCCACTCGTGAGAGATCGTGCTCTGCCTGCTCAGAGCGTCCGCCGTCACGTTCTCGACTCCGGCCAGATGAACTGCCGAGATCGAAACTTCCTGCTGGATGGCCCAGAACTCGAGCTGCATCGCCTCCCTGCACAGAGGAAGTGACCCTGCCCCCCCCTTTTTGTTGAGGTAGTGCATGGCCACTGTGTTGTCCGTCAGGATCAGGACATTCTTTCCTCGCACAGTCGGCAGAAAAGCCCTCAGGGCTAGCCTGACGGCCCTCAGCTCCAACAGATTGATATGGAGTCTGGACTCCGACGGAGACCAACGACCGCTGACTGTCAGCCCGTTGGCATGAGCTCCCCATCCCGTGAGGGATGCATCCGACACGATCGTCACCTCCGGCCAGGGAAGCCAAAACGGAGCCCCCTTCATCAAGTTGCCTTCGACGGCCCACCACAGAAGGTCCCGGGCGACCGAGGGCGGCACCTGAATCGGGTCCGACATCCTGCCGGAGGACTGCGACCATTGCATCTTGAGTGCCCACTGCAAAGATCTCATTCGCAGGCGAGCCTCTGGCACCAGAAGAATGCAGGATGCCATGAGGCCGAGCAACCTCAAGAACTCGAACGCTGGGAGCGTCTGGGCATGCTGAAACTTGCGCACCATCTGCTGAATGTGAAGAGCCCTCACCTGGGGAGGAAAACACTGCCCCAGGGAAGTGTCGAGCACTGCTCCGATGTACTGGAGCCTCTGCGTTGGCGTCAAATGGGACTTCTTTAAATTGAGGGAGAAGCCCAGCCTGTGAAGGGAGTGGCAGGCGCCGGACAGATGATCCAGGACCTGCTCGGGAGAGCTCCCCCTGATCAACCAATCGTCCAGGTAGGGGTAGACGTGAATCCCCCCTTGCCGGAGATGCGCTGCCACCACCACCATGAGCTTGGTGAAAACCCTCGGGGCGGAGGTCAAACCGAACGGCAGGACCCGAAACTGAAAGTGCGAGTCGCCAACCGCGAACCTCAGGTACTTCTTGTGCTTGGGATGGATCGGCACATGGAAGTAAGCATCCTTGAGGTCGAGTGACACCAACCAGTCCTGAAGCTGAAGGGCCTGGAGGACTTGAGAGAGAGTAACCATCTTGAACTTGTCCTTCCTGAGGAGTTTGTTCAAACCGCGCAAGTCCATGATGGGTCTCAATCCCCCGTCTTTCTTGGAAATCAAAAAATAAGGGGAATACCATCCCTTGTTCCTCTCCGCTACAGGCACCAGTTCTATGGCGCCTTTCTCCAGCAGGGCTTGAATTTCCTGCGCAAGGAGCGGATCCGGACACTTCAAAGAGAGGTTCCCCGGTGGATTGTCGCGAGGCCTGTGCCGAAATGGAAGACAGTAGCCGTGGGTTATGATCTCCAGAACCCACACATCTGAAGTAATGGCACGCCACTCTACAAGATGCTGCGCCAGCCTTCCCCCAACCGGCGAACCATGGGACATGGCCTCATGACTGAGTAGGAGCGGCTGCGGCGTTACCTGAGGGCAAAGAGGCAACTGCCCGAGCGGCCTTGGCACCACGGGTACCTTGTCGTCCACCTCTGGTACCCCTGCGTTGGCCCCTTTGACTGCCAGCTCCTCTCGCTCTACCAAAGGACGAGTAATAGCGAAAGGAGCCACCCCTCCACTGCTGTCCCCTAGGACGAAAAGGCGGAGGTTGGCGAACTGCAGCGCCCAACGACTTCGCTGCAGCTTTTGAGGTCTGCAACCTCTCAAGGCTCTCGTCAGCCTTGCTGCCAAAAAGATGTTCACCATCAAAGGGCATGTTGAGGAGCCGGGACTGCACATCAGGAGCAAACCCCGACTTCCGCAACCACGCAAACCTGCGCATCACGGTGCTCGCCGCCATGGACCTACTGACGCATTCAGCTAAGTCCAAACCCGACTGAACGGACTCACACATGGCATCCTTACCATCCTGGACCAAAGCAAGGAAACCATCCCGTTCGTCCCCTTCGGGAATATGTTCAGCCGCCAACGCAACACAGTTCCACAGAGTGTGCGTGAAACGTGACAAGGCACAAATGGAGTTGGCCGCCTGAAGCGCCATACCACCAGAAGAAAACACCTTCTTCGCCCAGCCATCAAAACGTTTGTCGTCCCTATCAGGAGGGATGGTAGGGTACGACGCCTGCTTTGCCGGGGCCGTGGCCGCCTGCACCACCAAACTTTCCGGAGTGGGGTGCCTGGTCAAGTAGCAGGGGTCGCCACTGGCTGGACGGTATTTCCGCGACAAGGATCTGCCCACTGCCGGGAGACTCTCCGGAGCAGTCCAAGCCGCCGCCACCCTACGCTGTAAAGCCATATGGAATGGCAGTACCGGGTCAGTTGGGGGACCAACATCAAGGATGTCCGTCAGATCATCCTGCACAAACTCCCCTGGGGGAGCAGACCATCCCAGATACTCAGACACCCTAGCCATAAGGCGCCGGTATGAGGAATCGGCATGGGAGCCAGGCTCAGGCCGACCAAATTCCACCTCCGGAGAGGTGTCCAGACCACTAGCATCATGCAGCGACTGCCTCAAATCGTCAAATTGACTATGGCCCGAGACAATGTCATCCGGCACCTGATCAGGAACCAGGCCAACCGAATCCTCATCCGCCTCCGAAATATAATCCAAGTGGTGGAAAGGCACCTGAGAGTGCCTGCTCTTAGCCAGAGCCTTCCTAGGGGGTACACCCGAGACACGGGGCACCTCCGACACGAAAGGCGTTGATGGCGTCGAGCGAATCGGCGCCGCCGTCGAGAAAACCGGCAACGGCGCCGAGAGGATCGGCGACGACGTCGAGGAAATCGGCGTCGACGTCAGATGCAGCGCCTCCAATAGCGGCGGCGTCGACACAGCCCTCGAAGCCGGAGCCCCGAGCGTGTCCCTCGACGACCTGAACGTCGACGGCTTCGACGACTTCCTCGGAGCCGGAGCTTCGAGAAAGCCTGTCGACGCCCTCGACGCCTCAGACGTCGATGTCTTCCTCGAAGACATCACAGGTGCACACGGTCTCGATCGCGTCGAGGACCGGGACCTGGAACGGGTACGGCGAGAACGAGCCTCCTTGTCCGAACGGGACCTCTCCCGTGACTCGTGCCGACCACTCTTGCGAGCGGCGTCTCTCGACCTCACACGGCCGACCCAACTCGGGGGCGCGGACGGTTGAGTACCCTGCGACTCAAGAATCGCCAACATTTTCTTCCCGAAGGAAGCCCATTCCTCCGGCGTCGCACGGCTGGTGGGATAACCGACGTGCCGGGCAGAGTCCTCGGAAGAGGACCTGGAAGGCGACCGGTGACGGCGCTTCCGAGAACGCCTCGAAGAGGCAGAGGAGTGGCGAGACCGACTCCTAGAAGAAGACCGACGAGACTTCC
Source organism: Ambystoma mexicanum (assembly GCF_040938575.1). Lineage (NCBI taxonomy): Eukaryota > Metazoa > Chordata > Amphibia > Caudata > Ambystomatidae > Ambystoma > Ambystoma mexicanum. The sequence continues at coordinate 1,042,643,265 of NC_090933.1, forward strand.
GACGATGACGCGGAGAGTCACCCCTCGAATCATCCGTCGAAAGCCCCGCCGACTTCGACTTCCGGGGCTTGGACACCCGACCTACCGACAATTTCTTCTTACGTTCGCGTAAGGCCTTGGAAGTGAGCGACAGGCAGTCGACACAGTCATCCGTGTCGTGGGCCTCCCCGAGGCACCAGAGGCAGGCGTCGTGCGAGTCAGTCACCGACATCTTGGACCCACACACCCCGCACTTCTTGAAGCCCGGACGCGGGGTTGAAGACGAAGTGGAAGACATCGCTGCGAAGGAATATTCACAAACGAACAGGTTCGAAGAACCAGAAAGAACAGAACTCCAAAGAGTCGAGGCTAGAACCGAGAAACACGAAGCAACACGTTCGCGGAAAAAACGGAACTGAGGCTACTGGCGTCGTGCGTCCTACTTATCACATCGGATGACGTCGGACGTCGGAGGAGGTCCTCGACGGCGGCGCATCGACGTCATCGACGCAGGACGCAGACGGCGAAAAAGTTTCCGAAGCAGCACAGCTGTGGTGATTACTGTCATAGATATGGAATACGTCGGAGGACCCAATCCCCTCGAACTGATCTTACTGATTGTGAAACCCCATGGATGTATTTAATAAGTGGTCATTCTAAATCTGTATTTGCAGTTTTGGGGTATTTGAATACTCTGGATATGAATCCAGATGGCATCTGGAAGAGTCTTAATGTTGGGTCTTATAATAGGGATGAATGCACTAATGTAATGTTTTTAAAAGCACTTTGTATTCATGGAACTATGTATAATTTATGTGGGATTTGGATAATATTGTAAAGGTTGGAACACTGTTTTTAACCATATATACAAAAACGATTTTTAAAGAGATGCAGGGAGAGGAGGAAATGGGGGAGCCCTACTGGTGTAAATATAGAGCAGGTTGAGGAGAAAAGGATGGAGAGGGAAGAGAGAAAGAGGGAGAGGAGACCCAAGTCCTTTCTCCACAGGCTTACATATCGTGGCTCCTGCCCACTCCAGGGATAGCCTCTCACCCAGGCAAGGGTTTGGCTGTTGCCAGGCCACACTTTGTCACGCCACCCGCTCCCAAGCAAGCGTTTGTTTGGCTGTTGCCAGGATTCTGTGCAATTCCCAGAGGAGTTGAGCATAGAGAGGTTAATTGTAGGTTCAGGGGAGATAGTGCACGGTAGTTGGGCGCGAAAGGGAGGTTACTTGTTGAATTAGGGAATGGAGGAGGTTCCCAGAAAAGGTGCAACAGGTCAGGGGCAAGCTTGGTGACTTGGCACAGGGCAGGATAATTACAGGGTGTGGGTGAAGTGGCATTCCAGAGACCCCACCCATAATGAACACAGGGTACAGAGGCTTCATGCCAAGACAAAGGGGGAGATAGAAATTATAGGGTGGGGCGAGTGGAAATAAGAGTTGATAGGGGTTCCAGGCTGCAGCTGAGCAACAGTTCAAATTGGTTCTTGCAAGGATCATGGCTTAGGTCCCCAACCCACCCCCCCACACACAGTGCAGGGGGGGGGGGGGAGCACAGAGGAAAATATATTTGGGAAAAATAAAAGTCACCCGATAGTTTGGAAAATTAAGTTGTGCAATACATTGAATATAGCTGAGAAATTAAAAGTAATTTACTAATGGCATAGAAACTGCCATTTCCACATCCCTGGCCCAAAACATTCACCCTGCCTGGAGCGTCCCACACATCCTTCCTCATTGTGGCCTGCCTCCCACTTCCACACTGGTGAAAAAAGATGGTGTTGCAAAGCTAGGCAGGCCCTCTCAGATGGGACACCTCATGTCCATGCTCTTATTTAGAACAGGCATAGAATGACATTTCTGCCAAAGCTTTGAGGACTAGATCAGCACATATTTTCGTTTAGAAACCTGCATAAGCCAGAATAGCAGACTGCATGCTTGACTCTCGTGAAGCAATTTTGAAAAAATTCAAATCCGTCCTCGCACTGTGGACTTTAAGAACTAGCCCACGATGCCATTGAAATCAGATGCCAGGAGAGCCCCTGGGCTACAAAGAGGTATTCAATTAGACCAGTGGTGTGGTCAACACTGGTAAAGTTAGGGGTTGGAGGGGAAAAACAGAATCGAAGAATATAGGTAGTACGAGGTGTTGTGGAAAGCACATGGGCCAGCTGAGCTCACTCCATCTTGCAAACTGAACTAGGTCAAATCAGAGAAAAAAAAAAAGTATTCAACTGCGTGCGTTCAAGTTCAGCCCCATTTGCACCATTGGAATGTAGACCGCTTCACACAGATCTAAGGTCCACATATACTAATAACACCTACCAGATTTGCAAGTTGCGAGGAAGTGCTTCAAGACTATCAATCTACTCCCCTTGCCAAACTTCCAGCTCATCTATCTTCTAACTGGGTCCCTGGGACTGAACAGAGCTCAACACAGCAAACTGAACTAATGTGATCTTATAGGTTGTAATAGACAGTTGAAACGTCCAAGACCACGCAAGATAGAAAATCTTGTTCAATGCCAAGGGTGGAGCGACTATTCATTTCCATCACTGGCGTTTGTCTGTTTTGCGTTGGACTCCTCCAGTGCTGTGGAAATAAAAAGGTCTTCTGGGGTTGACTTGACCCAAACCAATATCTGTGTCTGATTTACGCACCTGGAGTAATGACATGCATGCTGTTGTGGACCTCTGCATGCAGCGTGTGTAAACATCCCTTCCTATGGAATCACATGAGGAGCTAGAGGTTCTTGCAAGAAACATCCTTACCTCGACCATTCAAGGAAGATCTGGGAGTTGGTACATCATGGGTCCTAAAGTGGAAATTGCAGCCCCTTATAATTTCCCCATCTTACCTGCCATTTTGAAGACCCTGACCTGTTGCATCCAGTGTTGCCTAAGCTTTACAAGTGAGGCAGACACTATGCCAGACTGTCGGGTGGGACCTGTTTGCAAGCACTAGACAAAAGAAAAGTTTGTGATCCTTAATAAAAAGCCCTTTTTGTGGATCCACAGTCGCACAAAGATGTATCCCCTTCCCAGGAAACGTCAGGGTTGCTCCTCGTTTTAGAACCAGATCATGCAACCTTAGAGTTTCCCCAGTAGAACAAGAACCACGGGTATCACCTCAAAATTGCAGATCCCCGGCTCCCCCGGGAAAGAATGTCTAGGCCGTGGTGCCCTAAAAGAGAAAAACTCACTTACTTCCACTGTTTTTTCTATCCTAGTAAATCCTTTCAATGAGAATTGTGATGCAAGACAAATTCCTCTGACCGTTAAAGCCATCGACCAAGGGAGCAAACAGGCAACGTTGCAGCACTAGTAATTTTCTGAGATGTGCACCAGGCCCTACCACTACAAGCACATGGAGTGAGGGGCCCACCTGAGACCTGTTTTACCCAGCATATGTGGAGAAGGAACCCACTATACCACCAAGAGGACAGACGAAGAAATACAAAATGAGGGAAAGAAAGCGGCACTGCATGCTGGCGGTTCCAGTCCACGCATGCTGTGAGGAAAAGGACTTGCAGGTGAAGGATGGGGGTGGCACCTGAAGGGCAAGGCCATATGCAAATACATGCATGGCTATGCTAAACAAATTGAGGAAGTATTTTTTTGTTGTTGGAAAGAATGGCTCTAGTGCCATCTGCCACAGATGGATCTAAGGATATGGTGACATGGGGGCTGTTGTGGCGGTAAAGGACTGGTGGGCAAATGATTTTACATTTTTTACTGACACAGTTTGTAATGGTCAACCGATTTACATCTTGTTGACTAGACTACTGTAATGCATTCTTTTTAGGCTGTCAGAAATCATAGTGTTCCTTTAAAACATTCAAATTGTTGCTGCTCAGCTTTTTTTTGGACTGCAAGAGCTTTCGGATGACATGGTCTCCTCCAATCCAATCCCTACATTGAGAACAGGACTTTGCCATGTGCAATGGTTCCCATAACCCGGTCGGAAGACTAAGCCCTTGATCTTCCAGAGGTTGATATATTTGGTGCCAAGAATGGGTAATAATACTGAAACCGATTATTAGTGTTTAGAGTATGAAGTGCTATATAAATCTATACTACAATTACATTGGCTCTCTGGGGTTAAACGAGTAAAAGGTAAAGTTGTGTGCATTTTTCTTAAAACTCTTCACTCCAACTGAACTAATTTTGTAATGTCGGAACTTCATGGTTATCATTATTGTCAACTTCACCTCTTTGTTCATTGGCAGTCAATCTTCTGAAATTACCAAGTTTTGTCTCTCATTAGGAAGGCAAGATCTTTCTCTGTCCAGGCTACTGCGCTATGGAACGCTGCCAGAATGTCTTGCATATTTTTCTTGACTTTTCTAGTCTGATTGATCCCCTTGAATGCTCGACAGATTTCTCTTCTTTATTGCCAAGGTATCAGAAATATAGATACATGTGCTTAAAAAAATTATTAAAACTACACATCATGGAAGATCACTGTGCATGTAAAATGTGGGCATTTCTGAGCAAACATGGCAAGACAACGGCTAGTGCGAGAAAGGTGAGAGAATACACTAGTATGGAGTGGGATGCTTGTAGACAACAGGGCTAAGTGGGTCACTACAAAGAAGGGTCTTTAAGGACTACAAAATTAGCATAAGATGTTTCAATGAATGCAAGACATGCATCACAATAACCAAACACGTTCAACATAAACGGAACTACCTAGCTGACAATCTAACCACATTGGGAATTAATGAAGCTCAGTACATGGATTTCCTATATGGCCAACTTGCAAATTTCATAGCAAGTACGCGCAACCCTGCAGAGGTTGCTAAAGGAAGTACCACTAGATTGTCTAACAGCACCCATAATTACAGTGCTTAGACAGGGAAGGAATCTGGCATGAAATGCTACATTTAAAAAAATGCTATTCACATCAGTTTTTTTTTCAACGGCCTGCCCACTGTTCACAGTCGCCCTCTGACTTCTCTCCACACTGCTGTTCAGACAACTCAAAGCAGTCAATTCCCAATGGGGAGCACTTTCAACATTTCCTTGCCAAATGCATTTAGAACCTTTCCAGGCACTTAATGTGGTCGACCTTACCACCAGGCTCAACACTGACATGGTCCAGGAAATCTCATCTTCCAGGTGTTTGGGTGAGGAGAAAGATTAGTGCCAGGGAGAGACCAGTATTAAGTTTTCCTGCCATAAGCGCGCTAAGGCTGCGGAAATGTTGTAAGGCACTTTCCAACTCCCCTCCCAAAAAAAGTATTTGCCTGTGCAAACATCTTGTGAACAAGAAGACATTCACTTCCAAGGGTGGTGGCACACAGCCACCAGTCAAAACAAAAGGGCTTTGAATGCAAAGCACATCAAACGTTCAGTTTTCGTTTTTAAAATGGAAGCCATTCTTGCAAAAAGGGATTACATTTTGTTTCTAGGTGGAGTTTACATTTTATTTCGGAACCTTCCAACACATAGGTATTCCGAGTGCTTTCCCCAGTTCCTTCCACTGATGCACGATTAAAGGCATTCATATCAGAGCAGCTGAGAGATCACCCATAAACACAAAACGATGAGCGTGACATGCCTGCACACGCAAAAGCAATCACTCACCTCTCAGCAGCACACTCGAAGTGAAGGATGATCCTGGTGCTGCCCGTAAGCGACAAATCCTTTGCAACAAAAGGGACATGTGAAAACCTCATTACTAAATCATTAAATATCGAACGATAGCTTCCTTGTTCCAGGCCTCGGCTTAATTGGAGTTATGCTTTATGTGAAATGTTACTCTATGCTCCCTGGGTCAGTCTGGAGGAAGAATAAAAAGCTTCAAAAAAGAATGAGCTGCAATTTCTGAAACACAGTCAAGACAAATTTGATTAAAGAAAGACCTCTGTTTTTAATAGTTATTGATCATTAAAAAAGTTTAAACCTGCATAGCAATCATTTCAAAAATAATTATTTAATGTTCCATAATTAAACTGTACACAGCCTATTCTTGAGAGCACAAAGCCTGTGAGCTGGGTTTTCAGCAGTCCAGTGCAATGAGTTCAAGACAACCCGAAAACATGTGTCCATTTGCTGCTAGTCCCTGCGAGCACTTTGTGTTTTGTCCAGCTTGGCTTTGGCCCCGTGTGTCCGTGGCTCTGCACTGGGCAGAGGACATGGCTCAGTCCCATTTTAGTGTTCCTCAGAGCCGTTCAATGTCTCGGTATTTTTTTCTTAGGATGGAGACTTGGTCTTTGAAGAGGACGGGATCTAGCCTCATCTGAGAGTGGAGCAACGGCATATAGCCAAACCAGCTGGCAAATGTGTTCATGCAGGTCTGTCTCTGGGCAAAATGGTCCGGATCGGCCCAGCGGGAAGCCCTGGAAGTCTGGGCGAGGAAAAGAAAAAACAGAGCAACGTTAGCTTGTAAAGAAAGCAATGTACATTATGAGACTTCCAACTTTCAGGCAGATCAAATGATGTATTGCCAGTTTTAATCTGAGGGCTGGCAACATTTAAATGCAAATGGGCATTAATAAGTGGTAATCTGCCCTTCACTTATTTTAATACACCTCACCCAGGATGATGAGGGGCCTCCGCCTCTCATGCTGGGGCGGTGGTGGTGGTTTATAGACACTTATAACCTGAGCTAAGAAGTGCTCTCCAGTATACACAGTTTAATTTGAACACCATTGAAACGCCACAGAAGCAAGAATAACTAGCAGCTAGCACAGCAGCGCCTGCCAATCGGCTCCCTTGGACTGCTGGCCGATTCTGGTGATAAAGGCCTGTGTTTCGAGGGAGCAGAAGCCCCCTTTCCTGTGTGCCACCAACTCCGTTCACACTCTACTGCTCTTCCTCTCCATGTCGCCTCTCACCCCCACATCTCCATAGTTTGTGGCATCCACCCAATACCCAAAAACATCCACTCTCCCGATATCCTGTCCCACTGCCAATCCTCTTTGTCAAGCACAACAGAAAGCGAAAAGGGGCTCCAACTCAAACTTCTGCTCTTACGGCCATGCCAGCCCTTTTTGATTGGAATGGTTTATTTTCAAGAAAGGGCGTGTGCTGGGGACGCCAAGTATCCAGGTCAGGGCCATCTTAACAATTTTGGGGGTCCGGGGCACAGACAGCCTTGCCCCCCCCCCCGAAACCCATGTTGCCCCCCGAAACCCATGTCCTACTCCCACCCTCCTCCAAAAACCCATGTCGCCTCCCGCGACACGACACCCATGCCCCCTCCATATCTCGAGTCTAATTCAACAGATACTCCTCTAAGCTTTAAATGGATTATCTAGTTGTTAATAAAATATACAATTAAACAAACTTCACATATCTCACTGTCGCAGTGTTTTGAAAGTTAATGGCTTAATTGGAGTTGGAAACCCGCTACTGGTGTAATAAAAATGGCTTAACGAGGTCTGCTTCCAGCTGCTCGATTTGCAAGCACTGTGCATGTCCTTTACCAAAGTCCTGTTAAAACCACACATTGGCAATGGCAACAGTTTTGGCTTGTGTAAGTATTAGGCATTTGCCAGGCACTGCTATTATATACCGAGGTCGTACCTTGGAGGTACTCACACCTTTTTGCACCTACTACCATCAATGACCAGTTAATACCATTCAAGCTGTGCCTGGCAAGTGTCATTCCCCTGCCTACTAAAAAGCTCAAACTGTTGGCATTGCCAATGCTCGTTTTCAAAAGCCATTAAGCACCTGCAAAATGACAGCACAGGGCAGTTGCAATAAGCATAGTGTGATCCTGTGGACTCATCCTTTCATAAAGGTATTTTGGGTTGAGGGTGGAGGGTACAGAGGCTCCATCACTGCTGACATTTTCTAACATCAGCGGATCATTTACATATCTTTGGTATTTAACAAATGTGATGTACAAACTGTTCTGACAAATAGCATAATGGTGTCGATAGCGATACTATCTTTATACACAAACATGTTCAAATGACACCTGCAAACATTGCCAAACTATTCCTTTGCGCCATTTGCAGCGGCGTACGAGACCCATAAAATCCAGGGGGTGGGGGGGGAGGACAGGGGACACCTTGGGACTTTTCTTTCTTTATTATTTTTTAGTCAAAGAACTAAGGCTATTAGGTGGTGTTGTATGGACTGCCCATAAACCAAAACTATTGGCATGGCAATTGGACATGCGAGACAAATGGGATGTGATGAGACACAGCCTGTGGGTCTTATTGGTCATGTTCCATACCCATTGAATGCCCATGGTCATGCTGGTCCCTATGGCAATGGGCAAGCACTCCTGACCCACCATACCCAAAACACTCCGTCCACTGGGATTGCTTTGAATTAGCCCTGTGCTTTTTAGAGGACACCATTGTTATTTCTAAGCAGTCTTCTGACAGGTAACAGCTTAATCACAGCTGTAAACAGCCCCTTGTGCAATAAACATGATTAATCCACTTTATCTTCAGCCACTTGATTTGTAAGCAGTATATGTTGATGCCCTCTGTAGCATTCCACCGACCCACCCTTTCATTCTATCCCTGTTCCGCCATTCAGATCAGCGCCCGAACACAATCAGTTTCTCTCCGGCCCCGTTACTCCTCCAGCCCCATCTCCATCCAAAGCTCCCCCACCCAGTGCCAGTGCACCACTCTCACAGTGCCATTGTGGTTTCCAGCCCTCCCCCGCCCACTCCCAGAGAAGTTGGACTCCCTACACATGCGCTGCCATTCAAACCCTGGCCCTGCAGTCCCATCCCTCTGTTTCTCAGCTCAAACCCAATCTCCTCACGCCCTTGCCCGGTGTGTGACCAATTAAGCAACATGCAAGAAGTTGCAAAGAGACAACTTTGTGGTTGGCAGTGCAAGAATGGTCCCGTTGTATATATGATTGGCACTGTCACAGCAGCACCACAGTCTAGTGAACCATCCATGAGCAAGGCTTTGTTTCATAACCTAAGCCGCAAAATGAACCACTTCTAGGGACACCCTATTTTGTCAGATCAGATGGTGAGTTTAAATGATTTTTCCCAGGATCACACTGGTTAAATGTGAACACGGGTTGTGTTCCCAGTCTGTGATTTAGACGCCATCGTATGTCTTCCCAAAACTAGCTCTAGTTTGTACAAATAGGTGTGTGATTGGCATAATGTGCCACCCGGTGTTTACGTGGCTCTGCGTGTTTTTAGCCCTCAAGAGCTAGGCAAGCCCCCCTCAACCTCCCCCAGCTTTGGTCCTACTCATGAAGTGCCTGGCTCCCCAGCTCAAAAAATGCCTTTCCATTGGGCGGTGTAGTTGGGACAGAGGAATACCCCATCGGCCATATCTCTCCATCAGCAAACTGGAACGATATCACACATGTCCAACGGTGGACACTGGTTCTATCCTGCACACTGCTATTGGACCTGCTGTCAACTACGAGCAGTTAGGATCAGAGTTGAGGAAACCCAACTTCTTGCTGTAACCTGCCTGCGATGACTCTCCTCCTTTTAATCCCCCCTAACCCCCACCGCCTGCAGGGGAGGGCTTTTGCACTGCCAAGCTGTCATGAGTGTATATATATGCATACACTTTCATACTGGTTTGTTGTGATTTGCAGGGCACCAGGGTACAGTACATGCCTCTCCATACTTTATCACATGGGACATTCTTTGGTGAATTTACATTCTGAATATTATATATACACACATGACAGCCAGCTATGGGTGGAGATCTAGATAGACTAGCAGAAATGCCTATTTGCGCAGGCAGCAGTAGTTTTTAGTGTTTTTACCAAGACGCTAGCAGAATTTATTGCAGGTCTGTCCTACAACGGATCTGTGAGGGGGGCGGGAGTGGGGGGCGAGGGGGCCAGAGATAATGGGGGCACATGCTAGAAGCGGGAACGTACTCCAAATAAAGTGATGAAACAAGCAGCACCATTTAATGTGCAGAGTCCTACAAGCGCCAAGGGGCATCGCCCACAGAGGCACGACTTTCCAAAGCCTGCATAGCCAGGCACTGAACGCACATAGTTTTGCTTAACGGATACAACACATAAGCACATGCATGCATTGGTGTGTTTGCATATGTGCAGGCCAGTAGCTACACTGTTAACATAAGAATGACAATTCACACTTTCATTTCCCCATAATTTCTACAAGAACTAAATAAGACACACGACGCAACGTGCCTGTGCAAACTCCTGAGTAACGTGTACAGTGTAGAATAATAAAGTCCCACCTCCTCTGATGTTATAAAATAAAAAATAAACCGCCAGCTTGCCTAATATATGATGCTTGAGTGAGATACTTTGAGCATGCCAACTGGCGTGTACTTTGCTATAGCCCTGGGGCAACAGACAAAAGGCTAGCTAGCCCCAAGTCCCGAAAGCCCCGAAGTTAGTAGCCCAGGATCTTTTGGAGACCTAGCAACACCCCTGCCTGCATGATTTGTATATGTCACGAGCAGACACAGAGCTTCAGCAACACAAGCATGCACCCTCTTTTCTTTTCAAATTAAACAGAGCTAAACAGCAATATAATCCCAGCAGTCTAATCCCAGTTTCCTAATCCAAACACAAAGCAGCACATTTCCTAAAACCCATGAGCACTAAACCATGTGGTTTAACACCTATCTAGAGCTATAGAGAATGTTCACAATTTCTGCAGGCGGAGACAGGGCGGGGCATGGAATTGGATAACCGTTTCCACTATGCTTACGCCCTGCCTGCAAAACCTGAACGGTTTTACGACAACATGATATTTTCACGCGGCAAATCATTGGATCACTAAGGAATCCATCTGTTTTTAGCACCTGCTAAATGCTGGAAGTTTCAGAAATACATTGTAAATGCCTCCCTGGCGGCTTCAATGCAGGAGTCATTTACACTTGTTGCTCTATGAAGGGCAAACAAGCGTGTTAACCTCTTATTTGCCACGTTTCACCCTTTTTTTTAAATGCGTATTGCAGATCATGAAAATTGCGCAGAGGCCCCCAAAATGCAGTCCAACAGAGGCGGCCCCATACATGCAATTTAATTTTTTTAATAAAATGGGGCCTACTACGTAAATCTGGACAGTCGTATTGCCTTAAATCACAACTCGTGTAAAAGCAAACTGAGTTTAGAAACAGCTCAAACGTCAGCAATCCGCGCCATATTAGACAAAACCGGTTATGTTCCAAACCTGGATGCTCCTTTCCCTCCTACTGGGTCCCAGGGATGAGAAGCAAGGCAATGAAGCCCTTTCACAGCGCTTAGGCACACAGGAATGCCCGTGACTGTGCATAAACTATGGAAGGGACCCGGTGCCTAGCTTGTCATTGCTCATTGGTATGGAAAGGGTGTTTACACAGACAGGTGCGTAGCTCTAAAGGCCAGTGCCTCCTGGGCACATGGTCTGCAGGAGCATGGTGTGGGCCACCCACACAGTTTAGACATGGGTGCACAGACTATGACCGAGTGCGGCAGGGGTGCTTTGTTCCGTTCAGGCTGTCCGAAGAGAACCGTGGCTTGCAACAGTACAATTTAGTTGAAACGGCACTTAACGCTGTCAAAATGTTGGCGCGGTTGGACCGGGAAACGCACCTTTCTGAATCCATCCGCTAGACACGTAATGGGGGGCTTCAAGTGCTCTGCGCTAAACGTCGCCAGAAACCAGAAAGGGTGGAGGCCCTGGGGCGGGTGCCAAATTGTTGGAGCAAGATTTCTCACCAATAATCGTTTAAATGACAATGTTAGCATGCACTCCTGTAATGGGGATTTCACAGTCTTTCTTAAATATAATGTTGAGAGCAGGATTTCAAAATAGGGTGTCTCACTGACTCACTCACGGTCGTCCAACTCCCAAGTCTCGGAAGCCTAACAGCACGCCTCGCTGCCTGCTGGCTTGTTCTGAAGGTGAGGAGGAGCCTGCAAGCTGCGCAGCAGTGCACTGCGCACTCCAGCCCAGTGGGCTGGCACGTGCCGTGTTCCCTGGGGGTGGGGGAGGGGACTGCACAAGCGAGAGTTGTTAACTTTTGCTCGTGGTCCTGCGTCGTTCTCCTCCCCCACTGTTGTTCAGTCAGACTCATCATTGGGCATCGAAAGCACGGCCCGTGTTTCAAGATTCAGGAACAGAGGTCGGGGCCACACGCACACTCAAATTAAAAAAAATACACCCAACTTAACTTCAGCACTTCTGGGGGGCCCCCTCCAGGGCCACCAGGATGGGGGGGGCTCAGGGCACGTGCCCAGTTTGCCCCCCCACCCCCATAGAGACGTCCCTGATCCAGGTGCCTCGGGCCACTACCCTACCCTCCAGGAAAGGTCATCTGCGTAAGAGGACCTATTCTTTCAATGGGACTTTAGGAGCTGGCACCGCCCAGGAAAACCATAAGTCTGTGTCCCTGCGTGTATTCTTTTATGAGCCGATTACTTGGCGCCTACCGCAGTGGGATAGCAGGCCATTACCGGTCAGTAAATGTCCCAACCTCGACCATTATAGATTCAATCAAATTGAGCAGCAAATCTTCCCAGGGCCACTTAACATCTCGAGGGCGTTGCAGAGACCCAAAGGTTTAATTCTTAATGTAATCAAATAGGTTTGCATTTTACACATTTCTGCCGTGATTTGGTGACCACTGCATATCCACTGAAAGGAATGGTCTAGTTATAAAATATGTATCCAAGCACTGTTACTTAACTAGCCCTTTTCTTTGACCATATTCTTATTCTAAGAATGTATAATGTTGAGATAATTACATGTATATAGTCTAAATAATTGTTTTTTTTAGGTATCCAGGCACTTCTACCAATATGCTTAACCCAGCATCATATTGTAAGCAGTCAAAGTGTAAGGTTAGAAGAAATATTTCAATTTTATACAGAACAAAAATAGTCTGTCTTATGGATGCCTTCAGGTAAGTGGCTCTAAAGCCTGTCCACCATCACCAGGCTGGATCTGCCAAAGGCCCTGGAACGTTTAAACCGGTAAGAAAAAGTGGTAAAGTTTGTAGAAGAGCATAGAGACCTGGAAGACAAAGGACACCTGTAAAACGGCTTTAGATAAAGAGGAGCCAAGACAAATTCTTACTTCGATTAAACCCCAGCTAGTTTTATGGTCCTCCACAACTCTCCACATCTAAAGATCAATTGAATCTGGCTCACGTTGTCATGAAAGTCGCGGTTAAGAAAAAAAAAGTTCTGAGCATCACCTCAATAGTTATGAAAAACCGCACCTAATTTTCCTAGTTCCTGCAAAGGCTTCAAGTAGATGTTAAAAAGAAACAGCAACAAACATGAACCATGCAGGACTCCATATTCCACACATTCAGTATCCAACAAAAAGCAGACTTTGATGCGAGCAGTGCGATTGCTAAGAAACAAAGATAGCCAGTTCACAGAAGACTGCGAGGCTCTGAAGCGCTGAAACTGCAAAGAATTATCACGTCAAAGAGATTCAGCAGCATCAGTATGCCAAGGTGTCCCTGGTCCGTAATAGGAAGGAAAAGGACTAAATGGATAGAGAAAAGTGCATATGTATACACTGGCACGTCAACACAACTATATTCTGAGCATAGTCAGAACGTAGTTCCCCATGTTTATCAGACTATGTTATGTTACTATGTGGCCTACATCAAACTCGGTCATGAGTTGGCACCATCAATGCACAACATTAGTCAAAATGGTTTGCATATCCTTCCAAAACGAACGTTGTGTGAATCATTTCGAATCGCACCATCAAGCACACACAAGCCAGAAGGCACAATGTATTTTCACATCCTGTGGCAACTGGCGTCCCGAATGATATCCCATTTTTTTACCCCATTGACTTCGGTGCCACTGAATCATTACAATGATACAGTTCAGTTGAAATGCAGATTGCCCCAGCCAAACTATAGATGGGGGAGCTATAAGAGGCACATGCCTAACCTGGCGCGGGGTTGAGCTCAAGCCAGATCCCTGAGTCAAGCCACCGTCTGTTCAAACCACTGGTCAGCAGAGCCTAGATGCTAGCAAAAAAGGAAGAAAAAAAACTGCTGCATGGAGAAAGTTATCCTTTCAGTGCAACGTTTGCCCGTTAACTCTCCCTGCTCCGCCAACGGGATTCAATCCTAGACCCCATTGAGCGAATAGAATCCAGAGAACCACTTTCAACTCGCTGAGCCATATTGCTGCAGTACAGCATTTTGCATTCTTTTGTGAGTCCTTCTACAGCTGAATGCCATGTTTCCTTTGGATGCCATCCAATAGAAACGATGCCATCACCTAGCTCTGCCCAAGTAGGGAAGTCCGATGTTCCAGTTCTGCTCTGCAGCATTCGTCGCACCTCATGCTGGGAACAATTAGTGTTTTTCAAACACACACGTTAGTTAAGAACTGCCTTTGTAACATTGGGCAGCAGCAGAAACCTCAACCAAAGTTGAATGAGTCATGCCAATTGCTCACGCCTGTCACCAGTTGCAGCTTCTGTTAAGAATTCAACATTGGCATTGCATAACACCATTAATACGGGCCTTTCAAAGATGCACTCGGTCTTTAAATCTGCTTCCTGCAAAAGAGAATCACAAAGTAAAACTCTCCTTCTTTGGGATGCTCCCTGGACGATGGCATAGGATTGTGAAAAGCAGAAAAAAAAGCTCACTTTGTCTGGCACTTTAGATGTCTTTTACGGCATGCGAAGCAACACGTTCCAAGACTGTCCAACAATAATTAAAGCAGTTGTCACATAAGCGCTTCTGGGCTGCGTCTTTAGATTATAGAAGAACAACTCATAGGGCAGTTTTACAGCATTGAAATTGTGGCATTAACTGAAACAGCCAGCCCTGTTTTTCAGGCGCACTTCATATTGCATTGTGGTATTCTAAGTCCTCATTTATATGCTACTTAAAATGCAGATACTAGTGCGTGGCAAAACACAGGAATAATATGGTGTCCCTGGCAAGTATGTTGGGATATGACAACGTAGGACTTCGGTTAATGAGTGTACCTAATGACAACGTAAAGCTCATGCTACTAGACATGCCTGACATTTTGTGAGCATTTGGAAAGCCCTATTAAGTTGTCCTCTAAGCTTCGTTAACAATTGCCAGCTGGCGCCGAATCCTCAATGGGATGGGTACTTATAACTCGGCCATCACGAGCGCATGACTTAACCTCAAGATACCAGTTGATTCGAAGCCGGTCTTTGACGGCACATTCGCCTCGAGGTAACTTCCTGTATCGCTTTTTATATTGATAGCACTTTCCCCTTCACAGGGTTATCAGTGCGACTACTGAAAATTTCTATTTTCCGATTGGCTGAAACTTGTCATTTCTTGCACTATACACAGGGTCATGTGCAGCCTGGAATTGTCTTTAGCCAGCCGCAACTGGCATTTCCCCGCTCAAAAGTGGATCCTTTAAGTTGCCATCCAACCAGAAAGCTTGTTGGACCCCCCCTCCCCTTGTGGGACCCCCATTTGGAGGTATTAGCATTTCGCATGCACCCAACTGTCACCTTAAACCGCAGGTGGTCACCCTAATCATGATGGGCTTCACTCCCTTAGACCAACGAGATGTATTTAGACTCACCCCATTATCAATCTGCTGGTGCTCCTCACGCTCTTCCCTTTCATTACAGACCAATTATACATAATTGAAGCAACGCTCCTTTGAAGCTGCTATTGTGGCCCTCGACCACATGACGCTCAAGCACAATACTTTCGTCTAGACTTCAGATCTACGACACGTGGCCTCATCGCACGCTTAGTAAGCCACTGTCCACATCCCGTAGCGATCTACAGTGGATTTTATAGCCTCCCTACAGTCCGCTTGTCACTTAGTAGGACCCCCTTTTTCTTTCTCCAGATGACCCATTTCCTCTCAGTTTGCCCAATGAGCACTGTCATATCATGAGGACTATTACCTATATCTCCACACTTTTTCGTAGCTGCCCCCATGTGCCTTTCTGAGAAATAATATCTACTTGATGCATGGTGCCCAATCTGATAGCACAGACAGGCATCATATTGATCTATTTAGAGATCCACTTTCAGACATATGGATATCTATACCAATGTCTATCTATTTCTTTTCCAGGAGATGCCCTTGATTGCGGTATTACCCGAATTGTTCGTTTACAATTGTTCGAATGATAGGGGTCCTAATTGACCTTCTGCACAATTGACCGTATGGTCATTTTAATATATATTATGGGTTGGGTTGGTGTAATAATAATATAAGGGGATTGGGAGGGGGGGTTGGGGTGAGGGTTGGATTGGGTGGGGGGCTGCGGGGGGTTTCCCCCTATATATATATATATATATATATATATATATATATATATATATATATATATATATATATATATAAATCCTAATTGACCGTTTAAATTCGGTCAATTGTGCAGAAGGCCAATTGTTATTCGAGCAATTGACATTCGAACAATTCGTATACAACCTTGATTGCAGATCTTTAGGAGAATCATTGACGGGCTTTCCACAACTGACTCACGTTTGAGCAAAACTCACGTTTGTAAAACTCACCCTCCCTGTTTTGTAGAACAGTGCACTTTCAGTGGACTACAGATAGCCCCTGAAGAATTTCCATACATCTCTTTACATGCGATATTGGAAAGAAACAGGTTGGTACAAGTGGTTGTAAGAATGAGCAAGACTGATTTCAGAGTAGTATGAAAGGAGTGTTTGATTGACTGAATTTGCACAGCACATGACACTTTTGTGGGTAATTATCTACTGGGCTGGACCTCTGAAGCCCACATGACATAAACCCTGTCTGTTCCATTGACGCACTGACTGACCGATTATTTAATAATGGTCTCTTATTAAGTTGTGTACCTTTAGCGATTTGATTGCTTTTTTATTGTCTTAGCTGAAATATCAACTTTACAATATTTTTATACAGATATTAAACACAGATACATAGTAAAATATTAAAACATGTTAAACTCTAGGTTAAGTACAACATTAACCATCCAAAAACATTCGTACTTCTTTCTTGAATTTCCACACATTCATATTATACTATTCTGCTGAGCCAAACCGAAAAATAACAAAAGAACTTGCACTTAAATTAGGCATGCCATATTCTTCAATTATTTTCACAGCATGCAAAAAACCAAGTGCTCCAATTCTGACACTTGTAAGATGCCGACTGTATATCAACAACCATAAATATCAGAGTCGGCATGTCTGTTCTTTCACCAGGTGCATAAAATATTTCTTTCTCAATTCACATAAAATGGGAAACTCAGCCAATATGTGTCTTAAAGTCTCTCTCTGAGTTGGAGAGTGGCAAAACCTGCATATACTATCAGATTGTACAATTATTTTCCTTTTGGCTAGGACATCCTTTGTTGACCATAGATTAAATCGAATGCGCATACATTCTATCTGATGTCTTACAGATGGAGATCTATTGATGTACTTCTACAGGTCTCTAAGAATCTCAAAGAGTTTCTTTGAATAATTTTAAGATTTCAAAATGTGGTTGTCAAAGCAATGTTTTTGGGCTGAATGAATGATATACCTAGGTGTGAATCATCCAATTTCAATCGTAGCTGAAAACGTTAGCAAGGACCACTTGACCAAACTGAGCATCCAGCATCAAGCTCGTGCTCAGACAATAGTGCTTGTAAAATGTCCATGGGGAAGCCCAAGGTGAAGCTTTAGTAAACGAGTCCCAGGGCATGTGTCTGAAAAGAGACAATCTGCTTTGGCCTTTACCAGATGGCCAGGACGTCTTCTGGATTGAAGTAACTTCTGTGGTGCATAGCTTTCTAAGATGCACAATACACTCCATCATGAGATGGTAGCCTTGTTTGCTGAAGAGCCTTTGTTGGTGTACCAAATGTTACAAAGAGTCATTAAGCCTTCCTGAATTATTTGGTTCCGTCTAGAATTAATTTTAAGGCCCTTCTAACATTCAGGGAGGGAAGAACCTTTTCAGCATAGGAGGATGGATAAGATTACAAGAGGAGAAATTTCCTGATTGATACAGAACACTACCTTCTGTAGGAATGATGGATGCGTGCAGAGCACCACCTTGTCCCAGTGGAAGTCCAAAAACGGTTCTTCAGCTGACAGCTTGCATTTTGCAATATAAGTCTGGCATATAAGAAAGATAGACCTTCCAAAAAGTGAATTGGCTCAAAAAAATTGTGACAAAGCGAAAAAAAGACATTTAGAACTCATTTGGGGGGTGCTGACTGACGGAAGTAGCAGACCATGAAAATCACGCTTTAGCAACAGGGGTGAAATACAACATTGCTCATCAGAATTCAAGTGCCCACCACTGACTGGTACCCTTTCTACATTATTCCAACAAATTCTTGAGGCGGCAAGGCTCGAACAAATGATATCAAGGAAGCCAGCAAAGGGTTTGTATGTTTTTCTAGACTGCGGTGACAAAGACTTACTTTTGTATTGAGCCCATGTGAAAACGTTCCTGTAAGTCTGCAAAATCTGCATGTTCTCCTCTGAAAGGACTTCATGTTTTAAGGATTTGACCTCTGGTACCAAGCTGCTAACTTCAGCAATTGTGAGCCAGGGTGCAGGAGCTGACCTCACTCGTTCCATAAGTTGGGAAGATCTGGAAGGAAAACTGGTCTTGGCCTACCTGAATAGATTCAACAGATCCGAGAACCAGATCCTGCCTGGCGCGATGGGGAAGAGGATTATCTTTAATACTGCCAGCACCATTAAGGCTGCTAATACACTGGCCATTTTGTCAGCTCTGGTATAAGCTGGGCCCTATTCTCGAATTCCTACCTGACAAGAAGACAGAAGCTCTTGAGCTGTGCCAAGAAGGGGAGGTGGTCTTGGACCACACCATCACAGTGACGGTGGACATCGCGGACACCAGATTCCATCAGATGGGAAACAGAGTGCCTCTTCTTCGGCAGAGATGGCTGAAAGCCACCAACTTTAAGCCAGAAGTTCAGTCTAAGGTGTTGGACATGCCATTGGACGGAGAACCCCAGTTTAGCAAGGCGGTCAACGAGGGTCTTCAAATCATCAAGATTGACACAGACGGTACGTTCGCTGGGCACCCTGCAGCAATGTCGGTCATTGTCCATTTCGTTCTTCAAGGGGAAAACCTGGCAGGTCCTACAAGGCCTACACCAACCCTTATCAGCAGCCTTCCCGCTCCATGACGCAGGGGGGTGCACAGAGGACGCTCGCAAGCATACACCAGTGGAGTTCCAACGCAGATGTCCTCGTATTCCGCAGCTGCTGCAGGAGGTCCAGGCCATGATAAAAAAGGGGCCAATAGAACTCGTTCACCGGCACCTCAGGGGCGTATTCCAGATACTTTCTCTTCCGAAAGAAGACAGGAGGGTGGAGGCCGATCCTGGACCTGCGAAGCCTCAGCAAGTACCTGAAGTCCCAGAAGTTCAGGATGTTTATGTTGCAGCACGTGCTCAGCCAACTGGAGGAAGACTACTTCCTGACATCTCTGCACCTGGAAAACGCCTGCATCCACATCCTGCGGTTCGTGGTCCATGGGCGGTACAATCAGTTTAAAGGCACTTCCCTTCAGCCTGAAATCGGCCCAGAGTGTCTTCATGAAGTGCCCGGCTCCGGGGGCAGTGCATTTGCAGCTCAAGGGCATCCACGTATACCCTTACCTGAATGATAGGCTAGTTCAGTCCTGCTACAATGCTCTGGCAAGCCAACACACGGAAGGACCGTGCGTTTTCCATAAATTATCCAAAGTCCTGCTGCGAGCCATCGCAGAACACTTTCTGGGAGCATGACTCAGCGGCTTGCATGGAAGCTTCCTCGGAAGAGTGTGGTAGCCATCCTGGGGAAGGTGCAGCACCTGTCACTGGCACAGTCGGCTACAGTGCGAGCCGTCAAGTTGCTGTTGGGCATATGTCCTCCTGCATCAACCTCGTACTCCTTGGCAGACTACAGATGTGACTTCTTCTGGAGTTTATGGATGCGAGATGGGTCAAGTATCAGGATCCTGGATGGACAAAATCCACCTTGAGGAGTCACAACGAGCAATACAGTGGCGCTCATCTCACGCAAGCCCCTCATTACCAGGAGACAGTTGCCACAAATGCTTCTGGGGAAAGTTGGGGAGCTCATACACTCCAGCTGCCAGAAGAAAAGGCCCTTCACATCAACGTCATGGAGCTTCGGGCCATCTTCTGGGCCCTGAAGTCTTCCCTGCCATTGATGAGGGGCAAGGTGGTGAGCACCTTCACGGACAACACCATCACCATGTTCTACATCCAGCATCCAGGCGGGACACTCTTCGGTTCACTCCAGGGGGGCTCAGGATCAGTGGCACTAGGCCATTCGTCACTGGCATGTTTCTCAACGCTTTTCACCGGGCGGGCAACAAGAACACCATTGCAGACTCGCTCAGCAGGGAACTATGCTCTTGCCACGAGTGGGAGCTTCGCCAGGACCCGATGGATCTTTATTCCACGAATGGGGGGTCAACCCCAGATCGACCTTTTCGCAACAGCAATGAATTCCAAGTGTCAGAAGTTCGCCAGCAGGTTCCGACAACCGAGGAGCATGCATTCTCGTTCCTGTGGGAGGGACTCATCCTATACGCTTTTCCACTGATCCAGCTCCTGCTACAAGTGATCAACACACTCAGTGTCACTGCAGGATACTTGTCGCTCTAGCGTGACCATGACAAATCTGGTATTCAGATTGCCCCACAGCTCTTGACATACCGGCTTTCCTTGGACAAGGCTGGACTGGCTCATGCCTCTATCAAGGTGTACCTAGCTGCCATATCCTGTTACACCTGGGTGCCGGGTAGGCCTTCTCTGTGGTCGCACATCGCACAGACAAATCAAGGAGGACTCTTCAGGACTTTTCAACCGGAGAAGGCCCTGCTCAAGTTCCTATCGTGGAAGACTGCTTTCCTCGAGGTGATCAACTCAGCCAGGTGGGTCGGGGAGATGGTGTTGACAGCCATCGTCCCGAATCCCTCATCACCAGCAGAGAGGGCCTTGCATTCGCTGGATGTTGCTTGTCTTGAAGTTTTATGTGGCACACACGAAGAGCTTTCAGAAGACGTCTCGCCTGTTCGTCAATTTTGGACCTGTGAATTGGGGAAGGGCCTTGTTAACGGCTTCCATCTCCAGGTGGCTCTCCAGCTGCGTCATCGACTGCCTAACAGGCCTCTGCAGGGCCAGCCCAGAGCACACTCCATCAGAGCCATTGCAGCAACAGCAGCGTTGCTCTCGTGTGCCCCTGCACGACATCTGCAGGGTTGCTACGTGGAGGTCACATGTGAACCCTCACTCCTTGCCCTCTGTGGCTCTTCTTGGTTCATACTGACACTTTACGTGCTTACCAAATCTGAAGATGGCCACCAGGGGTGGAACTTGGGGAAAGGACGCATTGGATGGGGGCTGTATGACCCAGAGGACAGTGACTGGTTTAGAGGAGAAATGGTTTTAAAGCAAAAGTGAAACTTTTTTTAATTTACCAAGGATTCCCAGCCTGACAACTGGGAATATTCATAATCGTGTGAATCCATGCCAGACCCATGCTGGAGAACAACATTACTGGTAAGTAATTTAAACCTTCTACTGTGATGCACTTTCCGTTTGCACACTCTTAAATGTTTCCCTTTGGAATGAGGTTTTCTGGTCCTCGGCACCAAGTAACTTTAAAGATATCACTGAGAAGCATCAAAGACTAGAAAATTGGTAAATATTTGGGGCTCCCCAGTCCAAGGATCTTTTCCTGGGGATCTCCTGTCATCGGATTGATCTAGCACAACTAAGACTCATTCTAAGGTCGACCACTTGAGAGCTAACCTGGATAGTGGAGCATGATCTGGTGACGACCCCCGCGCCCCTCGCACTCATGGCATAAACTGGGTTTGGGACAGTGCTGAGTATCCACGCTCATAGGCTAAACTTTACTCTGGCATCAAGTCAGAGTGACTGATTCTGAAAACGTGTAGTGATGCTCACACGAAGAACAAAACCAAAGCCTTTTGTCATGGCATACACTAATGGAAAATGACTGCAACGCCTTGGATGAGGGGTGAAAGATGAAGTAAAGACTGAGACTAAACCCGTCCAATCCAGACTGTACAGAGAAAAGGACTGATGGAAAGGGCCCAAGGCGCGGCATGTGCTGGTACCTGTATATAAATTAAAAAAGGACAAGACCCTGTTGGTGCTACATAAAATGCTCAAGTGCCTTCACAGAGGATGGAATGTCCAAGCAGTATGGAGGAAAAGGGACAGGAGGTGATATAATTATATAATCAGCACCATGGTCCTGCTTGCTGTAGAGTGATGAATATGATCCAAAAGGTGGTAAAGTTTCTTAACCAATGCTCCATTATGATACTCAATGAGCAAGAGTAGTCAGTCAGCTTACTTTTAGTCAAAGTTGTAATCGCACAACTAAGTAAAAGTCAACAGTTCACTTGTCGAGCATGGAGTCTGGGCTGCCCGGTAGTGCAAAACAAAAGGTGATGGGTAGAAGGTTTGGAATTAATCCTAACCGCTGGCTTTGCTCTGAGCAACCCTACAGACAAACGCCCTTCACCTGCCAAGCCATTACAAAATGGGAAAGACCATATGCAAATCAGGCTGGGTCCGACCCCAAAAGGGGAAGTCCAGCCCAAACTGCTTGGTGACGTCCCTTCTGCATCAGACCACGAGCAGCCAAATACATGTTTTCGGCCTTGTTGGACCCCATCAGCGAGGAGTAGTTTGGGCCACTGGGCCGAGAAGGCACAGGACCAACATCTGGGCATTCACGTCCCACTCGGCGTGACTTCTGCAAAATAAAAAGGTGATGGCTGGAAGATTTGGGGTGGGACCAAGCTTGATTTGCATATGGTCTTTCCCCTTCTGTAATGGATTAACAGGCTGAAAAACGATGGTCTGGAGGGTTGCTCAGAGCTGTGCCTGTGGTCATGATTTGTTCAAATCCTTCCAGCCATCAACTTTTGGTTTTGCTGCCTGGTAGTGCACCATACAAATTTAAATTAATTTCACACTTATTAAAGCTTATACAAGCAAAAGGTATGCATGAAGTTTCATGCATTGTATAAAACAGTGGACAACATTTTGCACGGAGCCATAGGCAGGAAAGAGACGAGAGCTTAATTTTCCGGGCATGAACAGTCTTATGCTATAGTATGGTAAAATAAGAAAGGCAGACTACTTGGGCATGAAAAACTACACAGACTACAGCTCTCACCTACCGCCACAGCTGTTTCACCTAGGCATTTGTCAGCATGCACATAGGGCAATGACAGAACAACCACAAACTTAACTGTAGTTTAAATCGAACACCTCCAGTTAAGCAAACTAGTATTGCAAATGAGACAAAAGCCAGTAGAAAGCATCTGACATGTGCCAAGGGCCACAACCCTACCTTCTTACGGACTTTGGTAGCCTTTGAGCCCTTACTGCCTTTTGCACACACAAGCCTTTCTTATCTACTATGCAAATAGTTTGAAAATCCTGTAGGCCCTAGAGGATTTTCAAACTATGCATAGTAGATTCCCGGGTCATCCCACCACCTCCAGCATTAAACTTAATGCCAACAGATGATGCAACCAACAGTGGTAGCTTTAATACAAAAAAATGAAACTGTTGAAAGTAGGCATATGGCAGACAAAAAGTGCAGAAATAAAAAAAAATCAAAATAAATAAATTAAAACGCATTGGGCGGAGCCAATGACCACATCGAGGACCAGAGGTGGACGGGGAGAACACGGTAGTTCATGTACTTGCTTAAAGGATAGTTCCGGGACTTTTTTTTTTATTGTCCCTACGGTTCGGCCATGTGTTTTTAAGCATAAATCGGTAGATCGTAGAAAACTTTCCTATGGACCTTACCCGACTTTTCGTCCATTAACGCACTCGAAATCAGCCGCCATTTTGTGATAATCCTATCATTTCCCCCCCATCGACCTGGCTCACCTGCCTTTGCGGCACTAAATCAAATCCCCCGCCCCTGAGCCTGACATCAGCAGACGCGTACCGCCCATTTCCCAACGCCAAAGCACGTTTCGTGGCAACAATCGCTGCGCCTCAGCTAATGACGTGTCGCCATGGAAATGGCAGGACGCCTCTTTCCTCAATAAGTATAAACACACCGTTTCACAACACACAGCAGCAGATTTTCAATTCCATTCCTCTCTCTGTGTTACTTTGAGTATTCTGTGACTCGTTTCTGTGCTCTGGTCAGCTACCTTCGCCGCTTCTTGGCCTTGTGAACACCTGTACCATCTCTGTAAATTATTTTACTTTCTTTACCACACAATGGCTACAATAATGCCGTATATGTACGAGCCCGAGTACACCGAGGAGGAACTACTGGAAAGGCAAGCACGCGAAAACGATGGGGATTCGGACGGCAGTTGGGAGGACCAGTCAACGGATGAAGAGCCTGGACCATGTCGCATGGACGGCGTCTCCACCTGGTGCACGTGCAATCGGTGCGAGCTAATGCCAACTGAGGAGGAGAACTGCTGCTGCCGTGAAAATTCCGGGTGCTTGGCCTACATTTCGGAAGGCGAGCCAAGTCCGCAATGCATCACCGAGCTGCCAGAGTACAGGGAAGCCTGCCTCTCACGGACCGTGTTGAGGATGATGATGGTGCTTATGCACGAACTTCGCGGCACTGTTCGTCCGCGTAATCCGAGTAACGAGTAAGTATACTCTGGTTGTGATGTCAGTGATGCCACTACTATTTCATGGTCGTCTCCCACATATAAAATTACATCTACATATCATTCGAACGCATGTAAATTGGTTCCATATTGTGCATTTTCTAGATAGAATTTTTTTCAAAGCAGAATGACATTTTTTACCTGAATCGACATTGATAAGAAAGTTTTGTCATTTTAATACAGTTTGCATCTTTCTTTTTCACAGGTGGTACAGGCTGGTGGCCTATCGTTGCTTCACTTGGTGGCTTCACGGGAGGCTCGGACACCGCGTTCGGAGAGTAATACCTGCCTGTGCGGTACTTGCCATTAGACAACATTTCCCCAGCGACAGTGGACAATACCGCGGATTTTCCCTGGATGTGCTGCAACCGGAACTTTACAATGTGTAATGTTTATTATTTATGTTCAATTGAAATTAAGATCTAAAATAAAACCCAACATATATTTTAACAATGGTTGTTTTGATTTTTTAAATGAATCTAGTGTGTCTCCATTGAATAGTCTTCCTGTGCCTTGTCTTGTCACACCACATGTCTCCGGCCAGCAAAAATACTTACCACACCACTTTGTTCAAGCGTTGGCAATAAAAGGCCGTTGGATTTTATTGATACAAAACATGGTTATAGGTAAATAATCAATATGGTTGATCATAATAAATCATCCTTTTGGGCACCGGGTACAGAGATGACCCCCTCTGGCCCGTGCCGCCTTGCCACCACAGGCCTGCCTGCTGCTGACTAACTGCCTAGGCATCCAGGGTCTCCAGGGTGAACTGCACCCATATATTCTCCTGGGAGGGTGAGGTATTTATAAACTCACCCCCCTGCCTTCCATGTACTAGATCCTGCAGCCTGCCTCTTACATGCAGTTAGATGGCCTCTCCTTGGTGAGGCCCTGCGGCAAACGAGTCTTGTCTGCACGACCACCGCCCCAATCCACCCCCCGCCCTATCAAAGGCAGTTCGCACCGGGGTACTTGCGCTGGCAAGTGGAGCTGTCAGGGAGGGATAAAGGCCAAGAGGTGCCAAAGACCATGTACACTTCAAAGTGGTCTATAGAGCATGGGTTGTTGTTCCCATGTCTACCTCCAGACCCCGTGTCTCCTGCCAAGCATCCCCCCTCACGCTGGACGCCCCCCTGCAATCCACATAATGCCACAACATATACACGTCATTCATTCACAAACACACCCCTGTTTCGAATTCTTTATAACCCACTTCATATTTCTAATGAGAACTTCTTTGCGCTTTGCTAGTCACCCCGTGAAGGTGCTGGTTATCTGCTCTTCGTCTCTGTGAACTTCCGTGACCACTTCGAGCAAACTCGTCAGTTTGCAACCTGTGAACTGCTCCCTGTTCTACGACAAGAAACTACTCTGATCCCTGCATCTAACTGTTTGTTCGTCAAGGTAAGGCCATGTACCATAATCATTTTGCGTCCAATTTTTTAATTTATATCTATTTGCTAGTAGTCATCAAATTGCATCCATGTTTTCTTTTCGTTCAAGACAGTACATGCAAGGAACTAGTCACATGTTCTATTTTTTTAGAGTTATTCAAATACTTATCCGCATGTGAATAACGTGTATAGTTCCAAGAACCAAAAAGAACCTTGCATTGGACCTTTTATGTGTCATTTAATTTTTTAACACATTGGTATTCATTGAGAATTGTTGATCTTTACTTTAGAACTTTCCACAATGCCTGCCTGTTCCATTGGCGGTTGCCCTTCGAAGACCCATAATAAACCTGAAGGTACTATAATGCATGTTTTCCCTAAGACAATAGATCAGATAAGAGAATGGGTCCGATATTGCGGATATCCACCGTCTGAGCTTGAAAGTAGAGTCCTAGAAGTCTTTGCGGACAAGAGGGGTGATCGAAACCGCATGTGCAGCAGGCACTTTAGCTCAGACATGTACTCCACATCATTGCTAATAAAGAAGAACACACCGCGAGCGACGCGAAAATTGCTCTCAACCGCTATTCCCACTCTATTCGTCCACATCCCTCCACTGGTGAGTCAAGTTTACGGATTTAGCTCTCGGCCTTGCGGTAGTGTGTAGCATTAGCTAACAATAATTTCCCCATTTATGTATCCACTCAATATGAAGGTGGAAGATTCTCCATCCGTGTCGTTATTGCAGTCATCAGCCACTTCAAGCGCCTATCGGGTAATCTTACTTAGCTATTCTGCCACTGACTTGTTTTAGGCATGTAAATCAATAGTTTTAATTTATCGTGTAATTATTTGACCTAATGGTACACCCTAGTACTCGTCCTCTAGTCTTTGTTTTCAGTTATAATTATTGTTATCCAAAATAATGCAAGTACTGTCTTTCAGGGAGATGCTGAGGAGTCCAACGCATTGACGACAACCGTTGATGTCACTCAGATGCTCGAGGTACGTTTCCGGACAGTTCCATCGATGGAGATCATCAGATCTTGCATTCTTGTAGCGTGAGTGTTACACACAATGTTTCTTTCCTCTTTAGCCATTGATATGTCCTTCTGTCGTCGCCCTCCTATGTGTCTTCTTTTTTCATTATTGTGTTCATTACTAATGAAAGTCCTATGTTTCATGGAGTCGATGGAGCATTAGTCCAAGAAGAAGGGGGAGCATGCAGTTACGGGTCGGCGCAACAGCTTGCAGAAGTGTGCACCGCAGTTACAGCGTCCCTTGATGTTCTTATGCATTTCGAGGTATGGATACTGACAGTTCGATCAAGCGAGATCATATGACGTGATTACATCCGCTATACTTCCTTCTTTATTAACGCAAGTTCTATGATTCAGGGAGATGACGGAGCTTCTTCTACAAGAATATCACCCCTAGTAGTTGATGCAGATCTCTGGGTGGTGACACTTCCAACGATCGAGCAAATCGAATCATATTTAGATATCCATTATTTATTTTAGACAACTGATCATTTGTGCAGGTCTATTTAGATGAGCCGTTGACGCCTGCACAAAGTTTATGTTCTTTTTAACAAAATAGAAAACCATACTAATGTAATTACTGTGTTTCAGGGAGTTGCTGAAGCATCATCTTCAATAATATCATCAATGGAAGTCTATGCGGAGCCCGAGGTATGGATCTTGACAGTTCCATCTAACTAGATCAACAATGCATGAATAATTGTCGTTTGAATGTTCTACACAATGCGTTCATTCGTGTTTCGCTATTGAGATGTACGTGGGTATTGGTCCCCAAGTACATTTTGTGTTTTCAATATTATTATACATACTAATGAAAGTTCTATGTTTCAGGGAGTCGATGGAGCGTCAGTGCGTGATGGATGTGCTTATCATGAAAATATAGTCGTTGCAGCGCAAGAGGAAGTGGAGACATGCACACACGAGTCGGAGCAACAGCGTCCAGATGTTGAAGTTCGAGGCAAGAAAGTTTCAAAGAAAAGAAAGCAAAAGAAGGTTAGTGTCCTGGTCACTATATTATGTTGTTTTTCACTGTTAATAGTTCAATACTGTAAGTTGTGTTTAAACTGAACATCCCTTTTCCAATCTGTCCTCTAGTTGCGAGTGGGTGTACGAACTAGATCTACACAGACAGTGAAGCGAACGAGAGATGTTGCTCGTCAAACCTTTTGGCAGGGACTTGAGACTGGAGATGCATCGTGCCAATGGGAAGAATATGAAGTGATTGACAACGGAGCTATACCACCACCAGCCATTGATAGTGAATGTCCTCCTGGAAGTTCGGATGCAGTCGGAGATCAATTCACAGAATCCACACCCACAAAAGCTAAGACCGCGAGAAAGTTGAAGAAATTGTTTTATTCTCCCATCGCCGGAGAAGGAACAGATGTTGCAATGGAAGAGAATGAAATGGACGACAATGAAACACCATCAATATCACTGAACATAGCGGAAGACGATATCAGAGATTGTACCTTTCATGTGAGTGACATGTGCTCAACGTTACAGGCCGAACCAGCTGGGATGCAGAGTGACAGTATAAGGAAAGAGGCCAAATTCATTGTATTCGATAGTTGTTTGATGGATATTATTATGCTGAAATGTGGGCATTCGGTTGGTGGGGAAGTATGTGGGGAGCCATTGATTAATGTGACTCGTGCAATTCGAGGCACTAACCTTAAAATACATGCCACCTGTACACAATATCATCCGTTCTCATGGTCTGCACAACCCATGCTGGGGCAACTGCCAGCAGGCAATCTACTTTGTGCAGCGGCCGCACTTTTTAGTGGTTCAAGTTTTAAAAAGTTAGAGTATTTCTTTCAGTTTGTGGGAATCCATTTCATTGCGAAAACTCAGTTCTACAAATACCAAACCGATTATCTATTTCCAGCCATTAGCGAAGCTTGGAGAATGGAAAAAATGTCTATTGAAAGTACATTCGCGGGCAAACGGTTCAGGCTAGCCGGTGATGGACAGTGCGACAGCCCAGGATTTTCAGCCAAGTACTGCACCTACCACTTTCAGGACATGGAAAGTAAGAAAATTGTGAGTTCGGTGGTCGTGCAGGTGTCACAAAGTACCTCCTCAGTGGCCATGGAGAAAGTAGGCTTTGTAGCATCATTGCAAGAACTACAATCGCGGGGAATGGTGATCGACCTGATAGCCACGGACAGACACGTTTCAATTGCCAAGACAATGAGAGAAGAGTACAAAAATATAAATCACCAATTTGACGTATGGCATCTTGCAAAAACAATCAATAAAAAAATGTCGGCTGCAGGTAAAAAAAAAAGATATGCAAGGTATTTCACAGTGGTCCAAGTCAATCAGCAACCATCTTTGGTGGAGCTCAAAAACATGTGAAGGGTCGTTGGAAATTCTACTGGAAAAACGGCGGTCAGTAATGCTACACTGTACCAACGTTCACCGTTAACATGGCCATTTGTCCACAGAGGAGGCACGGAAGAAGAAGTGGTTGATTCCTTCATCACCCACTCACAAAGCCATTGAAAAGATTGTATTTGATAAAACTATAACAAGAGATTTGAGAGGACTCACGGAATTCTGCCACACAGGAGATTTGGAGGTGTTCCACAATATGTGCCTAAAGTACAGGCCAAAACGATTGCATTTTGGCATGGAGGGCATGATAAATCGGACTCTTCTAGCGGTCTTGGCACATAACCATAATGTTGGCCGTCAACAAAGTAGGACGACCGGAACTTTAGGGACGCTTCGCTACAATAAGGCCTTCACTAAAAGAAGTAAACAATGGGTGATCAAACCAGTGTTTGAGGATATGCAATTTGAGTTTATTGAGAGACTTATTGTTGATGTCCTAGACAGGCACATACATGGAGTTGTGAACGAACCTGTGCAGGGGACAACTGCATTGCCACCCAACACTGCCTCTGTTCCATGTCCACCTAAAGCAGAGCTCATTGAGAAATACACATCACGGTTTAAATGATTGTAATTTGATTGTCTGTTCTCTCGAGTCTCCTCATGTTGCAGGCCCATTGAATATGTGTATCTATGTAATGTGTAAATAAAAGTGATTGCTCAGTGTACATGCAATGTGTCTCTCCACCCTTGCCCCTCCCTTCACCGTGCAGTAGTGCGAACCACCCGGGTGTCACCTGTGACTTTGCTCTCGAGTCTCCTCATGTCGCAGGCCCATTGAATATGTGTAGCTATGTATTGTGTAAATAAAAGTGATTGCTCAGTGTACATGCAATGTGTCTATCCAACCTTGTTCATTTGCGCATTAAATTAAACCAAACAGTATTATAAATCATTTTTCAAAAAAATATAGAATGTCTCCGTATATATGGTTCTCTGGGGCTGCAAAGCACGCAGACAAAATGCAAAGATGGAGTGTAAATTTCAAGTCCTGTGAGATGGCCTTACACTGAATGTAGCTAACTAGGAATGTGTGCTCGTTCAAAGTGAAGGTCAGCTGCTTTGATTTTTTGCTCGGGTGCCGGAATGGCCCACGACTCAGTATAAGGTTCTATTGTTATTTGACCTTGACAGGCCGGGACCATCCCGAAAGACTTCTTTTTGGGGGTGTGGTGCAATAACGTAAGAAACTATCATGAATAAAATTTCAGAAACGATAGCCATTTGATGTTCGTTCATTAGAAGAAATAACGTCGGCATAGAAGGAGTGGTATTTCGGGGCTGCCCTACGCACAGACACAATGGAAAATGCAAATATAATGTAAGTAACTCTTTAGATGAGTTTATACCGCAATTTAATTACTATACAGTAGCTTTAAAGACGGGTTAAGTTGTACTTGTTCGTTCTATGTGGCATATTGTTTTGTACCGCGCACTATCTTGAGGAGAACCATCTCCTTTTACGGAAGCACCTCAAAACCTTCCTCTTTGCTTCTGCTTTCTCTCTCCCTCTCCCCTGCTACAACTGGTCCACTGTCTGCGACCTCGGTCC
The DNA here is from genome assembly GCF_040938575.1 of Ambystoma mexicanum. NCBI lineage: Eukaryota > Metazoa > Chordata > Amphibia > Caudata > Ambystomatidae > Ambystoma > Ambystoma mexicanum. The sequence goes on from NC_090933.1 coordinate 1,042,674,224, forward strand.
TAGGCCCTTCCACTCTCCACCTGCACTGCCTCCCTGTCAACCCCTGCACTGGGGGACTGTCTCAATATCCTACAGCCCCCCCTTGCAAATGCCATATTATATCATATCAGTGACGAAGTGGTCCACTGGCGCTCAGGCGGCTCTGAAAAAGGCGGAGGAGAGGGGGTGGGTTACTGGAAATGACGTATAATACCCAGTTGCACTGTCCTAGCTATGAAATAATTTCCCGACCTAATATATAAAATGAATAATTTTAATAAAGATCTGATGGTGAGACTAATTTCATTTTTTATGTTTTTAAAACAGGTACATCCTTCATTATTGTCTGTGTCACGAGTACCAGACACCGGCAGATGGTTTCTACAACCGCCAGTTGCTTCTCCGCGTGAACAACGTTACCACCCTGACCATTTTATGGGACGATCGCCAAGTACAAGTATGCCCTTACGCGGTACTAACGGCTAGATGCAACATACATACCGTTGTGGTGGCCTAGTGCCTAGTTGTTGGAACAGCCATGCGATTATCAGTGCGACCGAAGAGCTTATTTTATCGTAAACCAACACCCTGTGTACTGCACACGAACTATTTTGGATCGAGAGCAAAGAAAAATGCAAATCGCTGAATATTCTCTAAACATTTGATGTCCAATAAATGTACTTTACCAAATTTACAATCTTGCGGTTTGATTTAAAAGTACAGTTTCATATTCCGAATTGTGGCGCGCTGTGTTGTGAGCTGATCTGTGTTGGTTTCCGGGTTCTGTGTGGAGTAGCATAGAAGACGCCTGGGCGCGTTTGCCTACGCAGCACAGTCACGTCACGGATAGAGGTGGGGAATATGAATGTTTTCATAAAGTCTGTTTCAGGGGCGGGGGATATGATTTAGTGCCGCAAAGGCAGGTGAGCCAGTTAGATGGGGGGAAATGATAGGATTATCACAAAATGGCGGCTGATTTCGAGTGCGTTAATGGACGAAAAGTCGGGTAAGGTCCATAGGAAAGTTTTCTACGATCTACCGATTTATGCTTAAAAACGCATGGCCGAACCGTAGGGACAATAAAAAAAAAGTCCCGGAACTATCCTTTAAGATATTCTATGGGGGACTCTACTTCGTTAATTTCACACTAGCGAGTGCTTAGTTTTAAAACTTTGGATACCAGCTTCATTCTTTAATAAAAGCTGCTGTAGTATTTCAGTCAAGACAAGCTGAGGGAACACCACATGTAATAGTTTTCTTGTTACCAAGAAGCACGTGGATGCAAAAGCAAAAGACATGCCTCGAGTAAAGAGTACTTGAAAAGCAGGCTAGGTTCTTACTGGAGCAGCACAGCCAACTTACTTGTAAGGTATAGTTAAAAATGAGACAAAGGGCACACTGTGAAGGTGTCATGGAATATAGAAACCAGCTTCTATTAGCTTATACGTCCTGTGGCAAGTGAATTACAGAGAGCAACACATTACAGACATCCTTATCCTATTTTAGTTGAAACAAAAAAAAAAAAAAAAAAAAAAAAAAATTATATATATATATATATATATATATATATATATATATATATATATATATATATATATATATATATATATATAGAAACGGAGCAATTGACTTTGGCTTCCATAAACGCAGCAAATATTTGCTCAAATATTTGCTAAAAAACAGGCATTTCCCTTGAGCTTGTCCAAGGATTCTTCATGCACCCACCTGTCCCATCATAGTCTCCTTGTACTGTTTTTTCTGCGTCACTTTGATGGGAGGCAGTTTAGTCACGGCAGACACCAGGAAGTTCATGAGAAGATCTTCACAATTGGCTAGTTGGTCCACCATGCTCTTCAGACTTGCAGGCAGATAATTTGTGTAAAGGTAGTGATAATATCTGAAAATGCAATCAACATATCAGACGTGCAGTAGCAACAGTAGAAACTGTCTGGAAACATTTGAAAACCTATATGCAACATAAAAGAATCGGTGACCTGGAAATCATTTTATAAACAACCCATGTAGATGTTTTGTGCTACAAGAAAACCAAAGTGCAAACCTTTTTGCAAAGGTAATATTTTTAACCCATGCATACTGCAGCAGCAGCTACACTTCTACTTTTCATATGTGAAATGTGCACAGTGATGCCATGCTCATCTATTTAGGCTCGGGTGCTTCTACCTCACATCACATGTCTCCCCATCCAGCTTTCACAAGGGGAAGACGCCAAAAGGGCCTATAGTGTTTTTGTACACAGTAAACTGCAAAAGTATTAGCATAATTGACCTAAAAATATTTGACCTAAAACATTTGATCGAATTTGACCTTTTTTGGTCAAATTTAATTAAATATATATGGGGTGGGTAAGCGTATAGATTAGGTTGAGGGAAAGTGGGTGGGGGAGGTTGTGAGGGGTCTCCCCCCACACTGTAGACTGAAGAAAGGTCAAATACATTCGATCAAATGCGATTAGGTCAAATGCTTTAGGGCAAATAGACCCAAACCAACTGCAAGTACCTAATGTGTGACATGTACGCAGTCAATTAGTTCTGGGTGAAAGCTGAGCAGCCAATCTGGTAGTTCACCGGTAATTATCTACCGATAAATTCCCACATCAGAGCAGTTCACTGGCTGCTGTAATTTGACCCCAACCACATTACTGCCTTCTCCCCACCCACGGGAAACATCTCTTTCCCATACGCATGCCCCATGTCTCCCTGCCACTTATTGATCACAAGCACAAATCCACCATCTTCTGACAACGAACCTTACAGTGAGAACATGAAGAATCCACAGACCTTCCTCTCCCCTGGAGTTGCCGTCTGCCATTTCCATGGATGCAGTCTTTGTTTTAAGGAAACAAAGGGGCCCTTAGGAGTCCCGGTCTTCTGGGGTGCTAATGGAAATATGGACACATTTGACAGGCTATACCTGTTGGTAACAGTACTGCCCATGTGAAGGTCCTCACTCCACCGAGTTATCATCGGTGCCTGCGGCAGGCCAATTCCACTTGGTATGGCAGTCAAAAACACCATTCTGGTCTAAATAGTTTGTAAAAGTGCCAATTCTAAAAGCGTATGTGGAAACGTAGCGGGTAATATCAGAAACATCGAAAACCTATGGTTGTGTACTTTCCAAAGATAGAATAAGCTGAATGTTTGTCTGGGAATGGTAACCCAAACAGCTGCAAGGACCTGTGGGAATTTCTACTCTTAATTGTTTTTTTATATCTATGGTTTAGATCTGCCGTATTCTCTTCTTTTGAAAAAATAATACTGTGATTCAAAGTAGTACAAAAGTTAGTAAAATGTTTTGTTCCAAAAAAAGGTGAAGAAAAGGCCTATGAAATGTATTTCCAAAAGATGCACACAAACTGCCTGAACCTCGCCCCCAAAGGAAAAATATACATCAACTTAACTGAACTATATGCTTGCAGATAGCATAAGCAGTGAGCATGGGGTAAAGAGATCAGTTAAATGTAAGGACGGAAGCAACAGGAAAACCTCCCCTTAGTCGGTACAATATAAGGAAATGTCAGTCATAACGAGTGGGGAAAACATCTGTTACACATGTGAGAAGAGTAAACTTGTCAACGCAGGCTCACAGAACATTTTTTTTCGGGTGAAGAATTTGGCTGTCAGAATTCAGGTGTGCGGCGGTGAGAGGAATCAGTTGAAAAGAAAAAGGCGAGAGGGCAAAAAGTCACATGAATCACAAACACTTTGTCAAGCACCAGCAAGCGTTTATGTAAACCTTTGAGTCAGGTGGTGCACTGGTATACATCTTTTTGGTGCAAGGAGTTAATGTCAGTCAATAATCCCAGGTATTTGATTATCTTCGGTCATCTTTGATAACTGAGCTTGAGCCCAGCCCTCCCTACCATGAGACCAGGCTAAGAGCGTGCACATTACCTACGGACAGACCTTGGGCTCAATTGAAGAGACTGATGTCACAGGGATTTTATACTTGCATCCTATAACTGTTTTCCTTACTTGTGGTAGATAGCAGCTCCGGTGAGTACCATGGAATAATCGTTCGTCCACTTGGATGTGTAGCCCCATCTCTCTTTCGTACTGTCCCAAAAGTGACTGCGTGCAGGGTACCCAACAATCCGCTCTGGAAAGCTCTGCCATACTGTAAAGGCAAAATCCACCTGCAGATGAAAGGAAAAAGAGTAAAAGGAGCGCAGAAGGAAACCCTAAATAAAACATTACCCACCAGCATAGTCTTTCAATCAGTCCTGGCCAAACTGCAAAACATTTACACAAGGACCTCAAAATGGTTTAAGTTACTTAATTGTTCTCCAGCATGGGTCTGTCATGGATTCACATTCTCATGAATATACCCTGTTGTCAGGCTGGACTCCTCAGTAAAGAAAAGTTTCACTTTCGATTTAAAACTATTTCCCCTCTAAACCAATAATGTCCTCTGTGTCACACTGCCCCCATCCAAGGATAGTCTTTCCCTAAGCTCCACCGCTGGTGGCCATCTTCAGATTTGGTAAGCACGTAAAGTAGCACTATGAACGAAGAAGAGCCACAGAGGGGAAGGAGGGAGAGTTTGCATGTGAATCCATGCCAGACCCATGCTGGAAAACAATAGTTGCAGGCAAATAAAAAAAAAAACGAGCATGGGGTCTGGCATGGATTCACATGCTCATGAATAAAAATTACATAGCAGTACATATACACAACTACAGGAGTGTTTAATGTTTACCCTGTTCCAGGGATAAACACTTACCCATGGAACAGACTCATCTCAAGTGACCAGGTTGTGCAGCACCGCTTGGCCGACTCAGGCCTCCTCCATGGAATTCCTGTTGAAGCAGAAGAACCTCGTGAAGGTGAGCGTAGACCTCCAGAAAGCAGCCCCGCAGATGTCGAGAAAGGGGAACACCAGAGAAACGCTGTTGCTGCTGCGATGGCTCTGGTGGAGTGGGCTCTCTGCCGGCCCAGGAGGGGCCGTTCAGCCAGTCGATAAAATTGCATGATTCAGCCGGACAACCACCTGGAGATGGAAACCTTCGACAAGGCCCTTCCATGACTCACAGGCCCAAAATTAGCAAACAGCTGAAACCTCTTCCGAAAGCTCTTCTTGCGGACCACAAAACTTCATGGCACAAGCAACATTCCAGTGAATGCAAGGCCCTCTCCGCTGGCAAGGACAGATTCGGGAAGAAGACGGGCTACACCAAAGGCTCATAGAAGTGGAACTCCGACGGCACCTTTGGCATAAAGGTGGGGTGTGTATGCAGTACCACCTTTGAAGTGTGGAAGGAGAAGTACGGCTGCTTGCACGACAGGGCCTGGATGTCTGACCCAGCTGGCTGAGGTGATCGCCACGAGGATAGCGGTCTTCTACAATAGAAACTTGAGCGGGGTCTGATGCATCGGCTCAAAAGGAGTCCCACTGAGCTTAGTCAAAACCACATTGAGCTAGCTTCCAGGAGCCTTCAATGGTGGAAAATCCCTAAGAGCCCTTTGAAGAACTCCCTGATGAGTCTGTGCGACCACAGAGAAGGCATAGCCCGGTGCCCTGGTGTAACGGGATAAGGCGGCGGTGCAACGTCATTACATCGCCAGGTATCATTTTCGCAGTTTTTGCCAAAAATGTTAAGCCGGAAAAATTTCCTAAAGTATGGGGGGTAGGGGAATAAGGGTATATAAGAGCCAGGGGGTGTGGGGAATAGATACTAGATAATAGCAAAGGAGAATTTGGGGGAGCCCCCCCCCCCAAATGAACAAGTTACTTACCAACTGTAACGTTCTTCCACTGGATGTTCCTCCCACGTATTCCTCATCTTATGATATTCGTATCCTGCCAGCTTCGGAAAAAATTCGAGGTTGTGGCGTCGATGTCCCTCGACTGGCTCCGTACCATGTCGACGTCACCATCAGTATAAGTAGCTCGTGCCGCGCCCGTTGGCTTCAGTTCTGTTTTTTCGAGGAAATATTCGAGGAACACCCAGGCGTGCCTCATGACCGATACTCTTCATGAGAGGAAAGTAAGAAACGTAAACTGTACTGCAGGGTAGGATGGGAGGGGCGATGAGGAATACGTGGGAGGAACATCCAGTCTAAAAAACGTTACAGTTGGTAAGTAACTTGTTCTTCGAATGGATTGTGTCCTCCCAAGTATTCCTCATTTTATGATAGACTCCCATAGCAGTGGTCATTTTGGAGGTGGGAATACTAGTTCCTGTTCTCATGGATGGAATAAATTACCGCCTTGGCAAATAAACCCTCATTGGAGGAAGAGGCATCTAAGCAATAATGCTTGATGAAGGTATGCATTGAGGCCCATGTTGCAGATGAACAAATATCTGCTGCACAGACTCCCCTCTTCAGAGCCGCAGAAGTAGCCATCCCCCTAGTGGAATGGGCTCGCAGCCCATCCGGTGGGTCTTTTCCCACCAATCTGTAGCACTCAATTATAGCCAGAATGATCCAGCATGATAGTTTGTTTTGTCACTGCTAATCCTAATTTATGACCTGTATAACCCACAAAAAGTTGGTCATTTTGATGTAATTTTGACATTCTTGAAATGTAAAAACAGAGCCCTTTTGGGGTCCTGTCTATGCAGTCTCTCTTCTTTGCCCAAATGAGGAGGAGGATAGAATGCTGGTAATATGATTTTTTTGTGACAAGTGGAAGTCAAACTACTTTTGGTAAGAAAGATGGTTTAACCTTAAGAACCCCTTGTAAAAAAGTAGTATATGGAGGTTTAAATGAGAGAGCCTGTAGTTCACTAACCCTGCGGGCTGATGTTAAGGCCACAAGAAGGACAGTCTTCAATGTTCGAAGCCTCAAGGGACAGGAGTGCAGAGGCTCAAAAGGTATACAAGTTAGAAACTTAAGTACTAGATTTAAATCCCAAGTTGGGACTGGAGGGTATACATTAGTAAGCCCTTTAAGGAATTGAATTATCAATGGAATTTTGAAGTAAGAACCCTCTTCCGAGAAGCGCTTGAAAATGGACAGTGCAGCTAGATAACCTTTAATAGTTCCGATCTGGAGCCCCAGATTGGCTAGATGCAATAAGAAAGAGCACCATTGGGGTGCCACATTGAAAAGGGTCCACATCCTTATCTTTGCACCAGTTACTGAATTTGTTCCAACGACACCGGTACAAGGATTTTGTTGCTGGCCTTCTGGCCGAAAGCAAAATCTCCATTACGTCATCCGGAAGATCCCAATCCTTGTATCTCAACCTCTCAGAAACCATGCGTGAAGGTTGAGTGTCTTGACCTCTGGCTGGAGAACCCGAACTTTGTCTTGCGAGAGAATATCCTCTTTTTGGAAGACGTATTGGAGGGCAGATGGACATGTCCAGAAGGTCCGGGTAGCACGTCCTCCTGGCCCAATCCGGGGCAATTAGGATCATGGTTTTCCTGAACTTTCTCAACCTCCTGATTACTTGAGGAATCACGGGGACTGGAGGAAACTCGTACAGAAGTGGAAACTTCCAGTCCACCACAAACGCGTCTCTTAGAGCTCCTCTCGGAGGAAATTCCCTTGAGCAGTACTGTTCGCACTTCCGGTTTACCGTGGTCGCGAACAGATCCACTTGAGGGGTTCCCCAAAGGGCAAAGATCTCCAGAAGGACTTCCTGAGCTAGGTCCCACTCGTGGGAGACTCTGATCTACCTGCTCAGAGCATCTGCCACCAAGTTCTGCTCTCCGGCTAGGTGAACTGCCAATAGAGAGATTCTTTCTCGTATTGCCCAGAACCAGAGCTGCATTGCCTCTCTGCACAGTGGTAGTGACCCTACACCACCTCTCTTGTTGAGGTAGTACATGGCCACCGTGTTGTCCGTCATTATCAGGACATTCTTTGCCTGTACAGAGGGGAGGAAGGATTTCAGTGCTAGTCTGATTGCCCTCAGCTCCAATAGGTTGATGTGTAGTAAGGAGACCAACGACCGCTTGTCAGATCGTTGGTATGGGCTCCCCACCCAGTGAGTGAGGTGTCCGTTACTACTGTTATATGGCCATGGTTGCCAAAAAGATTCTACCTTGAGGATGATGTTGTTGCAAGCCCACCACAGTAGATCCTGAGCAACTGCGCTCAGGACTTGCAGAATATCCGACATATTCCCCGACAACTGGGACCACTGAGTTATGTGGGCCCATTGAAGGGATCTCATTCTCAACCTGGCCTCTGGCACCAGAAAAATGCAAGATGCCATGAGGCCAAGCAACCTCAGAAAATCGAAGGCTGGCAGATTCTGGGCATTCTGGAACTTTGTTACCATCTGCAGAATGTGGAGAGCTTTCACCTCGGGGGGTGAGGCTCTGCCCGAGGAAGTATCCAAAACTGCTCCGATAAACTGGAGCTTTTAGGATGGTATAATGTGAGAATTCCTGAAATTAAGGGAGAAGCCCAGTTTGTGAAAGAAGTGACAGATGATCAACAGATGTTCTTGAGCTTGTTCGGGAGAATGCGCTCTGAACAACCAATCATCCAGGTATGGGTAGAAGTGAATCCCCCTCTCCTGAGACTCTTTGCCACAACCGCCATCAGTTTGGTGAAAACCCTCGGGGCGTAGGTCAGCCCGAATGGCAAAACTCGAAAAACTGAGAACCGCCAACAGCGAACCTCAGATACATTCTGTGCTTGGGATTGATTGGCAAATGAAAGTAAGCATCCTGAAGGTCCAATGATACAAACCATTCTTGGAGTTGGATAGCCTGAAGGATCTGAGAAAGGGCTACCATCTTGAACTTGTTCAAATTTCTTAAGTCCAAGATGGGTCTCAATCCTCCGTCCTCCTTTGGAATGAGAAAGTGGGGGGGGGGTACCAACACTTGTTCCTCTCCGCTACAGGTACCTGTTCCATTGCACCTTTCTCTAGCAGGGTTAAAATGTCCTGCAACAGGAGCAGATTTGGAATTTTGACAAAGTTGGTTCCCGGTGGATGGTCCTGAGGCCTTTTCAGGAGGGGAAGGCAGTAAGCTTGAGCTACTGTCTCCAGTGCCCAAGCATCTGAAGTAATGCCCCGCCATTCTTTCAGATGCTGAGATTCTGCCTCCCACCATGGTTTTGTGTGATAAGGCTTCAGAAAGATTTGTTGGCGGCTGCAGGAGTGGTTGAGGGCAAAGATGCCGTTCCTGAGGCTGGTTTTGCACACTTTCCTCGTCCACCACAAGCGACATTTCTCTTGCCTCTTTGAATGGCCTGTCCTCTTCCTCTACCAAAAGAGTAGTTGTTACGCTCACCTGGTATCCACGGGCGCGTCAAACGATACTGGATGGAGGTCTAAGCACTATCCAGGATGCCTCTCTGCTTGGTTATGTGCCAGAAGTTGGGTAGCGCCTATAACAGGAGAATGGAGGGTTAAGATACTGGTTTTGTGATGGTGGACTCCCACCTTCCTCTGGTCCAAATCCCCTCCCTTGGGGGTTATTGCTCACCTTAGGTTTTTGAGCATTGAACTCTCCATCCTGCGTCTCTGTGCAGGGGCGCGTGGTTGGTGTGGGCGTTCTGTGGACCTAGTTGCTACACTGGTCCGTGTGCCCTTACGTCGGGTCCAGACCAGCTGTGACTCAGACACTGCTTGCTGTCTTCCAGGTGAGTTGATGTCTTTTCCATCTTTATTCTGTCTCTTTCCCTCTGTTTTCTCTGTCTTCTCAGCATCTTGCTCCACTACGCTGTTCCCTAACAATGTCTTTGTTTTTACAGGGATTGAGTTGCCAAGCTGATGGCGAAGACCACGGTGAGTTATTGATGTGGAGCGCTGCGCTGTTTATTGGTGTTAATTGCTAACCTGTGTTCTCTTCTCTTCTTTGTGCAGGTTGCAGTGATGTTCCGGAGTGATGGGCGATCGAAGCGCTGCTTGCCCAGGTAAGTGCTTTGTTAATGCTGACCTTGTTCCTTATCCCTTGCAGGTTGCAGTGAAACCCGGAGATGGGAGAGGTAAGAGAAGCAAAGGGTGCTGCCAGGACTCGTTGCTTGGCCAGGTAAGAATTGTTATTAATGCGGTCCTTGTTTCTTTACCTTCGCAGGTTGCTGCAAACTCCGGAGATAGGCGAGGTAAGCGAAGCGCAGGATGCATTCAAGGCCGGTTACTTCACAGGTAAGTGTTCTTGCTCGCTAATGCTGTTCTTGTTCTTCCAGGTAATTAATGGAATCCGGATCAGGGCTTCAGGATCGGGCCACCAGAGAAGCGGATGAGCGGGAGCTGGACACGGTGAGCATTACGCTGCAGGAGTGCGGAATAATGCGAAGCGTGTTCTGTTTGGGTGTGGTTTAAATAGCCTAGGCCAAGTAGTTCCAGGCCAGGTAGTTCCAGGCCCAGCCACACCCAAAACACTAGACCGCATGGCTTGGTTCTAAATAACTGAGCTGTGTAATAGGCCTCCATGGTGGATTAAGGTCCAAAACTGGTATTGCTTTATTCCTGATAACGAGCCTGGCGCCAAAGGCCAGGACTGACTCAATGTATGTTTCTGATGGAGTTTTAAGGCCCTTGGGGTCGGTGTGAAGGGGCTTTAGCCCCACTGCTGCCAGGGGGCTGTTATACCTGAGAGGGTCAGGGGGGCATGGATCCTGACAGTAGTACCGAAAAGAACGACCTCTCCAGGAAGATGTGCTCAAATAAGGTTTCCGAGGCTGTCGCATGGAAGTGCTAAGAGATTTAGCTGCCGCTTTTGAGGTCTGTAGTTTTTCTAAGCTTTCATCAGCTTTACTACCAAACGGCCTCAAGCCATCAAAAGGCATGTTGAAGTCTGACCTGCACATCTTGTGCAAACCCAAACTTCCCCACCCACGCAAATCTGCGCAACACTGCTTGCAGCCATGGATCTGCCAGTCCAGACTGGAGACATTGCCTCCTTTCCGTCTGACAATATTCAGGAAGCCTCCCCTTTCCTCGCCTTCCGGAATATGTTCAGCCGCCGCCGAAATGCAGTCCCACAGGGTATGGGTGAACCTGGCCAGGGTACAGATGACATTAGTTAACTTGAGAGCCAGGCTACCCGAAGTAAAGACCTTACGGGCCCAAGCATCTACCTTCTTATCCTCTCTATCTTGGGGGGATAGATGGATATGCTGTCTGTCTTGAGGAAGTTGCAGCCTGAATATCCAGACTTTCTGGAGTGGGATGCCTGCTTAAATAATCAGGATCAGAACTAGAAGTTCTATACTTCTTAGGACAATTACTGTTTACTGCAGCAACAGTATCAGGAACTTCCCCTTTTTTTCTACAGTTCTTTGAAGTGCCCTATGGAAGGGGAGAACTGGATCCTTCTGGGGGCTCTGATCAAGTATGTCAGTCATGTCATATCCTGATTAAAAGTGGGTGAGGCTCTACCCCAGCCCATGTATTCCACCACTCTATTCATTAAACTCCTGTACCCTGAACCTGCATGTTCTGTAGGGTTAGGTCTTGCAAACTCCAGCTCAGGTGACGTATCAATGCCTCTAGCAGAGTGAAGGGTATCACACAGGTCTCTTATTTTTGATTCTGGATCAATTAATTCTTCTGGGACCTCTTTAGTATATTGTACTCCAAAAAGGAGATACCACCTCTTCTTCAGAGCCACTTTCTTCAAAAATAGAAGACAGACTTAAAGAAGTCCAACTTAGGTAAAGGAGTAAATCTGTTTTCGTGTTCATGAGTTTGGGTCGAAGGAATCGAAGGAACCTTTGATGGTATCGAAGGAGTCTTTGAGGACACTGATGATGTCTTCGACAAAGGTGTCGAAAAAGCTTTTGGCTTCGATGTCGAAGCCGCCGATGGCGTCGACGAAGTCGAGAGTTTCAACGACTTGTTTTTTATACTGTATCGGGGAAACTCAATTCGAGGAATCGGCAACGATTTGACGTAGACTCGAGTCTTACGAGTTTCACCCATACTACTGGGTTTTACCACTGTAGTTCCCGACTTCCCTGTGTCATCCGACGGAGCGACCGGGGTCTGGCTCTTTTGAGGCTTGAGGGGGTGGAGGCTGCATTCTCAAAGACCTCCATCTTCCTTCTAAATTCTTCCCATTTTCTTGGGGAATCCGACTTAGTTGGCCATCGTACCAATTCGGTAGATGTATCGGAGGAGGAAGAGGGAAATCTATGTCTCCTCTTAACCTTTTTTGAAGAGGAAGATGAAGAGCGTCTCGATCTACTACGAGATCTCAGTGTTTACGACTATCCAATTCTTTCGAATCGTTCAAATTTCTATGTCTTTTTGCTGAGGCCTTCGAGGAGGCCTTAGAAGCTTCCCGCCCCACCGCCAGTTTACCTTTCCTCTCACAAAGAGCCTTCTCAGTCATCGACTGACAGGAGCTAGTGTCGCCGGTTCGATGGTCTAAACCTAGGCACCAAAGACAAACACAGTGAGGATCTGTAATCACATCTTTGATCCGCAGTCGATACATTTTTTGAACCCCGTCTTGGGATTAGAAGGGGTGGAAGAAAACATTTTTAGAAGAAAATGTTGAAGCGTGCCGTTCGAGAGCGAAGAAATCGGAAAAACAGAACTGAAGCCAACGGGCGCGGCACAAGCCATTTATACTGATGGTGACGTCGACACGGTACGGAGGCCGTCGAGGGACATCGACGCCATGACCTCACACACAACGCCCTCTGCCGAGAATTTTTTTTCCGAAGCAGCGAAGCTGGCAGGATACAAATATCATAGGATGCGGAATACGTGGGAGGTCACAATCCATTAGAAATATATATTTTTTAAATCAATGAGGTTTTTCGGCTGGAAATTTTCACCAAAAAACTCTGCAAAAACACCCGACGATGTAAGAACATAGAACCATGGCGGCCAGTTGCACCTTGAGGCAGGCATGAGCTAGTCCAGCCTTGGCCAAGGAAAGCAGATTTGGTAAGAGCTGCAAGGCCGTGAAACACAGAGGGATAATATTCTGAGCCCAGTACCACACAGAGAAACACTTCCACTTAGGACCGTAGCATGACAACATTGAAGAGGCCCTAGTCTTGGCCAGGATGTCCTTACACTCTGCAGGTAAAGCATGTCCAAACTCTAGGGCTGCAGGAGCCAGGGCCGGAGGTTCAGTGACGCAGGGTTGTGGTGCAGAATCGCTCCTCCCTCTCGGACAGAAGGTCCGGAAGTAATGGCAGCTTGATGGATGGAACCTAACCATCCGACATAACTTAAATGTCTCTGCGCAACCCTAGGCTCTCCCCTTCAGCAGTTAGCCATACTTTGGGTTTTTTCCATTCTCTAGGTCCCCTCATTTGCGGTTACTATAGTACTGTGATCTGTGTCCCTCCTCTCTAGGTCCCCTTCTTCTTGGTTACTGTTGTACTGTGTCCCATTAGTCTCTCTCCACTCTCTGGTATTTCACCCACCATGGTTAGTGTTGTACTGTCCCCACTAGACTCCCTCCCACTCTCTAGGACCCCACCCCGCTGGGGGTACAGTTTGTACTGTTGAGTGTACTGTTGTGTCCCCCCCCCACTGCGCACCCTACATTGCACTGCACAGGGCTGTGCATCTCTCCTCTTTCGGTCCCTCCCCCTCCTACTTCCTCCATGCACTGTCTATGGTGCGTTACATCTCCCCCCATCTTCTCTAACTGCTACTTTATCTCTTACCCTATCCCTCTCACTAAGTCAGGAAGGAACATCCTGGTCTCCAACCAAGGCCTCCCTATCGCCGATACCTACATCAGTGCCTCCTCCAGACAGACCCTTACTGACATCCTCTTTGTCCTTCCCGCTCCAGACCTTTCATATGGTCTCTTCTCTTTCCTCCTCTCCCATTAATGGTGTCACTTGGTGGGAGGTCCTCTTGGCCTCCTTCCACTCCTCCAAGACCATCATTAAGGTCCATCTGAATGGCACCGTCTCAGTCCAGAGCCCTTAGCCCAATCTCCTACTTTTCGATAGGTGTCTCACGCGGCTTCCTTCTCCTGCGAATCCTACCACTACCTCTCTGGCTCCTCAGCCACAACTTGGTTCCACCGTCTCTCTGGCACCCTCCTCCTCTCTGGCTACCTTACCACCTCTGCAGGGCTTTCCTCCACAGAAGACTTAAATGTGGCCACCTTCCCCACGTCGCTACACTCAATCTCTCTGCTGTCGAACACTCCTCTGACATTTGCCTCCTCCTCGAAGAACTCGACCTGAATGCCCTCGCTTTCACCGAGACAAGGTTCACGGTCATCTCTAGCAAAACAGAAATGCGATGGCTGGAAGATTTTGAATTAATCATAACCACGGCCACTGGCAACCCTCCAGACCATAGTTTTTCAGCCTGCCAAGCCATTACAGAAGGGGAAAAAAACATATGCAAATCAGGCTTGGTCCTACCCCAAAGGGGGCAGTCCAACCCAAACTGCTAGGTCACATCCCTTCTGCACGAGACCACAAACATCCCCAGACATGTTTCAGCCTTGTTGGGAGTAGCAGCTTGGGTCTCTAGGCCCGGCAGACCGGGACCCGAGTCTGGGCATCCCTGTCCCACTTGGGGTGACTTTAGGAAAAGAGAAAGGTGATGGCTGGGAGGTTTTGAATTAATCATAACCAAAGGCACGGCTCTGGACAACCCACCAGACCATTCGTTTTCAGCCTGCCAATCCATTACAGTAGGGGGAAAAACGGCCAGCTCCTTCAAGTTTTGACACTCTCCTCCCCGATGGCTACAAGATCCTCCCCGAATCCAGAACCAACCGTCCAAGAGGCAGTGCAACTAATCTTTCTGGAGTGGGTCCCTTCTTCTGCCATTCCTATGCAGGCCTACTCCTCCTTTGAAAGCCTGGTCTGCAGGCTCTCTCTCTCTTCCCTGACCTCTCTGACTGGCCACCATCTACAGGCCACCTGACCGGGTAGCCCTGCTTGCCTCAGTGGAAGCGTTTGCCCTACTTTCTCTGCTCCTCCTACGACAGCGGCTGACTCACATTGACACAGCCCTCTCTAACCTGCATCTTTTCATCTGCAACACTCAGAACTTGCTTGTCCCAGTCACGAGACTCCATCTGAAGACTACCTCCAAGTGCAAATCTTGGTATGACTCCGACCTCGCCACCCTGAAACACAAGTGCAGGGTGGCTGAGAGGAAGTGAAGGCAATCAGGCGCATCCTCGGACACTGGCCTGCTGCCTGCTCCAAAGGCAATAAAGACTCTGTTCTGCCCAAGAAGAGAGCCCACATCCAAGCAGGTGTCTCTGCATACTCTAACAGCACAACAGACCGATTTAAATCTCAGGACATCCTGTACTCCCTCTCCCTTTCTCGGGCCCCCTCTGACCGCCTCTCCTCCTCCTTTCTCCTCTTTCTCTCAGACTACACCAGACAATGTTTCTAGACAAGTCGATTTATGAAAGTGTTGTCAAAACAGGTGCTCCCCTACTCCTCCAGAACCATCAACGACCACATTGAACACCCTCACTCCAGCCGCACTCAGAAATCACTCTTCGCCACTGGATCTTTCCCCTTTCCACAAGCATTCCCTTGTGTACCCCCCCCCAAACCCCCTCTCAAAACGTTTTCTGCCGAGTCTACCTGCCTGGCAAATGATCTCCATCACTCCTTTCCTAGGCAAACTCCTGGAAAAGCTGCCCATCTCCCAGCCTACTCTCCACACTGAATCTGTTGGTTGTCTCCATGACCATCAGTCTGGCTTCAGAACAGCAAGAGGTGCAGAAACTGCTCTCCTGAAGACCCGTGAAGATCTACTTACTAACTACGATTCAAGCCTTCCTTCTGTCCTCATCCTTCTTGCTTGAGCGTTCCTCTTCTTTTGACATGGTCAATCATGCCATCCTGATCAATCGACTCCATGAGAACCTGGGCATCACGGATCAGGATCTGAAGTGGTTGACTTCCTTTCTCCTGAACGGACCCTCCAAGGTCAAACTTGGGTCCTTTCTCTCCACCAGCTCTCTCCATGTGTGGTGTTCCCCATGCTCTCACCTCTCACCCTGGCTCTTCAATGTCTACTTATCCCCTTTGGCCCCACCTTATCTCTACCTTCTCCTCTAATTTGGCAGTGTTATGCGGATGACACTCCGCTCTCCTTCAGGCTCCCCTCAGCCTCCTCTCGCTCATTCCTGACTGTCTATCCGCGATTCAGGATTGGTGCACCTCCACAGATCTCTGCCAGTAAGACTGAGATCCTTCTCACTGGGACCCCTGCTCCCACTTCCCCTCTTACTCTGGCTGCCCTTACTGGGCCCTCTTCCTTCACCTTTCTGCGAGGCAAAAAAAAAAAAACAATGTAATCTTCAAATCCACTCTCTCCTCACCTCACAGACCTTGCCAAGGTGGCCCACCACCAGCTGCACCCCCTCAGGGGTATTTTACCTTTTCTCACTTTCCCTCAGAAGCTCACTGTCTCCAGAGCCCTGGTTCTATCTAGGCCGACTACTGCAACAGCCCCTTTCTCAGTCTTCCTCCCTCTACTCTCTGCAACTAACCCAGAACAGGCCTGCAAGACTTGTCCTTGACCTCAAGCCAGGGACCATCTCTCTAGTCCTGAAATGTCCCCACTGGCTACCGGTGGCTGCAAGGAAGACCCTCTGCATCGTCCACAAGGCTTTCTGGGGCCGGGGCTCGCGCTACATCCAAATTTCTTCCAAAACGCCTTCCTTCTCAGGCAAAATGGGGTAGGCCCCTCTCCTCTGCAGGCGCCTCCCTCTGGAATAGTCTCACTGCACCTCTCAAACTTGGGCCAGACCACCCGATGTTCTGGAAGTAGATGAATACTTTCCTTTTTGCCTCTTTCTCGCTCTCCCCTGCTGCGCTGACTGGTTGCCTGGTTACACTCAGTCTCACTGTGTACCAGGCTCTTCCATGACTAGTTAGGCTCCTCCACGACTAGTCACCCCTGCACTGTCTCCGGGCCTACTGTGCATTAAGGGGGTGCAACTAACCCTAGATTCCTCTGCCTCCTTGCACTTTCACAGAGCCGTGCAGCCCTGGGTGCATTCACAGCTGCTGGATTGCACCCCCCCTCCCCCTCCTTGGCATTTCCCCCTTCTGCCTCCCCCCTGCACTCTGCGTCATCGCACTTGCACAATCTAAATGATAAGGTCTAGGATTGTTTTGTCCTCCCTCCGTCTTCCCTCCCTTGTCTTGTCACGCCTAGAAACACTTGTGTACATGTCCGTTATAAATGACATATCAGAACCGGCGACCGACGTAGCAGGTCTGGATACCAGATTTGAGCATCATCCTGAAGTGACAGTGTGTTGCTCACTCGTAGCAGGAGTGGAAATGGAGGAAACACATACAGGAAGTGCCCCTTCCCAGGGACACAAGAATGCATCCCCCAAGCTCCTCGGCTGTGGGAACCTGCTGGTGAATTTCTGACACTTGGAATGCATCGCTGTCGTGAAAAAGTCGATCTAGGGCTGACCCCATTCATGGAATAGAAGATCCACCTGGTCCTGGCGAAGCTCCCACACGTGTCAAGAGCACAGCTCCCTGCTGAGCGATTATACAAAGACATTCTTGGTGCCTCCCAGGTGAAAGGGGACGAGAAGAATGAGCCAGTGCCGCAGATCCTGGGCCCCCATGGAGAGAGCGCATCCCCGCTCTGCTTCCAGATGTAGAACACTCCTGCCGACGTCCTTAACATCATGCAGCATCTCAAAACATCCAATTGCAAAGGAGACATTTGCGTAGCCCACATCAAGATGTGCGCAGATGCCCTTGCACCTACTATCGCCAAGTTCATTAATGCCTCCTCCTCAATTCCCACACCCATGAAAGCGGACTGGGTCACCCGGGGTCCTCAAAATGCCCTCATTGGATCCCTCCCTCCCCACCAACTACTGCCCCATCACACCCGTACCATTCCTCCTCAAGATACTTGACCGCACTGCATACCTCCAACTCCAATCCATTCTGGAGTCCAACAACCTACTTGGATCATGCAAATCTGGCTTCACACCCAGACCGCTTTCCTTGACCTTAATATCGAACTCGACAATGTATGAGGTACAGGCGAGATTGCCATTCTCTTACTACTAGACCTCTGCCACCTTTGACTTGGTGGATCACAACATCCTATGCCATCACCTCACCTCCCTCTTCAACCTCTCCTCAGATGCTGCGAGCTGGACCAATTCCTTCTTGTGCCAATGCTCCTCCAGCATCTTCAGTGATTCTGCAGATCCTATCCCCGTCTCCTATGGCATCCCCCAAGGATCCTGTCTGTTGCCCACTCTCTATAACACATAAAGCCCCTCTTCGACCACCGCGACAATCTGAACATCCACTGAACAAACTTTGCCGATGACATGCAGGTCCTACTCAAACTCTCCGGCAATCATAGCCTTGATACAGCCACTATCAACCGTGTCTATAGCAATGTGCAGGCCTGGATGGCAAACTACCATCTCTGCCTGAATGACAAAACTCAGTTCATCGTCGGCTCCCTCACCGCCTTAAACTCCTAGATACCTCCTTTTTCTCATTCTCTATAGATGGCAATTTAATATCGGTCTCCAAGCATGTAAAAACCCTAAGAATTTACCTGGACGCAGAACTATCTATGCAAAAACATGTCAATGCCCTTGCCTCTTCTGGAACTTATTCAACCAAACTCATCAACTCTAGTAGGAAATTCCTCTCCACTGAAAACTGCTTTACACTAGCCAGAGCCACCATTGGGAGCAAATTAGACTATTGCAATGCATCCTAGCCAGAACCTCAGCGAAAAACCTGACCAAACTCCAACTGCTGCAGAACGCACTCCGGGCAGTCTGGGGCCTAAAACGCTCCAACCACATCACAAACTAGATTAGGCCCACTGGCTACCCATCAAAGCACGCATTGATTTCAAAACCCTTTCCATCACACATTGTTGCACCCACAACATGGCACCCTCCTACGTCAAACAGCGCATTACCACGAACACCAAACCACGCTACCTACACTCCCCTCCACCCCATCACCGACTACGCCTAGATTCAATAGAAAAAGGGTTGGTGGAGTAAGCTTCAACATCACTGCCCCCCTCTATACAAAAAGAACCCTCTGACCCCAGACTCGGAAAGAAACTGAAAACTGCTTTATTCAACAAATATGTATAAGCTGATGACATGTACTCTCAATAAAGTCTGAAAAAAATGTTTTGTAACAACATACTGTAATTCTTGTAGCACCATGATATCTCAGGGTCTTGGGCGCTACCAACAAATGCAATAAAAACAAAATGGTGGTGGTGTTGTCCGTGAAGATCCTCACCACCTTGCATCAACGGCAGGAAAGACTTGAGGGCCCAGAAGACAGCCTGAAGCTCTAGGACGTTGATTCTGCCAGCCAGAGGCCTCTGGCATGCAACTGTCCAGTATGAGCTCCCCAAAATCCTGTGATACACTAGCAGAATTCAAAGACAATTGTTATATTACCAGCTTCTGTTTTTTTTTTTTTTAAAATGGTGTTTAACAACTATGTTTCATGTTTTTATGTTGGATTGTGAACATTGGGTCAAATGAAGTGTGTTTTATGTGCTATAAAATAAACTGATATTTTTTTGCTAATCCGACCGAGTCCTCTTTTTACATATGTTTAAAAAAGATGTGCATTTAAGTTGACTTGGGCTTTGACTTAGCTCCCAAGCCTCCAGTGCTCACTCAGTTAGGTAGCTTGTGGGGTTAACCTTGTTTATTATAGTGAAAAAGGCGCAAACTAGGCCCAATCTTGGGCCTTCCGATGATAGATCTTCGATGTAGTTTGATCTTCACCGACAGCGGATCCCCGCTGCCAGTAGTTACCTCTGGTAGAATAAATCCAAAAATGGGTCAAAACTTCACATTTTACCAAAAACTCTAAATATTAGGAAAAAAAAAAAAGAGGACTTCCAACACTGGAGCGTGCAGTAAAAATCTGAAGATCGCCACCAGGGTTGGAGCTTAGGGAGAAGTCAGTTATTGAATGTGGGCAGTATGCAGAGCACACCGATTGGTTTAGAGGCAAAATACAGTTTTCACACAAGTGAAACTGTTCCTTTACTGAGGATTCCCAGTCTGACAACCGGGAATATTCATGAGAATGTGAAAACATGCCAGCTCCCATGCTGAAGAAATGAAGTTGTCGTTGATAATTTGTCCCAAAATGATTTCCATTAAACTATTCTTCTCTCCAAGTGTGATGTGTCCAAAGATTGCCATTTCCACACCTTCCCATTGTACACCTACAAGCAATGAAACGTAAATGAGCAGAAGAAAAAACGGTTCGCTAGCAAAGTACCTGCGTCTATACATCTCTGCACTGACCTTGCGGTGTCAGTTTTCCAGAGAATTGGAAAAATAAAACCAGGAACTTTGACTTTTGACTAAGAAAAGCTGTGGCGTTCTATATGGCCGTGGCCTTTGACAGGCCTCTTAAGAAGCCGCTCGGAATCGAGAGGCGGCTACACAAGAACTCGAGAGGATGCTGCGCTTCTCGCAGGGAGCGCGTTCAATAAGGCTCTTGGTAAAACACTCATTCAAAGCCTTATCAGCACGCTGCATTTTTTTTTACTGGTTCTTTATACAAAGCTTTCATGAGAAAGGCATACATATTTCCTCCCAGGTCCGACCACCTTTTCCAGTCAGGTCTTGCGGGTCTGACATTTTACCATAACATCGCAATCCCCGTGCTGCTACTCTTTAGAATACCACATCACAGAGCAACGGCGAACTCGGAGGTTTCTGTGAACAAGCACGAGGACACGCAGTCCTTTTCCAGTCCACATTCTCCAACTATCTGACCGAGGTGCCAAGGCTCGCTGCATCAATACACACGCCGTGTAGGAGTGAACGGCATATTAAGGCAGGCCCATTTCAAGGGATTTTGGGGCCTAGGGCACAGACACATTTGGGGCTGTACTTGAAGCAAAGAAAATCAGGGATTCGAGTCTGGTCGCCTACACCCCCGCAACCCCCTCTCACTGCACCCAAAGCCTGATTGGTTGACCAAAGAACACTCAAAATAAGCAAGCATACTCATTTCAACGCCCATTGGCCACATTATCATTGCTGGCATAAACATAATAACGTGGAATTTTAAGGGCAACATTAGCAGTCTGTCCATGAGGAGTGTAGCCTAGTTACACAACACATGTTAACAGTTGCAGCCATGATGAAGGTATAATATAAATACATGTTGTAGCACGGATGCAAAATATGGATCAGTACCTGTATGTGCCCGCTCCCCTACAGTATAACAAGACTCTGATTAGCAGCGTTGCGGAAGGTAAACTTTCTCATACTTGGATACAGGCCAAAGAGTGGAGGCAACAAGAAAGGTGCACATATGAAACAATACATCGCACATAGTTATTAAAAGCTATCAGGAAGGAGCACATATCTGGACCTACTTTAGAAGAGGGCCATGGTTTTCAAGTGGTGTTGCCATCAGTGAGCAAGGGAACTAATTCATTTGTGCTGTGTGAAGCAATACTATAGCTTGTCACATTTTGAGAGGCTTTTTTGAAGAGGGCACCTTGAGAACTAAATCATTCCAAAGAGATGAAAACAGAGAAATATGTAGGGGTTGAACCATTAAATGTGCGATCCTGGATAACTCACTTTGGTTAAGAGATGAATCTGGGATTTGAGCTCAGTCTGCAATTTCTGCTCGACTACATTGTTTTCCAGTTCTTAAGTTATAGCGAAGAGCAATTATTTGTGAATGTTTGACTTTCGTGAACTAAAATACACTTATGTAAATTGGATTTGGGAAGTACACCTGACCTGACCTGACAATATTTAAAATAAGTTTTACAGGAACAGGTTATGCAAAGGAAAATGATTCTAGTTCCATTGACCCCATCATCAAGGGATGTGTACAAGCACCAGAATGCCAACTGATGCGAGCCTAACCAATCTCTTCCTGTTTTTATCACTTTATTTTCGAGCTATAAAAAAATACACCACGCAGATAGACTTGCAGATGTTATTCAGTCAAATGAGTAAAACTGCAAAACTAGCTGCAGAACTCTTAACATTTTGTCAACCTCACCTGTCTAAAACCACTTCTACTCAAATGGGCTCAATGGCAAGAAAGCAGGCAATGAGCTAAATAATGCCACTAAAATGTGAAGAGACAAACCAGCAACAACGGTGTATGAGTGGAGTCTGCCAGAAGAAGTCTGTTCCTGGCATCCTCTTGGAATCAACAGCTTGCAGAGTGCATTGTTACATGACAGGGGGGTTGGTGCCCTCCAGCGTGGACGCAAGAGAAAACTGTCCCAGTTCGAAAAGAAGCAGAAGATCGTTAATCCAAGAACTGTGCAGGAAGAGAAAGCCACACCTCACAGGGGTTGAACACACGGTAAGTGAGGAACTTCTAAGGACCTACAGGCAAGGGGGAACCTCACCACCCCTCGGAATCAACAAACCAGAAACCCACCCACAGCTGGATCGGACGGGTATAAATATATAAAACAGCCTGAAACATGATTATAGTTAGGACCAAGAATCCCAGTGAAGGAATAAAGCAGAGCAAACATCTCAGAGAAGAGCCAAAAGCACGTTGACCTAGTGCAATGACATCCTGTGTGCACGGAATACTGTCTAAGTGATTCTGCATAAGAAGAAAGTACAGTAGCACTCTCCCGATGTCAAGGAATTAAAGTGGATTACCGGCTCAAACCAAAACCGAATTGGATGCACAGAAAGTAGACTGCTTGGAAAGGGATTTTCTTTTCTTCAGAAGTAGGAATGCATGTTTAATTGTCTTGTATAGCACCCCTTAAGCCATTTTTGTTTGCCTCACTTTGTAAGGTCTGCAAGTAAAGAGGGGGCTTTGTTAGTGGGATGGCCAGAGAGGTAGAAGCAAAACCTGTCATGTTGATGAGGTACCAGGGTACTGTGTGCCCGTATAGTGCTAGTGCTATGACTTCGGCAGAACGCTTGGGAGTTTGTTATCCAAATAGGAGAACCCAAGGTGTAGAGTGCGTTGTGTAAAGTTACCCAACTACTAATGCATATGTGGGTTGTGCGGGACGGCAGGTGGGTGGTGAAAGAACGAGCTGAGAGCTTAGTTACCGGTCAATAAATGCTCAGGTGCTTTCAGCTAGTTCTGTGGCAGCAGTCTGTGGGGGATGTGTGTTGAAAAAGGAGTTCGATTTAACCAGTAGGTTGAAACAGGCAAAGACAAACAGGGATACCAGATAGTATATGCTACCAGGCGGAGTAAAAAACGCTTATTTTTGCTGTGGTATTCAAAGGATTCACTTTCAATTGTGTTAACGTCCGGCCCTCCTTTTAGTCTGTCAGCCAGTTTCATGCAGGCTCCCAGAATTTCCTATGGTTAAAAGGAGTTGATTCCTTGGATTGAAGTTAAGACAATTTGGTGTACAATTGGATGGGTTCTGGTGCCAATATCGTTTTGGGATTCGTTTTATATTTATTTATTGAATATTTATATGGTGCTTATACAACAGGACAGTTTCTCAAATAAAAGCAGTGCCCATAGAGGGCGGCCAGAGTACTGGAGGGAAACGGGGAATAGGTGTCCTGATAGGAAGAAACTCAGTCTTACTGGCATTAAGACAGATCACTGGAGGCGCACCAGGATAAGATAGACAGGCAGTCCAGGATGATAGAGATTGAGGAACAGGAGGAGGGGAGCTTGAGGAAGAGTAGTGTGTCATCTGCGTAGCACTGAAAATTAGGGAAGAAGGCAGGGATCAGGTGAGCAAGAGGTGCAATGTAGATATTGAAGACACAGGGTGAGAGGATAGCGCCCTGGGCAACCCCACATGTACAGAGTGTGGTGGTGGAAGTGAAGGAGCCCTGTATAACCTGGGAGAGGTGGTCAGTAAGAAAGGAGGTCAACCAATCAAGTGCCTGGTTTGAGATACCAAAGGTATCTTGGAGCCATTTTATGAGGACAGAGTGGTTGAATGTGTCAAAGGTGGAAGAGATGTCAAGCAGAATGAGAACAGCAGGAGAGTTAGAGTCAAGATTTGGGTCTTCAGGAGAGCAGTTCCCATGCGAGAGATGGTCATGCAGACAGCCAACAAGCTCAGTATGTTGGGTTAATTGGGGAAGACCATCTTCTCAAGGAGTTTCCAAATGAAGTGTGTAGTAGAGATAGGGCGGTAGGTGGCTTTTTAATTTTTTAGATGTGGGTGCATAAGGGAGTGTTTGAGAGAAGAAGGGAACGAGCCAGAGGCCAAGGAGTGGTTGCAGAAGTCAGCCAGAGCCGGTGTGAGGGAGGAGATGCTCTCCTTAAAGTTTCTGGAAGAAAACGGAGACCTGTTTGGAAGAGACCTTCACAGAGCAGACTACTCTAGAGACCTCCTCCATTGTGATGGGTAAGAAGGATGAAAGAGTAGGTGGTGGTGGTGGTGTGGACAAGTGAGGCAGGGGGATGAGTAGAAGAGGTGGAAGAAGAGAGAGCGGTCAGAAAATCCTGAGTTTTTGAGGAGAAATGGGTGGCCAGTGCAGTACAGAGTGCCTGAGAAGGAAGAGGCGAGGTAGACACTGCGGATGGATTGGCTAGTTCCTTGCAGAATTTGGAGCCACTAACGACATGACTGAAACCAAAGATATGGGCCCTCTTCTTGAAATGGATGGAGGGACGGTATTGCCTTTGGAATAGTTTACGGGTCAGTTTGCCAAAGGATGAGCTGAGGACTGCCACTTCCATTCAGCTGCTGTGCACATGCGTTTCAGAGCGGCTAGATCAGAGCCGCAAGAACATAAGCTTGGAAGCAGGTTTCAGGCGGATCCTCATGACAGGGGCAAGAATGTCAAGAGTGTTAGTAAGAGCAAGATGAAGATTGGCAAGGACAGAGTCAGGAGAGTCAATAGGGGGGGTGGAGGCAGGATGAAGGTGGAGGTGAACGTAGCAACTGACACTTATTTCATCAGTCGGATGACTGAAGGAGGCTGGCAGTGCAGGGGGAGGCTCAGTCAGGGAGCAGAGAGGTCCCAAGTAAGAGGAGAGTGTGGTCAGAAGATCCGCAAGGATGAAGTCATCAAGAATGTGTCTGCAGTGTGGGTAGGGATGGAAGGGAGAATAATGCGGGAGCAAGAAGTACAAATCTCACGGAAGAGTTTGGAGGCAGGAACAGAGGAGTCAAGGTGGATGTTGAAGTCACCAAGGAGGATGAGCTTAGAGGTAGAAGTCAGAATAGAGGAGGAAAGGTCATCCCATTCCTAGAGAAAGAGACAGGGCTAGGGAGCCTGTATATAGTGCAAGGGTGAGAGCGAGTGTAAGAGAGACACATACCCACCCAGCCCTATTCCTCCTTGAAAGCCTGGTCTGTCATCTGAGAGTGGTGGGGACCCACTCAGGGAAAGTCAGGGCTACAACACTACAAGGTTATTTGGGCTGGGGATCTTGTAGCCATGAAGGCAGAGGGGGAGGGGGGGCAGGGGGTATAGTCGAAAGCAGTGACAGAGCCGTCATTGAACCACATCTCGGTGAGAGAACAGAAGTCAAGTGCAAAGTCTTGAAGATTGGGGCAGATATTGGTAGAGTGTTTGATTGACAGCAGATCGAGCGTTTAGAGTGGCTAAGTGTAGCGGTCACCAGCTTTGAAGGTTTTCCAAGGAGGGATACGGGGGGGTGTTGGAGGGTGTGGTAGACCGATCAGTGATGGTGAAGGAAGTGTAGAGAGAAAGAGAAAGGGGGTAGCTGGAGAAGGTAGGAAGTTGATGAGATTGGGTTGAGGACCCTGGGCCATGACAGTGCCATTGTGATAGACATTAATGATGCACCCAGAGGATGAAAAGTCTGCCAAGAGTACTTCCCATCTAGTGCCACCATTAATGGGTAAAGAGGAAAAAGGGGAGAGCGTAGAGATCAGATGGTCCATAGGTCTGGAGAAGGGGCTGAAGAGGATATCAGTCATAGTCTGTCTGGAAGTAGCACTGACTTAAGTTCCAGCAATAGGTCGGCCAGGATTAGCGGTCGAGAGGTTTTTGTAAAACCTTTTTCCTTCCATACTTCGTGTGAGAGGAGGGATAGGTGATAGAGTAACAGTATAGATGGGAGGGATAAAGAGTGCCATTGAGGAGGAGAAAAGAAAGGGATAGTTGGAGAGGCTTCACAATGCACGGTCAAACTCGCCATGCAGCCTAGCAGCCGACAGAGGCAGGAGGGTGCACAGATGTAAGGCACACTCATTTGGAATTTCAAAGAAGCAATTAAATGCAGCATGAAACCTCTCCAACAGCAGAAAGTAAGCATGTAAGGAAGTGTGCAGAGATGAATTACAGTAGGGGTTACAAGAGAGCGTGTCTTTTGGTGACTTCAGATGGGGTCACATCGTCCAGGTGAACCCCATTGGGGGCGCGGGGCAGTCAATCAAGGCCTGCATGGGCGCATGTCAAGAGGAGCAGGCCTGCAATGGGAGAGCACATTTAAGTCAGAATAGCAAGGGTTTTAGCTGTGTTTTCGCAGGGTAAGCAATCTTCTGCATGGAGGCATTTGGCCAAACATTTTCAGAGTTGCCGTCATAGGAGAGAGGAGAGTATTCCAGGACTTTTGCGGTTTAAATTTGCCACCATCACTAATGGGTCGTTCCTGGATCACAATGTTCTTTAAACGATTTGTGGGGTAAAAAAAAAAAAAAAAGACATCTCCAGAGTGACAGATGGAGAGGATATGCTAGGCCCCTATTGTGCGAATTAAGCTGGTGAATGTGATGTTCCACTGAAATATATAAGCCAGTACAAAACATTGTTTACCCATACAAGGTCTAGTGAATGAACAAAAATTTGCCCATTGCAACTTCATTAAAAATACAAAGACACAGAGTTAAAGGAGAGTGTAGTGTGCCTTAGAATTGTATTATGGTAACTGTGTCAATGGAGGCAAACTAAAAGACAGGGGCTGCAGATGCTGACTTTGTAAACTGGGAAAAAGCACCTTTCTGCAGATTCAAAACTGCTGCAGTACACGTCAAAATATACTTTGAAAGGATAGGCATGTGAAAAATACCAAGGAGGAATTATGCCGGACATTTAAAAAATAAAGAGACTTAATTTATCATATAAAACTACAGCCTGTAAAGAGAAGAACAAGTTACTCTCTTACCTGGTAACGTTCTTTCGATGGGATGATCCGACGACGTATTCCATATCTATGACAGTAATCACCACAGCTGTGCTGCTTTGGAAAATCTTTCGGCGTCTGCGTCCTGCCTCGATGTCGATACGCCACCCTCAGGGACCTCCACCGACGGCCGACACCACTGGATGTTATAAGTAGGACGCACAACACCCATTGCCTCGGCGGTTGTAGTTTTTTCCCAGAACGTGACACACCAGTCTTCTGCCAGTCTGAACACACAAAGCCTTGCAGAAACGTAAGCTGCAATCGCATAAGAAATTCTGTAGCGGGGAAGGCAGGGAGGGAGCGATATGGAATACGTTGTCGGGCCATCCCATCAAAAGAACGTTACCAGGTAAGAAAGTAACTTGTTCTTCGAGGGGATTGGGTCCTCCGACGTATTCCATATCTATGACAGACTCCCAAAGCAGTACCAATGCAGGGGAGGGCGGGGGGGGGGGTGGAAGAATTTAGAAAACAGAAATTTAGAATGCCCAATCAAATTGCGGAGTACAGGACTGCCTTGCCAAAGGCCTGATCCTGCCCCCGGATGGAATCGAGGGATTAGTGACGTACAAAAGTATGTACCGAAGCCCAGGTGGCTGCATCACAGAGGTTACGAATAGGAACACACCTCTGTAGGGCAGTAGAGGCAGCCACACCCCTGATAGAATGGGCCCGTAAGCCGACCGGTGGGTCCTTACCCACCAAGCGGTAACACTCAGATAGCCAAAATAATCCAGCAAGACAGTCTGTTTCGTCAGAGCTTGTCCCAAACGCTTGCCTGCGTAACCAATGAAGAGTTGATCGTCCACTCTGACCCGGGACATGCGTGAAATATAAAAGCTTAACGCTCTCCTAGGATCCAGCCTATGGAGCCTCTCCTCTTCCTTACCAGGATGTGGAGGAGGATAAAAATGCCGGAAGAACAACCTTCTGGCCTAAATGAAATTCCAACACCACCTTCGGAAGAAAAGAAGGACGAACTCTAAGGGCAACCCTGTCCTTATGAAACACAGGGAAGGGTGGCTTAACTGAAAGTGCCTGTAACTCACTCACTCTGCGAGCGGAAGTGACCGCAACTTAAAATACAGTTTTAAGAGTTAACAGTCTCAAAGGGCATGAATGCAAAGGCTCAAACGGAGCACCCATCAGAAACTTGAGAACAAGGTTCAAATCCCAACCGGGCACCTGGAAAGGTGACGGAGGGAACACATTAGTGAGCCCTTTCAGAAAATGAGAAATTAAAGGAATTTTAAAATAGGAACACTCTTCAGACAAGCGCTTAAATATGGACAGCGCCGCCAGGTAACCTTTAATGGTACCCATACTTGAAGGCCCCTGTGGGCCAAAGAAAGCAAAAAAGACAACCATGGGAATTTCACATGCAAAAGGATCCACATTCTTAACCCTACACCAGTCGCAGAACTTTCTCCAACGGCAACAGTACAGAGACTTTGTTGCGGGCCTTCTGGCCGAAAGCAACACCTCCATCTCATCTTCAGGGTGGTCCCAATCCTTATACCTCAACCTTTCAGAAAGCAAGCGTGAAGGTTGAGGGACCTGACCTCTGGATGGAGAACCTGATCTCCCCTCCCACCCCTCCCGTGAGAGCAGATCGTCTCGGTAGGGAAGACGACACGGAGGGCAGATGGACAAGTCGAGAAGGTCCGTGTACCACATCCTCCGGGCCCATGCCGGAGCAAGGAGGATCATCCGGGAACCGAACCTCTCTAACGTCCGCAGTACTTGCGGGATGACAGGGACTGGAGGAAACGCATACAGCAGTGGGAATGACCACTCCACCATGAACGCGTCTCCCAAGGCTCCGTTTGGAGGAAATTCCCGCGAACAGAACCTCTCGCACTTCCGGTTGACACTGAAGGCGAAGAGATCTACTTGAGGGGTCCCCCAAAGCGCAAAGATCTCCAGGAGAATCTCCTGAGCCAACTCCCACTCGTGAGAGATCGCACTCTGCCTGCTCAGAGCATCCGCCGTCTCGTTTTCGTCTCCTGCCAGATGAACTGCCGAGATCGAAACTTCCTGCTGGATTGCCCAGAACCAGAGCTGCATCGCCTCCCTGCACAGAGGAAGTGACCCTGCCCCCCCCCCCCTTTTTGTTGAGGTAGTGCATGGCCACCGTGTTGTCCATCAGGATCAGGACATTCTTTCCTCGCACAGTCAGCAGAAAAGCCTTCAGTGCTAGCCTGTCGGCCCTCAGCTCCAACAGATTGATATGGAGTCTGGACTCCGGAGACCAACGACCACTGTCACCTCGTTGGCATGAGCTCCCCATCCCATGATGGATGAGTGTCACGATCGTCACCTCCGGCCAGGGCAGCCAAAATGGAGCCCCCCCTCATCAGATTGCCTTTGTCGGCCCACCACAGAAGGTCCTGGGCGACTGAAGACTGCACCTGAACAGGGTCCGACATCCTGCCTGAGGACAGACCACTGGAGCTTGAGTGCCCATTGCAAAGATCTCATCTGCAACCTGGCCTCTGCTCAGCCTCATAGCATCCTGCATTCTTCTGGTGCCAGTCTCAAGAACTCGAACGCTGGGAGAATCTGGGCAAGTTGAAACTTGTGCACCATCTGCTGAAGGTGAGGAGCCCTCACCTGGGGAGGAAAACACTGCCCCAGGGACGTGTCGAGCACCGCTCCGATGTACTGGAGTCTCTGAGTTGGTGTCAAATGGGACTTCTTTAAGTTGAGGGAGAAGCCCAGCTTGTGGAGGGAGTGGCAGGTGACTGACAGATGATCCAGGACTTGCTCGGGAGAGCGCGCCCTGATCAACCAATCGTCCAGGTAGGGGTAGACGTGAATCCCCCCCTTTCCTGAGATGCGCTGCGACCACTACCAAGAGCTTGGTGAAGACCCTTGGGGCGGAGGTCAATCCGAACGGTAGGACCCAAAACTGAAAGTGAGAGTCGCCAACCGCGAACCTCAGGTACTTCTTGTGCTTTGGATGGATCAGCACATGAAAATAAGCGTCCTTGAGGTTGAGAGACACCAACCAGTCCTGAAGTTGAAGGGCCTGGAGGACTTGAGAGTAACCATCTTGAATTTGTCCTTCCTGAGGAGATTGCTCAAACCGCGCAAGTCCATGATGGGTCTCAATCCCGTCTTTCTTGGAAATCAAAAGATAAGGGGAATACCATCCCTTGGGAATGAAAACAGCCTTACCTCATTTTTTGAGTGGATCAATGCCCAGACCCAAGAGAAAATTCACCATGCAAAAGAGCAATGCTGCCATTAATTTTCTGGACCTCACCATCTTAGTCAAGAATGGCAAACTACAATGTGATCTTTTCACAAAAGAAACTGAGAGAAATACCCTACTTCACTACAATAGCCATCACACAAGAAACCTAAGGGATAATCTCCCATATGGTCAATTTTTGAGACTTAGGCGCAATTGCACAGAGATGGATACATTCCAAGTACATGCCATAAAACTACAAAGTAAGCTACAAGAAAGAGGGTACCCAAGAAAACTCATCAGGCGTACTATAAAAAGAGCAAAATATACGCCCATAGAAAGCCTGCTAACACCAAGATTGAACAATCTGGATCAAGAGAATACTCTCACATTTGTCTCCACTTTTGGCCCTGACACAACCAAAGTTAAAGGGATATTGAAAAAATGTTGGCCCCTGGTACAATTAAGCCTGCCAGACGAAAAGACACCAAGAATGGCGCTCAAAAGATCTAAGAATCTTAAGGACATCTTATCACATGCCAGACTAGAGAAGAAGTCACAAAGATCCACGCTCTGGAACATGCGGGAAATAAGGGGGCACCACCCCTGTGGTACCTGTACAGTATGCCGCTTCACCAGAAAAATGTCTTCATTCAAAATTGGTGAAAAAGATTGGGAACTCAGACAGTTCTCCAATTGCAAAACAGCTAACGTGATTTACATTATTGAATGCCCTTGTGGTCTCCGTTACGTGGGTCAAACAACTCGCCAAATCCACAAAAGGATAGGTGAACACAGATCTCGCATCCGCTGCAAATCTGCCAATGCCCCATTGGTACAACACTTCATTGAAAATCATCATGGCCCAGACGATATCCTGTGGTGGATAGCAGACTCAGTACCTAACACAAGCAACACCACCAACTCTCTCAACCATAAAGAAGCGTGGTGGATCTTTAAACTTAAAAGCATTACCAACGGCCTTAATGAGATGGACCCCACTCGCTTCTGCAGATAATCATACATCTAGGGGTCATATCTCATAAGTACTCCTTTTACCTCTCCTGCCTTTTGAAGATACCATCATAGATGGCATAGAACTATATCCAAATCTATTTTTCATCCTCACCAGCTCTCAGAATATTATAACTTCATGCTTCTTTTTTGTTACCTTGTAGGAGCCGCTTGCTCCCCTACACGGCACCTACAACTATATTCCCATCCGAATAAGAGCAACCAATTACTCCTTTTCTAAACATGTTTCTTACATTACCCCGTCTAATATGAGCTGCCCAATACATTTGGTTCCCAGACCTCCTCCAGAGTCAACACATTTGTACTCCAGATTTCCTAACAGTCAATACAACACACAGGGTAATACTTTACCCTTTCACTTCATGTTCGCAAGGTAATGGACTCCCCGTTGCCTTACGCGCATGAGTAAGTGACTAGCATTCCAATCTAGCAGGCTAACCTAGAAACGCTACAGGAGCGCGAACACAGACATGCGCACACGTCGGGCAGTACAGTAAAACACTACCCGCGGCGCGCATGCGCAATCCAGTATAGTCGTACACAGTTCGGCTAATCCTTGTTTTTCTCTCGTGTGTACGTGGCGCTCTACTCGCAAGCTAAACACGTGACTTCGCTCGCAAATCTGCAGTTAGCTCGTGACTCGGATTCCAGGTAACTAGACCCCCTATCTCTGCACCAAATTCCAGATCTAATTTGCATTATGCAAGGACACGGGCACTTATATCTCGCTCTTTTCTTCTTTAACAGTCCAAGATTTAATAACGAATTGGACACTACAAAGTCACCATTCCACACGGGTCCGTAATCCTGCGGACACCAGCCGACTAACCGGCACCCCATGCCTCATGTGAATTTTCACACAGAAGCATCCAAGAAAGGTGAGCGTTCACCTTCTTTAATGCACCCAAGCCACCATTGTTCAGTTTTAAACATCCATAACTGTTAACTTACCCAATATTGTATGTGTTTCCGACTCCTGTAGCCCTGCACAGCCTGAAGTTATCGTTTAAAAGCCCCATTTTTTCCTGCACCTCACGCTACTTTGGTGCTACAAGCAATCTCCAAATACATGCAGCATTGCAGCCCCCAAGGTCAGTCCTTTTATCTCCCTTGCCGCCTGATTTGATTGTGGTGTACCAAAGTCTTGGAACAGACTCTGTATTGTGTTTTTAAACAGTTTTTAATTCTCAACTCAGACACTAATAGTGTCCTTATATCTCTACCCTAGGGAGACCTACCCCAGGCCCAAGATGAAGGCATTCTGCCGAAACGACTTAAGGACCAACATTTATATATCTCTTCTGGTCCCAACATCTTTTTGATCTACTTCTAGACGTCGACCATGTAATAGGTCACCCTCCAGCCTGGCTATAAACAACAAAGAGTTTCCGCATTTTTTGCTTCTGTTTGGATTGTCTGGTATTGAATACACATTAATCACTTGTCACAAGAAGTGGTGGTTACACAGTGCTCTTTATAGCATTACCTTGTTTTATCATTGCATTTTTGCAATTTACCTTGTTATAATAATTGTGTAAGGGCAAGGTTAAGGCTGAGAATTAACCTCCCTGCACACCCAGTATTTGTGAAGAATTTGTTTGCATTTTTGTTTGTTTTCTCTACAAATACCTCTTTTTGAATACCATTGATGCATGACTACTAAATGCATCCAGCAGCAAAATAAATTTTAAAGCTGTCTGAATGATATCTATTTTTGTCTGAACTCCTCATTGTACATTAAAGTGTTTTTGTATTTTCTTGGACACAATAGAAATGACCTAGGCCTACTACAATGAATAAGTAGCCCCCCTTAAATGTTACACGTCAGAACAGACCCCATTTGTTAACCAAAAACCTCTCCACTACAGGCACCAGTTCTATGGCGCCTTTCTCCAGAAGGGATTGAATTTCCTGCGCAAGGAGCGGATCCGGACTCTTCAAAGAGAGATTCCCCGGTGGATTGTCTTGAGGCCTCTGCCGGAAAGGAAGACAGTAGCCGTGGGTTATGATCTCCAGAACCCACACATCTGAAGTAATGGCACGCCACTCTGCAAGATGCTGCGCCAGCCTTCCCCCAACCGGCGAACCATGGGACATGGCCTCATGACTGAGCTGAAGCGGCTGCAGCGTTGCCTGAGGGCAAAGAGGCAACAGCCCGAGCGGCCTTGGCACCTCGAGTACCTTGTTTTCCACCTCTGGCACTCCTATGGTGGCCCCTTTCACTGGCAGCTCCTCTCGCTTTACCAAAGGATGAGTAACAAAAGGAACCTCCCCTCCATTGCTGTCCCCTAGGACGAAAAGGCGGAGTTTGTCGAACTGCAGCACCCAACGACTTCACTGTAGCTTTTGAGGTCTGCAACCACTCAAGGCTCTCGTCAGCCTTGCTGCCAAAAAGATGTTCGCCCGTCAAAGGGCATGTTGAGGAGCCGGGCCTGCACATCAGGAGCAAAGCCCGACTTCTGCAACCACGCAAACCTGCGTATCACGGTGCTCGCCGCCATGGACCAGCTGACACAATCTGCCATGTCCAAACCCCACTGAACGGCCTCACACATGGCATCCTTGCCATCCTGAACCATTGCAAGGAAACCATCCCGTTCGTCCCCTTCGGGAATATATTCAGCCGCCAAGGAAACAGTTCCACAGAGTGTGCGTGAAACAAGACAAGGCACATATGGAGTTGGCCGCCTGAAGCGCCATACCCCCTGCAGAAAACACTTTCTTCGCCCAGCCGTCAAAACGCTTGTCGTCCCCATCAGGAGGGATGGTAGGGTAGGACGCCTGCTTTGCCGGGGCCGTAGCCGCCTGCACCACCAAACTCTCCTGAGTAGGGTGCTTGGACAAGTAGCAGGGGTCACTACTGACTGGGCGATATTTTCGCGGCAAAGACTTGCTCACTGCCGGGAGACTCTCCGGAGCAGTCCAAGCCACCGCCACCCTCCTCTCTAGAGCCATATGAAACGGCAGTACTGGGTCAGTCGGTGGACCAATGTCGAGGATATCCGTAAGGACATCCTGAACAAACTCCCCTGGGGGAGCAGCCCATCCTAAGTACTCAGTGACCCTTGACATAAGGTGCCGGTACGAAGAATCGTCATGAGAGCCAGGCTCAGGCCTACAAAACTCCACCTCCGGAGAGGTGTCCAGCCCACTAGCATCATGCAGGGACTGCCTCAGGTCCTCAAACTGGCTATGGCCCGAGAGAATCTCGTCTGGCACCGTGTCAGGCACCATACCATCATCAGAGCCCTCATCCACCTCTGAAATGAACTCCAGATGGCGGTAAGAAGGCACAGAACTGGAACCAAAACCATGCTTGACCTTGGCCAGAGCCTTTCTAGGTGGTTCCCCGAGCCACGGGGCACCCCCGTCATCACAGCCTCGAAAGGCGTCGAGTAAAATGGTGCCGGCGTCGAGAGAATCGGCGTGGACGACAGACGCGGCACTGACAGCGTCGACACAGGCCTCGAAGGCGGAGCCCCGAGCGTGTCCTTTGACACCCTGGGTGCCGACGACTTCCTTGGAGGCAGAGCCTCGAGAGAGTCCGTCGACAACCTCGGCGCCACAGGCGTCGATGTCTTCCTCGAAGACCTCACAGGTTCACGCAGTCTCGAGCGCCTCGAGGACAATTTCCCTTGGACCAGCGGGACCTTTCCTGCGAATCGTGACGACCACCTGAGCCCGAAGGCGTGCGAGCGGTGTCTCTCGGCTGATCACGACCGACCCCACTCGGAGGAGCGGACGGACCAGTGCCCTGCGATTCAAGAATCGCCAACATTTTCTTCCCGAAGGAAGCCCATTCCTCTGGTGTCGCCTGCTTGGTGGGGTAAGCCACCAGCCGACGGGCGGAGTCCTCGGATGAGGACGGGGAAGGCAACCTATGCCGGCGCTTCCGGGAGTGCCTCGAAGAGGCAGAGGAGTGGCGAGACCGACTGCGGGATCAAGACCCACTGGACTTCCGACGAAGAGAGTCGCCCCTCGAGTCGTCCGTCGAAAGCCCCGCAGACCTAGACTTCTGGGGCTTGGACACCTTACCTACCGATAACTTCTTCTTGCGCTCCCGCAAGGCTTTCGACGTGAGCGACTGGCAGTCGACACAATCATCCATGTCATGGGCCTTCCCTGGGAGTTATGAATTAAATACTGTTTGCCAACACATTTTGAATTGTGTTAAAAGGCACCAGAGACAGGCGTCGTGCGAGTCTGTGACCGACATCTTGGGCCCACAGTCCCCGCACTTCTTAAAGCCCGGATGCTATGTGGAAGACGAGGTAGACATCTTCATGAAGAAATCTTTCACAAACACCAAACAGGTTCGAAAGAACCGAGAAAACAAACTCCAAAGAGTCGAGGAGCGCCGGGATTCCCGAAGCGAACACGTTCGCGGAAAAAACAGAACCAAGGCTACGGGCGTCGTGCGTCCTACTTATAAGATCCAGTGACGTCGGCCGTCGGAGGAGGTCCTCGAGGGCGGCATATCGACGTCGACGACGCAGGACTCAGACGCCAAAAGATTTTCTGAAGCAGCACAGCTGTGGCGATTACTGTCATAGATATGGAATACGTCAGAGGACCCAATCCCCTCGAAAGGCCCATGTCGTTTTAGTGTTATTTTCAACATAAAGAACCAGGACCTTATGTAACTATGGCCTATCTGTGTAAATAATACCAAGAGTGGACTTATTTCTGTTCAAGCTTTCTGTAAAGAAAGTTTATTTCTTGCCAGCAAGCCTGGATGCAATACAAATGTCATGTGTAAATGTGTTTAATTTAAACGCCATTTCTCAGAATTGCGCATGTAACAGCTGGTTGTATCGGGAAGCCAGTCGGGACCATGTAAAAACGAATTGTGGGATGGATACAACTTAAGTTATGAGAAAATGATTCTAGCCTTCCCATAATTCCAAGGGAATAGAAAGTTGTTGTGATGATAGGTTGTGGAATTAAGGTTGGAATCAGGAAAGGGCAGATTTGTGACTAGTTCGGCTCAGGAGCAATCGCGAAAAACGATGGCTCCGCCCAGGAAGGGCGTGCAGAACAAAAATTAGTATTTTCTGACTAAAATATATGTGCTGTTAATTTTCTGATTCTGCATTGCTGCCACAGTTAGCTTTTCAGGACTAAAAAGTGTAAAGCTACCAGTCATTTTGAAATTATGCATTTTTGCTCCTCCCTCAGCTTCCATAACCCATACCTCCCAACTTCTGGTCCTATCAGCAGCCAGTGGGCATC
Organism: Ambystoma mexicanum; assembly: GCF_040938575.1. Taxonomy (NCBI): domain Eukaryota; kingdom Metazoa; phylum Chordata; class Amphibia; order Caudata; family Ambystomatidae; genus Ambystoma; species Ambystoma mexicanum. The sequence goes on from NC_090933.1 coordinate 1,042,710,642, forward strand.
TTGGTGGGAAGGGAGAGAACTGGCAAATCCGTAGCATGGGAAATATGATCATAATTGAGTGCCACCAGCCCTGTAAGAGCTCTGTTTTTTATCTGAGAGGGACTGTCTTGCTGATCTTTTTGACTTTCTTTGGACTTTTGATTGTTCCCTTGACTTTCCCACTCTATTGCTGGGCCTTAAACATTGTGAGGGAGACAGGGAATCTAGAAGCTGGCTGGGCCAGCTAATTTGAGGAGCCAGAGGAAGTGTGGGTGCTGTGGACTACCCTTGACTGAAGCCTGTGACCGGTTCTGTGCTGCCCTCAGAGGAGCCCTGCTGTTTCCCTGGATGCCCCATAATCAATGCTGCCCTCGTAAGTAGATTAATCTGAATGCCAACAAAAGCGTGGGGTGAATCTGCCAGCCTTAATCGCCACCTGGCATAGCAGGTAGGGGTGGAACTGGGGAGACCCTTGGGACATTTTATTAAATACATTTCCACTATAGAAAATTACCCTATCAATTTAAATTAAATTGAATTGTGTTGGGAACATCCTGCCTTAATCCTTTCCATTAAATTGAGGGGAGGGGGAAGCTGTGTAGATACGTAGCACCTTTAATTGAAATTAAATCAATAATTCCCATATAGAAAATCACGGGGTGAGTGTTGCAAGAGTTACAAACTAACATTTCATGCCCAGTATAGACAAAGTACTTGGCCGACTACCTTTCTGAAATCAGTCTTCTGTACCGAGGGGGGGGTGTCCATAATCCCAAATTAAGTAACCCTAAAACACTGCTATTCAAGTGATAGTAGAGGGTGAAAAACTAAATTTCCCATTTATTTACTTGCAAATAAAAAGCCCACAACTATTTTCCCCAGTGAGTTACTTTCTTGACTTTGCCTTTTAAATAAAAAACCCAAAACGATTTTGCTATTGTATTCCCACTTTCTTTACCTTGACTTCACATCAGAGGTGTCATATCCAACCTTTGCCGTGCAGTGTGTGCATTTCCTGGCTGATGCTTCAGTCTATGCTGGAGATGTAATGCCTTTAAGAAAAGTATATCTGCTCTGTGGTGGCGCGGAGGACCTGTGCGGAGTCCTGCGACGAGTCCAGTCACTTGCCAGTCGACCGACTTTCTTCAGTGGCTGGACCGCTAGTCTCGTCTCCCACCCAAAATAATGACCAAAAGACTGGGGAGAGGTGACTTGGGAGACCCCAGGGTGCTGGCAGACCGAGTGAAAAGCCTACGGAGTGCGAGGCTTCTATCTGGTGATACCTTTGTGAAGGTGATGAATGAAGCCGCAGAAGACACCATGGCTGCCTTTCCATGTCAGCAGGCAGGTAAGGTAATAGGTTACAACTAGAGTAGCAGGGTTAGCTCGTTCTGTCTTAACCAGTCAATAGTTTATCACAATATAGACCGAATCTAATTATTAAGTTACCACTATCTGACTACATTTCCCTACAGAGAAACTCTCTATCCCTATGTTCATATACTGTCCCTAGTGGGCGCTGGTGTATCGTCTACCTAGGTTAGGGGATAGAGGAGAGACTCACCATACCCTCTCTCAATACTTTATCGCCTAAGATTAAGTGCACACTTTTGGAAGTCAATGTTCATCTTTTAATTCATGTTGCTTCCATCTTCTGCGTCTCATCAATTAGCTAATACAATTCACAAAAAAGAATAAAACAGCAGTCTGAATGTTAAATTGCTGCTCATCTATGTGTTGCAATTTGTCACTTGTCCTAAAATGATATCTTTAATCCAAGCTTGCTATTTGTTTTTGCATGTCTCCGGGATCAGGTCATCACCCTGAACCCATTGTTTGTCTACCGGTTTCAGCAGAATCAGTAGTCCTCTCAACTTTCTTCAGGACATTAACTCTTGACTCTAATTTGTCAGGTTACACAATCATTAAAAAAGACAATCTTCTTTTATGTCTTATTCTCCATTTCTTGGATCGAGGGAGAGCGTCTGTTCTCTTCATGGGACATCTTGAAATTCCAGGTTCCCTAAAAGGGAATACATGCAAAGGGGGCACCATCAGTACTTGTCTCTGAAATATTTCTGCGCATCTACACTGGACTATTGTGGAATACAGGTACTCTTACCTGTGCTTTCTTCTCTGTTAGTTCTTATATTTTGTGCGTATAATCCTTCAGATACTTGATCTATTCTTCAAGATGATCATCCTAGGATTGAATGATCAAGAACTTATTCTATCTTGGTCCTGATGATATGAAGCATATATTTTTCATTACTGACTGCCACCAAATTCTGCTTACCCATTTTCCAGTTTCTTTTGGTTCAATGTATTCAATGGTAAATGCAGATCAGAGATGTTTTTTCACCTCAGTTTTTAGATGTGGATGGGTGGACCACTAGTTGACAAAACACATGAATATGTATGAGATTGTGTTCAGTACTTGTATGTTGTATAGGCTTATACCAATCTGCTCTCATCTTCTATTATATTTCCCTCTGTGATATTTCATTTCTCTGAGAATTTTCAGGGTGTCAATTTGGGAGTTCTAACTCTCTACTCTGTGTATTTACTATGTGTAGCTTGTTGGCACCTAACATGAGTGTGGCCTCATAAAGAGGCTCCCGGTCACCATCTGATTATAGCATCACAGTTGTGTTACATTTCCCTTATGTATGCATATCCCTCCAACTTTGCAGAGTGTGGGTTTTAACATTCTCCCACCCTACTCAAGGTTTTTATTAATAAGCTCAGCGTGTTTTTCTCCAGTAAGTCAACTTATAAAGTGGCACCCAGTAAATGCACGACTTTGGCATCACATTTCTCAGATTGCGTCAATATGTTGTGCCCCTGATTTTATAGAGTCTCACGATAAATCTTGTAAGCTTTGCGCTTATATTATAAGCCACTTTTCAACATACCTTGTTTGTAGTTTCCTCTACGCTCTATCCCGTCTCAGCTTTTCACGTTGCTACAGCTATCTTGAAGGTGGGGAGTGTATATGGACTCGGGGTCATGTGACACTGCAAAGTCACATTGTGCGTCCTCTATCGTTATAACCTAACGTTTATTATGTTTTTTACTTCCCCATTCAAATTCAACCCGATCAGTGTTCCACTCTCTTTCTCCATAGATAGAAACAGTTGTTTACAACGCTCTCGCTCATACTGTTAGAACTGCTTCCTGGGTGTTATGGTTTTACTGGGATGCCTTTCTTCAATCAAACCGTGACTTGACATTGGATCCACTTTCTTTCCCACGTTGTTAGGCAGTTATTTAATAACATGCTCGCTCACCGCTGTGCGAACTGATTTCTGGGTATTGTAGTTTTTTTCTAGAATACCCTTAGTTCAATCAGACTGTAAATTAACATTAGACCGGTATTGATTGGTTTTGATGGACAGGGTGGAAAGTAATTTCATTCTTATTGCAATCCGTTAGCAATCCAGGATTAGTGAATCTATATGCCTTGGCCCCATATTTTACAGACATATTTCTCCAATTATCAAACTCTTGTGTTACATCGGATCATTGTTTTTTCTGAGCCAACTACTGCTTTATGGGTGTTGTGGTTTTAGAAATACTATTGTTAAATGCAACAGAGACTTATTTGTTTTCAATTCTCTCCTGCATCATTTTCAGAGGGGGCATAGGGACGCTCCCTAAAGGCCAAAGGGTAGATGGTATTGCCCACTTGGCGCTTATTCCAATCTTTTTGTTCCTGGCCCAATGTATACAAATTACATTATCAAGTTATTAATCTGTTTGGGGTCACAATGAATCAATGTTCACCTTGTTGTATGGAATGGGTGGGATATCTGCTATTTAGCCCATATATAACCTCCCAGATACTGAGGGATTTCATATTTTCCATTGGTAAAGTAGCCAATGTTTGCCAACAGATCTTAGTTCCTCCAGGTGGCTTTTTAATCGGAAAATCCATAGCTGTTCTCTTAGTAGCATTGCTCCCAAATTACCTCCTCTTTTGGATATCTGTACCTTTTCCAGGATAGTCCAGGTTATATCGTTTTCAGAATGTTGATTTTGTAGGTAGTGTTCCACCAGGGAGCCGTCATCCGTTTCATCCTGATGTTGGATATGTGCTCACTTATTCTCTTCTTTATGGCAAGTGTCGTCATCCCAATGTATTTCTTCCCACATGGGCATTTAATCAGGTAAACGACATTGGTAGTATTGCAATTGGTAAGGGTTCTTTGTTCCCATGGTGTAGGCCATCCTAGGTCAATCGAGTTGGTACATTGGGTGAAGGGGCATATCGAGCATGTCACGCACAGTGTGTGACCCATAAATTTGGTAATCCCCCTAATGTAGTCTGGTTCTCCATCTGTTTGTTCTCTACCATATATGCATGAACGAGTGAGTCACTGATGTTTCTCCTCTTGATCGCGAGGAGGGTGAGGGTATCTTCGCCTACATTTATAATATGCCACAATTTCTTCTCCTTTTTTGGTGCGGTTGACTACTGATGAGTGGCTGAAGACAGCTGTGATCGGATTCTCTCCCTGTTGTCTTTTCCCATTTTGTGTCAGTGTTACTTATCTCTGTATATTTCAAGCTCTTTTTCAAGTGCCCAAAATCCAGAAAGAAGAGGTTCAAATGGCGACTCGATCGACTGGAAATTGTTTCAGTAGATTCCTTTAAATATCTAGGGATCCAGATGTCTTAAATTACAGCCAAATCACAGTCCATTGAGGTCCTAAGAGAAAAAGCCACAGTTTTAGCTAACCAAGCTTTGATCCTAAAAAGGTCCCTCCCGATACAGATTGTCAGGAAGGAACTGGGTCTGATATCAATGAGGACGTCTGCTCAATGGAAAACATTAAGTCTCTTTGGAAAATTCATGAATGATAACTCCCCTTCCCACCGATGATGAACTAGATAAAAGCTAGTAGGGGAGAGAACGCTGCACTTGTCAAGTGCAGAGAAGATTGCAGAAGATTACCATTGTCGGTTGAGAGTTTGCTAGAGGGCCTCTCGACTAATCCAAGGAAGGTTAAGAGCTGGCCCTCAGATACCAAATTATGAGGATCAGATACAACGTATGTAGAACAAGGGAAGTGATTCCCCAGAGTCAGATCGGAAACTGGGGAAAAAACATGCAGATTCTGTTAAAATGAAGCTACGATCGAAACCCTCTCACGTCCTTGACTCAGGAGGTGTCTGTATTTTGGGCAATACTTGGAAAGCTATAGAGATGTGTCACCTGAAGATTGGTGGCGCTTGCTGCTGAGAGGGGAAAAAACCTCATTGGTAATAGCAATGGTTAAATTCTTTAGGAACTGTCTGGATGCAAAACTACAGCAGAAAGCACCTTAGACTTTTAGACACTTGACCTTTTGGATATGGATGCAGATACTACGGACAGGAGATCCTGGGAAAAGTAAATCTGTTTGGAAATGTTATGTTTTGCTAAAAGTTTGTTTAAACTAAACTTGCAAATAAAAATAAATATCTAATTGATTTCTGGAGGGTGGGGGTTGCTGGGAGAAAGGAGTAGTGTGCCAAACTAAGCAATTACTGTGTGTTTGGTATGTTTCCTATTGGTTAATTTGCAAGCAATCTGATGTAAATTGTGACTGCCAATGTAACTGTCATATCGCAACTAAAAGTCTTTTAAACCCGTTTTAGTTAATTGGTGCAAGAACTTTGAATTTGTGATTTTGTATAGTGCCACAGCATTCGTGGTTGATCTTTTGGTTGCTAATCTTCTTTGTCAAATCTTAAATATAGATTTATTCTGTGCTCTTCCCCCTTTCAGATATTTAGAGGTACACGCCAGGGATGCCCCTTCTCCCCACTAATTTTTGCTATAGCCATGGAGCCCTTTGCCGACATGATTCGGCAATCACACTCGCACAGAGGGTTGCGCACATCTGGCCAGACTGACAGTCTCTTTTTATGCGGACGATACCCTGCTGTTTGTCCGATCCCCTGAAATTAACCTTTTACCTATACTGACAGACGTGGCTCGATTTGGGGACATATCCGGTTTGATGGTCAATTGCTCCAAGCCTACATTATTCCCACTCACAGATTCGACACGACCCCCCCCCACCAACATGGGTTCAACTGGGCTTCCTCTAGCTTCACCTACCTGGGGGTGGTGGTCTCCCGGCACACGTCACAACTACGTGACGACAATAATCACGCTTATCTAACTAACCTGGAGGCTAAAACCTCCAGCTGGACTAAGCTTCCCCTCTCACTAGCAGGCAGAATAGGCATACTTAAAATGATTGTATTACCTCAATTGCTGTATCGATTTACCAATCTGCCTCTGTGGCCTGGGGATACCTTTTTCCAAACACTGCACACCATATGTAACACCTTCCTCCTGCACTCTGGGGCCGTCCGGCTCAAATTGACTACACTAACTGCTCCTAAGGCATTGGGCGGCTTTAGCGCACCCGATTTTATCAGATACTGGGTGGTGGCCCAATCACAGTTTGCTGCATTCTGGTTCAACACCATTGACCCCCTCCCCCTCTCATGTCCGCCTTGAGAAGCCAGCTGTCTGTGACCGAGTGATCGGGTCCCTGGTCCTCCAGCCAATCCCCCCTGCCTTAAACACTGAGAATCCGGTGGCTTGTACATCCCTGGCGTTGACCAAACTCTGGTCCATGGTCAACACACCTCGCCCGTTCCATGGGGTTCTGCCACTGTGGAACTTCCTTCCCGATGTTCCACACATTCCACTTTCGGGGGTCACTCGCTGGGCCGCTGCCGGCTTCCTGACCTTACGCGATGCTTTTGAGCAGGGCAACTTTATAGCATGGTCTGACCTCCCCCCTTCACTCAGGCGCCGACCCTCGGTGTGGCTACAGTACTCTTCACTCAGAGCAGATCTCAAGTCCAGATACTCAGACTTCCCCGCCTTGCCCACTGATGAACCTATAGTTGAGGAGCTTTGCTCCCATCTCTCCTTCAGAGGTAAGGTGTTGAGGCTCTATTCCCTATTACAGACTAGAGCGGCACCCCATTTCACCGAGCTGAGACGCAGATGGGAGGAGGACCTTGGTGCTGAGATCACCGACGAGAGGTGGGCTCGGATGTGCGCCCGTACCCACGAGGTCTCCTACAACATTAAATTTAAACTCATTCAGTTTAAAATTTTACACAGGTACCATCATACACCCATGAGACTCCACTGCATGTTTCACGCCAACCTCCCCACTTGTCCTAGATGCGGCGCAGATCAGGCCTCCTATATACACATGATGTGGCTATGTCCCCGTCTGTCCCAATTTTGGCTAGACATTTGCTCTACATTGTCTGACATTCTGGAACACCCAATCACTCCCACCCCACTGCACTGCACTGCTTATTCCATGATCTCCCGCAGTTACCCCGTGATGCTAAGAAACTGGCAGGCCTCTGCATGCTACTGGCAGTTCGCTGTATATTACTCTGTTGGCTCCGCCCTAGAGCGCCTACCTATACTCAATGGCTCTGATCGGTCACATGGGCTCACGACACTGAGCAGTCCTGGAGTGCTATGCAGCATTCCCACTCCAGGCCGAGGGACATCTGGCCGAGATTCCGAGACTATATTTCTGCCATGACCTCACCGTCTACTTCTTCTACCTCCCCAGGTGGTTCCCCTTAAATAGTGTCCCGTTATGGTGTATGTATTTATACTTTGTATATTGCTTTTTATCAATATGCTACATGTACGCAATATGTATTGTTTATTACTCGTATTGTTTGCACTTAGCGCTGGTGCCATGTGGCTCCCTCTGGTTTTTGTTGTGCTGTCAAGTCAATAAAAAAAAAAAATATATATATATATATATTATATATATATATTCTTACTATACACCATCTGGTTCCTAGCTCATTGGTGGCACATAGGGCATTTTTTGGGATGGTGTGAAATAAGCGGGAGGCCTCACTAAAGTTGAATCTGTACGAACGAATTGGGTGCACACCACTTTACGTGGTGGGGTTAATCGTTACAGTAAAGTGAGAATTTCCTGGTTATGAATTCTAGGCCTCCAATGTCCTACAAAGCAAGCATTAATTGGTGCATTCTGCTCACCACACAGGGGTACAGCCTGCAGCGCTGGAGAAAACGTGACAAATATTGCACGACTACACCTAGACATAGATATACATATTTTTTTATGCAACAGCAAACATGTTACTATCACCAAATGTACTCCAGAGGGGAGGATGAAAAGCAAAGCCACCCTTTCTCAAATTCAAAGCAGCGTACTGTGGATGAAACACATCTCAGCTGCAATTGGTTAACACACTGATCTATCGCACTAGCTAAAAGCGTGTGTTAACACGTGTGCAGAAGGATGACCACTAATCAATGAAAGGGACAGTGACTGCTGATTCCAGCCGGAAAGAGGCAAGAGTTAGGTTTCCCCTCACAAGCCAACATGGATTTACCACGCTTACTCAGGATATATATATATTTTTTTATCAAGGTTTCAATGCTTGTGGCCTGCAAAGAATAATATTTAACGTAGCAATTATTGGTGGAGAACCGCTGTACCGATGTGTGCTTGATGTTTTCAGCAACAGTTCAATAAAAGGACCGCACAGAGAAGGCATTCTGATTTACTCCCAAATCCACCTGATATATCAGGTTTATATAGTGCTTCATGCAGGATTTCTCCAGCTTCTAAGCACGAATAATAGCCGTCATTAATATCCAATGTAATGTCACCTAGGGTTGGGGTTGGGGTTGGGGTTTGCGGGCCACCGCTCTGAAAGGAAACGCTTTGGGTACCGCTGCCAATAGACATTCTACTGTGAAGAAAGATGCAGATGCCATTCGGAAAGCATTCATTAGAGAAGCAAACGATCGGCAAGGCAACCTCCCATGCATGGTGCGAGCGAGAGGGAATTCTAGAGCTGGTTTGTCCGTTTCCATGCCTGCCAGACCCCAGTGACATTATTAAGAAAGCGTGCATATGCAAATTGAGGTGGTGATTAACATGAAACAATGAAATGAGCACCCACAAGGCAGGAGGCGACACCAACGCCAACTAACATCCAACAATTAAAACAAGCACAGCAGGGAAAAGTCTAATCAATCAACTCACCCTTCATGAAGCTGGAACAACATAGTACATGCATTGTAAGGCTGTAAAATCCAGAAATCCTGTACGGGGGAAGGGTAGAACATTGGGAAACATTCTTACCTCGGTTGTAGAAAGCACTGTATCTTCGTCAAGGCTTAGGACTGCATCCGTGACTATGTTGTCATAGGGTAAGAAACGGCTGCTCATGACCTGAGGGGTGAATGGTAAAGGTCTTAATGAATATGCATATATACCCAAACATACCGGACAGCAGCAGCCTGCGGTTTTCCTCCCTTCTGACCCTCACTTATCCTCGATGGCAAATAAAGGAGGAAATGTGAGACCAAGCCAGCACATGCCACATACAAGAATGGAGGTAGTATACCAGACATCAATTCCAGACAAATCTGCAGCACGCCTGAGAAACGAAAACCCTACCACAGGAGTATGGAAACACGTTCGCTTTGTGGGGCGCCACTAGAGGGTGTCTCTCCGAGATCTCATATGTAGTTTTCATTTTGATAGCTCCCATATACTTTCTACCTTTACGGTTGAAGACAGGGGGCATTCACTTTTCTGCAGATCCCACCGAGAGCATGCATATGCAGTAGATGTAAGCTAAAGGCAGCTGCACAGATTTCACATGGGAGGCGCAAGCACAATATTTCTTTTCAATGAACTTGTGAACCACGCTTGACTCATGAAATTGTCAATATTTTCTTGTTATAAATTGAGTTACAAACTATTGGCATGAGCAGACTTCACATATTTGTCTAACACACCACAGAAACCCTTTACCTACGTCACTGGGTATGTACCAGTACGGAGTCCTAGAAACACGATTTGGCGCACACAGGAGACTTCTGGTCTTCAAACGCTCAAAAAATCTCCACGTTTCATAAAGCTTTGGAGGCAATTCTCAGGATACCGTTTATATACCCAGCGACTCAGTTGTGAACCATTAGCTGCTGGGCTAATCAGAGCACCGACCTTACTCTCGTTAGGTCTACGTGGGATCCAGCACATGCAAGCTCTGTGAAGGAAACCATTACAATCCAATACACAGCCTTTGCAGGCAAGGACTATGCATGCTGTTTAAAGAGTGCGTTAAATAAGGGCATCCTTACAAGGAGTCACCAGCTCCCAGTGAAGAAATAGCATTTCAAAAGCAAACCGGGGGCAAAACATTGTGGTGGACATAAGGGAAAACATGGCAACATGTTTCTAATGTTGTATATTCACACAAACACAGTCATAACAGTGCCTGAAGTTCCATTAGCAAGCCTCCTCAAACCCTGATTCAACACCCTACTTTAACTGCTGTCAAGTGCTTACATTCAAGAAAAATACCAGAAGATTTCTCCAACTAACCACTATGGGACAAAGTTGGTGTCTTCTCAATAGGAGAAGTGGCCCATAAAAAAACAAAGTTCCACAGGAGTGAAAATGAGTGAGGTCCTGCACATATCACCCTGGAATAAAATACCTTTATTTTAGCTGTTGTAGCAGCATAGTATCTGAGTGAACACAGCATAGACATTGTAGGCACCTTAGCTACGTTACCATCAACATATGCTTGTGAATATGAATATGAATAATCAGCAATTGCTTAAGGACCTATCCTATGTATTTCTACTATATAGAATGCAAATCAGATGTTACCCACCATCGGCACAGACCTTGGAAGCAAAGCACCTTTTTGCACGTTGCACAGTCTGAATGACAGGCAGAATACCACCTATGCGTCTATACTCTATATTCAGAGCAGATTTACTCATGCAATTGAGTGACCGTTTCCTGCACTATAGGGTAACTTTTTTGTCACGATCACCTAGGAGTTACAAATGCAGAACCCATGGACGGTTCATCATATTCAGTATTACTTTCCTTTTTTTGAATTATCCATCAGAGCTGTTAGGCAGAAACCTGTGCAGTTCCCTTAGGGACCACTGCAAAAGATTTAAGACTACAGGTGTTGGCAGTAAACCCACTTGGTAGCAGTCTGTACCACCCAGATTTACCTGGTAGCAGTGGCTGAGCAGTCAGACTTCCCTCAAGAAGAGTTAGGCAGTATGCAAAGTATACACAATAGGCACTCGGATACAATAATACAAGCAAACACTGACCAGAGCTTTGGTATCAAAGTATATAATTATTTATTTAAAAACGCACAGTTGAAACACTCCAGCACTCTCATTGTAAAATATTCTAAACACAGTTACTATTGTAATATATACACCCCTTTTGACTTATCAGATTAGTCACAGTAAACACCACTTATTTTCATACAGAGGTGAGCGCTTAACTAGATTGCACTCCAATAAGTTTGTGAGAAGGGGAGGGAAAAAGACAGAATATGGAAAGGTACACCACTCTAAGATTCAGGAACACTGTTAGCAAGGCAGAGAGCAAAAAGTCACTGGTGAGCCAAAGTCCAAAGGCTGGGCCCACTCTTAGAGAGAGCAGAGCACAAATGCGCCCAAGATCACACAGTTACACTATGCTTAGAAAGTCTTGCAGAGGATTCAAAAAGGGTTTAGAGAGGCTTTAAGAAAGTTTAGCCAGTGTGTCCCAGACTAACCCAGGTTCGAAAGCCGGGGGCTAAATCTACCCCGTACAGTCGGAAGCAAGGGAAGCCAGGCGGGACACGATACCTTAAGTGGGAAGGATCCTCCAGCGGTGGCAGTTGTTCCTGGTAGTGGGTGCAAGTTGCGTCGTCGTTCAGGGGAAGAGAAGATCTCGACTTGGAGGAAAGATGAAGGTCGTTGCACTACCAGGGAAGAAACCAGCCGCGGAGTCTTCCGGTTAAAGGTGGTACCTTTTGTTTCGCGGTCGTGGTAAAACGTGGTATCCCAGTTGCCGGGGTGCTTGGCACGGGCAAGGCGGCCACGAGGTACGTCGGGAAAGCGAAAAGACAGTGAAACTGGTTATCCCCACCAGTCAAAGGAAGAAGACTCTCCGGCGGGAGATCTCCTCTGTCGTTGGGAAAAGTGGTGAGGCAGTCCAGCAGGGCTCCACTGGTGGTGGTGTTGTGGCAGGTCGGCTCAGCTTCTCCCTCGTCGGATTCTTAGGTCCTGTGGCGACTTCTGAAGTTCCAGTCCCCAAAGCCCTGCTTTTATGCAGCAAACCCCCCATTCACTCAGCCTAGCTGTCACTCAAACATGCTAAGTGGTGCCAATCAGGATGGAGTGCGGCTTGAGTTGCCTAGGCAACTCAGTCCAGGGTGCCTAAATTCCCCTCCACCCCTCCTAAATACCCCAGACAGAGTGGCACCACTTTGGAGGGCTACTGTGGAGAAGCCCACCAAAAAGTGGAACAAAGGGCTCGACTTGGGTTGGAGTTACAGAAGAGAACACACACGCAATTTTAGAATCAAGTTTTGGCAAAAAATACCAACCGGAGAATTAATATTAAATAAACCGGCGGTTTGTTTGAGGCTACCGTAAATAATTAAAGATAGTAGCCTAAAACAATGGTAAATCCCATAGGAAAATATTCGCGGTTGAATATAAAAAGTAGTATCCACTGCCACCAGCCAAAACTCGATCAGGGGGGACGGAGACGTGCCCCCTCGACTAACAGACCCTGGGGCAATCGAATTGCCCCAGCCAGTAACGTCCACAATATGATGGTTTGTACTGGTTCTGTTCAGAATTTAGTAAAGTCAATGGTGAATTTACATACCCTAGTCCCAAGGTATGGAGTCTATACTGGGGGGTCACTATGACACCCCTGGGTCACTGCTCGGAGGGTGCTGTGTAACACATCACAAAAACACATGAAGCCCTATGGAGTAAAAGACCCCATAGCCCATTAAACACATCTAGATTCAAAGAAACACAATCAAATCATGTCCAAGAGTGAGGGTAAAAGAGTCTCACTCTTGGCAGGAGAAAAATAAATAAACCCCAAAAATCCAGCAAAGCTGCTGGGGGACTCACTAGGTTAGGAAATTCAGCCTAAACAGAGAATTCTCCCTAACAAGAGCATGTTTCCTTATAGTTATTTTAGTGGCAGATCAGGTAAAGCAGTCAGCATAGATCTAACATACTGTTGCTCGTTTAATCATTTTTTTCGTTCTGTGAATTTCATTTCTGGAAAACACGCTCATATCGTGATAACCACCTTGTTGGTTTCATCGACATTTTCCTTATAAAAATCATAAGGGCAGTGCCTACTAACACACATGGAGCAAACTGTTTCATCAGACCTGATACACCAGTTAATTACAACCATACTACAGGTTGTACCTTGAATCACTTCGCTACCAAGAGATGCCCCCACAAACTTCTACTACAACTCCCATGAGCTCGGAACAGGCTTAAACGTGATGACGTTTCAATGTACATACTCCGTAAGGGGCCTGTGTTCACTGGAGTACGCTCCGAGGCCCCTCCTGTGGGGGCTGTTTGTAGACCCAGTTCTACTGAGTCGTGGGGTACCGGAGCTTGCTCTGAGGCCGCTCTTTCGGCTTCCCTCAAAAACAAAACCAGGGTGCGCCCCGAGGTCTTGGCTGGGCTTGAGGTTACCGAACGGATGTTTGAGGCCCGTGCCGATAAGGCTTCTACCGGGCCTAGGTCTGAGGTCCCTTGTACAGAGGCTAAGGCTATCAACAGTTCTGAGCGGCCGGGCAAGGCCCAGTCGGTGAAAGCGGTTGCTCACCGTTCCCACTCTTGTGGTGACACCAGATCTGTTGAGGGGGAAAAGAAGAAAGTTTCTTCTTTTAACGGCAGTGCCGAGGCCCTTCCTTCGAAGGCTCAGTTGGCGGTTGGTATGTCACAGAAACATTCCAGGCCTCATAGTACCGGCTCTGCCGAGGTTTCTTACGTTAAGGCTAAAATTAAGACCCCTGACCCATCGACGGGGACCCCTGCCTCACTTCCTCACGTGCCGCAGTTCCCCTCAGATGAGGACAAAATGGCGCCCGTTCCCGCCACGACTGCCGCGGCCATTTTAGGTGCTACCCCTACAACTACGCCATCGACCTCTGGTGTAGGGTTCGGTCCTTTGGGTGAACCTAAGGTCCCTTGTGCGCATCCTTACCGGCCGGTTTATGATTGGAACGCCCGGATGCCTCTTCCGCACAATGTTTCGTTGCCCGCGGGGGCAGCTCCCTTGATTTATGTGGATATGTCGGCGGAGGGGCCGGTGTGGCATGATGGCATGAGTTTCTTAGATGTTCCGGTGCCCGAGGCACCCGCTCCGCAAGAGGGCGTGCTTTCTGGGGCATTCACCTTGTCTCCTTTAGAGCGTACCGGCCTGTTCTTGCAGAAGGACGTTCTGGCCGAGGTCCGAAGAGTTTGGGAAAAGCCACACTCGGGACTTTTTGTCAATAAAAAGATTGGGGCGAGGTACAGGCTGCGTTCTTCGGAAGAAGTGGCCTTGTCGTCTTGTCCGCCTCCCTCCTCCACAGTGGTGGCTGCAGCTACGTTGCAATCCAGGCCTGCAGCATCCTCCTCAGCGATGGCTACTCAGGTCTTGGGAAAGGAGGACAAGCTCCTGGACTCCCTACGGAGGAAAATCTTTGCCAATTCGGCCTTACAGCTCAGGCAGGCCAATGCAGAATTGATTTTGGCGGGAGCTAACAAGCGGATGTGGACAGGTATGTCGGAGTTTGAGGAGCACATTCCAGTCGAGAAGTTGGAAGATTTCAGAGGGGGCCTTTCCGATGCCAGGGTCTTGGCCCAGGATCTCCTGGAGGCTGCGGCTCATCACGTAGACACCTCGGCTCGGGGCCCGATGCTTGGGGTGGATACCTCGCGGCAAGCGTGGCTGCATGCCACTAAGTTTTCGAAGGAAGTGCAAGACAAGGTTCTGGACCTTCCATTCGATGGCAAGGAGCTTTTTCACTCTTCTACTGATGTAGAGCTCACCAAAACCAAAGATAGCACTCAGACGGCTAAATCATTGTCTGTTCTGGTTAAAGCTCCTTTCAAGTCTCAAAGACCGTTGTCGCAAACTCGACCTTCCTCTGGTTTTAGGGGCTTCCTCGACTGCAAATCTCGCAGCGTGGATACTCCTGCGGGGAATAACCGCCCTAGACAACAGCGTACACGGTTTTTCTCCCGCTCCTCAGCCTCCTCATCAGGTTCAGGTGGCACTGTCACCGATAAGCCTGCCAAATGAGGGTTTTCCGCGCTCGCACGAGACCCCGGTGGGAGGACACATTGCGTCTCATTGGGAGGCGTGGCAGACCATCACAGAAGACAGATGGGTCTCGTCAGTCGCTCAAGCGGTCTTCCGCCTACCTTTAGCCCCTACCCCACCCCTTAACCCTCCTTTTCAGCTGTCGGGCTCACCTTCCCTCAAGGCTGAGGTTCAGAAACTTCTGCACCTCAGAGCTGTGGAACCCGTTCCCCTTGGGGAGCAAGGGGAGGGTTTTTACTCCCGGCTGTTTACGGTGCCCAAACCCAACCAGGCTGGCCTGCGCACCATCCTAGACCTTTCCCAGTTCAATCTTTTCCTACCCCAAGAGAAATTCAAGATGATCACGCCCAGCCAGATTCGCTCCTCTTTGCAGATGGGCGATTGGCTCAGCGTGGTGGATCTTCAGGATGCGTACATGCATATCCTGATTTGGAATCCACACTGGAGATACCTCCGCTTCTCTTTGGGAGAGGAGCGCTTCCAGTTTCGGGTGCTTCCTTTTGGCCTCAGCTCGGCGCCGCGTGTCTTCACGAAGATGATGTCGGTGATTGCGGCCTATCTTCGTCTCCAGGGTATCCATGTGTATCCCTATTTGGACGACTGGCTCCTACGCAGCCCTTGCCCGTTGGCAGCAGCGGGCAACCTCCAGTCTCTCCTTCAGCTCCTGTTCCATCTTGGGCTGTCGGTGAACTGGCGGAAATCCTCCATGACGGTCTCACAGTACTCGACTTTCCTGGGTTTTCGTTGGAACACGATCGACTGCCGAGTATCTGACCGGGGACAGAATGGCGGATCTGTTGGCCACGTGTCAGATGTTTGCGCAGTCGGAGAGCATGTCGGCCTGGTGGTTCCAGAGGCTTCTGGGCCTCATGGCTTTGTGTGTACTGGCTCTTCCCCTTGCTCGTCTCAAAATGTTCCTGGCGTCAGGCTGTGGACCCGGATTCCAAGCGGATAATGATTCCGGATTCCATGAGAGTGGACCTGGACTGGTGGTCATCTATCTCTCAGCAACCTGTCAGTGGGTGCGGGGTTTCAGGACCCAGCCCCTATGGTGATGATCACGATGGACTCCTCCCTTTTGGGGTGGGGTGCAACGTTAGATCTTCAGGTCTCGGACCTCTGGTCGCCCCAGGACAAGCTCCTGCACATAAATCATTTGGTGCTTCTGGTGATCTTTCTGGCGCTCAAGGCATTCAGACCGCTCATCGTCAACAAGGTGGTCCGCATAAGAATGGACAATGTGGTATCAATGTATTACATAAACAAGCAAGGGGGGGGAAAAAAGTCTCCCCCTCTCGTGGACCTGTTGGGAGTGGGCCGTGCTTCATGTGGTCTGGCTGCTGGCAGTGTACATCCCGGGCCAGCTGAATGTCACTGCGGATGCCGGCAGACAGTGGTCAGCTACGAGTGGGAGTTGAAGGCGGAGATCCTCATGGATTTTCTCGCGTTGGGGCACACCGGAGGTGGACCTCTTTGCCACGGCAGTAAACAAGAAGCTTGCTCAGTACGCCTCCAGAGGGGGGGCTGGGAGCCTCCTCTCTTGGGGACGCTCTTGAGATTGCATGGCACAACATGAGAGCTTACGCCTTCCCGCCTCTCCCCCTAGTTCATCGAGCAATTTGGAAGTTGAAGAGCTCTGTCAACTGTTCTCTTCTACTGATAGCTCTGTGGTGCCCACCAGGTTTTGGTTTTCAGAACTTCAACACCTGTCGGTGTGTCCGCCGATCAGGTTACCAGTAACTCCCGATCTTCACCAAGGGGAACAACAGATGTGGCACCCCTCCCCACAATCGCTGAACTTGGCGGCATGGTGCCGGAGTTCAAGTCTCTAGAGCGTTTGGGCTGGTCTGCGGATAACATGTGCATTATCCAGGCAGCCAGGAAACCCTCGACCAGATCCCAATACAAGAGTAAATGGCTCAGGTTCTGTCATTGGTGTTTGGAGAAAGAATTGGACCCCGAGGGTGGCAACGATTGACACGGTGCTGTCCTTCGTATCCTCCCTAGCAGAGTTAGGTGTTCATGTTTTGTCTTGCAGGTCTTATCTCTCAGCGGTTTCCGTTTACCTCTTTACAGACCGGTGTTCTTATTCTCTAACTAACCCGATGGTGAAGAGACATTTTGCTGGCTTGACACGCATCTACCCTCCGGTTCGTAGTCCGCATCCGCCTTGGGACCTAAATGTAGTCCTGACGGCGCTGTGCCATAAACCCTTTGAGCCAATGGCTACGGTTGACCTCAAGTACGTGTCCTGGAAAGTGTCCTTTCTGGTCACCGTTACGTCAGCGAGGAGTGTGAGTGAGCTCCAGGCATTGTCGGTGGAGCATCCTTTCTTGGTCTTTCACAAGGACAAGGTAGTCCTTCGGACGAACCCAGCTTTCCTACCAAAGGTAGTGACCGAATTCCATCTGACTGAGTCGATTTCCCTTCCGGTCTTTTTTCCGAACCCTGCCTCGGAGGCGGAAAGGGTTCTACACTGCCTGGATGTCCGAAGAGCTCTTAAGTTCTACCTGGACAGGACTTCCGAGCTTCGGAGTTCTTCCCAACTTTTTGTGACCTTCGGTAACCCTCAGGACAGGCCGGCATCGAAGGCATCTATTTCCAAATGGATTGCCGCCTGTATCACAGAGTCTTTCACCGTCCAAAAGCTGAAACCTCCTAAAGGTATCCATGCACACCTGGTGCGGGGCAAGGCAAGGCAGCCGCGGTTCTTTTCAGAAGTATGTTCCCTGGGAGTCCATCGCTAAAGCGGCTACTTTGGCCTCCCCATCTGCTTTCTGTAAGCATTACTGCCTCGATATGAGCTCTAGAGCTGACGCTCAGTTTGGCCAGGCTGTGCTGAAGAACCTGTTTCAGTAAGGGGTTTTTCCATCCACCCATAGTTCCTGTAAGGAGTGCTTGGGAATCTCCCATAAGTATGGAGGAAAGGGGACGGGACGTAGGAGTATTACCAGGTTACTCACCGTAGTGACCACCTTACTCCTAGTCCATAGTCCCCTTTCCTCCATACTGTCAGGTGTATTGACCCACGTTTGAGTCATTAACCTGCAACATTTGGTGCTGTGGGCTTAGAAAATCCAAGATGGCCAAAAAGCCCACATGTGCGCCAGAATCCAGGAAAACCGCGCAGTTTGTGCGCACACCAAAATGGTCACCTAACCTTCCACCCACCAGTGCGAGCGTGATGGGCCAGGGGTGCCATGAGTGGAATGTGTGCCAAAGGAAAAACAGCAGTGCCTGTTAGCTTAAAAAGCCCTTTGAAATCACCTTGGTTTCTCTGAATGCAAGCTAAAAATGCCTATGTCAAACATTGCAGGATATTCAAAAATCTCACTGAGCACCAGCAGACATTTGGCAGAATGAAGTTTTGTGTGCATAAAAAAATCTGGAAAGAAAAAGAGCCCAAAACAATGTTCATAACAAAACTGGCTGAACTGTGGAGGTCAGCAGCTTAAGTTAAACTGAACTGAAAACCACTAAATTCGAAATGTTTAAATTGAGGGACCTACTTTTGAGTGTCACAGTTTGTAACTGTTGAAATGTCATAGTCTTGAACTTAGAATCAGCACTCTAGCTGCATGTGTAAAAATTGTCAGTTTGATTTAAATGTATAAAACTGTTAACAAAAAGTGACATTTAGCTGAAACCTGGCTTAATGAAACTGGATTCTGCCGGACAACTACCCCCGACAGGAGTTGAAACTGGATCAACAGCTGTGTTCCCAGGCCTGGCTGCATTCTGCTGCCCCCACAAAAAGGAGGCGACACCTCTCTGATTGAATTACCTGGGGACTGCAGGAAACTGAAAATGGACTCAGGCAAATGTTATATTGGGGGGGGGCCGTAAAGTGGCTTCCTCTTGGGAGAAGTGGGAGGAGAAGTGCCTGTGAGAGCCAGCTGAGCTTGGGGGAAGTGGATAAACCAGTTCTTCCACCATGTGATGTGGGAAGCCACACCCCTTTTTGACCAGAGCATAATTTTAAAAAGATAGATAACTCATAGTGCGGACTTGTCAGAATTATATAAGTAATATCATTAGGGTTTCCCTCAGCATCCCAGACTAGGCATTGACTTAGCTGTAGTGTTGAAGTGAAGCCGCTTAACAATACGCCCGCCGCCGTCCCCTCTAATAAGGTTCCTCTGTTATTGCTAATGGGTCTTTGACCCTGCGATAGAAAAGGACTGATGGGCGATGCGCAGGGCGGACCCAAGGTGGGCAGGGTTACGGCCGCGTGCTGGGCCCCGCGCAGGAAAGAGAGGGACGGACACATTTTAGAAAACATTTTTGATGCTTTTTACAAAGTGCTCCGGCCCGTCCCACAGGATGGAGAGATGTCCCATAAGTATGGAGGAAAGGGGACTAGGAGTAAGGTGGTCACTACAGTGAGTAACCTGGTAAAAACAGTCTACTGTTTGACAGGTATGCTTTCAAGATTTATCACGTTAATTTCTAGGTTGTGAAATTGTAACACTGAAACTAAGAGTAAAGTGGTTTCTACAGCCTCGTCTTCATTTTTGTAGAGCCTGCCCTGAAGAATGACCTAGAGTGAGATGCATCTGCTAGGGCTTCTGCTAATTACCTATGAATAAAGACAATTGGATTATTTGCAAACCTGCAGTAATTTGAAGATGATTTCAGTTGTATTCCTTCAACTGAAGATACAATTATGAACAATTAACTATGCATTCTAAGTAGTATTCACTACACCTCAGGCGTCTCCAGGCTCAGCGAGAGTTTCACTGAGCAATGTTTGCCTCCAGATATTCAGCCAGTCTAGTTTCCGACAAGTTCGATATTGTAATGCAGATTGCACAGTTGCAAAGCACCTACCTTACTTTCCCCTTCAATGACAATGACAGGCACAGCAGTGGCAGGCCAGCGGTGTTTGGAGGGAAGTGGCTTATCACAATTCCACAAAACAATGATCTGAAAGACAAAGAACCTTTCACTTGAACATGTTCAGGTGTGATTGGTCACCTCTACACAGCAGACACACCATTCTTTAATACCATGCAAGACAATATATATGTGCCAATCGTGCACTGGACTGTTAGTCGCACCCCTACTCCACATCATCACTACAGTCGGATATCCAATGACTTTGGTTCTTTATTGGAATTCCTCCGGATGAAGGAAGGAAACAGCTAGCAAGCAGTCACTATATCACTGCGTCTAGTAACCAGTTTTGGTAATAGACTAGACACACCCCTCCCACATCTCTATGCCAAACAGGTTTCTGGCACCAGTCCTTGGCAGAACACGCCACTAATGGGTAACGTAGAGAATATCAGCTGCCATGCTTGTGTATGCATAGACTTTCTGCGTTGATGTGTTCCCTTGTACATTCCAGTGCTCGACTCAATGCCATATGTTACTGCTTGAACGGTATAAAAGCAAGCTGGTGCAGTAAAGATGGTCAGGTACTGATAACACAAAGTAAACTTAAGGTCCGCTCTACAAGTATCAGAGTTACCACAATGAGTACATTTGGAGGTAAGGCAGGCTATTTCAAATAGCCAACCAAGGGAGTTCAATCGACAAGCAAAAAGATTTAGGAAGCAACCAGAACTTTGCACAGAAAAAAAGGGACACATATGGAAAGGGTCAGCTGAAGTTCTCTTTGGAAGTGGCACCCAAAGTGACATGCATTTAGACAGAGTAGACAAGTAGACTGCACAATATATTCTTTCAATAGACGAATGAGCTTGCCAAATAAGACACAGCCTTCATGCAAGTGAAATAAGACCCAAAGGACGGCATAGTAATATACAAAATATTGGTGGCTGCTCTATGAAGTCACATTGAATGGCCCACTGGTCATAGATTGTCAAATTAAGAGGAGATGGAGGAGTGGGGAGATGCTCAAAAACGTGGCAATATGTTAGCCGGAGGAGGCATAAAGGATATCCTTCAGAGACCCGCCACCCTTCCCAAATACCCATGCCTTGAAATGAGAAGATCTGTTATGCACCCTATCCTGCAAAGAGAGGCAAAGAAAAAGTAAGACATGGCTGCTCTTAAATCCCAACGCAGGTCAATCACAGAAGGTAGGGGTCATGTAATTCCTGACAACGAGGCCTCTTGCTGGGGAAGAACACCCAGCGAAACAGTATCATTTTATTCAGAACAAGCCTCATCCCTGCACATGGTGCTTGCAGAGACTGAGAAGGGAAACAGATTGCACCCCACTCCTTCCCTCCCCAAGTGTGCATGAACAGCCAAAATAAGCTTTTCCAGAAGGAATATCAGCATGGCTAGAGGGAGAGCCACTGGCAGATCAAAAATACCACACAGCACAGCTCTGCTTCCACCAGACTTCAAAATGGTGACTCAGATTTTTAAAACCTCAGCAGAGGAGGTATTAATTCGCAATAATTACATGGAGAACACAGAAATGATGAGTTACTCAGCGTAATGACTAACTTACTCCTAGTCCATAGTGGCATTTCCTCCATACTGCATGGGCATCCCTTGCGAAGGACGGAAACAACCAATTTCACCAGAAAAATATCTATACCCTTTTAAATTAATGCACAGCCCCGGGAGCATGCACTCCCTTGACTCTGCCCACCAATGCCACACCTCAGTCCCCTTGGACTTGTCAGCTAGATTAACCTGCTAAACTATGCATCTTATTACTGGGGGGGGAGCGAGATGAAGGGATGTATGAAGTAAAGGGTACTATGAATAGGAGTATGTTAGGCACCACAGTGAGTAACTCATAATTACTCCTACGTCCCGTCCTTTTTCCTACATACTGCATGGGTGATTACCACTGAATGATGCCCAAGGGAGGTGAGATGCTTTGGATCCTAAGAAAACAGGTTCCCGCAGGACTGCTTGCCCAAATGCCGCGTCATATCTTTTGCAGCCATCCAGACAATGTTAAAGGATATTTGTACCGCGCACTATCACCACTGGAGTGGTCCCCTGGTGCTCTGGCGGCTCTGAAAAAGGAAGGGGGGGGGGGGTGAGTTAGTGGGAATGAGCTGGAAAAGTGCAAGATAGCAGTGATGTGTTGTTGGCAGCCTCAGCCCGGTGGGTCCTTTGGCTGGGCTTGGGGTGTTTTACGATCGGTAGTCGTCGTATGCTGTTGTGCAAGTCTATGTGCTGTCTGTTTTGTTGTTGCAGTGTAGTGCAGTTTGCTGCATTTAAGGCTTGTGGTTGGTTCGAGTTTGAGGTGTATGCTTGTAGAAAGCCGATGGAGTGGCCCACGTAGCTGCTCTAATTGTTTGCCGTGGCACATGCCTATGGAAGGCGACCACCGTTGCTTTGCCCCAACTGCATGAGCATGCAGGTTTTGTGGAACGTCCTTCTGCTGTGACTTATAGGCCTCCCAAATGTCTTCGACCATCCACCTAGCTTTGGAGGCCTTAGAGGCTTGGTCCCCTGGCGTAGACATGTCAAAGGAGACCAATAACGCCTCTGACTTGCAAAACCCTTTGGTCCTGTCTAGATAGAAGAGCCTTGAAATTCTAACATCCAGACAGTGCAAAACACTCTCCGCTTCGTCCTTTGGGATAGGGAAAAAGGTTGGCAACAGAACTTCTTCATTCAGGTGGAATGAGGAAACCACCTTCGGAAGAAATGCAGGATGGTTGCAAAGCACCACCTTGTCTCGATGGAACACGGTATACAGTTTTGTGACCATCAAGGCCTGAATTTGGCTCACTCTCCTCGCTAAGGTAAGACCAACCAGTAGTGCTGTTTGATCGTGACCAGCTTTAGGTCTATTGAAGCCATGGGCTCAAAGGGCCTATGCATCAGTGTTGCGAGCACCACTCTGATGTCCCACACCGGAAGCAGTCTCTTGGAAGGAGGCTACAGCCTTGTCAGCCCCATCAGATGTCTTTCGACTAACGGGTTGGAGGAAGAGAATGTCTCGTGGTCCGAATTTCGGTAGCCAACAACGGTGGCCAGGTAGGTCTCCACCTGCACCCCTTAACATGCTAGGGGAGCTGAGAACTATAGCACTGATCCAGCATGCACACTAGGGTCCACCAGTTTGTCCTTCGCCCAGAGACAAAACCTGGTCCATTTGCTTTTGTATTGCCTTCTGGTGGACTCGCTTCTTGCTTTCTGAATTATTTTCATGTTGTCTTGTGACAGACAAGAGATGCTGCATTGTTACTTGCTCAGGAACGAGGCCGCTAGGGCTAGCTTCTCGGGAGCAGGGTGAACCACCGACCACCCAGCTGTGAGAGGAACCTTCGATCGTGCATCGGTAGGTACATTGCACCTTGCACCGCTAGCCGTATGAGGTCTGAGAACCAGGGTCACGCCGGCCACCTTGGGGCAATTAAAATCAGGCTCAAGTTGGAGGACTCTGACTTTGTTGAGAACTTTGTGAATGATTGGGGTAGGGGAAATGTGTATGCCCGCATTCCACTCCAAGTGAGATGTAGGTCATCCCATAGGGTGCCTTGCCCCTGACCCTGCCACTGTTGACATCTCTGGTTCTGCTCCATGGCAAACGGTCTATGTGGGGTCGGCCGCATCTCCTGAAGATGTCTGCCAGTACTTGTTCCTCTAGCTGCCCCTCGTAGTTGACCATCCAGAGTCTGCCAAGCCTGCCACCTCCAGGTTGGATTCCTCTTGAAGATGAATTGCTGATAGCCATATGTGGTGCGCCGTGGCCCAATCCCATATCTCTATGGTGAGCCTGCACAGGCGGGTGTGGGGGGGGGGGGGATCTGGTTCCCCCCCTGCTTGGTGATGTAGAACATGCACGTGGAGCTGTCGGGTTGTAGGCCGACCACCTGTCTGCTTATTAAAGGCAGACAAGCCCACAGGGCCAGCTGGATGGCCTTCAATTCGATTAAGTTGATTTGATTCTTCCGTTCCTTCTTCGTCCATGTGCCATGCACAAGGTACGTGTGTAGGGTAGCTGTCAATCCCTCCATAGAGGAATCCGTAGTGATAGTAGACTCTGGAGGGTGGTTGCCTGAAAGGTCTGCCCCCCGGTTGGTATCCTGTCTCCACCATAACAGGTCTGGTATGAGGTCTGCCGGGATGGAGACTGCTGCGTCCGGGGAGCCAGTCATTTGGTTCCATGAGGCCAGGAGGTGCAGCTGTGCCTGCCTCATCCCGAGCCTGAAGGGAATCACCAGGATACAAGCTGTCAAGATCCCCAGAAGGTGTTGGTACCACCAGGCCGACAGTCTGCTTAGGAAATGACCCATAGCCGCTTTGATGGCTGCCAGCTTCTCGTCTGTGGGAAAAATCCTGTTTGTTAGCCCACACCAAACTGAGGAAGACTAAGGTTTGTGTGGGCTGCAGTTGGGATTTTTCTTGTGGTTGATTGAAAGCCCCAGATTGTGTAGGCTCTCCATAAGCCTGGAGGCAGACTGCCAAACCCCCCCTTGGGCAATTCCGCCCAGACCAACCAGTAGTCAAGATATGTAAATAGATGGTGGCCTTCCGATCTGAGCAAAGCAGCCACAGCATTCATCAACCTTGTGAACACCCGTGTGGCCGACTTGAGCCCGAATGCAGCACCTTGTGCTGAAAATGTAGCCCCATCACTCCGAACCTCAGGAATGAGCGGTGGGGCTGCCAGATGGGGATGTGCAAGTATTCATCCTTCAAGTCTAGGGAGCATGTCCAGTCTCCCCCACACAGACTCCGCTATCTGAGCTGGCGCAACGATCTTGCATTTTTGGAGGGGTAGGGATAGGTTCAGGAAGGACAGATCCAAAACCACTTGCAGGCCAGCCTGGTTCTTTTTCTGTATCATAAAAATCCGTGAGTAGAACCCAGAGCCTCGTTGAGAGCGGGGAACTTCCTCCACTGCCAGACTTTGTACTAGTGAGCAGATCTCCGCATGGAGTGTTGGTGTCCCGATTTGAGGGAGGGGAGGAGACGAATGAGGTTCCGCAGGGACCGGGAGACGAAACCTGTGCAAAACCACAAAGGATCGAGGGATCTGAAAGAGTCCGCCAGGACTAAGTGTGGACAGCAAGCCTGCCCAACTGGAGAACTGTGCACCTTTATGGGGCAGTTGTTGCTTCTTTGGGTCTGAGGCTGATGCTTGGGAGAGGGACTGAAAGAAGCCCTTGTGTGAAGTGCACCGTTGTTTGAGCTTGTGATGGCTGCTGGATCAGTCTAGTTTCCATGCCTTCCGAGCCTGGAAGCCCCTGAATCCGCCTAAGTTTCTTCCACTATCCGGCCTGGTTTGGCTCCGTCCGACTGCCCTGGGAGCCAGCTTTGTCAGAATAGCCAGTGATTTGGCCTTTTGGGAAGTATTTTGGACTAGTTCCTCGTCTGAATGAGTGGAGGAGATTCCCCCCCCCCCCCCCACCCCACCCTCCCTCGAAAGGCAGGTCCACGATATAGTCTTGTACATCCGTGTTGAACTTTGTGGCTCTAAATCATGTCGTCCTTCTCATCTGTGGCTATGCAGATTGCCCTGTCAGCCATGTCGATATGTCCAACAGTGGATTCCAGAAGATCTTGCGGCACTATTTTGGCCTCTGCCAGCCCCTCCTTGAATGAGGTCTGTTTTTGCACAGGGATGTCTGGTAGGAAGTCATAGATATCCCTCCATAGCCTTTGGTTTGCAGCGGCTAACATGGCGTCTGCATTCGCCTGTCGCAGGTGGAGAGCAGCATTTGAAAACATATTTTCCCCACATGCTTCTAGTACCTTTTCCTCCTTGCCCAACAAGGTCGAGGAGGATGTGGAGGTCTCGGGTGTTTTACATACATGGATGCCACTGCCATCACTGATGAATGTGGCTGTGGATGAACTGACAGGAGCAGGGTATCCCCTCCGCCTGCCTGTATTTTGCCTCCTGTTGGTAGGTTGTTTTGAGTGAGGCTTTGTCCAATTATTATTTTTGCTAGGGCTTCAACATCCTTCTGAAAGGGGATGCCTGATCTGGAGGCCGATTTTACTGTGAGGGCCTCGGATAATAACTCCCCCTCCCCCAGGCTGTTCCTTTTGGGGCTGTGAAATGCCCAGATACTCTGCCAGTGGGGTGGCTTGATGCCACTGTACTGGGGCCAGAGGCGGCATTGGAGCCAGTGGAAGCATGTCCTTTATGATGCCCCAGATGATGCCCCAGAGTATGGTGCCCACCTCCAGGGGTGTCATAAGCCGGAGGAGCATCTGTCCTCACAGGCTGGGGATGCACACTCCTGTGTCAAGGGCATGTCGGCGTGGATGAATGCGCCCTTGCCGCTCCCTGTCCACTCTGTACCTAGTAGGGGGCTCTCTAGGGTCCCTGTCCCGGCAACTGGGTATGCTGTGCACCAGAAGACCCGAGGGGTGACCATTGACCCCTAGAAGTGGGTTCTGTGCCTTACCATCCTTCCAACTGGTGCGCAGGTTCACGTGCCACCATTTTGTCCTGCTTTGCCACCATTTCATCCTGCTCTGACACCTGATGTCGTATTAGGCCTAGCCTCCCCTGCGTACTGCTCCAAGCAGGGTCCTGCTTTTTTGGCATCTCAGGCTCCTGCCTGGTAAGCTATGCGCCCTCGGGCTGGTAGTGCTGTCGCAGGCAGGCGCCACCTCAGACATGGGTCTGGTACTAGGGCAAACCCCTCAGGAGATTTCCCTAAGACAGAACCAACAGGCCCCTCGGCAGGGGAACCGGTCGGATCCGTGGACCCCTCGGCCATGAGGCCAGTAGCTCTTGAACCTCTGTACCCAAGCTGGTGACAGGGCCTTCCTGGCCCTTCCCGCACTGCTGTTTCCTGGAAAGGGAATCCCCCTTGCGGGGTGCTTTGTTAAAGAGTACACATACCTTGTCCTTTGTCTTCCTGCACACCTACTCCTTTATTTGCTCCGGGTAGACCAGAATTACAGCTCCCTCCACCTGGTAAGCTGGTTCTTAAGTGATCGGGGAGTAAGGGCGTTACACGCCAAGCAGCCATGGTCTTCTCCCAGGCAGCAGAGGCAGAGCATGTGTGGGTCCAACATGGGAAAGCATCCCTCGAAGGAAGAGCACAGACAAAAGCCTGGGCCGACATGCGCTGGGGAGGGGCGAGGCGCCAGAGGCCTTGAGATTGCAACAAAAAGTGTTAATAATTTGGGACCAAGGTCTCGGGGGTAACTAGAAAGAAGACAGTGGAATTATGAGGAAAAAAGGGTTTCAACCATAGCTCTGGTAAGTAGGTACGCTCCTGTCAAGGCAAAAAAAAAAAAAGAAAAGAGAAGTGTGGCGCCAGAAGGCAGAGTCAAGGGAGCACATGCTTCCGGGGCCGCGCCCCAGTGTGCATACATTTGAAGGGGTATCAATATTTTTCTGGTGAAAATGGTTCCGGTTCCGTCCCTAGCGAGGGTCGCCCATGCAGTATGGAGGAAAAAGGGACAGGACGTAGGAGTACTTCCGCTATCTGGGAATTTCAACAGGAGGTAAACACTTGAAAGCGCAAGGCTTGCACCGGATTTAACTGATCAGAGTCAAAATGCAATGCAATTGCAAAATTAAATACTAGCTTTACTGATTAACTATATCCACTAGGGGGACTCAGTTGGAGGCAGAAGTGTCAAGAGTCGAGGCTACTGCTGTAGAGAAAAGAGCAGAGGAAACGCCAGAGCACAAGGCTGTAACCTGCCCAGAGGACGTACACCTCAGACACAGGGAGATAACTGTAAGAAAGGGAGGAGGAATTGTCATGCCTGCTGAGGGCTACGTCAGGCTCTGGCAGGAGCTAGAGGCAAAGGAGAACCCAGAAATTCCTAAGGGCTGGAAGCTTTTTCCCCCAGGTAGTGTGAACATTCCATAGACCGACAAACACTAGGAAAGAGGCAGGGTAAGAAATACATGCTGGTAGAGTGTCAAGGAAATATCCTAAACGAGGGAGGAAGAAATATTTGGAGGAAGGCAATAGAGGAGGAAAAACCTATTGGTAGGGGTGGGAAGAAACATGCTGGGCACTAGATCACTGGGACATACCTCAGCCAAAAATGAAAACTGGATCCTATATGCCAGATACTTATTACAGGGAATCCAGAAAAGAATGGTTAGCTTGGTAGAAAAGGCCTTCTCACTATTTTAAAAAAATCTATGCTGACACTAATGAACAGTTGTCCCTCTCCCAGACTCTCTACCACCCTCCCACCCAGCTAACTTACCGTTTGGATGTTCGTTTGTCCCAGGCTGAATGAGATTTCTGCCAACATTCTCTGTGCACATAAGCCGAATACAGTTCAATACATCAACGACCAGGCAGCAGCAAAGGGGATGCTTGTTCACCGAGTCATCCACGCCCTGTCCCATAGCGTATTCCCTAGCCCAGATCTCCCAGACCTCTATGACTAGGTAAGGGCCAAAACCCAAGTGAGAATGTACACCCTGGTGTGCCATTGTAATTTGTGCCCTACTTGAATTTGCATGGTGGCGTCCAACTAGAATATTGCTCCCTGGTGTCCCACTTTAATTTGGCTCATCAGTGATTTTGCTTACAGGTGTCCCACCGCGATGCATGCCCTACTTTGATTTTTTTCACGGGTGTCTTACTGTGATATTGCTTCCTGCTCTTCCAGGGTAATTATTGCCCTAATGTCCTGTGGTTTTGCTCAGAGATGTAATTTATAACATGTGTTCTTGCAACGTAGCAGATTGAATGGACACTCTAAATTGGCCAGGAACAGTTCTACTAACCTTCCAGTACCAACAGTCCCAACTTCTACAATCAAACAGCATAAACATACCAACTAAGCCACTTGCATGTCAATTTAACATACCTCCCAGCAGACAAACCAAAATCTACACATTGACAACCAACTTGCATATCACAGTCTCAGAAAATGCTTCCTAAGGCACACTAGCCTCCCCTCTGGACACAAATGCCTCTATGCTCCCCAAACAGACTATATAGAAATAGACCTGCACACAGAGTTCAGGGTACTTCTGGTCTGCATGCTTCAATTCAACAGCAAAGCTATCTTGCATTCTACACTCTCCCCACTTACCTAACCCACTAACCTCACAGCCCACTAACCCAACACTGCCCCCTCACTCAGATCCACACGAGCACCTAGGGACAGTCCATATGGCAGCAGAGCACGATGTAAAAATGCATTAACAAGGATTTATGCGATTATTTCGAATACAAATATTTCAAAGAAGAAAATGTTGAATTCTAAATGTTCGTATCCGAAATAAGCACCCCACAGCTAAATGGCCTTTGTAGACCCCGCTCCGTCTCCACTTACCCTTTGGCGGCACACTTCACTGTGTGCCGCAGAGTCCCCTGCAGCGCCAGTTCCCTTCACTTTCGTGGATGAATGTGCCAGGGTCTTTTCCTTTATTTTTTTTCTCCAGAAAACATTGTTTTGGATAAGGGGGACACCCCCGCCATCCCCGATTCCATTATATCGAACAAGGGTGTGGGAGATAACCCCTGTATCCCTTGTTCGGTATAACGAAAAATTATTCTTTGAAATGTTCTGCATTTTCTGCTGTATGTAATTTTGGTACAGCCGATACCCGATAATTTCAACCATATGTTTTTATTTTTAAACTATATTTTCATGTAATACCCATTTAAAAACATGAGCTTTTGTTTAAACATTAGGACTTGTAGGCCTTCATCCCATCCTGTGTACCTTTGTGCATTAAAGCTAAAGACTAGTGTGACATCTGGAGCCTTTGATGTTTGCAGGTGGGCTATGTAAACTGGTTGACGTCAGGCAATCTATTGAGAATCCCAACACACTTTATCCCATCAAAAGCATTGTTTTTTATGGATAAGGAAGGCAATTGTGTTATGACTGGGAGATCCCATATTATGGTAGGCATTCATCAACTAAAATTGGTTATGTTATCAATACATGCGTTGAATTTAATTTTGGTCAATTCACCCTGTAGACACCTTGTGCCAGTTACATATCTGACAGAGGGCTTGAGAAAAATCAAAGAAAACTTGCAGTATGGACTCTTGGAGGATATCATATTCTCCCATAACACGTAATGAATAGGCTCAAGGTAGAATACTTAAAATCACAACCTCTTCTGGTATTCGATTAAGAAATGATTAAAGTGTAACAGTGTCTCGATGGGAAAAATTTATATATTATTCTGCATTACAGACAACACGTAGGGTTCCTTGAGCACAACATTCGCTTCAAGAGGGATCCTTGGTAATAAACCCTTATTTGACTTTCCAAAAGAGGGTGCGCTACATACGGTGACTGAAACACCATTTTGGAAGAGCATATAAAAGAAAATGTTCACTCATTTTGTAAAGATAAAGGCAGGCAGTTCCAAAGTTGTGAAGCTTAAAATAAGCAAGATTTAGTCTGGCATGTTGGAATTTTGGGAAACAAAAAGCTTAATTATTGGTCAAAGCTGTTCGCTTTGAAGTAGATGTTTGGGAAGGTAGACCAAGATAGCAATGAACATTACTTGCTGAGAAGCGGTCCATGTAATGATCTGTGCGCTGCAATTTCGGATGGAGACCCAGGAGTGAGTTTATGTTTTAGTGCAAGCGTTTTTTCTATGACATACGATATGTCCTTTATAAAAGCACCTGTACACAAGTGTTTCTAGGCGTGACAAGACAAATAGAGAGAACAGAGGGAGCCCAAAACAACGATCGTACTAGGCCTTGTGTCATTCAGATCGTGCAAGTGCAGGGAAGTGGAGAAGTGCTGAGGGGGGTGAGAGAAGTGCAGGTAAAACAAAAGTGTAGCCAGCGGGTGGCTTAGTGCAGGCAACTCAAAATATGCAGGGAGAAGGAACAGGTTACTTACCTGTAACTTCTCCAGCATGGGTCTGTCATGGATTCACATGCTCATGAATATTGCCCGTCAGGCTGGGAATCCTCGGTAAAGAAAAAAAATCAGTATCAGTTTCCTTTCTGATCTGTCTTTCTTAGTAGAAACCAATCACTGGTCTCTGGGTCATACTGCCCCCAGCCAATGACTGCCCTCTCCCTAAGCCGCGCCCCTGGCAGCCATCCTCAGATTTGGTAGCATGTAAAGTGGCAGTATGACCAAGTGAAGAGCCGCAGAGGGGTAGGAGGGAGGGTTCGCATGTGAATCCATGCCATACCCATGCTGGAGAACAACAGTTACAGGTAAGTAACTTGTTCCTTCTCCAGCATGGGGTCTGGCATGGAATCACATGCTCATGAATTTAAGAATAGATAGCAGTATACACATACACAACCACGGGAGGTGGCAAGGCCCAACATTAAGCATTACATAAATTCAACATTAAGCAACTCTTACCTCCTCACCAGGCCCACCTTCAGGCGAACAGGTTGCGCAGCACTGCTTGGCCGACCCTGGACTCCTCCCTGGAATCCCGGTCGACGCAGTCGAATTTCATGAAGGTGTGCGTCGTCCACGTAGCAGCCCTGCAGGTGTCCGGCAGGGGCACACCAGACAAGAACGCCGTAGTAGCAGCGATCGCTCTGGTCGAATGGGCTCTGGGAAGGCCGGGCAACAGTCGGTTTGCCAACAGATGACAGTGCATGATGCAGCCTGAGAGTCATCTGGAAATGGAAGCCTTAGAGAGTGCCTTCCCTTGATTCACAGGTCCAAAGTTCACAAAAAGCTATGATGTCTTCCGAAAACTCTTTGTGCGGTCCACGTAGAACTTCAGTGCTCTAGCTTCATCCAGCGAGTGCAAAGTCCTCTCGGCCGGCGACTAAGGCGACAGGAAGAACACGGGCAACACCAAGGGCTCGTTGAGGTGGAAGTCCGACGACACCTTGGGCATGAAGGAGGGGTGCGTCCTCAGCACCACCCTCATCTCGTGGAAAGTCAAGTATGGAGGTTTGCAGGATAGGGCCTGGATCTCTCACACTCGTCGTGCGGAGGTGATGGCCACAAGGAACGCTGTTTTCCATAACAGAAATTTCAACGGTGCCGAAAGCAGAGGCTCGAATGGCGGCCCCATGAGCCTGGAAAGCACCACGTTGAGCTCCCATGCCGGGACTGGAGCCTTCACCGACGGGAACGATCGGAACAGTCCCTTCATAAATTCCTTCACCAGGCAATGAGACCACAGGGAGGACCGTCCTGTAGTTCTGGTATAACGGGAAATCGCTGCCAGGTGGATCTTGATGAAGCGTGAGCTAGTCCCGCCTTGTCCAGCGATGCTGGTACGGCAGCACTTGAGGGGCCATGGTTCGCAGAGGGTTAATCTTCTGTACACAGCACCAGACAGGGAACCTCTTCCACTTGTGTCCGTAGCACTTTAGAGTGGAGGACCCCATGGCCTCTGCAAGCACCTCCTTGCAGTCCGCCGGGATATCGTATCCTCCAAACTCTAGTGCTGCAGGAGCCAGGCCCGTAAGTTCACCGACCCCCGGTCGTGATGGAGGATGGCGCCTCCTTCTCTGGAGAGAAGATCTGCGTCTGTCGACAGTCTGATTGGGGGAGATGCTGACAAGTCCAGAAGGTCCAGGAACCAGATCTGTCTCGGCCACGCCGGTGCGACGAGGATCATCCTGCACCGGGACCTCTTGAGCTGGTTGATGAGTCGGAGCAGCAACGGCAACAGAGGGAACACATACAGGAACAGGCCGTCCCAGGGGAACGAGAAAGCATCACCCATGCTCCTCGGCTGGGGAAACCTGCTGGCGAACCTCTGGCACTTGGCGTTCGTCGCCGTCGCAAACAGGTCGATCTGGGGTTTGCCCCATCATTGGAAAAGTCGATCCACTTGACCCTGACGTAGCTCCCACTCATGGCACGAGCGCAGCTCCCTGCTGAGTGAGTCGGAGATGACGTTCTTTGTTCCTGCTAGATGAAAGGGCACCAGAAACATCCCCTGTGCGACGGCACAGTGCCACAGATCCTGGGCCTCCTTGGACAGGGCTGGGGATCTGGTGCCTCCCTGTTTCCGGATGTAGAACATCGCGATGGTGTTGTCGGTGAAAATCCTCACCTCCTTGCCCTTGAGGGACGGGAGAAACAACCTGAGGGCCCAGAACCCTGCTCGGAGTTCCAGGATGTTGATGTGGAGTGACCTCTCCTCTGGGAGCCAAAGGCCTCTCGCGTGCAGATCTCCGGTGTGCGCTCCCCATCCCTCCAGGGAGGCGTCTGTCATCACCGTCTCCTGATGTACTGGGGTCTGAAAGTCCTTGACCGCCGCGAGATGCGCGCGGGTGCCCAACCATCGAATCGCTTGGCGGAAAACCTTGTTGAGTGGGATCCTGTCTTCGAAGCTGCCTGTCGCTTGTATCCAGCGGGCGTCGAGGAACTCTTGTAGAGGACGCATCCGTAGCCTGCAGAGGTGCACCAGGTAGATGCATGAGGACATCATTCCGAGCAGGGACTTGATGGATCTCACCCTGGCCATGCCCGCGGCCAGCAGGCGCTGCACCTTGCCCAAGATGGCCTTTGTCCTCTCCTCCGACAGCGTGGCCAATCGCACCACTGTATCGAGCTTGGCTCGCAGAAACAGTGCGACCTGCGACGGGACCAGGTGGGTTTTCGAGTAGTTGATGGGAAAGTCCAAATCTGTGAAAAGTTGTACGGTCTCCGCTGTGTGTTCGACGGCGGGTTCTCTTGTCCTTGCACGGATGAGCCAATCGTACATGTAGATGTGGATCCCCGCAGCCGCGCCGCAACTGGTGCGAGGCACTTGGTAAACACCCTGGGTGCCGACTTCAGCCCGAATGACAGGGCCTTGAATTGATAGTGCCGCCCTTGGACTACGAATCTGAGAAACATTCGGTGTCCTTTTAGAATGGGGATGTGGAAATCAGCATCCTCCAAGTCCAGTGACGATAGGAAGTTGCCCTCCTCCAGTTGTCCCAGCACGTGCTGGAGGGTGACCATCCTGAACTTTTGTGCCTTGATGTATTTGTTTAGCCGCCGCAGGTCTAGGATGGGGCGCCAACCGCCTGTCTTCTTTCTGACGAGGAAGTACCTTGAGTATACTCCGGAGCCTCTTCGGGACGAGCTCGATGGCACCCTTCTTGAGCATCGCCCTTACTTCTAACAGCAGTTGAGGCTGTGATTTTCCTTCCTGGCCATGGGAGGAATGTGGGGGCACTTTCTTTGAAATTCAAGTGTGCCCGTGGGCCAGGGCATCCAGCACCCAACGGTCGGTGGAGAGGGACTCCCACACGCTGACTAACTTCGCCAGCCGTCCTCCCACCGGGGTGCTCCGGTGGGGGCTCGATGCTATGGCCGGTTCAGACCTGCTTGGAGGTGGCCTTGCCGCCTTAGCCTCCTTGGCGACGACGAGATCCTCCTGACTTGCCGCATCCCCTGTAGGCCTCCTGCGACAAGGAGCGGGCCGCCTGGCGGTACATCGAGGAGCCGCCGCCGGATCCCTTGGAGGCACCCTGTCGGCCTCCAGCGTTCCGAAAGGGCGGCTGTCGTTGCTGCAATACTCCCAAGGCCCGAGCCGTCTGTCAGTCTTGATGGCCTGAAGTGACTCATCCACTGTTTTTCCAAACAGGTTGTTCCCATCGAAGGGCATGTCCAAAACTCTGGTTTGCACGTCCTGGCAGAAATCAGTTGCCTTGAGCCATCCCGGCCGTCAAAGGCAAACACTGTTGCACAACTGTCGGAATCCGGTGTCAGCGATATCAGTGGCCTCCGTCATGGCGTGGTCCTAC
Organism: Ambystoma mexicanum; assembly: GCF_040938575.1. Taxonomy (NCBI): domain Eukaryota; kingdom Metazoa; phylum Chordata; class Amphibia; order Caudata; family Ambystomatidae; genus Ambystoma; species Ambystoma mexicanum. Next base: position 1,042,745,353 of record NC_090933.1, read on the forward strand.
GCCACCTCACCTTCCTGTAGGATCTCCAGGGCCTCTGACCTCTTGTCGTCCGGTAGGAAGTCCAGCAGGGGAGGGTTCTTGTGCCACAGCTCCCTGTCGTAGCGGGCCACAATCGCTAGGGCCTTGGCCGCCTTAATTGTCGTTGCCGCAGACGAGAGGACTCGTCGTCCCATTCTTTCCCTCGCCGTCAGGTGGGGAGGTTGAAGTTGACGATGACGCCCCTGCCTTCTTGGCCGCCGCCGAGACAACCAAATCCGCGGTCGCCTGTGCCCTAAGGCACAAAGGGACGGAATCGGTGACCCGGTACTACTTCTCGTACCGATCCCTCTTGGCAGGCGTCGTGGATGGGTTCTTCAGGAGAGCAAGTCCCTCCTCCCAGATATCGTCAATCAATGGTACCGGGTGGATCGTCTTCCTCTTGGCCTTGCGCCGCTGAGAGGAAACCTACCTTCTTCTGTTCCTCAGGGCAGAGCTGAAAAAGCTTGGGTGCCCTGGCAATCATGGCGTGGAATGAGTCAATTTCGTCGGGCGGGGAGGCCCGAGGTAGTGGTGATTGAAGGCCCATCCCGTCACCACCATCATCATCCGTCCCCGTCGTGGCCGTATCCGTTCCCGTGTCATCCCTAGGATCAGGGGAAGGAGATGAAGGGTGAAGTGCCACAATGGATGGAAATGCGGGGGGGATGAACTGCTTCCCGACGGGCCCGGGTTCTGCTGAGTCATCCGTTGGGGTGAGGGGCAATCTTGTCCTTATCTCAGTGCATAAGGTTTGGATTGGCATCAAAATGACCACCGAGTTGTCCTGAGGCTCGGGCACTGGCTGCGACTGGCGCAATGGTTGGTCCTCCTCCACAGGAGTCTCGTCTGCACCACCATCGCTCTCTTTGTCCGTCTTCTCGGGGTTCCCCCCTTGGGACCGGACCTCCTCAAACCTCTTGTTGAGGCCCTTCACGACTTCAACCAGCTCCTCCTCAGAGGCTGTATCCGTGTCGGCCACCACCCCCCCCCCCTTTTTTCACAGGGGTCTTATCGATGGGCTGAAAAGAGGTTTCCCTCCATGGCGGCAGGGAAACTCTGGGGCCCAAGGTCGCCTCCACTGGGTTAGCCTCCACAGGCTTCGCCAGGGCCGCCGCGACTCCCTCAATAGAGGCCTTCACCGGGTGAATCAAGGCCTTCACAACCTTGGGCGCACTTGAGGCATTCACCTTGGGGGAGGGGTCACTGCCTCGCTCCCCCGTCGTCTGAGCTTAGCCGGGTTCTCGGATTTTCTCTTCCCCGAGCCAGAGCGTTGGCTCGTGGTTGATGGCGTCGGTGAATGTGCGCCCTGCCTGGCAGCCGAGGAGCCCAACCCTTCGGCGCTCCCCGTGCCTGCGGACTCGCGGTGCTTTGCCTTCTGTTGGGCCCCAGTCACCGGGGCGCCCTCACAGGACTTAGAAGACCGCTCAAACTTCTTCTCACCTGCTGGGCCCTTCTCCAGCCAGCTGGCGAGGCGGGTCTGACGATCCCTCACAGTCCATTCTGACAAGTTCTTGCAAAACGCACAGTCCTTCTCCACGTGCTTTTTGTCTTCGTGAAGGCAGTAGAGAAATCTCGAATGCTCATCCTCCTTGAAAACATTCTGTAATCCGCATCCAGGGCAGTTCCTGAACAGCTTGGATCTGGGCGTCGAGTTTCCCTTGTCCTGGGCCATGTCCACGAGGTAGGCTTCAGATCTTCTGGAATCCTCCAAGAAGCGCAACTCGACGAAACCTCACCCTTGAGAGGTGTAGAAAATTCCGAAACGGGTACCCATTGATCGGAAGTAGAAACGGTGGAGCTTGAGGCTCGATTGACCGAAAAAATGAGATTAACTCTTTGAAAAAACATAAAACGCAGTAAAAGCTCGAGAGCTATAGCACGAGGACTCCCAACACTTGAACGTATGGTAAAAATCTGAGGATGGTTGTCAGGGAGAGGGCAGTATGACCCAGAGACCAGTGATTGGTTACTACTAAGAAAGACAGATCAGAAACAAAACCGATACTGACTTTCTTTACCGAGGATTCCCAGCCTGACGACGGGGAATATTCATGAGCATGTGAATCCATGCCAGACCCCATGCTGGAGAAGGGACTGTAGGGTTGCAAATACAGACCAAAAGTGCTGGGGAGCCAGGTGTCAGTGTGAAGTGCAACTGGAAATGCAGGAGCATGGGCCGAAATTCAAAGGGTAGCCAGGTGACCAGTGCGGAAAGCAGTCGGGACAGCAGTGGAGAGGAAGAGAGAAAGCGAAGAGGAAGGCGTTTAGTTGTTTCTGGAACCAGAGGTGGTTCTGTTAGTTTGAGAGGCAGGGAGGCTGTTCCAGAGGGAGGCTCCAGCCAAAGATGAAGATATGCCACCAACTCTCTGCTTGGAAAAGCGACTGACCCTCAGAGTTGGAGGTGGATGAGCGAAGAGTTTGAGAAAGGAGATGTTTTGGGAAGAGAGAGTTGGTGGTAGTGCGGTCCCAGGCACCAGAAAGCCTTGTGGGCGATGCAGAGGGTCTTGAACTTGATCCTTGCCACTACTGGGAGCCAAAGAAGAGATTTCTGAGCTGGATAAATACGATCCCTGGGCTTGAGGCCAAGGACAAGTCTTGCAGTCCTGTTTTGTATAAGTTGTAAAGGTCAGAGAGCAGAGGCATTTAGAAAGAGGCTGTTGCAATAGTGCAGCCTAGAGAGGACCAGGGCTCTGGAGACGGTGAGCATCTGGGGGAAGGCGAGTAAAGGAATAATACATCCAAGGGGTGCAGCTGATAGCTTGACTTTTTGGAGATGTCAGATGTGAGGAGAGAAGGAGAGGGTGGAGTCGAAGATGACCCCAAGTTTCTTAGCCTCAAAGGTAGGAGCAGGAAGAGGGCCCAGATTGGGGCGAGGGAAGAGAGAAGGAGCTGGTGTTCCGATGAGGATCTCAGTCTTACGGGCAATAAGGCAGAGATCATTGGCAGCACACCATTTCTGAATTTGAGGTCAGTGACCTAAAACAATGGCCACTGGCAAGGACACATTTCATTTACGAATTGCGTAGGGTTAGAATCTCAGCTATCAATATGTTGGAATTCATTTTTTCATTCAAAGGACATCTTTCATGCATTTTGTAAAACTAGAAATCTACAGGCAAATACTTGCACATCTCCATCAAACAATGAGCATTTGGATGTGATCTGCATATAAGTAAAACCTGTTGAATACAAACATGCAGAGCCCTATGGCTTCCACCAGGGAATTGCTCTGGAAGTTCGCTTGGAAAGTGCTCTAAGAGACCAGTGTTTCCATCAGTGCTACTTGCGCATATGTTTTTCCTAGAATAGGGAATAGTGGTGCTCTAATCATTTTAAACATTATCCTTGAATTTTCAAAAATCACTTCAGTTAAACCACCCCCCACCATGAACTTCATAGGAAATGCATTACTAATTTCCTTCCCCTCAAGCACAGCACATCATTTCTGCAATGTCTGATTTTGCTACAAATATTTTCTAAATTCTAGCAGTAGCAGGCCTCAGGATAAAAAGTGAATTTCTGGTGTGTGTGGCCCCTGCAAATGATGCCAGACTGCTCTCAACGAGCACCCTTCCTCCAACATTTTCAAATCTATTTGTCATTTATTCACCAGAACTTCGAGTACCATGAACATTCAGAAAAAAAAAAAAAACCACAGAACTTAATATCCATTTAAAAGCAGCCTTATGTATTTTATCAGGACACAAAGGGGACACAAGTTTCCTTGACAAAAAGGTTTCTCTGGATGAGGGAATTGTGTCCTTAGGTTGCTGTTGAGTATGAGGAAAGATGCAAAAAACCGGAACACATTTATTGGTTTAATGAAGATATTATGCCAGTGTCCGTCATTAAAGTCCGCAGATCGCAACCATGTGGGACAATAATTGGTTAATTTGATTCCATAATCTTTCACTCCCATTTCAACTATGCAGGCATTGGTGCAAATAACTTCAGCAATCGATTGTTACACACTGGAAATAAACGGGGACTATCCTTTAAAGTCCAAAGGCCGCTCCACCTGCTCTTTTCCCATCTCCATGCTCAATATGCTATACAAGGGTAGGCTGGTGCAGGAGCATGTGCCCCTCCACACAATTCACCAATACTGTGGGGCTCAGCATCCCCTTATCCCCCCCCACCCCCAACTAATGGCCATCTTGCACAACAAGCAGGGTGGCACCAGGTCTCCTCCCCTCTGCACTCTAACAGTCAACATTTGGGAGTGGGCTCTGGTAAACATGCCCTTGGTATGGTAGCAAGCCATCTCCAGGGGAATCAAACCTGGAGCCGGACAGGCTCAGCAGGCTGGGTGCGGACAATTATGAATGCCAGCGGAACCATCAGGTCCTTCAGGAGATCTTCAACATACGGGTCATCCTCAGGTGGATCTCTTTGCCACCTGGACCGACAGTAGGTGCCCCCAGTTCACATCTTTGCAGGTACAGAACTGGCTCTCTGGGTGATGCGTTACAGATACAATGGACAACATTAACGCATATGCTTTCCCACCCACTCCCTGGTACAGAGGGTGATCTGCAAGATAAGGGAGTGTCGGCACCTCATCATTCTGATAGCTCCTTGGTGGCCAACTATGCACCTTCCGCTGGTCCCAGCTCACCTATCCCAGCAGGGAGGCACGGTTGTCCACCCCGCCCCCAGAAGTTGCCCTCGCAGCGTGGTTCCTGAACAGATTCAAATGCTTTAGTGTGACCGGTCACAGGTTAACCTAGACATACAGGGCGGTAGTAGCGATGCTACCAGGATCCAGTACAAAAGCAAGTGGACTAGGTTTCGTCACTGGGCGGAGTCAAAGGATGTTGATCCGCTGACCTGCACGTTAGACGACGTGCTATCCTTCTCAGCACACCTCGCACACTCGGGGTGCAAGTAGACACATGCTGCACCTATCTGGCGGCCATCCGTGCCTACCGAAACTCGGAGGAGGTCTCATCATCCTCCAATCCAGTGGTTAAAAGACATCTGGCGGGCCTTGCAAGGCTCTACAACATTTACTTGATGCACAATTAAAGTAAATTGGTTCACAGAACCATTACCTGCTGGAAGGCAATTTTGTTTAAATTTGGGGAGCCTTATTGACTCCACTCTCATCTCCGATGATGTGCAACAGAGACATGCATACGTGAAACCCTGCAGGGGACGAAAACCTGTAGGATGTTATCAGGAAACTACCAGGTGTTAGGAGTAGTTGAAGGGCTATTTTGAAGAGCAGCGAAGAATATAACGGAGAGGATTTCCAGTATCAGTAATGTGCGATATATGCACACCAATGGGGTAGTTAGGAAGAATGGGAAATGAAATGATAGACGAAGTAGAAATGGAGGACTGAAGTGCTGCAGATTTAAGGCAAGTTTGAATAACTCAGGAGGATGCTCAGTGGCAACGTGCTCACCTTGTAAGCAAGAAGACAAGGAACACAGGTTCGATCCACGGGTCTGTGCTTAGAAACCTCTGGGTATTAAACACATTATAAATCTCAAATAAATAACCTATCATAAGAATAATAAAGGCAACAAAAAGAATGCGCATTGCAATTGGAATGTAGTGGGGAGCAGAACCTGAAGACGGAAGATTGTAGAAGTCTCCCGATTTCTATAATGAGGAACGTGTTGCGTAAGTGACTGGAACTGTAGAATGAACGAAACACTGTTGAAGCTGATGTTCCGATCCGGTAAAAGGTAGTGGGGAACGAGTTGCCCCACAGTTCGATGAAATGCATGAACCTGGGTGAACCAAAGGGGAAGGAAGAAGAGTGAGAAAGACAAAGAAGGCATGATGAGCGAAAGGGACGGAAGGAAAGATTCAAATTCAGAGGAAAATTCTCCGAAGCGTAAAATCAAAGTTGAAGCAACGCACCGAGTGGAGATTTCGGCGTGTATTTGAAGTAGAGAGTGAGGTGAGACAGAACGGCGGCTATGATGAAAAACCACTAGACAGTGCAGGGCTGATTAGGCAATGAGAACCAACTCGTCACTATGTTGGAAAGGGTAATACAAGGAGCTATCTTTGTTTCCATTTTCTCCATTGGAAATAACCTTGCACGACATCTACCCACCTATCAAGAAGCCACAACCTGTGTGGGACCTCAAAGTAGTCTTGGCCACCTTGGCGCATAAAATATTCGAGCCAATGGCGTCCATAGACATCAGTCTAGTCACCATTAAGACAGCCCTCCTGGTGGGCCTTGCATCTGCATACAGGGGCAGTGAAATCCAGGCACTGATTGCTTCAGAGCCTTACACTATTCTTCATACGGACAAGGTGGTGCTTGGAACTCACCCCGCCTTTTTGCCTCAGGTAATCTCCTTGATTCACCTGAATGAGAAGATCTTGCTACCCACTTTCTTTGCGGGCCATAAGGACGGAGCGTGCTCTAAAATTCTAGATATAACCAAGAGCTTCCGCAAGTCAGAGGCTCTGTCACCTTTGGTGGGTCAAAACCAGGCTATCAGGCTTCCAAGGCCTCCATAGCAAGATGGATGGTCACGGCCATCAAGCAGGCCAATGAGGGGCAGCACAAACTGATGCCTGCAAATAAGAATGCCCACGCTGTTAGAGCCAAGGCCACGGCTGTCGCGTTCCAGAGGCACATTTCGTGGCAGGTCATCAGCAAGACGGCTACATGGGCCACGCCTTTGGCCTTCTGCAAGCACTACTGCTTGGATGCCGGCTCCAGGTCAGATGCAGCATCTGGGCAGGCAGTCTTAAGGAACTTGTTTTCTTAGGAGGGTTGTAATCGACCATACAGTATGGAGGAAAGCGGACAGGACGAAGGAGAAATGATAAGTTACTCACCGTAGTGACTAACGTACTCCTAGTCCACAGTCCCCTTTCCTTCATACGTCCCCACCATCCTTCCCCCCTAATAAAACTGGTGTCATTAGGCAATGGTAATATTGTCGACGCATCAAAGGGGACTGATGAGGGTCGCTGGTGGGCAGACTCATGGGAGCGCATGCTCTCGGGCCGCACCTCTATATTTAAAGGGGGAAGACACTTTTCTTGTGAAAAAAACACATGCCAAAAACAGTAATACAGTCGTGGTCCTACTATGCCTTGTGACCTTCGGCCGGGCAAGTGCATTGGGAGAAGTGAACGGGGGGACAGAGGATTGGACCAATGCTGGAGGAGGGCCAGGAGGAGAACCTCAGGCTAACTGCTGGTACAGGCGACTCTCAAAGGTGGGATGTGGCACCACCAAGAAGGGGCCCGCAGGGCAGTGCAGGTATTGACTGGGTGGAAAGGCCTGGGATATTCATGAGGATCAGGCCAGTGTCAGAGCGGCAGTGGGGTGATTACTGTTGGGTAAGAATTATTGCAGCCACACTTGGTGAGACTGCACAAGACTTATCAGCTTGGTATTAGGTGACCCACCTTTTGGTGTAGGTCTGTACTACACAAGTGGGAAGTGTGACTGAGCAGCCAGGCCTATCTCAAGAAGGGTAAATGTGAGCTGTAGAGATGAAATAAGTCAATACAAGTAACCTAATAACTACACTCTCGAGGTTTCAGTTATAAATATATATTTATTTACACATTCATGTTAGTTGAGCATTCTTTAAAAAGGCAATTGTTTTTAAAAGTCAAGCAAACTTTGGAATCACTTTACAAAGTCAATAAAGTTGGTGAATACTCTTATCACCCTAATAAATTTCTCCTACACCCTGAAGCGATTTCAATAACAAGGATAGTATTGCATTTATCTTAAACACCAATATACTTTTTAGACTCTTGGTTTCAGGAAGCAAGGGTTAGGGAAATGGTTAGAACATACTTTCTTATAATGTGAAAACCGTTTGAATCCTCTAATGAAATCTAGTTAAGCCTTTCCCAGCAGTAAAAGTGTTCAACAAATTACAACCTATGAGGGGACAAGCAATGCCGAAGTCAATATATGTACAAGGGTGCCTTTAAGGAGCAACCACAGCCAAAGTCAATTGGACCACGTCAATAGTTCGAATGCACTTTGGATAAAGTCTTTCACAAAGTCAGATAGTTCAAGCAAATCACTGAAGGGACACAAGCTGTTAAGGCCGTGCAAGGAGAGGGGGGGGGCTGAAATCAATTCAAAAAGGGAAGCCAGGGCACTTTTCAAGTGAGAAAGCACGACTTACGGCAATAAGGTAAGTAGTCCAATCCCCCACAGTACCTTTAGTTTGAAGGTGTTCCAGCTGGATTCCTCCTTGATACAGCCAAGCAGACCCTTGCTCCTGGACCTCAGTCGTGGTGACGAGAGGAAGGCCATCTGGTGGGCTCCTGTGGCAGCACGCAGAGTACTTCATCAGCAATGGATTTTTTAAGGTTCAGAGGCTCTTCGTGGTTTCAGTGCCTTTCAAATAGCACTGATGCAGAACGAATATCTCGGGTTGGACTTTCCTTGCTCCCTCATTCCTGGACTCTGGTTCAGGTTTTCCTGCTTCTGGAGGGTCCTTGGGAGACTCATGGATCTTTAGGCCGGATATGTTTCATGGAAGAGGTTTCACTCCGTAATGGACACTCAACCCCTGGCATTGGGCTTCTGCAGCATTGTGAGGCACAGCAAGTCGGGGGTTGCGCCAAAGTGGAGTTCATCTCGGGGTTAGTTGGTCCCACCAGCCCATGGGGAGAAGTCGTTCCGTCCGGCGCTTCCCTGTTAATTTGCAAAAGAGGTCAGCCCAGCAGCAGGGCTTCACCAGGCACTTCAAGGTCCAGGAGGGTGCAGCGGACCTCAAGATTTCTTCTTCGGATGTTTCTTCCAGTGGTCGACTCGCACTGTAGTCCCAAGGACCTTGCCTTTTAAGCTTGTTCTCATTCATTCACAGCCCTATGCAGTCATTCAGCCAGCAGGGTGGCTGTCCTTCCTCGATAGCCAGCCAATCAGGACTGGTTTCAATCAAGCACACCTAAAGACAAATGACAGGGGAGTTTTGGGACCCCCCTCTCTCACTTCCCATCCTTCCAGACACACTGGAGCCAGGGACGGGATTCTGGACTGAAACCCGCCAAAGGTGAAAACACACAAAGGGCTCAAACCTGTCTCAACTTAGAGAAAGCCAAGAAAGACCTCACAAACAGAAAATGGCGAAAAAAGATGACCGGGCCATTTTCACACTATCCTTGGCGAGCATGTGACAGAGTTGGAATTGGAGGAGTGTAGGGCTCTAGCAGGGAAGTATTTAGGGAGGGAAATATGGAGATTGAGGTCCCAGGCACTGGTAGGCCTTCTGGATGATGCATTGGTTCTTGAATTTGATCCTTGCATCCACCGGGAGTCAGTGGAGCGATTTTAGGGCTGGAGTGATACAGTCCCTGGGCTTGAGGCCAAGGATAAGTCTTGCAGGGGGTGGCAGGGATAGAGGGCCAAGGGGCCTCAGGTGGGAGGAAAGAGTGGTCAGACCAGGAGAGGTGGGTTGGTGAATAGATTAGAGATGGGGATGTTACCAGAGATGAGGGCATCAAGAGTGTGGCCAGCAGAGTGAGTCGGTCCAGAAGGAAGAATAGTGAGAGAGGGAGTCACAGAGGACCCAGAACTGAGAGGAGGATGTTCAAGAGAGTCGAGGAGGACGTTGAAGTCACCAAGGAGGAGGAGTTTGGAAGAAGAGGTTGAAAGGGATGAGGCAACATCGACCCATTCGAAGAGGGAGAAGAGGCCAGCGGTTTTGTAGATGGTGACTAGGGTGAGAGAGCAAGTAGGCAAGACCCCAAGTCTAGAGAGGAGTCATTCAAAGAAGGAGTAGGAATGATGATAGCAGGCACCCAATCATGTAAAATGAGGGCCACTCCACCTCCAGGCTTGTTGGGTCTGGGAATCAAGAGGATTTTGTAGCCCTCGGGAAGGAGTGTGTCAAGACCAGTGACTGAGCTGGCATTGAACCACGTCTTGGTAAGAGTGAGAACATCCAAGTTCAAGTCTTCGAGAAGGAAAAAGATGTCAGAGTAGCTAAGTGAAGCTAGTTACCGCCTTTGGGAGTACCACGCCCCTTTGCACCCCCTCAGAAAACCTTCAATCGGTGGTAGTGGAGAATTGAGGGGAGAGGAAGCAGGGGCAGCAGGACAAGGGAGGACGTTTAAGAGAGAAGGCAGCCGCCGGTCAAGAAGAAGAGTAGAAGAGTAGGTTGAGAACCTTGGCCCATGATAGTGTCATTGTGATAGACATTCATGATACACCTAGAGGATAAGAGGTTTCAGCAACTAATGCCGCCTCCACAAAGCACTGCTCTGTCTGGAAGTCCTCCAAGGTCGAGTCCCGGAAGTCCTTATGGGGGCAAACACAAGTCAAAGGGCCCTGCTGGTCTAAGGTGCCAAATGACACCACTGCACCGCCCCTTCCACCTTAGGATTTGACGCCAACAGGGGATCCGGACACAGACACGGCAGCTAAGGCGACGAACACAGACGAGGCCGATGACTTCATACCTGTGAACGGAGAGCCAGCATGCACGGGTGATCTGCACAGGGCCTCTCCACCGGATGAGGTTGGAACCTTCCATTCAATGATGTCCAGGACCTCAACTCTTTCAACTGGTGCCTGAGGAGATGAAAAAGGAAGGGTACCTTTTATCAACGTCACAAGTCCAGGTGGAGGACCATCGTGTCCGTTCCTTTGTTGGACCATATCTGGGATGCAGGCCTAGCACTGTTGAAGAATCCGAGCACCGCCCTACCCAAGAAGGACAGGGTCGAGAAGGAATACAGTCCCATACTCAGCCCCCAGTTGCCTGAGGTCCCAGCTTTCACCGGACTGTGTGGTCTCAGCCACAGCCAGGCAACGCTCTGCGGATTCTTCGCCCTCGTCCATGGTACCCCCGGACCAGGAGGGGAAGAAGCTGGATGCGATGGGGAAGAGGATTCTCTGTACGTCTGCCAGCACCATGAAGGCCGATAATGCCCTGCCCATTCTGTCACTCTGCGACCGGGAGCTCTGGTATAAAATGGGCCCTATTCTTGACTTCCTACCTGATTACAAGACGGCTCTTGAGCTGTTCCAGGAGGGGGGATGTGGCCTCGGACCAGGCATCAGTGGTGGACATCGCAGACACGTATTCCTTCAGATGGGAAACATAGTGTCTTCTTTGTTCATACTGCCACTTTACGTGCTTACCAAATCCGAAGATGGCCAACAGGGGGTGAGGCTTAGGAAGAGGACTGTCCTTGGATGGGCCAGTATGACGCAGAGGACAATGATTTGATTAGATGAGAAATACAGTTTTAAAACAAAAGTGAGATGGTTTACTTTATTGAGGATTCGCAGCCTGACGAAGGAGAGGGGGAGGGGAGTATTCATGAGCATGTGAATCCATGCCAGACCCATGCTGGAGAACAATCGTTAGTTAAGTAACTTGCACCTTAGCCTACATCTCTCACGAGCCTGGAAGAAAAAAAGCTGAAAAAAAGCTCTCCTGGACTCTAATCCAGGCCTACTTATCTCTGACACTTAAGTCATTGCCACGTCCAGATAGACTATTATGGACATCCTCTTCACTGTCCCCCTCTCCTGACCTATGGACAACTCCCCCACCCCCGGTCTCCAATCTCTCTTTTTTCTGCCTCATCCATTAATGGTGACACCAAGTGGGAAGTACTCCTTTGATTTTCTGATACAAGCGTGTGCGCAGCATGGTCAGAATGTCCAACAAAACACTGGGTGGATGTGTAGAAAGAGTCAGATGGGGAGGCTCTGGGCTGGTAAGCCACCTTCTGGAGAGGTAGGTGATCAGGTTCACCCCACGGCGACCCATCTTCCAAAAAGGGTCCCTGGCCCCTTTCGTGGTCTTAACAGTACACCTCTGGCAGGTCGTCGCCCTCATCACAGCTAGTATAGACCTGTCCCGGGAAACACTGTTCAGCTCCTTGTCCTGTACCCTTCCTAGGGATCGTTTGAGCCCTATTCCCTCTCCTCTACTGAGACTTCTGGGAGGGGAGGAAACTGATTTCCCCGTCCCAGAGGTCTTTGCCAAAGCCGTGGCAGGAACCTCTCACCATGCCGGTAAGGACACCCGTGGAATAGCCATTGCAGTAATTGTGGGGACCACCTTCATGGTCTGTCCTCCTTTTGAAGTAGTTGTCAGACAGGGTCAACGAGGTGGCAACAGCAACTGTTGATGTGGCAAATGATGGTGTTTTGGATGGTTGAGACACACTGGTGGAGGCAGAGCAAACCAACCTTGGATTTTTCCTTCGTCGCCTTGTCTGCCGATGAGTTTCAAAGCGGTCAAGGACTTTCTATTTGAGTGTGTGACCCATGCTGGCAAGCTCACCTGGATGTGGTCAGTGACGGCGATCTGGACTTTCTTGAGCCGGGAACCGCAGCAGCGGCAAACCCAGTGGGATCTGTGGCGAGCAGCCTTGAAATCTTTTGGCCTCCCGTGAGCGGAGCATCGTCAAAGGACCTCAACCTCTTTTCTGAGGGAGTTGGATCATGGGACTGGCCGGTCCTGGGGGTGAGGCATAACCATGCCGGAGTACGAGTCAGAGGCCTTACCCAATTTGAATCACGCTGCCAGCATGCTTTAGCGGCCACGTCTTTTTCGAAAAAGCATGACAGACCTTGCATCCCTCCTCATGGTCTGGATGCAGGCAGTAAAACTGGTGTCGATTTTCCATGACAACATTTTAGTCCACATTTCGCACAGAGTTTGAAGAGGCATCTCTTCTCCCCGGTCATGCTGAAAAAGGTGCAAAGTATGCATAGGACAGGGACTTCCGATGAAAGATCCTCGATGTAGTTTGATCTTCATCCACAGCGGATCCCTGCTGCCATTAGTCGATCTACAGTCTAACAATAAATCCCCAAAATCGTTCAAAACGTTCACATTTTACCAGCGATGGCGCTTAGGGAGAGAACTGTCATTGGATGGGGGCAGTAGGACCCAGGCCAGTGATTGGTTTAGAGGAGAAAAACAATTTAAAAGGGAAAGTGAAACTGTTTACTGAGGATTCTCAGCCCGGCGACAGGGAATATTCATAAGCATGTGAATCCATGACGGACCCCATGGTGGAGAAGTGATCAAATAGAAGTTAGAATTGATATAAGAGATGGAGTGCCATGGGGTTAGAGGGTGAGAGAGAAGCAGGGGAGCGGCACAGCCAGCAGCCAGGTAAGCACAGAAGAGGTGGTGTGCAGAGGAAGGCAAACAGTGCATAGAATAAAAGGCAAACCTCGATTTGAGAAGGCTTTTCTCCGGCAACATGTAAATATTGCCTGCCAGTCCTTCAACATACCAAACACCTTTGGCAAAAGGACTCCCTGCACCAGCATGGCCTTTCCTGCTCAAGCCACCTCAGTCTTCCTCTTGTGCCATTGGCAATACCTCCATTTTGTCGGCCTCGTCTTCTTCTCCAATAACAGTGGCAAACTGTCCGTTCCTACCATTGCTCTTCCTCAGCCATTTCTCCAATGATTACCACCTCAGACATCTACTCTGGATGCCTGGCTACTACAGAGCCTGCAACCATAAGAAGTGAACCATTCTCCACCAATACCTCCACATGCCAATCAATATTTTCATCCCACAATGAGTCAACCCTCTCTTTCTCCTCGAAAACCCTTCCCGTCTAATATTAATTACCTTCTGCTTAGGAAGGACTATTATTCTAGACCGCAAAAAGGCGAGACAAGTTACTGACACAGAAATAAATGGATTCACACATGGTTCCCAAGCACACAAAGAAAGGATTCTCCAGTAAGCATACAAAACAGGATAGTTTTTTAAATTTCACAAATATGTGGGGAGACAAAAGGGAATCTTTTGGCGTTAAAAGGAAAAGGGGGAACACAAATAAAACAGTTCAGACAAATCCCATCAGTTGCGCAAAAAGCAAAATGTGATTACGAACACAAAGGAGAAAAAGGCGTTATTTGCTTTTTAAACATTTTGGGTTGACAAAGTGGAAAGAAAGCACAGCTGAAACATTTGTAGTGGAGGAAGTCAGGGTAAAAAGGAAAGATGACAAAGGGTCAATAGTAAACAAACAAAATGGGATTAATGAAGACCAAAAAAGCACTATTCCAAAAGATTGCCAAACTCTGCCAAAGTCTACCAAAACTCCACTAAAGCAAAGCCTTTGGGCTTATCCCTGTAGACTGCTGCTACAACAGCCCAACAAAACCCACAAATTAAAAGTGATGGTCTTGTTATAGGGCCCATGAAACACCCAGAACAAAGAAAATGTTACAGGTTAATGTTCTGGCTCAGACAACTGAACAGAATTACCAGGTTACTCACCGTAGTGACCACCTTACTCCTAATCCATAGTCCCCTTTCCTCCATACTTATGGGACATCTCTCCGTCCTGTGGGACGGGACCGGAGCACTTTTTAAAAAGCATCCACATTTTTTCCAAACATTTGTCCTTCCTCTCTTTCTTGTGCGGGGCCCGGCACGCGGCTGTAACCCCGCCCATCTTGGCTCCGCCCCACGCATCGCCCTTCAGTCCTTTTCTATCGCCAGGTCAAAGACCGATTAGCAATAACACAGGAACCTTATTAGAGGGGACGGCGAGCGGGCGTATAGAGGAAAGGGGACTATGGACTAGGAGTAAGGTGGTCACTACGGTGAGTAACCTGGTAATACTCCTACGTCCCGTCCCCTTTCCGCTATACTTATGGAAGATTCCCAAGCACTCCTTACAGGAACTACGGGTGGATGGAAATTCACTGAAACAGGTTCTTTCGCACAGCCTGACCAAACTGAGTGTCAGCCCTTGAGCTCATGTCGAGACAATGCTTACAGAAAGCAGATGGGGAGCCCCAAGTAGCTGCCCTAGCGATGGACTCCCAGGGGACATTTCTGAAAAGCAACCGCGGCTGCCTTGCCCCGCACCAGGTGTGCATGAATACCCTTAGGTGGTTTCAGCCCTTGGACAGTGAAAGACTCCGTGATGCAGACGGCAATCCACCGAGAAATAGTTGCCTTAGACGCCTGCTTGCCCTGAGGGTTACCAAAGGTCACAAAAAGTTGAGAAGAACTCCTAAGCTCGGAAGTCCTGTCCAGGTAGAACTTAAGAGCTCTTCGGACATCAAGACAGTGTAGAACCCTCTCAGCCTCAGAGGGAGGGTTCGGAAAAAAGACTGGTAGGGAAATCGACTGATTCAGATGGAATTCGGTCACAACCTTCGGCAGAAAGGCCGGGTTCGTCCAAAGGACTACCTTGTCCTTGTGAAAGACCAAGAAAGGATGCTCCATCGACAATGCCTGGAGCTCACTCACTCTCCTCGCTGACGTAACTGTGACCAAAAAGGACACTTTCCAGGACAAGTACTTGAGGTCCACAGTAGCCATTGGTTCAAAGGGTTTATGGCACAGCGCCGTCAGGACCACATTTAGGTCCCAAGGCGGGTGCGGATTACGAACCGGAGGGTAGAGGCGTGTCAAGCCAGCAAAATGCCTCTTCACCACTGGGGTAGTCAGGGAATAAGAACACTGGTCTGTAGAAAGATAAGCGGAAACGGCTGAAAGGTAAGTCCTGCATGACAGAACATGAACCCCTGACTCTGCTAGGGAGGACACGAAGGACAGCACTGTGTCAATCGTGGCCACCCTTGGATCCAACTTCTTCTCCAAACACCAATGACAGAACCTGAGCCATTTACTCTTGTACTGAGATCTGGTAGAGGGTTTCCTGGCTGCCTGGATAATATGCATGTTATCCGCAGACAAATTCAGATGCTCTAAAGACTTGAACTCAGGCACCATGCCGCCAAGCTGAGCGATTGTGGGGAAGGGTGCCACAGCTGCTGTTCCCCTTGGTGAAGAAGATCGGGAGTTACTGGTAACCTGATCGGCTGAAACACCAACAAGTGTTGAAGCTCTGAGAACCAAAACCTGGCCGGCCACCACGGGGCTATGAGTAGAAGGGAACAGTTCACCGAAACGAGGGCATCCGCTGCGACATTCAGCTGGCCCGGGATGTGCACTGCAAGCAGCCAGATACCATGAAGCACGGCCCACTCCCATATCTGGATAGACAGGTCCACGAGGGGGTGGGGGGAGACTGTTTGTTGATGTAATACATTGACACCACATTGTCCGTGCGTATGCGGACCACCTTGTTGGCAATGAGCGGTCTGAACACCTTGAGCACCAGAAAGATCGCCAGAAGCTCCAAATGATTTATGTGCAGGAGCTTGTCCTGAGGCGACCAGAGGTTCCGATACCAGAAGAAGATATAACGTTGCATCCCACCCCAGCAGGGAGGAGTCTGTCGTGATCATCACCGTGGGGGCTGGGTCCTTAAACCCCGCACCCACTGACCGGTTGCTGAGAGATGACCACCAGTCCAGGTCCACTCTCATGGAATCCGGAATTATTATCCGCTTAGAATCCGGGTCCACAGCCTGACGCCAGGAACTCTGAAGAGCCATCTTGGTCCGTCTCATCTTGAGAAGAGGAAGAGGAAGAGCCAGCACGCACAAGGCCAGGAGGCCCAGAAGCCTCTGGAACCACCAGGCCGACATGCTCTCCGACTGCACAAAATCTGACACGTGGCTAACAGATCCACCATTCTGTCCCCGGTCAGGTACACTCTACAGTCGATCATGTTCCAGCGAAAACCCAGGAAAATCAGGTCCTGCAAGACCGTCATGGAAGATTTCCGCCAGTTCACCGACAGCCCAAGATGGAACAGGAGCTGAAGGAGAGACTGGAGATTGCCCACTGCGGATAGCGGACAAGGCTGCGTAAGAGCCAGTCGTCCAAATACGGATACACATGGATACCCTGGAGAAAAAGATGGGCCGCAATCACCGACAGCATCTTCGTAAAGACACGCGGCGCCGAGCTGAGGCCAAAAGGAAGCACTCAAAACTGGAAGTGCTCCTCTCCCAAAGAGAAGCGGAGATATCTCCTGTGTGGGTTCCAACTCAGGCTATGCATGTACATGTCCTGAAGATCCACAACGCTGAGCCAGTCGCCCGTCTGCAAGGAGGAACATATCTGGCTGGGCGTAATCATCTTGAATGTCTCTTGGGGTAGGAAAAGATTGAACTGGGAAAGGTCTAGGATGGTACGCAGGCCAGCCTGGTTGGGTTTGGGCACTGTAAACAGCCAGGAGTAGAAGCCCTCCCCTAACTCCCCGAGGTGAACGGGTTCCACAGCTCTGAGGTGCAGAAGTTTCTGAACCTCAGCTTCCAGGGAGGGCGAGCCAGACAGCTGAAAAGGAGGTTTGCGGGGTGGGGTAGGGGGTAGAGGTAAGCGGAAGCCCGCTCGAGCGACTGACAAGACCCATTTGTCTTCTGTGATGGTCTGCCACGCCTCCCAATGAGACGCAATGCGTCCTCCCACCGGGCACTCGTGCGAGTGTGGAAAACCCTCATTTAGTAGGTTTATCGCTGGCGGTGCCACCTGAACCTGAGGAGGAGGCTGAAGAGCGGGAGAAAAACTGCATCCGTTGTTGCCTACGGTGGTTATTCCCTGCAGGAGTATCCACTCTGAGATTTGCGGTCGAGGAAGCCCCTAAAGCCAGAGGAGGGTCGACTTTGTGGCAACGGTCTCTGGGTTTTGAAAGAAGCCTTAGCCAGAACAGACAATGACTTTGCTGTCTGAGTGCTATCCTTCGTCTTCGTGAGCTCTACATCTGTTGTAGAATGAAAGAGCTCCTTACCATCGAACGGAAGGTCCAACACCTTGTCCTGCACTTCTTTTGAAAATGTAGTGGCATGCAGCCACGCCTGCCATGAGGTATCAACCCCCAACATAAGGCCCCGAGCCAAGGTGTCTATGTGATGGGCCGCAGCCTCCAGGAGATCCTGGGCCAAGACCCTGGCGTCGGATAGGCCACCCTTGAAGTCGTCCAACTTCTCGACCGGGATGTGCTCCTCAAACTCGGACAGACCTTTCCACATCAGAATATTAGCCCCCGCTAATATCAACTCAGCATTGGCCTGCCTGAGCTGCAAGGCCGAGTTGGCAAAGATTTTCCTCCCTATGGAGTCAAGGAGCTTGTCCTCCTTACCCAGGACCTGAGTAGCCGTCGTGGAAGAGGATGCTGCAGGTCTGGATCGCAAAGTGGCCGCAGCCACCACTGTGGAGGAGGGAGGCGGACAAGAGGACAGGGCCACCTCTTCCAAAGAACGTAGCCTGTACCTCGCGTCAATCTTATTATTGACAAAAAGTTCAGAGTGTGGCTTTTCCCAGACTCTTCGGACCTCGGCCAGAACATCATTCTGCAGGAACAGGCCGGTACGCTCCAAGGGAGACAGGGTGAACGCCCCAGAAAGCACGCCCTCCTGCAGAGCGGGTGCCTCGGGCACCGGAACATCTAAGAAACTCATGTTCAGTACCCGGTCATGAAAAGCTCTGATAGAGCGGGGACGGTCCTTGTTGTCCTGATCGCCTCGAGGGTCATCTGACAGGTCAGGATCCTGCTGAGCCATGTCAGGCACTGCCTTGTCCACTGGGGACAATGGAGGCAAAGGCGGAAGAGCCGGGGGAGGCACCACGGTCAAGGGAGGCCCCAGCGGAACCACCGGAGGAACGGGTGGAGCCGAAGGCGTAGGTGGACATATCTCCCTGAAAAGCCCTTTGAAATATTCCCTCATGAGGTCGGTGCGCATAAGCGCTTGAAATTTACCGAAAAAGGCGTCCTCCGGAGACTGTTTCGGAACCTGAGGAGGCCCCTCAATAGGTGGACAAATCCAAGGACGTAGCGGGGGAAGGGTGCCACACCGGCCCCTCCACGGACGTATCCACATAAATCAAAGGTGCCACCCCGCAGGCAACGAAACATTGTGCGGAAGAGGCATCCGGGCGTTCCAATCATAATACCGGCCGTTAAGGATGCGCACATGGGACCTTAGGTTCACCCAAGGGACCAAGCCCTACGGCCTAGTTGTAGGGGTAGCACCTAAAACGGCCGCCGCAGTCGTGGCGAGAACGGGTGCCATTTTGTCCTCATCTGAGGGGAACTGCGGCACGTGAGGTAGTGAGGTAGGGGTCCCCATCGATGGATCAGGGGTCTTAATCTTAGCCTTAACATAAGGAACCTCGGCAGAGCCGGAACTATGAGGCCTGGAATATTTTTGTGACATACCAACCGCCAACTGAGCCTTCGAAGGAAGGACCTCGGCACTGCCGGTAAAAGACGATCTTTTCTTCTTTGCCCCCCTCAACAGGTCTGGTGTCACCACAAGAGCGTGAACGGTGAGCAACAGCTTTCACCGACAAAGCCTTGACCGGCCTCTCAGAACTGTTGGTAGCTTTAGCCACTGAACGAGGGACCTCAGACCTAGGCCCGGTAAAAGCCTTATCTGCACGGGCCTCGAACATCCATTCGGTAACAAGCCCAGCCAAGGCCTCGGGGCGAACCCCGGTCTTATCTTTCAGGGAAGCCGACAGAGGCTTCAGAGCTAGCTCCGGTACCCCACGACTCAGTAGAACTGGGTCTACAAACAGCCCCCACAGGAGGGGCCTCAGAGCATACTCCGGTATTCACAGGCCCCGGTGACAGAGCGATCATCACCCCTCCCGGCCCGAGAGGAACCCGGAAAGGTATCCCCCGGCCGGGGTGCTCTGAAAAGTAAAGAACTTTCTTCTCATCGATGAACGCCTGAAAATGTGAAGGAGGAGTTCGTCGGAACACCTCCTCCCACCGCTCCAACCGACGTTTAAGTGCCCGGACCGAAAGGGAGTCACAGTAAAAACAGGAGTCCCAACGGTGATCCGGACCCAAACACTCTAAACAAAGAGGATGGGGATCCCCCTCGCAACAGGTGACATGATGAACAATCAGGAAAGTCTAGCTTGAACGACAGAGACCAGTAAACGAACGCTAGCGAGAGCCAGAGATGGGCGGGGTCACGGCTGCGTGCCGGTCCCCACGCAAGAAGGAGAGGAACGACACATTTTGGAAAAAATGTGGATGCTTTTTACAAAGTGCTCTGGTCCCGTCCCACAGGACAGAGAGATGTCTCATAAGTATGGAGGAAAGGGGACGGGACGTAGGAGTATAAAGTATCCCTGAAACCATGGGCTGGGTTCAGGCCCCAATAATAGAAGGAAGTGAGTTCTGCAGAAACCCCCAACTACTGAAATGCGTATTTGGTTTGAGCTGCAAGTAAGACTAAGTTGTTATGTTATTGTGCATTTATATAGGGCCTTATATTCCATTGGTATGGTCTGAAGGCGCTGGTAGGTTGAACGCCCTTGGGAACCGAAGTTCAGTAAGCAACGAAACCCCTTATGGGAAAGTATGCTTCGACTAGAAGGTACAATTTTGACTACAAGAAGTCACCTTGCAGTTCCTGTACTTGGTGACAAAAAGTATAGGTTAACTGTTAAAATCTATTCTATTTTGGGTTGGGGTTGTATTTTGGTATGAAGTCTGAACTTGAAGACTAGAAACATTTAACATCTCTGATGAAGGAGTAGAGTACACAATGAAAACATCAGCTAAAGCGGTTACGATTAATCCAGTTTTATTCTGGATACAAATGTAGGGATTGAATGTAGGGGGTTATATGTAGAAGCTATGCCAGGAGAAGAATCATTAAAATGTAATTCGAGCAACTTCACTCCCCCAACACCAAAATAAAACAAAGATTGAGGCACTGTTAAGTAAATTTTAGAGCTCTGAAAATGTTGCGATGTAAAAAATGAAGAACTACCTTTTGATGCAGGTCTCAATTGTTTAGTGTAATTATTTGTATCGCGCAACACACACTGGGGTATCTGAGCGCTGGCACTTATGATAGAGTTACAGGAATACATAGGTTTACATAAAACAAAGTGCCAATTGACAATTGTGCACATTAACAGCAAAATGGATATCTGCTCAGTACTATGCCGATTAAACGTGACTGCAGTGCCAATCTATGAGATTATCAAATGGACAATAATCATAGGTTCTTTTTTCTGGTAAGTTGAACCCAGCTAGGTGGAAAGGCCAGACTGGTTTCGTTTTGGCACCGTGAAGAGACTGGAACAATAGCCTGAACCCCAATCAAAAAGGGGAATTGCTTTGATGGCTTCAATCGGGGGAAGATTCTCCATCTGCTCCTCCACCCCCCAAAAAAAGGGTAACCCAATCTGCACCAAGAGAGGATGAGATGGGGGAAAAAAGGGCCAGCAAGTCAGAAACCATTACCATCTAAATAACACAGGGGTTGGATGTTCTGGTTCTCCAAGCTTCCATCTGTGGAGTCATTTGACCAGAGTCTCCCAAATGAGTAGCCTGGGACATGAACTGGAAGTCACTTTGCCTCGTCTCCAAAAGGAGTTGAATTTGAAAAGGGTAGAGCTTGAGAAGATTAACCATACCCCTCCTGCTCTCTGCTGGTTCTTGTGAGGCAGAGCTGGGGGCTCTATCATGATGTCTACATTTACAGTCTCCATATCCAGGATAACAGGAAAATAATAGGTTTGTAATTCTTGTTGTGGGGTGGCTGAAAAGTAGTGAAGCTTGGGGAGCACAGATAGTCACTTCGCCTTAAGCATGCTTGCTTTTCTCTTAGCCAAGTCTTCATTTGTGGAATTATGGAAAATATGTATATGGTCACAAGGAAGGTCATGAACCTTGCTCTGCACCTCTTTTGCAAATGCGGTTGTGCATCCAAGATGGTCTGCAGACGTTTTCTCACAGCCATACTTCTGGGCTGCTGTGTCCACATGATGTGCCGTGGATTCGGATTGAAGCATATCCTGCACAACAATTCTAGAATCACTTCAGCCAGTCTACAATTTTCAAGATTGTCTGCTGGAAAATAGTGTTACAAAAAGAAATATGAAAATCACTTGGTTCTGGCCACAATTTCAGATTTGCCACACCACAAGGGCATCTGTATTTGCTTGCCTCCGATATAGATTTGAATCTGTATAAGCATTCTACTAATTGCATCAAATACCTTATCAACACAGTGGAGGACAAAGAGGGTTTGAAGGCTGTGGGCACCAGGTCAGGCACACCAGCTCCAAGGCCAAAGGTTGATATTGTAGGTCTATTTTCTGGTAAGGAGAGTAGAGTTTTTCCTAAATTTCCCTGGTTTCTGAAAGAACATCTTTTTGCAGGACTTGTTTATCAATCTGTGGCATTTCTCGCATAAGAACCTCTACAAACTATTGGTCATGAACACTCCATTCGTCCATCCCCGTCTGTGGGGGGAGGATGGCCAAACCTGGATCAGTTATAGGAGGCCTATGCAGTTCCCCAAACCTTTCTGTAGAGGAAGTAGTAGGTGGTGGCAAAGGAGGATTTTCTATTGGTGGGGCCTCCAGAGGTGCCCCTGCAGCCATCTGTGCCAGCTGAGGAGAAACGTTCCTTCATAATGTGCTTAAAATAGGGTTTCATGCACAGAGACTGCATTAATGCCTGAAACTGTTGGAAAAACGAATGCTCTATAGGGAGTTGAGGTTCAGGTTGAGTAGTCGCCGGACACAGGCTAGGTCCACAAATCCACAGAAATCAGCTCCAAAGAGCTCCCCCCAAACTGCTATCAATGTACCAAAACATGAAAAAGGTAGAAGATGGGAAGAGTTGAAAGTAAAGATTGATTAGCATCGATCATCCTACGTGCAGCACAAAAGAATCTCAGTTTAAGGAGGCACTAGATGCTGAAGTTCATCGAAGATCTTTAGGGTGGGTAGCAATTGTTAAAATGGACATCTCTGACTTGATGGCTGTCTGCTATGTTTTGGCATAGCAAATCCTGAGTTAGACACTGCAGTAGATTAGGAATCAACCAATGTAGACCTTGATGCCTGCTTATCTGCCACAGTCTCCACGAGAGATACCCATGTGGCAGCTGCCCATGACGCCTTGCCTTAACAGGATGATTAAGTGTAGCATTCCAACTTACATTCCACTTTAGAAAGTGGGAGAGAGAAGTTCTAGATTGATGAATGGGATGAAGAGCGCTTTATGCTGGTGGGGCGTAATCCCAATACTAATAAAAGATTACTTGCATTTTCTCAAGGAGTGTACAATTCTTCACTGGTGACTAGTTGCACGGCCATCAGCCCCACCGGGTGATCACCCACTGCGTCAGTCTGGCTGAGTGTGCAGCATCTCCAGGATGTCAGGCCAGACATGAGACAAACTCAGGAAATGCCTGTAAGTGGCAGAGAGCGGGTCGTGCGGACTAAGGAGGAAGTAAGAAATCCCTAAAATACTCTGACAGAAATAATTAAAGATAAAAGTAAACCCTCCTGTCATTTTTACTTTCAAGTGCCACAGTTGACTTTAGCATAGTCGTTACATGCCACGCATGCGCCCAGCCGACCACTGATGTTTATACTGGAGGCAAGAACCATGCTGGGAACATGGGGAGGGGGCTGGGAACATGGGGAGGGGGCTGCTTTATCTCCCACTATGCATCGCTGCTACTGTTTTTGGTTGCATATCTATGCTAGCGTCCACGCGACGTTAATACTAATGTAGCAGTAGTATAAACCTGGAAATTACACAAACAGTACTTTATTTCCAAATAGACCTGTGCAATCTTTTTGAAGTCGGACTACTCTGCTACTGCAACTGTATAACAGTCCCACACAGTTAGCGAACCAAGAAAATTAACCAAAGAACAACTTATTGAGCTGAATAAACAGGGGAGGGAATGCAAGGCTTACCTCCCCAAAACCTTTCTTGGAAAACCAAGGTGAACCACAAATTCTCAGGTAAAAACAGAAAAAACAATTTGACCACTATGTCCAAGCAGTTCACAGTCCCAATTATTCAAGTGAGTGGAAACATGCCCTCTCATACAGTGTTTAGGAAACTATGGGCAAGACAAATTCGAAAACTTGCCAAATCTTGCTGAAGAGGAGTCGGGTAACATGACGGAACATGAAGTGTGTCAGAATGCTAGACAAACACTACTTGCCCTCCCGGACAATTGCAAAATCAAGGTGGGCACCCGAAAATCTGCTGCGCTTTAATTTAAATAGGCAGAACCTGCGCCTTTGTCACGGCACCACCGTGATACGTGATGGATCCCATACAAAACTTCTTTCATTTGCACATCAGCTGATGCAACGCCCTTTGCTTCCCAAGATTGAAATTCACTCCGAAATGGCCGCCGCCATAATAACACCAAAGTACTAACTTTTGCTGTTTGGAGTATCCGATTGGGGAGCACTTATTTTAAGCAGCCCAATCAGGGAGCCCCCCCCCCGCCTAAGGCCCTATCAACATACACACTACGCCAATCTACCTAGGAGGAGCAGCTGCACCGCCATGTGGAACAAATGGCTTGAGTCAGTACGACCGCAACCCCCTGCTATGCAAGGTAAGCCCTCCAGGGCAATTGCAAAATCAATGTGGGCACCGCGAAAATCTGCTGCACTTCAATAAAAGGCAGAATCTATGCCTTTGTCGCGGCACCACCGCGATACGTGCTGGATCCCATACAAAGCTTCTTTCCTTTAAGCATCAGCAACGCCCTCAGCTTCCAGAAATGGAATTTCACTCCAAAATGGCTGCCGCCATAATAACATCGAAGTGCTAACTTTTGCTCAGATGTCTGGAGTATCCGATTGGACAGCACTTGCTTTAAGCTGCCCAATCAGGGAGCCAGCAGGCGAACACCACCCCTCCCACCCCCACCTAAGGCCCACACTCAAGTCCCCTCTCCCTAGCCTTTCTCAGCCGGGAGCAGCCAGTGGCCATAGACATACACCAATCCTCCATGTAACCCATGCATTCAAATATTCATCAAGTAGGACTGTTTTGCCTCATCTGCACGCTGCAGCCCCCCTCGCACTAATTAAGTTCCAAGCACACCAACGGAACACTAAACTGCCCATCTGCTCTAGTTGCCACATTGCAGCCCTTATTTATATGCCATTTCACTACACAGGCCTCATTCCCGTGTCCACTGTGCCCTGCCACCACCATCTGGCTGTACACGTGTTAACTATCTTGCTGCTGTTATGTACGTTTTATGTACTTCCATTCATGATAGCCTGTTTTATTTAGCAGCATATGCTAGCGTGACCTCCATTTGCTGCTTGTTGTATTTTGCGGCATATGCCAGTGTGACCCCTTTTCTGCCTCTGTTGTATCTTATACCATTGTATGTTAGTATGAATCACCATAAGTTGCTCTCAGGCAGTGCCCCCCTTCTTCACCAATATATGCACCTCCGAGTACGGATCAAGACACTTCCCTACCTCTCGCGCCCCATGAGCACCCCGACAGTAATCACAGACTTGGTTCCAGAGCTATGGACTACCATAATATCTAGTTTTATATAGCATTAAAAGCCTGCAGGCATCAGAACGCTGAGAACAGTTAAGGGCGGTCCTTCACACATCCACACAGTCCGACAACATCCTGCCCAGGTCACAGGGCCCTAGACCACGCTCCCATCCAATTCATCCAACCACTAAAAAAACAAAATGTACCCACTTCCCACAGCAGGAAAAGCATACCACTATCCAACCATGCCCCATCACCACAACCTTAGGCCATGCTATAATTCTGGATTCACACCTCAACCATGCTCCAGATGATTCATCTCACACCGAACACACGACCAAGCATGCCATGCCCCTCAAACACTACACCGATACCGCTGTTACAGCGCTCCAGTGCCCCATGACTCCATGCCACACAGCCTAGACTGTGGCAACTGGCATTGCAACGTCCACAAGCAAGGATAACATCACCAAGAGTACCGTGCCCAATGTCCTACCATTGTGCCCTGGTCAAGTCACCATCAGCTACCCCAACCTCTGACCGCTTCCTGCCAATCTCCCTTCCTTTAACTGTGCCCTCATTAACGCCTGCTCCATTCCAGCCCATGCAGCAGACATACATGACATGATCACCACCCATAACCTCGACCTCTGTGCCATCACAGAAACATTGTTGCATGGAACTTCTTGGCCCTGCCCTTGCTCTTGAACTCCCTATGGGCTAGACTATCTACCGTCAAGATCACCCACTTTGCACAGAAGGCGGAGTAGCCCTCGTAGCCAAAGACACCATAGCCATTAGAAAAATTGACCAATCCAACACAAGTAACTGGTACCTCCTCTCTCTCAAAATCACACCACACAACTGCACGATCACATTGCACATGGTCTACCACCCCCTGGTCCTATGACTGACTTCTTCTACACCATCACACACCTCGTATCAGAAAACCAGAAAACCTCAACTTAGGTCATTCTGTCTGGCGATCTTAACTTAGGACTACATGATCCTAATTATGCCCAGCTAAAACCCCACAATCCATAATTAAAGCCACACATAGTAAAGGCTGGACCATGGACTGACTATCCCACAACAACTGCCCACCGGTTGTCACAGCCAATTCTCCCCTCCCATGGACAGACCACGACCTCATCCTCTTCACTCCCGCCACACTAAAGCTCCAAAAACCTATCACGCCTGTCCCCTCTGCCTCCACCAGAAGTGCACGCCTCCTCACTAAAGAAAGGTTAACCCCCCCTACCTCAGGGTCCCAGCAATATCAGCCCCCTTCTCCAAACACCCCAAGGCACTCACCAACTCCATACTCTCTGATGCAATTGAAGCCATCGCTCCCCTAACTATCCGTAAAGCCTAGCACACCAAGCACTCCAACACTTGCTTCACTCCAGAACTCTCAGACCTGCGCACTAAAAAACACACAGCCTTATCAAAGTGGCAAACCAACTAACTTGCTTCAGACAAGCTTGAGTCCAACAAGCTATCTAAAAAAGCCATCATTCGTGCCAAGGCCAACTCATTCAATACAAGAAACACTAATGCTAAATCCAACTGTAAGGAGATATTCACTATCTTCAGGGAACTAGAAACTCCTGCCCCTCCGCCACCAAGCCATCCAGAAATATGAAGCCTGGTGTGATGACATCCAATCGGCTATGATCCACAAGCTTGACACACTCCAGAACAAAATCCGAGCCAATCAACTTTACCCACTCCCCTCCAGTTCTGCCCATCCATCTACCCACACCAATGAGGCCTCCAACACAACAATCTTTTTATTCAGAGAGGTTAACGAGACTGAAGTTGCCATAATCATGAAGAACATCAAACCATCTGTGTGCAAAGGGGATATCTGCCCAGCCTCCCTGATCAAGGAGTGTTCAGACTTGCTCATTCCATTCATCACAGCGTTTGTCAACGCCTACGTTGCATCAGGAGTGGTTCCTCCCATTCTCAAAGAAGCATGGGTTTGTCCACTTCTATTAAAAAAAAAGAATTCTCTCGACCCATCTAATTCCAGTAACTACAGGCCCGTAACTACTGCCCCCTTTTTACTTAAAATCCTTGACAAAGCATCCTACCTGCAAGTCCAACAATTCCTAGAGGCAAACAATATCCCGAGCTCCAGACAATCCGGATTCCGTCCTGGCCACGGAACCGGGACGGCCCTACTGGACCTCAAAAATCAAATTGACTATATCAGAGACACAGGCAAACCTGCCCTACACCTCCTCCTGCACCTCTCAACGGCGTTTGACCTGGTGGATTACAAACTACTCAACACCTCTACCTCAGCCTTCTTCTCACCTAAGGCAATCACTTGGATCGCCTCCTTCCTTCAATGAAGAGCTATGCGTGTCTTCTCAGACCAAGCAGCAGCAATCACAGCCACCATCCATTTTGGAGTTGCTCAGCCTTTCCCCCACACTTTACCACATTTTCACCATCTCCCTATTCAACATACTTGACTCGCTCGGCATCATGTGCACCAACTATGCCGACGATAATCAAGTTCTCATCCCCTTATCCAGCATCTAGGAGGTTGACTTCAAAAGCCTTATTTCCATCTACACCACCATCCACCCATGGATGGCAGAAAACTCGCTCTGCCTTAACGGGGATAAGACAGAACTACTACTGTTGCCCCCACTGACTCTCGCATTAAACTTGGTGACCCATACCTATACCATAGACAACACCACCATTCCAGTCTCCCAATCAGTCAAAACCCTAAAAGTCTACTTCGATGCCAACTTAACTATGTCTAGACAAGTTAACGCAATCGCTGCCTCAGCAGCATATTACTCCAAACTCCTCAACGCCACCAGACCGTTCCTATCCACCTCAAATTGCCTAGCCATTACCAGAGCCTTAATAGGCTCAAGGCTGGACTACTGTAATGCCTTATTCTCCGGAACATTAGCTAAAAACTTGGACAAACTCCAAACTATACAAAAGAACGTCCTGCTAGTTGCTCTGGGCATCCCCAAAACGTGCTGGGGGGGCTTGAGGGGGTTGCAAGCTTCCCATTCTTTGCCGCCAGCCATCGGGACTCCCTGCCAAGGGCCCTCAGAGCTGAACCCTCTCGTCTCACCTTCCGCAAAGCTATCAAAACCAGACACTTCGCCTTAATCACACACGCCGTACAAGTCCCCCACACAGCCACTGTGATGTTTATGCGTAACATAGGTAGCCCACGGACAATGAACTATGCGTGGAGGAATATGTATGTATCCAATCAATCACTGTGAGCCAAAGACAGTTAGGTAGGAGGCTGGGTTTCATTAGCCCCTAAGTAATTAACTAAGCCATGTAAGTTTGTGGGCTAATGTAACCCAGCTGCCCTTCCTTATGTACTGTAACTAAGACGTTATCTTGTAACAGTGCCTTGATGCCTCTGGGCTGTGTGCGTGCTATATAAATGCAAATAAATAAAAAATACGAAAGGAAAGTCAGCATTATTCTACAGTGTTACCATTTTGGCAAAAGAAAACAATATAAAAATGAGACGATAGAATAATATGTAACAGCTCTCAGGGGTTTAGCGTCAACTTGCAAGTTTGGGAACAGGAAAAAAGCAAGAATACGTGATCAATTCATGTCACAATGTCAGGAAGGTAAAGGAGGAGGCCCTGTGGGCTAAACGCAATCCCTCTTTGGAATAAGTAATGCGGGTTGCTAAGGAGGCGGCACACAAAGAACTCGAGAGGTCTGAAACTGATGTTAAGAAAAAGGATTTCCCAGACTACGTCAGATTCTAGCGATCCAAATCAAGATGGTAGGAAAAAAGAAGCAGGCAGTAAAGAAAACGAAAATACTCAAGTACGAATCAGAAGTGGATGAGTGGAAGAAATGCTTCTGCTGCGACAGTTATTTTCATATTGCAAACAGTGATAAGTATCCGGGACTGAAGGTGTTATGCAAAAAATGTAATCGGGAGGCCATTTCACAAATTGCTGCAGGAGCAAGGTAGAGAACACTGAATATGATAGAACTTTGAATAGATTGAAGAATGTACTTGTTTGATAGATTTGTCTGACACAATCAGAGCTACTGAAGATGCCGTCGCAGAGAAACCAATGGCCACAATTAAAATAGATGGAAAAGAAATCGACCCAGTGACAGGCCCGGGGCAAAATATACGTTCATGTCCAACAAGAGTCTTGAAGCTCAATTTCAGGGCAACATGTTCATAAATGAAATGGACATCAGTCCAATGGCATAGGGAGGAAAAAGGGTTGAATCAATGGGATGGTTTGGACTATGATGCAGTTCAAGGACAGGAATGCGAAGGGGAATGTTTGTGCGTCACTGAAGGGGAACTACCCACTCCAGTTGTTTGCACCAAAAGAGACTATACATAAAACTGTGCCCAACACTGAGAAGACAATATACTCATGAGATGGACGAACTGTCGTGAAGGACCAAGCAAGAGAGATATGACGGTGTTCAAAGACAGGATAGGTTGCAAGAAGGGTCATGTGCGCAAGATTAGAATGAAGACGAGTGGACTTCCAGTTGTGCAGAAAGTAAGGAACATTATAATTTCTCTTAGAGACAAAGAGAAGGCAGAATTAAAAGAGATGGACAATGAGTGCTAGAAAGAGTGGACTCGTCAGAATAGGTGTAACACAAACCAAATGGGAGGTTGAGATTATGTAGAGACCTATGGTTTTTAAATACACCCTCTACCGAACATCACTGAAATGCTGGGAACTATAAGTGAAGCAGAAGTTTTCTCCACTTCACACTTAAAATCTGCGTACCACCAGATAAAGTTACATTAATCTTCGAAGAACTTAACAGCTTTTATAACAACTGAAGGGTTGTTCTAGTGTTAGAATGCCGTTTGGTTTAATTTCTGTGCAGAAATACTGCAGCTGCATTATGTACCAATTATTCCATGATTGATGAAAAAGGTGTACTGTGGTTTCAAGTTGATGTGCTGATATATGGGATAGCTGTGGATGAAAATAATAGGAGGATGGCTAAAGTGTTAGACATATTTATAGTCTGCTGGAATGGAGAAGGGCAAGTTCTGCAAGGATAGTATACAATACTTAGGACATGAGATTTCAAGAATGGGGTAAGACCTAAAGAGGAACAATAAAGCAAGTTCTCAGTAACAAGGAAGAATTGATGTTTTTTGGGATGATCGACCATTACTCCAAATTTGTTCCGGGGTTTACTAGAAGGACCCATATGAGAGAATTGGTTAAGAAGGGTGCAAGCTTTCACTGGAACTCAAAGTGTGAAGCTGAATTTCAAGAAGTAAAGAAAGCATTGGCCAGAGCACTTGCGTTGGGTAATTGATGTTGGAAAGAGCATTATGAGCACAGAAGACAATCATGGGTTAGTAGCAGAGTTATCAGAGACTGATGACAATAGAAAGGAATGCACCATAGCTTTTGCTTCTTGAGTACTTAAAAGTAGCACAGAGCAAATACTCCACTATGGAGAAGGCATTAAAGGCGGTAAAATGGGCAATTGCAAAATCCACTGCATTTGTGAGGGGGACGAGATACATACTTCGTTCTGACCATAAGCCACTCAAGGAGATGCTGACAATGAAGGTTTTAGACATGGTATCATTCCGATTAAGTATGTGGGTCATGGGATTGCAGGAATACACAGGTGATGTACAGTATTTGCAGTGTTAAAAATAAGGTGGCTGATCATCTCCGACATATGACAAATTTAGTTGAAGATTAGGATGATATTGAAGAGCAAGTGCTTAGTGCAAGTCAAGCAGTAGTGTCAAAGGAAGAATGGTGTGTAGCCATGAGTGCTGATGTGTTTATGAGCATGAAAAAGGTTGGAAAGCAATATGAGTGATGAAGCACTTCGGAGAGAAAAAAAATAGGTGAGGCATTTAAGATGGTTTGCAATGAGCTACACCTGGAAGGAGAACTAGTATTGAGAGGAGATCAGATTGTTCCTTCTGAAGGAGTGAGGAGTAAGATTTTGAAAACATCAGATCAAGGGATGTCCAAGACAAAATAGTTGGTGAGACAGGATAACTGGTGGCCTGGCATGGATGTGGAAATGATGGTTAGATTGCAATGTTTGTGAGGATTCTGGGAAAGAATGTGTCAGTAGGACTCAACCCATGACACATTGAGGTCTATTCCCACTATACCATGGTAACGAGTAGGGTTGGATATAGTAGGTCCAGTGAGGAGTCAAATGGTTTTGAAATGTGAATTGTTTTGGCAGACTTGTCCAGGTCGGTGGAGATAGCGCAAGTTCAGAATGCATGTACCAAAGCCATTACGTTTTTTGACGAGTATTTTTTAAAAGAGAAGGATATCCGTCTTTGATAGTAATGGACAATGGAGTGCAATAGGTGTCTGAGGAAATGTAAGTATTTTTTTTAAAGTAATAGTATAGAGCATTGCACCAGTTCAATATATCATTCGGAAACTATTGGTATTGGGAGAGATGTAATCGCGTTATCAGGAATATGTGGAGCAATGGCGGAAGGTGGCGATTGGAAGAAAGCTGTTGAGGAGACACTGTTGGTGCATTGTTTTACACCTCATACAACTACTGGAGTGTCACTTTTTAAAATGCTCAGAGAGGAAACCCAATACCAGAGTATGTTCTCCTTGGGTAGTTCGAGCTGGTTGTAGTAACAGATATGGATACAGTGCAAGAAAGAATCAAATGGAGGGAGGAAGGAAATAAAGTAAATTTAAGTTTGATATAGGCACGGCAACTAAGGAGAACAAAATCGAGTGGGTGCGTCTGAAGCTTCCGTCAGGACAGAATTGGTCCAAACTGGTTAGACTTACAAAATGTTTGAATGGAACAGTCAAGATATTGGAAGGTAAAGTGTGGAACATGAATAAAATTAGCAAAAGCTCGAGTGTGGAGGGAAAATGTAGAGAGAATTAGAGGCAGTGGCATGAGTAGTACAAGTCTAGTCAAATGGGGAAGGACAGGCCCAGAAGAAAGTGCCACAAGCCAAAATATCTTAGTGAGCATGCAAGTTGAGTGATCTGGTGTCATCTGTGTACATAGGTAGTGTGATTGTGCTTAGTGGACACTATGAAGCTAGTATATTTAATGTATATAGTTACCCAGGTTACTTACATAGTATGTTTGTAGGACCATGCGTACAGTTATCCATGTTACATACATAGTAAGTTTGTAGGTTACTATGTTAGAACGCCATGTTTTGTGTATCAAAATTGCAGACTGTTTTAGTCTACTGTAAGAACAATTTAGCCGTTCAACCTATTCTATTGTAACTGAGAATTTCGGAATGAGGTGTGTAGCATTCAAACGTAAATGTCACTTTAGAATGTGGGAGAGCGAAGTTATGGATTGGAGGAAGGGGATGAAGAGCTGTAAGCTGGTGGGACATAATCATGATACTAATAAAAGATTACTTACTTTTCCACAAGGAGTGTACAATTCTTCATTAAGCTTACTTGGAGGAATTAATTATATATCGCCAGGTCATATTTCATCTCTATTTGGGGAACCCAACATCAGTAGATTTAGCCCATAGGAGGTGACCTGCTTTTTCAGCACAAGGCTTAGCCCCTGATTGCAGGAACTAGGGCAGAGCCAATTACTGTTAGCCCCTAAATGAGTAAACTCTGCTAAGCTAGTGTTACGTTTAGCCCCTTAATAGGGAAACTCGGCCAGCACCAAGTATAAGTCCAAGAGCAGCAATCCTCTGGGTTACCCCCGCTAACCTGTTTAAACGCCTTCACATGGAACCTCAGGGATGTCCCCCAGTACTACAAGGCATGCAAGAGTCCCTCTCAGAATTGGTAAAATGATAAAGTGGTCCGCAGGCCTGGGTGCCCTGAAAAGGAAAATCACTAGCATGGCCCAGTTTCATAACAATGGTGATTGGGCTCAAGACACTCTGGGCAGAGTGCAAGAGAGAAACACCATAAAACGTCAGCCAAAGCACTTTAACCTCAACCCAAGCAGAGAGAAAACAAACGGTGAGCACCCTGGGGCTAGGGGAATGAAACAAAAATTGAAAGTGGAAAACAAAAAGGGTGGCGAAGAAGAGTGCACTCTTGACAATGCAGAAAACAGGACTGAGTTGTGAAACCTGGAGTGGGGCTAGGGAATACATCCTATCGCCACCCTGCACCCAGCTTCACCAACATAAGGTGTACATTTTATGTATAAAGCGCTGCAAAGAACTCTCCAGTCTCAAACCCCTAGGAAAGAATGATGCCACAAATATGGAGGAAAGTGGATGAACATAGGAAGTACAATGAATGACTCACCTGCGAACAGTATTGCGATTTGGCTACAGCTACAAGGAGTTTTAGGATAGGTTGAGACTGAGAAACCAAGGGTGTGACTGCATGAATAACCGCTGTAAACCTGGAAGGGGGCTTTGAACCTGATGGGAAAAAACAGAGGGAGGAAAAAAGTTGTTTAAAAAAAAGTATTTATTAAAATACGAAGTTGTAACCCTACCCAGAAACCACTAATGCATTATAAACAGTTATTTTTTTTACATATGTAGTTCATGAACAATGAAAAAATTCAATTGTAATAGCCAAAAACACACGTGCATAATCTGGAAGTGTAGAGGAGCTGCACAGCTTTTAGAATTAGGTCTTCACAATATGCGGTTTGTTTCGAAAGAGGTTCATCTTCTTTAGGCAAACCATGTTAATGCGATGGGCAGCAGATGTTGGGGCATGGTTTGGTTGGAACTTCTGACCTTCGTTCAGTCACTTGGTCCCCACGTGATACTGTTTGAATCACAATTTCGTCTTTGGATTGTATATTTGACCCAACATTAATCACTATTTGATTGGATCACATTCGGTTCAATTTGCTGCAATACTGAAAGTAGTTCTTTGAAATGCAGCCATGTGTTTAGTGGACATAATATGAGTGGCATAAAGTAACCACAAACACACATTTTATTCATTTATAAAGCGTGCAGCCGCCTAAGGGCATCGTGGCGCTGTTACAGAAATCATATAGACATGTGAAGGGCATATACATAAGTTGCAGTCGACATTAAATAGTGCACATTGGTCTTATTTGAACAACCGTGTTCTGAGACTATTAGAAGTATGTTGTAAGTCACAGGGGGTTTTCAGTATCCTCTGTCTAGAACGCTTGTGTTCTCCATGTTCCAGTTCAACAACGTTAAAAGACTATTACTGTTTACTTTACAGAATTGCATGTTGAAACTACGTACGATAAATATTTATCGCAGATATGCTTCATTACTAGAATGGCAGAATGAATTGCCAAACAAACTGGAAGTACCACTGCAGCAGATAAAGGTTTAGAAAAAGGTCCTTTGGGAAGGCAGCTACAAAAGGAAATGTTGCTCACCTTATGGACTACTGTACCTCCAGTCCATAGACTCCTTTCTTCCATACTTCTGGAAAGTCGTCCCCAACAACTATTTACAAGACGACTTATTTGAGTGACTACTGTATTCGTCATTCTGTCTTCAATAAAGCTCTCTCTCAGCCCCTTCTAACACACCAGTGCCGCCACGCCGATTAAAAAAATGACAGTTGTACATGGGAGCAGGCAGGCTTGAGGGAGGACCTCGGCAGGAAGTGTGTCCACATATACGCATGCGCCCTGCTTGTTTTTCAAAATTAACACTTGTGTCCAATATGCAATGGTCCCAGCACTTCCTCCAACAGTGGCAACTTTCATAGATTTGCATCCTCATTTGAAACTTCAACATTTAAGTGGGAATCACTGGGTCACTTTCCATTCTCTATATAGGAAATTATACAACATTTATTTCTGAAGTGCTACATTAAGTCTTTACTCCAAGGCGATCAGGGTGTTTTTGTTTACCCCAACTGCCACAACCGTGCTGACCAAATGAAATCCTCAATACCTTACTCCTCCAATTCAAGGCACCAATCAGTTACACAAACCACTACTTACAGGGAGGATCGGGTGGGTTGCATAAGACTATAAAGGATTCTAATGCTGTATGACTATTTACTTATACACAACCTTTCCCTAGAATCTTTTATAGATACACATGTTCTTTTGAGCATGCATTGACTTGTGAGAAATATTCAACCTCCCATTTGATGTCATTTGAACAGATTTTTCAAGACCGCTTGGCCGACAGCAGATCAGCCAATATTGTGTACATCCAGGGAATACTGCCATTAGAAAACCCTCATGGACCTCTAGGACGATATTTTACAAGTGTCTCTCAAAGTGGTGTCTTTCAGGAAAGCCTTTACCACTCAATGAATATCCTGGTCTACCTGGTCAATGTTTCTTAGCTGCAAGACCTTATGACGTCTTTAATCCATCTGGTTATTGTTTTAGTAGCAGAGTATCTCCATGTCAGCACCATAACCCAACAACAGTTCAAATGTACATTTAAATGCTTTGTTGGGTCTAGCAGCATAAGGACCTTTTCACATCTTGAGTACGAAGCGATTGTTCAAATAAGTAGGGACTGAAGAATACATATTGAAAACAGCCTTTTGTGCTGAGGGGGGCTTTGGGTACAGGCATGCCCAACAGTGTGTGAAGAGCTACGTGGAGGTCTATGGAGGAATCCACAGAGCCCTTCAAATACCCTGCACACGCTACCTTATGTTCTCTGGACACAATCAGGTTGAGTGTACCCTTGACATCAGGAAACCACATTAGCAAAATCAAAGATGCAGAATCATAGGGGCTTTTCTCAGTCAGAAAGTACAAGAAAATGCTCCTATTCGATTTTTCTGGTGCCAGACCCCTCTATCCTGCTAATTACTCAACGTAATCAAACCCTCAGTAAGTGTATTTCCTAGAGTTCCTACATCAATCCACGGCCATCGTTTTATTGCCCAGGGTAGATGTCCTTCAACCCTTCGTTATATTTTATATGCTACCCAAGTCAGTCCCTCTGACAGTAGCTTGCCCCATATTGTGTTGTCACGTCTCACCTACCAGTCGTATTGAGCTTGACTGTTGAGGCCACAAACATACTCCAATGGGACCTCTAAATAGGCAGGGGAGAGATACTGATATTGCCACACCAATCTACTGAGGACATGCTTTGGAGTAGTGATTTTCTCTGTGGAAATAAATTTAACCTTAGACTAGATACCTAAAGTAAACAGATACTTAAAAGGTATGCAGTTTCTTACTATCTGGAAAAATGCTGTCTGAAAACAAAGGATAGGTGTCGCCTTCCACAATGGATTGCACCCAACATGAAGACATACAGATTGCCTCAATATATTGCTAGCGATCATGAAGGATCTTATATCAAATAAAAATACATCTCTAGCCACCATTTTCTTCACTGAAAGATAATACTGGGAGCACAAGAACCAGATCTGTGGAAATGGGAACAATGTCAGATCATAATGTGTTAAGTCCCAAACATTTGGAATTCGATGACCAACAAAAGTAGTCAGGTCAGGCTCCAGGACATTCATTTTGAAGCTCAAAGGATAATTCTAGGATTTCCACCAAGTTGTTTTTCATATCATGAACAGAAAAAAACGCTTCTGATTTCTTTGTGAGAAATATTAAAAAATGATTCAATCGTAAAAAAGAAAATAAATCACACTTAACGTTCGATTAGTTTGAATAACTTCAATATGATTATTTGAAGTCCATGGGCTTGAATCAGGAGTTTTCCACAGTAAGAATCGCCTGTCTGGGATTGTTCAAGCGAGTTAACATGGCTGACATGGTTGTTTTTCAGAATCTTAGGTCATTAGTTATTTCCCCAAGAGATTTCAATCAGAAGTTGGGTCGTAAGAACACAACATGCCTGAGCTTCCCTATACTAATTATCAAGGAGAGGCTATTTTGAAATGGAATAGCACCATTATAATTTAGCCAGAAATGGCATTTTATTTAGATGCGCTTCATGATAAGTTGCATAATCGGTCAATATAATGCCACATAACTGAACATTATATACAATCTATGAAACATTTTTATAGTAGAAAATTTTAGGAACATGCAACCAATTGTGTTTTTTAGATAAAACAATTTTTGTTAATATCAAATGTGCATGGATTACAATTTACTCCTACGTCCCGTCCCCTTTCCTCCATACTTGCGGACATTCCGTCCTTCAGGACGGTACCAGAGCACTTTTGTTAAAAAGCACGATGGGTCTTTATTTTTGGGGGGCCACCGCATGTGACAAGTAACTCTGCCTTCCTGTACTCCGTCCCGTGCATCGCCCTTCAGTCATTTTCTCTGCACGGTCGGGGACAGGACGCACTAGTATCCTGATAGTTCATCCTGCTAACGATGCTTCGCGAGGGCCGATCCCCATTCTCTTTGCCTGGAGTGCATAGGCCCGGAACACTGTTGGGACGCGTGCTTCTACTGAGACTCAATGTCGGCTTGTCAGGTGGGAGAAAGTTTTTCAACGTGGTGGTCCTCCACATTTACAGCTCTTCATTGAAGAAAAAAAGAAACTGGTAAGGTAGTTCCTTTCCAGGGCACCCCGGCCAGGGTACTCCTTTCCGGGGTCT
Organism: Ambystoma mexicanum; assembly: GCF_040938575.1. Classification (NCBI taxonomy): domain Eukaryota; kingdom Metazoa; phylum Chordata; class Amphibia; order Caudata; family Ambystomatidae; genus Ambystoma; species Ambystoma mexicanum. Next base: position 1,042,782,987 of record NC_090933.1, read on the forward strand.
TCTGCGTCCGGGAGGGGCTTAAGCGGCTCTATTACCAGTGATATCCCTGAGGTGTCCCGCAAAGAATCTAGCAGGCGCACTGGAGTATCCTCTGAGGACAACTGTAAAGGGGCTGCCCAGACCAGATCTTCATTCCTGCTGAGGCACAGAAGTCGGTCACGCACCATAAGTCTGCTAGCACCAGCTCTGCCGAGGTTCCTTGTCTCAAGGCTAAGATGGCACATAAGATCCCCTGACTCCCCTGTGGTGACCACAGGCTTAATTGCACCTGTGACTCAGTTTGCCACAGGCGTTGACAAAATGGCAGTCCAACCCCCACGGTCCACGGCGGCCATTTTGACTACCTCTTACACCAACGATCACCACGGCTGGTGCTGAGGGGCCTGTTTTTGGAGCAGAGCATCAATGAAACCTCTCAGGTCTCAGAGTCCACATTAGGAAAAAGGACAAACTTTACTTGGGCCGTGGTGGTCCCCAAAAGAGACCGTCTTGGTCATAGAAGACCCCAATAATTTGAAGCACACCAGCATCACCTCCTTTCATCAGTGCCCTGAAGCAGCCCCCGGGCCAGACTTCACCATTTTGTACAGAAATGAACATGCCGCTTAAGGCTACATGAAGAACTGCACCTTCCCTTCATACTCAATGCACAATTGTGCCGGGAAGCTCATGGAAACTTGACATTACAGTCTCCCAGCCTGCGCTTCACACCTGCAAAAGTCCTTTTTGGCTGCCTGCACCCAAGCAGAGAAATCAGGAAAGATCTGAAAGCGGTCTCCACCAAATGATAGCTTGCATTTAAGCCAGACCATCCGCAGTGTAGTGTTGCTGTCACAGTAGTTTACGATTCGGGCGATGGGCAGAGGAGCACCCGGTACGAGCCTAGATGCTGGTATTTTGTGTGCTCTTTTGACAAACATGGGACACACTCCATTGTTTCCAAACACTGTTGTGCACAATTTCTCCATCAATTTTTTCCATCCGCCCTAACTCTTGCTGTTCACGCATGTCCACCAATCGTATTTTTTTCCTTCGCAGCCATCCTGTCAGACCCTCGTTCTTAGCTGCCACCACCTTAATCGTGGTTTCCAGTGACTTAATCTTGGATGCCAGTGTACTCTAGGTGTCCTCCAGCTCAGATTCTGTTTTCAGCCTCATCCAGTCCCTCACCCTGCTTTTCGAGTCGCAGCATGTCAAATTTACCAGCTAGGGTGTCCAGCTTAGTGTCCAGACCGCCAATGTTGGGATTTAATTGAAGAAAGAGCTATTTAACACCTGCATCTTGGTCACTCGTAGCTGTTGGAGGCATCTTGCCACCGCCCTCTGATTCCACTGCAGCGTTTTAGATTTTTGGGCTTCCGCTCCTCCATAGAATGACAACTTTAGCTAGTTCTTGTCCATATTGCCCATACCCATACCCATATCTCCACCAGCAGCCTTCCCCCGTAGCCTGTGCATGCCGATTTTGCTTCCCTCAGAGTTGGGCTCTCCAGGGGAAGCAATCTGCAGTCCCAAGCACACACCATCACGCTGTGAAGACCAGAAATAAAGCAGTCACAATTGGAGCATGCGTGAAGCCATAGCTCACAGCTACAGTCCTATGCAGGTCTTGCCATTTATGTCTGCTCTCCTCCACATCCATGCGGACACACTTGGGCACAATCCATATGTTGCAGGGTCCACTACACTTTAATTCGGTGGAGGAACCGGATACAGCAGTTCACTGCGTTGCCCCAGGGTGCTGCATCTCTGCACGCACCCCCCTGGGTCCGCAGTAGCGGTTTGCAGCCTGCACCGTCAAGAGTCTTGCTGTGGTGACAGTGCAGGACTGGGAAGCCTTGTGAGGGCAGGCATACAGTAGGTGTTGCCAGGGAGCAGCAGCAGAGCCAAGCATGAGGGTCAGCATGTCGAGTGGAGCACCCGGCAAACTGGCGAGTTGGAGAGAAGCAGCAGAACTGAGCTGCAGAGACCCAGTAAGTGTCAGGAGACACTAGGAATGCCAGAGCACTCAGGACCATAGAAATGGTAAGAGTCCACAGAGGAAATGCAAAGTAGAACTTATTGAATACCAAACTAAATAAAAGGTTTTATTGAACACGTACAACTTAAAACTGCATTTATTCAATACCGAACTAAATGAAAGGTGCTATTCAAGTCGGCACAGCTTAAAACTACATTTATTGAAAACTGAATCAAATGAAGGCTTTTATCCTGACAAATAAAACGCAATCTTACATTTACTCCATATTGGGCGACATGAAAGTTGTGGTTTAAGTGAAACCAAGTGAATGCTGCAATGAAGACTTGAATGAAAAGAAAGTTACTTGATCAGACTATGACATTCTCGAAACTGCATAAGGGTTATAGAATAAATGTATCAAGTACCCCACTGCCAGCTAAAGAATAACGTGCAAGACATAAGGACATTGAAAAGTTGTTGTAAATATTACTGAAAAATGGCCTTTGGAGAAACGTATGGTTCTGTGACCTGTGATCGGTGGCCACGTGGTCTGATAACTGCAGCTAGACCCGAAACTATTATATATTGGAAAAGCAGCAAATAAGTGCGTCTCCTTGGTGAAGCTAACCAAAGGAAGGGTCAAGTGGACCGTGCATTCTTTTGTAAAGTTGTGGACAGAGGAAACATGTCAATTGCGCCATACAAGTCTTGGGGAAGGGAACCCTGAGAAGCAAAGAACTGGAAATTGTTTCTTAGGCAGGGGAGTCCCAAGATCACAGTATTGTATGTACTTGGTTACTATTGAACTTGGGGAAGGAAAACCCAAGACCCTCTTTTGAGGCCAACTGTGATACCTGTGAATCTACAGGAGTTAACTTCAGAATGTGAAAAAACCTCTTACATTGGCACTGTATAGAACTTTAACACTTACATTGGGTTGAGAACATTTCCCCACTAGATGTAGTTGCGAGTACAATCATAGGTTTTGACACAGACTGACTTGATTTGGACTTGTAGACAGACATTCCGTAGATTTGAGGCAGGGAAAATCCCACTATAGCATAGTCAGTCAGGCGTTACACCATCCCGATTGATAAAGTTCTTTTTAGAAATATATTTCTGTTGTCTGTGTCATCTCTCTTGATACCATGCCTGTATATCACAGTGCATTTGAAAAGCTTTGGCCATTGATCAGTCTCGAGTTACACCAAACAGGAAAGACTTATTTGTTTCCCATTAAAAAAAGACTAGGTTTAGCATCCACCACTGCTGATTCAGCCAATCCGAAGTTGCGTGATCTAGCTCTCACCAGTGTGCATCTGTATGTGCTACTAAGCAGGTCGGCCTGAACATTTTGCACTCCTAAACAGGACCATGGCCCCAAGGCAGCACATGCAGAGTCAGTGTACGCAGAGGAGCCTGTAGTGCGCACTGGACTGCACTCTGCCGAGACAAGATGGTAAGCTGGTGTACTGTGAGGACAATTACGAGAGACACTAGGCTGCACTCAGAGCATCCTCTATGTACAGCACACACAAATGAGAAAGTCCTGAAAGTAACCCTTAGTCTGGATTATCCAAGATCGACCAGACTGTTTTCACCTAAAATCTCTGGTCGTCCATGCGCCAGGCATCGGCGACAAAGAACTGCTAAGGGCAAGTTCTGTTTGGCCCAGTTAGGTCATAGGGCCCACCAGCCTGCACCACTCCACCCTACGTTTCACAGACCAGTGTCAACAGGCTATGTATTGGCCAATGTATTAAAATTGCTGCAAGAATGTGGATATTTTGCTACAAAATCTAAGATGAATTGTCTCTGCTCACCAAAGACACCGGAACAGTTTCAAGCATTCTGAGGAAGTCAGCATAGATTTATTTTTCTGAGACAACAGTAAACTACAACGACCAGTCCAGCCAGATAGGGGTAGACATGAAATTCTTCTCAGCGGAAAGGAGCTACCACTGAGTAATCCAAATGGCAGGAAGTTCGTAAATTGTAAATGCTGTTCTCCCACAAGGAAAATTAGGAAGTGTCAACTTTTGTAATGGATAATCAAAATAAACTGCAGGTCCAGGGATAACAAGATGTCTGCGGCTGTGCGGTGTGAAATGTCTGCCCATGAAAGCATCCTTAACTTGTTCCAATGCACCTCTGTGTAACATCTCGGTCATTTCTGTAAGGGTGCAGATGGAATGCTCAGACACAAAAGTGGCATATATTTGGCTATAAACTTATTTACCAATAAACGGGTAGGAAAAATGCCTTTCTATCCCTAAATGCTAGGAGAGCTGTCCCTGCCTCAAAGCAACCTAAGGAATATGCAAGGATGTCAAAAACAAAGTCAATTACTGTGGTTTCTCTAAAACCCTACTTCTGTCCCTAACACAAATAATCTAAAATCAAATGTGCAGGGATGGGCTCTTACAAAGTAAAGTGTTCATGATAACTCTTGCCAACAGAAACGTTCCCAATGTTTCGGGTGGTCCAAAAGATAATAGAAATGTTCTACCAGTGTGACCTGCCACAAAGAACCACGCCGACTGCAAAGTCCAAGAGTGTTTATTAAAGACCTTTGATGGCCAGAATGGCTGATTGTCAAGGTTCTTTTGGGCCTAATGGGGCTGGAGATATTTGCCTCTAGGGCCGTCTCTCTCTCTGGACTACTTCGTCCTTGTCCCAGTCTCCCTAACCCAGGCGCCCCTATCGGGGATGTTAGTAGCCATTAGCTTGTTAGCCCCCCCCCCTACCCCCTCCCATCGGTCTTCTCTTCTTTCTATCCTACTGGTGTTTACCCTAATACTATGGCTCCCTGACTTCCTAGATAACAACTAACTTTCCCCATCTTGTAATTGGTTAGTACTCCAGGAACAGGGCACGGTGCCTTTCGCCCAGTGTCACGCTCACACCTTTCACACCCTCTCATACCAGACCCTTCGCTATACTGACCTCTTAAGCCATTTTCCTCCCACCACGTCACTGTCCCTCCAATCTCTCTCTGCCTTTCCACCACCACCCTTCGATCTTCCTTCTTTTCCCCACTCCTATTCTTTCTACCGCCGGTATCTCCAACTATCCTACCGTTATTCTTTTCCCTCCTTCTCATTCTACTTTCCCCGCCTCTTACTGTTCTAGTTATAACTTCCATTTCAGTCTACACAAATATTTACTCCTACTCTCCCACTCACTGCCGCTCTTCCCACTCTACCATTTTTCTGCTACTATCCCTACCTCTCAACCACAGTCTTCCTCTCTCGGAACCTCCAGGGATATTGTACCCTGCTCACCATTCTGCTAGCCCCTGATCTGACTCCCTCCCCCTAGGGATAGGGTGCACTGCAGACCCTCCCACTTATCAATACTACTCTACGACGTATTGCCTTTACTCGCTAGTCCCACTACCCGTTTACTCATTTCCAACCACCACCTCTACCACTACCCCACTCGGCCACAACTCCTACTCTACCTCTAACACTTGCACTCACCCTCACACAGACACTACACAGACCCCCTGCTTAACAATAACCTTCACACTCCAAACGCTCTCTCCTCCACTAGTTGCTCGGATTGTCTAACATAGGTTTAGAAAATTATTGAACCCCCCAGAATACATTAACAGTCGGTCCAATTCTAAAACATTAATACTAACTGACATTCATAATAGAGCAATTGAAGATACTATCACCCAGCACCTTAATCATTCGACTGCTATTTCCTATTGGGATTGCAAACTATTACAAGGTTATGAAGCATACTTGTATAATGTCAAACCAAAAGCAGAGCGTACACTGGTCTTTAAACCTGGCTCCGACATTCAAATACTGGCCACTTGCACCTCTAAATGGGGTATTACGCCAAAAGATTCCTGCCCGTATTGTATTGGCACTAGCAAAACTGAAATTCACTTTTAACTGCTCTATCCTACTTACAAAAGGTAGTGAATGCAATGCCGAAAACCAAGGTTTAAATGCAGCAAGGATTTGTAACGTTAACGTAGCAGTAACTGTGTAAAAGAACAGAAAGTAGCACTCCAAAGGTTGAACTTTGGACTGGATCCTTACACTCAACTGTACACAAAGATCATGACTGTACCTTGGTCTGACCATTTCATCATTGAATTTGAGCTATCTCATGCCTTCCAATCACCCAACCCTGCCCTACCCAACTGCCTACCTTCAGCTGCAATACGAGCAGACTCAAAGGCAGCCTTTCACCCACCCTTTCCAAACTTCTCTCTCAGAGACTCCCCGCCAGACACCTACAATGCTCATGCCTCCCAGATTCTCTCGGTCCTCACGCGCACCATTGACCAACATGCCCCTTTGCAACCTATTAAACCCAAAATAGGCAGAAGACCTAATTAGTGATTCTCAAACTCACAACACTCAACGCAAACGTGCCCTCGGACACGCGGAAGCAATACCATCACCCACTAACCTCAGAGCCCTCCTCGTCTTTCACTACATCTAATGCCAACTCCTTCAATACTAGGATCACAGAGACCAGCTCTAGCGCTAAAGAACTATTCACCATCCACAAGGAGCTAGAAGACCATTTTTCAGCATCCTCTCCAGTCCACATTGACAAAGTCTGGTGCTCCAATAGCCAAACTGCCCTCTCCAACAAAAACGATTCACTGAAAATCGAGGCCAGGAAACTTCAGATCCATGCCAAACCACTCTCTTGCACCTTCCCTTACCTGCCCGCCTATCCCCAACCTTCCCACCTTGCACTTTTGTCCAGTCTTTACAAAAGATGTCCCCACCGCCACCACCATGCACCTCAAACCATCCAATTGCAAAGGTGATGCATGCCCGGCCCACATTCCCAAATGCTGTGCCGCCACTCTCGCCCCATCACAGACTTTGTGAATGCCTGCTTTGCCACCAACAACGTCCCCTCCTGCCTTAACTGCTTGGATCTTGCCCCTCATGAAGAAACCCTCTATTGACCTCTCCCTCCTCACTACCATCCTATCACTACGGTACACTTCCTCCGTAAAATTCTAGACCACATTGCCTATACCAAGATCCAAACCCACCTTGATCATCATCAGTTTCTTGGTTCAAGACAATTGGGTTTCAGACCCAACAGCACAGAAACTGCACTCTTGCAGCTCAAAATCCAACTCGATAACGTCTGTGGCTCAGTTAACATTGCCATCCTGCTCCTCCTCGACCGCCCAGCTGCGTTTGACATGGACCACGACATCCTCTGCCAACACCTCCTTACTTCTCACACCAAGCCTCCTAATGGATCAAATCAATCCTGACTGAATGCATTTCCAGGGTCTTTATAAACAATTTCACAGCAGACTGCATTCCGGTCCCCTGCAGGATCCCTTAGGGATCTTGCATTTCACCTTCTCCTTACCATACTTATACTAAGACGCTCTTTGACCACGTTGATGCACCGGGCATTCCTTACACTAACTTTGCCAATGAAACGCAAGTCCTACATCCAATATCTGGTAACTACGCCCTGGATGTTGTATCAGTATCATCCATAACTGAATGGCCGCCCACAACCTACGCGTAAACTATGAGTAAGCCAAGCTCCTTATCGTAGGCTCAGCTCACCACATAAGCGCCCTTGACCCATCACCCTTCCTATTGACGGAATTACCATCCAGGTGTCCAAACAAGTGAAGACCCTGGGGGGGTTGACCTTGATGACAAGCTCAACATGTCCCGCCATATCAGTGCACCAGCCTCCTAACACTATCTCCATGAGAAGGAAATTCATCTTGCAGCAAAACTGCTCAACACTTGACTGTGCGATTATTAGCAGTAAGTTAGACTACTGCAACCTTCTGCTGTCATGAACCTATGCGAAAAACCTACCAAAACTGCAATTATTGCAAAACAAAAACCGTGGAGCAGCCCTCGGCCTAAAATGCTATGCCCTCATTTCTACATCAAGAATAGGCGCACTGGTTTCCTATAAACGCAAGAATCGTATTTAAAACACTGACGATCAATCACTGATGTCTACACAAGAAAGCCCCCTCTTAACTTATCCCACACATCTCAGCCAAGCCAGCTACACGCTCCCTCTAATCCTCGACCAAACTTGCCTTATGCCCATTTCAACCTCAAGCGAGTGGGAGGATCCAGCTTCAATGTCACCGCCCTAACCATGAGGAACACCCTTCATGATCACATCAGAACAAACCTTCCTTCAGTCTTCAAAAAACTCTTAAAAACATGGCTGTTAAATATCCATAACCTGTATGTACTTTGCTCAACACCTATTGTCTTTCTGTAACCACCTAATCTGTACATGTGCCGTGACACCCTCTGGTTTGGGCGCTATATCATATGAAATAAATAAATTGGTTCCACCAGTGGCAACCTTTGTTTTTCGGGAATAGATCAAGAAATTGAGCAAGTAGGACCACCGATTAATTTTATATGTCAACATGCATTTTAACAAATTTTAACTGCTATCTCATTGAAAAATAGTAAACAATACTGTTTTTTTTGATCGCCGTGGAAACTTTATGGCACTATTTTGCATGTTTTAAATGTTTTATATATTAGCATTTCTGATTTAGGTTTGTTTTTAACATGTTTATATTTGGTTTATTTTATCGAATCCATTTGTAAGACTTGCAACGTTGATTTTTATGGCTTACTGCCGAATAAAGTAAAGTATAAGTGAAAAGATCATTGGTGCAGGACAAAAGATAGCATCCTTAATTGTGCACGTATTCTGAAAATGTGCTTTATGGGGGAGGGGATTCAGTTGAGGGGAAGGGTAGGGGGCTGGCTTCATGCATCTTGTAGATCTTTTGCATGAAGCCAGCCCCCTACCCTTCCCCTCAACTCCCCTCCCACTGCAGAGCAGGAGGAATCTTTCCTGGAGTGAATATATAAGTTTCTTTATCGATACAAACTTGTTATAATCTAGAATAGTCCCGACTCACCACCCATCGTCCCTCCCCAATTGTCTTTTCGTGATCGTGAATAGAAAAACACAACACAGAGAAACCTCTATGGTACTTACGTGAAAGCAGCTTCAGATTCAATGACTGTTGGGAAGCGAAAGACAAACATTTGCTCAACACAAATGTAACAAGTACTGGATTATACATTTCCAGGCAGGTAACCCTGTGGCCTACAGGCATGGTGTGCTACTCTGCTTTAGAGCAGTCAATCTTGGGTTTATTTGAAGAGGATAAGCCTGTGCCTGAAAAGTCCTTGGATGTGAACATCCTCTTCCTGGGCTAAAAACTAGAGCAACTGTCAGAACGGTCCTTTCTGTCTTTAGCTGTGACCTGGAAGCTTTAGAATCGTGGTCTGCTTCTGCTGCTGTTTAGTTATGGCCAACAGAGATTTGGTGGTAGGGTATCTGTCTTTTCGTGGGTGACCACCGAGTCTGTGGACAAACTGCAGCACATCAATTTGTAAGGACCATACCATTGACATTTTGATTCCAAAGCGGTTTGCACCCTCTTCCTTCTTGGATGCGGTTACACATGTCAGAGTAGACTAAGAAGATGCAGACATTCCATGCGACAGATACCCCAACACCACAGGTAATTCGCTGGATTTGAGCACAGAAATATCTTCTGAAGGGGCTCTGAACTTTGTATTCAATAGTTTATTTATGTGCTGAATTGTTTGCTGTTCTTCCCATATTATCTTTGATTTGGGACGGCCACATTGCTGTAGGGGGAATGCAAAACCTTTGATTTTATCGACTGGACTTACACCAGAACATCTGGTTCTATCAGCAGCGGCTGAGAGGATCTGGAGGTTTTTGTACCACACGATTCCCTAAACCATTTAGTGAAGGCCCTTAATTGAGGCTAAAGCCTCTTCATAGTCCCCCTCAGTCAGTGTGTTCAAAGGCATCTGGCCCTTTCACCTAGGCTGCATGCACCTGCAACGGCATGATCTACATACACATGCGCAGTGGTCAAGGCTGGCCTGGAATGTGGCACGGCCTTGCTTTGACTAGTTTGGGCCACTCCCCCCTCAGCATGGCTCGCAGGGGAGCCACACATTGTGTTACACCAATGAGATAGGAGGCCGTCTGGGAACAGGGCTTGACAACATTGTACTCAGCACGTTCAAACCCATCCTGGGTGCACTTATGGAGCATACTGGAATTGGGCCTTGATGAGCACATTTAACCCAAGCATTCACATACTCTGTAGGTAGTGATTTCTGGGCATTGATGAAGGGCATGATAGCTTTACTGGGCATACTGGAACGCAAACCAGATGCGTTTTCTGCCCATGGATTCGGATATTTAAAGACTTCTTACACACAACAGAAGTTGGTCTTTATATGGGTCTAAACATAATACTGAGTGAGCAAATAAAGGATGTCTTGTGTATAAAAACGGCACTGTTTGCCACTAAATATCACAAGTAGTCATTGGTAGTGAACCTCTAAATACACTAGGTAATTGCAAAGTTTTCACTGTCACCTCCACAAAAAAAAAACGTACCCAACATTTTGCAAAATGTTGTAGAGAACCTTAAACGCCATAAACAACTTAATTTCAAATTATGTTAAAAGCCATTAAAATGTACCATTCCTGGGTCTCCAAATACGGTTACTAACTGCTCCTTAACGTGAATTTTTAGCAATACGTAGGTCATACTTCTATTTCATGTTGCAATCTGTTTGTCAACACCTGAAAACAAACATTTTATGCAGTGGCATCATCAAAATAGGTAGTGGAATTGAGACCAGATACTTAACATTGCAGAAAAGGTCATTGCATATTCTTTGGACTTCATGGCAATGCGAGAAGGGATGTTATGACAGTTGGCAGTGGCGACATCACAAATGAACAGCACAAAAGTAATAAACACAAATTTTACAATGAAAAGAACCGCACTAAAGCGGACAAAAGACTTCTTTAACCATACATTTACAAGGATGCTCCATTGATCTTTAAAGGGTGCAGTCATGCATGCCTAGGGCACACTCAAAAGAACCATCATATATTAGGCACACTTCTTGCTCATGGAAGTAGAGTCTCAAATAGCAATTTGCTGCCATCTTAAAACTGTTAGAGCCTATCATGCAAGATATAGTCATGTGATGTGATGAATACCGCCTTATGACATACGATATCATCTGGCATTTATATTGCGCCCGTGTTTCTGGGCATGACAACACAAGGAGGGGAACAGAGGGAGGACAAAAATAACGATCTTACTAGGCCTCGTGTAATTCAGATCCCACAAGTGCAGGGAAGTGGAAGGGGAGAAAAGCTGAGGGGTGCAGGAGGGAGTGCAGGTAACTCAACAAGTGCAGCCAGCGGGTGGCTCATAAGTGCAGAGAGAAGGGACTAAGTTTGCAGATAGACCATAAGTGCTGGGGGAGCCCAGAGGCAGTGCGAGGGCAAGTGGATGTGCAGGAGCCTGGGCCCGAGTTCAGAGGGTCGCCAGGTAACCAGTGTGTGGAGAAGTCGGGACATCAGCAGGGGAGAGGAAGAGAGAAAGCTGAAGTGAAAAGGAAGGTCTTGAGTTGCTTCCAGTACCTGAGGTGGCTCTGCTCAAGTTTGAGAGAGGCTGATTCAGAGGGAGGCCCCAGCCGAAGAGAGATCTTCCCCAATCTCTGCTTGGAAAAACGCCTGACCCTCAGAGTTGGCAGTGGATGAGCTGAGAGCTCGAGAAGGGAGAGGTTTAGGTAGAGAGAGTGGAGGTAGTGCAGTCCTAGGCCACAAAGAGCCTTGTGGATGGATGCAAAGGGTCTTGAACTTCATCCTTGCTGCCACAGGGAGCCATTGAAGAGATTTCAGGGCTCGAGAGATACGATCATACAACAGGTACTTTGATAATAGGCTAAGCACAGTCTCCTACAACATAGCATAGTTTTGCCATCTTAGGATGAGACTCAAACACTGGATAAACATAACAACTGCCTCAACAGTTCAAGTGTTTCATTGTATGCCAAGTGCAGCCTCAATCACATCAGTGTGGTCGGGTAATTAAAGATTGGGATATTTCCACAGTGCAAACTGAAATTAATCACTTCTGTGCTATCTCATTTCGAGGATTTAAGGAAAAGAAGGCCCAATGAGGAAGTGATCTGCCAATGATCACATAGCTGGTCACGTGAAAATCCAGGATCTGTGCCCAGGTCACTTTGTCCAATTTACCTAGCAGAACACATCTTCTATCTTCTCAATTTTACACTAAAATTCTAACTTGTAGTTTGCGTTTAATAAAGTGAATTTGCAAAGAACCAAGACATCAATTAAATGAATCTGAAAATATAAAATTAATCTTCATCAAAACATTTGGGGAAACCAGTACGATTTATTGTGATACGGCTGCAAGATGTATACAGTTGCTAACGACAAGCACTTAGTTTACAGAGTAATCTCAATGCCTGACTCTACACTCCATGTCCTAAATGCAGAAAAGTACAAAGACATCAGAATTTTGCACGGTTTGCAATGACGTGTCAAACATGAAGCTGTAAAATGCCACACTTAAACTGCAACACACAAACGGAGCAATACAGATCCATACACAATTCGGAAGATGCCAAAACAAGTGCTATGGTGAACAATTTTATTTTCTCAATGGATAAAGTTCCCAATCCTGCAGGAACGGTTTTTGATGGTGGTTCCCACTGTATAAGCATGCGTACATTGGATTAGGTGAATGGGACCAAACGCACAGTTACAAGTCTCAAAACTGAGGGATTTACTTCAGACCAAAAGTGTCTTTTCCCTGAGCAATAACATGACTGAAAGTGTTTAGGCCATAGGTCGCAGAAGCAGTGGGTGCCAATAAGAGGAAGTGGCAGCAGCTGTCCTGAAATGAAGTTTGATTTCACGAAGGTTCCGATGTGGCTTTTTGGCTCAAAAAACACAAGCCTGCGCCCCCACCCGTAGTCCTACCCATTCGGAACTGTACCACAAACTCAATTCCCCACCTGATGTTCAAGCCGATATTGTCTGGTTGGCCATGGCACCACTTTCGAGTTTCACGATTAAATGAATGCTGAACTGACAAAAGGCAGGCCCCTCGAATCATATGTGAGAAATGATAGCAAATTGATGGGCAAAAGAAATTTCAGAATCTCGCCCATTCATTGCGTGCTGAAAGGACATTCTCTGTACATACGTTTCTTTGTGTCAGTAGGGTGTAATTATGCTTTAAACAATCAATGGAACATACAAATGCTTTTTGCAGTACTATCAAATATCTCATTACCACAGGTAAGGGTGCAAAGAGCAGAGAGATTAAAAAAAGCTTGCCACTGGGTGGGCAGGAGCATCCCTCACACATCCATTTTTCTCACACCTGCCTGTATGTGGGGGCGAGGGGGGTGGAGGGGTAGAGTCCTTTGGAGCCAGCCTGGCATTCACCCAATGACGTGGTTCTGGGGTGGAGGGCTGTAGGCGGATGAGGAGGGCGAGATCTCGTGAAGAGTTGCAAGAAGTTTTAATTTGGGCACAATTTGAGAAAAAGTGCTAGCCCAGCTCACGGTACATGGTTCGCATCAGTGCCTTTTCGTTAGCAGGTGTACTAAAGAATGCACTAAAGGTTCATTGGGATTGCCATATTGAAAAAAAGAATCAAAGGGTAGAGTGTCGTTGGTGCAGATGTGCCTGACATCACATGGGCACAGTGCTGTCTGGTACAGTCCATACTCTAGTACCAATTACTTGTCATGCTTTCAATTTTGATGGTTCTTCGTAAACACTTCGCAAGGTGCAAGCATTGCTGTAAAGGAGATCTCATCCTATTCTGTTGGACTAGGTGGAGCCACCCAGACGACGTTAAGAATGAGTGATAGGGAGTCAACAAGAATAGGGCGATGGAAATCTGGCTGGTGTAAGTGGTATGTTCACATGTACCTGTGGTAATATTTATTTTTCTGGCATTGATGTTTTGTCTCCCTCATTAATGAATAGTGGGACCATGCGCATGGTCTGGATTAATGGACACTTGTCACGAGAGCAGCCCTGCAGGTGAAAAAGAGACTACAAGCGACACCCTTTATTTCTGGTTTAGGGATGGTTGGATTGCAATTACCAAAACTGAGAAGAGTGATCAAAAAAAAGATGTGGGTCAGTTGGAGGTGCACTACCCGGATACATGAGAGGGGACGGACAGACAGGACAACACTGGGAAGAAGTGGGGTAAGGGAGCTGCTCGTTGCTGAGTCAGCATGTTTAGCCAATCTTTATTCGAGGACTGCTGTTGCATGGTCACAGATGATACCATGCAAACAAGGCCAAAACAACCTAGTTTCTATAGAGAACCAGAAACCAGAGAGACCAATAAGTGAAGCTGTACAACCTATAATTTCAGATCTAGTGATGAAAGCTAGCGTACAGCTAATTTAAGAACCACAGACAGCGGCGGAGACACAAAAGAAAACTGGAACGAATACTAGATTAAAAGAAAAGGAGATGACTAAGAAAATGCATCCTCCAAATGAAACAACGCTCACAACAACAAAGAATAAGCCAATAGATGTTCAACCGCAAATCGGAAGTTTCTCCATATTTGACAACAATGAGAACCGACTAGCAAACCACGTTGAAGCAAAAGGTGGAAACTCAAAAAATAACAAAGGGAGGAAAAAAGGTGCAAGGATCAAAGAGGATCCAGAGCATTTTTTACAAAATCTAACACTACCTATAATTTCAAATACCACAACTAAGAATGAGAAAGTAACAATGACTAAAAAACATTTAGATGAAGTTTGAAAAAAAGAAGGAAAGAAAAAAGGAAAATGAGAAGGAAACGGTGGCTGAAATGAAAGACCAACAAACTATAGATCTACTAATAAACCTTTCAACATAAAGTGCCGACGATAATGGAGACACCAAGAGAATACAGGAGACAAAATACCATCTGAGACTACTCAAGAAGCATTGTACATTGTGGATGCATCTACCCAAGGAGACAGATATCAGAGAAAGAGATATTAACATTGGATGATATCTCAACAACGGACTCAGAATCGACAAGAATCACAAGTGATATATCAAATTCAACGACTACTCAGGTAAATACCAGACTTAACCATCAAAGAAAGAAACGGCAGCAAAAAGATGAGATTAAATGACCGATATTCCGAGAAAATTCTCCTGAAGGAAATGATGAATATCATGGAAACAAAATGCACTTGGAAATGCTGATTTTTATAGATCCCTGACGAAAAGCAGCTTCCTACAGAGTTAAATTTGAACGATTTAGAGGAAAAAAAGATCCCTTAATGCTCAATCGGGCAAATATGCTAAAACTAATACTTGCAACAATTACGCTACGACATATCAATTCTCAGGATATACAAGTGGTAGAATTTCCTCTAGAGGACAAAACTGACCTAGTAGAAGTATAATTTAGCTCTCATCGTATATATGATTAAGTACTGAAGACAGCCAATACATTTCGAATCCTGGGATTTCAATGCTACGCAGAAGAGGATCGTCTGGACCAAAACGAATTAGAAATGTCAAATTACCATCAATAGAAAGGACACTAGGATAGAGGAAATCACTATTGAGGCATCGCGAGATAGCTTAGTGATGAATCAACTGAAAGAAACTCCGACAAATACAAATAAAAGATACATTAAACAAATGAAAGACCACCAATAACAATTAGAACATTTTATAAAACTCTTTATGTTCCTGGAATACAAGGGGATTTTCCCACCTATTTGGAAACAACCATAATGACTTCTTGGCATTTGATTTAATATGTTTCCAAGAAACATGGCTAACACACTCACCAACTTGTGAGGCTATATAACCTTACCCAATCCTGCAATTGCAAATGTGAAGGGTCGACCATCAGCAGGGCTCTTAACTTTCATTAAAATAGATGTAAATATTAAAATCATTGATTGGCCTCTGGCTCCCCCCTATGGTGCCCATATTTCACTGGAGCTTCGCCGACTCCATTGGCTCCCTGTGGTACAGCGAGTCAAGTTTAAGTCATTATGTATTGTCCACCAGGCAATTCACGGCTTAGGAGCGGAGTTCCTTCAATCTAAATTTTCCCGATATGTTTCGGAACGTAACCTTCGCTCCTCTACAACCAACCTACTTACGGTCCCCAGGTTTAACCGGGAAAGACTTGGCGGCAGAGCCTTTTCTATTGCCGCGGCCAAGCTTTGGAACACTCTTCCATTACCACTTAAATCTTTTGCTAATCATCTGGCTTTAAGGAAAGCCTTGACGACCACTTTGTTCTAGCTTTCTGCCCCTATTGTTTTTCCCTAGCTTGCAGCTTCCTTACCAGCGCCATAATGCCTTTGGGCGACTGTGCGCTTTATAAGTGTAGGTAACATAACATTGATGCCTTTAATTTGACTCCATTTATTCAAATAACGGTATGCCAAATAAGAACTAAAATGAGAAAATGATGATGAACAAAAAGGAAAAATAGCCATAATAAACATCTATTGAAGTGTAAAAGCAATACATGCAACAGCTTTTATTAATATATTATTAGCACAGATAGATGAATTACAGAACTCATATAGACATCTTGACATCATATGTGGAGACTAATATTTACCTATACACTGAAGACGGTACAAAAATTGAAGATAGAAAACTCCTGCCAAAAGCAAAAATTTGTAAACAAGAAATGATGAATCGAAAGATAGCAGCAAATAGCCCACACACATTTAATAACGATATAACAACTTTGTGTGGAAATGGGAAAACTGCTCTACTTGATTACAAATACATTTCAGAATCAATGTCAAAAATTGCAAAAAATTAATGTAATACCAACAACACAGAGCGATCACTTTAAAGTGACCATGCAATGGAAGTTGACTCACAAACAAAAAGAAATGATGCTATTGCAACCATTAAACCTGGTGAAAAATGCTCAGATTGTGAATAAAGGATTCCCAAATCGAAGAGCTGAAAACAATATTTCTGGATACAAATATAACCAATAACGAAAAATGTGCATATCCATGGCTACTGTTACCATACAGAAAAAAGACAAATTAAAGACGGAAAAAAAAATCGACACCTCCACGCATAACCCACAAATATCAGAAAGAAAAAACTAAGAACATTAAAATTGGGAACAAATTGGGTAATGAACAACTAAGCACAAACATTACAAATGGACGCTGAGAAAATGTTAATGACATTCAATCAAAAGGAACACCAGAGATTTGTGGAGTCTACTTAATAGGAATGAAGAATCCGAAAGCAATTTGATATCTACAGTAACGGAACACGCATGGATAGAGCACTTCTTAAATTTGTACTCTAAACCAGATCATTTAAACGAAAGTCCTGAAAAACCATCAATGGAACCCTGAAACTTACAGTGGTAATACACTGATCTACTGGAACTAATAAAACAACTAAATGGCTCAAGGGCTCCTGGTCCTGATGGTTTAAGCCACACAATACTTAAAAGACATCCAGAACAGTGGTGACAGATCTGTGGAACTATCTTTAAAATAGCAAGCAAACATGCGAAAGTCCCTATGACTTGGAAAACTGCCACAATAATTTGGATTTACAAAAAGGAAACAGAACAGACCCAGCCAACTATCGGCCCATTGCGTTGCTGGACCCATTGGGCAAATGATTTGCAAGTGCCCTCCAAAAGAACCTGACCAGATGGGCATCTGCAACGAACCAACTAGACTATCAACAAATCGGATTCACAAAACAAGTTGGAACTAACATAAATTTGACACTTTTGAATATGTTAGCATATAGATTACAAAATCAGACCTTTGCTATATTTATGGATCTTCAACAAGCCTTTGACTCAGTGAATCGACAAACTATGGATTAAACTGAAACAATGGCAATGCCCAAAAGCGATTTTAAATTCCATAATTGCACTATACTGGCAGACATCTGTAAAAGTGCGACTAACAAAAAAGGGAGCCATGTCAAGGGAAATAAAAACAGACAATGGTTTAAAACAGGGATTCCCACTTTCAGCTACATTGTTTATATTATACATATCAGATCTGAAAACGACAGAAGTAGCTACGATCAGCAATACACCAAAATTGAACGTCACAAAAAAATATACAAAGAACAGAAGTAATGTCATTAACCTACCAGACAGTTTCAAAGGAAAAAAATCTTGCCCATAAAAATAAAAGGTGAAAAAATGAGTTCAGTAAATACAGTAAAATATTTGGGGATATGGATTAACCAATTGGAAACAAAATTCATGTAGAAAAGCTTAAGATAAAAGTAACATTAGCATGTCAGGGATCCATAATCCACAGGAAATACCAAACATTTTCAATTAGACCATTGATGGCCTTCTATAAACAAAAAGTTGTGCCAATCTTAGCATATGGAAGTGAGTCCTTACTGAACATTCACCCAAAAACTTGGATCCAACTAGAAGCCATCTTCTGACGAAAAACCTTATCCCTACCAGCAACATACCCTATGCAGCGAATAAGATGAATTAGCACTAATTTCACTAGAAGCTATAGTCACATGGAAAAAGAATTATATATATATATATATATATATATATATATATATATATATATATATAAACTTTACTATAAGATAAAATACCAGCAATTGACATCTTCCACGAAAAAAAACCTTTTCTTAAATGACTACTATATGGGCAAAATCATGTAACCAAATGAAGAACTTAGAAATATCTACAGAACTACTAATAAATCAGCCAACCAAAGCAAAACTGAAACTACAACAAAACGATTGGATACAAACATCAAATGATATCAGAAAATATCAAATGAACATACATCCGGAGGTAGAAACAAGAGCGATAAACTAAATGCCATCATATTTAACATTATTTCATGACGACACACCAGAGATATGTTCTTAAGATGCGGCTAAATGTTCTACCTACGAAAGAATATCTACAACAAAGTAAACAAATAGGACGAGAAGAAGCAGGATGCCGCTACTGTAAACAGCAAGAGACAAAAGAAACCCTGACACATCTAATTATAGAATGTGAAGAGCTAAAAGAATTGAGATAGATTTGCAAACCTACCACATTTACAAAAAAACTGAATTGGCGGAGCGACGGACATACATTTTACTAGGGTCTAATAAGATTACAATCAGAATTATACAATTCCGGGTCACTATTATGAAACTAAACAGTGCAGTATAAATTAATGTAACATATGACTGATCCTAAAGACTGGACGTATATAATATGAAATATTTTGCTAGCCGTGGACACACATAGTGTTTGATGGTGTACTTTTTTTTCTTGTTTGACTAGGATGTGATGGCTTTCTCCTCTTTTTGACTGTTCTCTCGTTTCCTATTTTGTTTTTCTTCTCTTTATATTCTCTCGCAAATTGATGAATGTAAGATGTAAATAATGAATAATGAAGTTTGTAAACAAACTAAATCATTTTAAATAAAAATAATAAAGAGGATATCATGGAAAGAATAGAGAACACCAGGGTAGGAGAAGTCCTTGAATGCACCCGTCAGGAATTTTAACCGGGAGATGGCAAAACTCACTTTGCGTAATGGGAAGTAGAGAAGCACTCATCACATGTTACACTTACCAAAATGGGGCACAGACTTAACATGAAATCTTTCGTTAAGCTTGTTGTGGTGGGGTGAAGTGCTCGGATAATAGGGAGATCTATTTGTCCTGTGATAAGTGATGTCTGATGAAGCGGTCACTTTCATTCATAAACTGTAAGAGATTTCTGTCCCGAGTAGGCATTCCGGACAGACGGGCACAGTGTGGAGGGGCCGAGTGCCCAGGAAACTGGTGCAGCAGCTTTGAATTGACCACAATGGTGGCATTGGGATGAGGGGGCAGGGGAGAAGAACTTAATGGTGACCTCACAGCCGGTCTGATGGCAGCAGGCTGGATCACCTATCAGATGCAATATAAAATTGTGTGGGTCAAGGCCATGTTATGCAGCTTAATGTTTTTTAATTTGATGCTCATCTTTTAATATGCATGTTCTTTGATTATGTTAGCAGTGTGTCTGCAAAGAAAATGAGGCCTAGGTCATTTCCAACAAGATTAGTTATTCACTGTTTTTGTGGGATGATGGGAGAGCCTTGCAGACAGCCCAACGCCATACTTCATGAGAAAAATGCTCAAATTACAGTAGCAATTGTCTAAAACCTGCATGTCACAACCACAACCATACAAGTACTCCATGGCCATATCAGCCTGCAAAACAAAGTCAGATCCTACAGCTGTGCACAATAAATCTGAAGAGTGACAAGTGAGCGAAGGCAACAACTCAGAAAAAGTGTGTTTAACAACTCTCCGGGTGGGCTCTCCAGATGGGGAGCTGTAGCGAATAATATTAAAATAGATTCCAGAGCTGACAAATGACTTCCATCAGCAACTTCCATTTTATTAAATGGTCATACACCATACGAACACATCATGCAGGGACTAAAGTAGAAGCAAAACAATCCATCAATACATCATCTCATCCAAGCAATCCAGAAGACACCAATTACACATAACTGGAAAATCTATAAATACACATTAGGAAAATCAATATAAAGTACATTTCAGGAGTAAAAATAGGAGCAAACTAAAATCAGTATTGGGTCTATTAGGAAATAACAGGTTCTCAAAGAATCTCATTACACGCTTGGTCCTGCCATAGATCAGATTTTATCAGCATTTGTGGTGCATCCCCAGTTATATGAATGGGTACCGGGGGATAAGTCTACAAATGTGAATACTCTTACATTAATTCAAATCCTGCAATGATCAACTGAGTACCAATGCAAGAAAGGAACGTTTTTTAAAGTCCCTTCCTCCCCCATGTTAGTCATGATCATTGGCTCAAAGGGAGGGCTGACATACCGAAGGACAATTCTATTTCACCTGCAAACTTACATTTTCTTCATCATTCTGCATTGGGTGACAAATTCGGACGAGCAGATGAGAAATCAATTTGTTTGCTTTCCAGCCCCCATTGCACTATGGTTTCTGCAAAGATTCACTTACCTAAATTAGCATAGTAGTAGGGAAAATCTCCCAGATATGATGAATACTGTGGCAGCACAAACAGTCCTCCGGGATGCTTGTTCCATATTAAGCTGTTGCGTGATATGTGTTTAAAAATTCGGTCTTGAATAATCTAGGAGCATAGGAACAGAGCAGTATTAAGCATTTTAATACAGAGTACCTTAACGCATTAAAAAGGTGAAAGAATGAAGAAGCATTACTCAAGACAGCAGATGAGACATGCTCTGGGCCCATTTATTGACATTCTATACAGACCTTGCATTGTCTCCTGGATTACTACTCCATGTAGCAACAAGCAATAATTGGTTTATCAGTTCAGCAAGCAGGTTATCGTGCGTTCATGACCCAAGCCAGTAAACTGTTTTGTTTTAGCCACACACCATCGACATATAAAGCAGCAGCCAATGAACAGAAGCTTCCTCAGGAAATGAAGAGCTTGCGCATAACATGCCCAAATCTACAACATAAAATGCAATCTTTGTGTCCCATCTTATCCAACTAGTATTCTAAGTTGTTGTAATGCGCCCTTCTAAACATTGTTAAGCACAAAGTTATTGTCACACAGCTATGTTTGCATGACGTCAACTGGCTAGGCAAGTCAAAAGTTGCTCTTGGTAGCCGTTCGTCTCAAGAATACTAGAGACTTCTAGGTTTAATGCAGGACCTAAAGAGCTCAGAGCTTTTTCTCGACCGCTGGTACTTTCACGTTTTCCACTGAAAACTGCTTGCCGCTGTACAGTTCCTTCTTTTCAAGATGTCCACAACAAAAAAAAGTGTTCATTTGCTACTGTCAAAGATTTTAAATGCAGTGTTTCCCCCATTAGGATACATAGTTATACCATAAACCCATTTTAACGTGTGGTCTCTGGGATGTGCACAATCTATAATCCCGCAGATGTGACCTCCAGAAAGAAGCAACGTGGTTGCATATTTAGATCGGTTTATCCTTCTTCCTTTACAAAGGCTTCTTCGAGACCCAGCCCAGTCCAACACAGAAATGAAGCTCATGAAACAACTGTACACTGAACCTTAGACGGCACCACAAAACTCTGCTTAAAGCAAGGTCTTATGGACATCTAGGCAACAACTTGCAGAAGGAACGAATTGGTCGGCTATAAATCAGAACCACCGTCTCAATGTAGTGAATATGTCTTTGCAACCCTGAACTCATTTTAATGCAACATGGCATAGATCATGCTAACTTCCTTTGTACACATGTTGCATGCTGATTGCAAACAGTTCATAGAAAGAGGACGCTAAGGTAATACCACCACACCACCAGCAAGGATGGACGTCCAGTCAAAAATAATTGTTAGAAGTACCCCTTCAAATGTGTCCCCTTCTTCCCAGCGAAGAGCAGCTATGCATACTGAGCTGGTATAGGCCAGTGTGGAAAGCCTGCCTTCTGCTCACACTGAAACGGCCCCCACCAGAAAGAACCACTCGCCCAGTATTCTGTTAAAAATGCAGGCTCAATAATTCACAGTGCAATTAGGCTTGCATGCATTTGAAGCGTACAACCATTTCAAAAGAATTCTTAGACCGTAACACACTGTGAGAGTCCACCCTGCTGTATGCTGCGCTCAGCCCCAAAGACGTAGTCTCAGTCTCTTGCAGTGTGTGCCTTCTCTCTGTGCTCTAGCATATCCTCTCCTCCAAGTTAAATGTACCCGTTATGTAATGCATAACGTACTGCCAGGCAGCAGATGTATATGTAATTTGTATGAGTTCACACCGTCAATTGTGCAAATCCAATCACAGTCCAGCAATTTCTTAACCTTCACCTAAGTAACTCTGCTGCCTGGATATTACATTTGGTTAATATCACTGCTTCCCTCTCAAAATCTGCTAATGGCACTGACCCACCGGCCACTATTGTTAGGAAGAATTCTCATAAATGTGCTAATTCCCTTCACCTTAGAGACCACCAGCAACTTTGCTGGATTTTTGAGGACTTTTTACTTGGAAAGAGTGAGCCTTTTTTTTCACTCATGTATTTTGATGTGTTTTTCACTTGTGTTCTTTGATTATGGAGTTTTGGATAACTCCATAGGCATCTTTTCATGTGTGTTACACAGCACCCTCAGTACAGTGACACAGGGATGTCTTCGACTTCCCAAAGGTTTTGATACCTTCTCTGGGATAAACTACTGTTTCCCAGAGAATGTAAAGTGATATTGACTTTACTAGTCTTTCCCAATTCCTAGACCCAGCACACACCATGTTACAATGGTTACATAGTATCCCCTGTGTCTAAATTCTCATGTAGCTGTCATATGCTACCCTTTCCTAATGAAAAGGCTGGTGGCAGTGGTTTTACAACAAACTACCATGATTTTCCCCAACCGTGAACACTGATAGCTAAAAATCACGGGAGCTATGTTTTTCAAAATGGCGCTTCAAGCCCCTTTGTTTAAACGGGCCCGGTCTTTTTTTTGCTGTTTCTTTTTGGAAAGGTCCTTCTAGTGTTTGTCTTTGTGCGCCAATCCGGGTTTGGTCCCTTTGTTCGTATGCCTTTGGCAGGCTTCAGGAATGAAGACTGCCTCTAGCGTCTGAGTGTCTGGGGTGGAAGTGAGGGAGGTGCCCGAAACTCCCTGTTCGTAGTCTCCTAGGAGACCCAAATGCATTCTGGCGTGACTGGCTGGCTGAGTGTCCGGCAAGGACAGTCACCCTGCTGGGTGAGTGACACCTAGGCTGGAATGAAAGGGAGAAAACTGTTTAAAAGGAGAGCCTCTTGGACTGGAAAACAGTCAAACACTGGAACGAAAGAACCGAAGAAGAGCTGGAAGAGGACAGCTGCTGCAACTCCTGGACCGTTGGTTTGCCTGGTGAAGCCCTGCTGCCAGTGGTCGAAGTAGGTGGGAGCGGTGCTCCTCTACTACTTTTCGTTATCTTTTACTGTTCCTATAGTTTAATTTTTAAACTAAACTGTTACAGTGGTTTCACTTTAAAATAAAAGTATAGGAAGAAGTTAAAACTTGCACTGAACGTCCCCTTAAACAGGTGTGTGTGTTTGTGGGTTTGGATTGTGCGTGGGAGGGGGCGGGGCAATGTGGTTTGTGGGGAGCATAGTTCCACTGCTTCTTTTCGCACACTTTGACCACTGCCTGCTGCAGGTCCGAATTGCCAGGTTAATCTCAACAGAGAAGCCCCCTACATGGACGACTTCTTCCTTTGAGTTGGTGGGACCAATCAACTCTTAAGCCACCTGGACACCATTCTCAAGGCTGGTCCCCACGACTGAGGCTCAGGAACAGTGAGACCTGCAGGAACTGCCAGGAACCAACGACTTCAGCTGCATGTGTTTATTCATACTAAGGTACTGTGCCAACCCGATTGAGAGAACGCCACTCTCGCGGTGAAAGTTTGTGATACTTTCCCAACTTGCAGGCCTAATCTGCTTGTGACCACACAAATGGTTCTTTTTCGCCTAAACTACTACTGAGAACTTTTGCAAAGACTACCGTTTGATACCAGAACCTCTTTACTATCCAGAACACTAGCCCATTGACTTTGGCCTGGCCTATTGACTCGAACTGAACTCCTCTGGTGAACTGAAACTATTTGCACTGTCTAATAAGTATATGTGATCTATTTTACTTACTTTGCTCACTTCTAAGAAACTGAACTGCTATTTTGCTCCCATTTCCGGGGACCTCAAACGGGTTTTGTATTAAAGTGTATAGGAATATAATATGTTGTCTTCTACTAGTGACATGTTTTCTAAATTATTGTATAATAAATAAATGTTTTACCAAGAAGTGTCTACTTGAACAACTGTATTGCCTGGCTGCTCACTACCAAAAACTGTGTGGTACAGACTTATACCAAAGGTTGGTTTGGCTAACACCGGTAGTCCTAATTGTGTGTAGTGGCCCCAGACAGTACTGCATGCAATTCTGCTTAACCACCATCACCTTTGCCAGGTCAAAATACAGTTGCCACCCACTTAGTCTAGTACATTTCTATATAAAGTCAAGACTTTCCAGTATAACTGACAATTTAGCGATGTGAAGCCTAGTTCAAAGCGCAATGTGTCAACAGGAACACAGTCAAGGAGAATCAGGTCCTTGTGCCAAAATCTAGTTTCCATTAAGCCCCAATGAATAGATCTTGTGACCTGGCCCGTCTGTCTCCATGCTTTGTAATGCTGGCCCTGCCTTCACTGTATAAAAGCTAATCAACGTGATTAAGCAGAACAGATATTTTTCATCTGTGACTCCAACTGGTCCACCTTCTCAACTGAACGTCAAATCTTTTTTTAGCTGGAATAGAGTTTAGATAGAAACCCAGGTATATAACAGAGCCTTCAGAAACCAGCACCCGATTGCCAACGTTCCCTTTAAACCCAACATTATCCGCTGCATTACCTACAAAGCGGATGTTTTTTTTTCTCATTATCACTAATAAATGCCAATGGTTGGCTGGACAGAAACACAAACTAAGCACAAATGCTGGTGGTTTACTTTTTTTTTAACCAAATAGCTAATTTAGCACTGCCACGCTTACACAGAGTACCAGCAATCCATTCTACCTCCCAGCACACCGATTTTGTTTACTTTTACATTATCATTCACTTGCAACTCAGTGGGGCACGGTGGACAGCAGCTCACTGGGCTTTGTCAAGTGCAAGTGGGGAGCAGTATGAGAGTTTGTGGTGGGGTATGGGGGTCAGCAATTAGCTAAGAGCATGTTTAGTAGAAACGGGGCCTTTTAAGGAAAGCAATGAGATGCATACAGAATCCAGAAAAGATTGCAGCAAAATATATTCTCGCCAGTAACAAAAGGACAGGTTTATTTTTTCTGCATTCCTAACACCTTCACCTAGTAACCTTAGTATTTTTGCCATTTGGTCGGATGGCTGGCGACACCATCTCGCACGGCACCCAAAATCGTCCTTCTGTACAAGGTATCATGGGCACCTGGTCAGCTGGTGCCACCTGCTGGACACCATCTTTCAGAAAAACCTTACAAGAAGAAAGGATTCAGAAAGGGGGCATTTAGTAACAACGGGGACAGGTAAAAGTCACTGGAGGCTGAGGTCTCACGCAGCAGTAATATTGCTCGGGTGTCAATTCCCAAACAACTGGAGCAGTAAAGCTATCGGAAGACGACTAACACACAACACAATAAAGAAATCCCTCAGAGTCGAGCCCTGTATTTAATTAACACTGGAGTTCCCTGCAAACCAATAAACGCACCTTGAGATAGCTGAACTA
Source organism: Ambystoma mexicanum (assembly GCF_040938575.1). Classification (NCBI taxonomy): domain Eukaryota; kingdom Metazoa; phylum Chordata; class Amphibia; order Caudata; family Ambystomatidae; genus Ambystoma; species Ambystoma mexicanum. The sequence goes on from NC_090933.1 coordinate 1,042,809,121, forward strand.
GCCAACTAATCCCATAAACAGGCAGCAATGTCTTTTCAAACTGGGACTGGAAGTAAAGTTTCCAGAATCGTTAAGTCTGAAAGCTGGACGTCCACATAGGCTGTTGGCTTGTCCCATGAGGTGAGAACAGCTACATTCATGTGGACATAGTAGAAGGACGTTGTATTGAGAGCTTTGTTCGAATGTAAAATAACCTTTTACTGCACAATCAAAACATTGATTCAACAGATAAAACTAGCCACATTGTCTCTGTAAATATTCTCCATCCCGTTTAGCCTTCAACCATGATTTTCATGTTATCGCCAAGCATGTACTATAACTTCAGACTCATCTTCAATATTTCAGATGAATGCACTGCCAGGGCAGGGGGCCACTTCTAAAACCTTGTGGCACCAACGCTATTCACATATTCTAGCCCTCTACAATCCAGCACTACCATTTACAAGGGCACGGCACCACACTAATTCATCACAAAACTGCTCCACGTCCTTCCAAATCTTTAGAGGGCAAAAAAAGCAGATGCTAATCGGAATTATAAGTCACGCAAGGTCAGTCTTTCCTTAGTCAATACTGTTGCATTTACAGTAGCTAAGAATCTCTAAATTTGACACAATCATTTGATTAAATGAATTTATCAACTAAAGAAATGTCCAATACTCCCAAGGATGTAGAAAGGAGGTAACGTAAGGTAAAATCGTGCCACGGTTAGTGCACGTTTTCTACTACCGACTCAAATTACGCAAACCAACCTTCTGTTATCACTTAAAGTACACCTCTCAGAGTCATCATGGTATAAGGAGGTTGCCTTTTAACACCACCAGAACACAAAAGAAACCCCAAGGCCTTTAATTTGCTTCAATATTCCTCCGAGTACTTCAAGTGCACAATGGTCATTTCAAGTCCATGCCTATAACAGAGAAAGAACACACAATAGGTGGGGGCGGCAGAACTTGCAATACCTAGTGTACAGAAACTGATCCGCGGTAGTAGCTCAACTGAAGGAGGCCATGGAATTTTACAACGAAAATACTTTCAGCATTTGCCCGAAGTGTGTGTTTAAACTCTTGTGAATGGTCATTTATTTGACGCTGCATGGCTAGTTATCCTAGATAAAGCTTCCACTCTCGCAGTCTGGAATCCTGCCATTCCTCAAGGGAATGAACACACACGGCCTGCACTCGATTCAGAAAGGCCATCAACTGCTCACAACTTATGCTGGCTTTGGGACGTGCTGGACGTACTAATCTAGAAGCTTTAACAAGCGAGGCCAGGGAGTAGACCAGTGAATACATCATGGCCTGCAGACAGCAGCACAGTGAGCGTCACCTCAGGTCAAGTTTCCCAGCTACCTTGGCAGAGGCCAAGTCATTAGGCATGTGAGGGTTTAAAGGTAGGAGATAAATAAAAGGCTCTAATGAAAATGCCCGACCTAATCATTATTAAACGTACTGCTGACCCTGAAATACCAAAAGCGCATCATCGCAATGAAATACATAAGCGAGCTAATTGCAATACATAATTAGTGCATATAGGCAACACAATAGCAGGGGCCATTAAAACGTTGATAATGCCATCTGCCGTGATTTAGGGTAGAACATAAGATGTAGATATTTAACACAAATTTAGGACATGGCAGTTTGCGAATGACAAACTACCAAAGTCTTACCCACTGAATTCGAAGAAGAGGGAGTTAGTTAATTGGTTTGAACTTAAGATTTTTGTTGTGCGCTGTACGAACACCATAGGGGATCAGGAGCTATTTATTCTATGCAATTAAGTCCAAGTTCCCCATTAGCATGACATATTGTGCGCATCAGTTTCGCTGTATCCTGCAACGTGGCTGTGAAAAGTGAGAACATGAAATTCTGCCCGTAAGGAAGATGGGTGAATGACATTTGAAAGGTGTTTTATTCCCTGCGATGATGTTACTCTGCCTGCAAGTCTATTTTAACTAAGCAGGCGGTCCCTTAAAAGCCTAGTTTACAAACCGAGGCTTGCACCAAGGCACTAACTTGAGGGACAGGCATCTAAATCTGTGATGCGTCTGGAACCACACGTCATGCAGTGGCCCAAACGGCTCTCATCAATGCTCACTGGACACCGCCTCAACCCTTTCATCTGGGGCAGTGTGCCCAGCATAGTTTTTCCACCACCCTTAAATTGAGCTGGGGCTCTGCAGTATTAACTGTTGCAACAAGAAGAGGGGACAATATCAGAGCCGAACCCCCGCAACGGAGGAGAAAATGAGGGCAGATACAAAATACTGAAGGTTAAACATCAAAAGTCAATGTTTTCCCATTGCACAATCAATAGCGAGTCTGACCAGGCAGTGTCAACAGAAAGGTCGTGGCAACTTAAGTTTGATTATTCTCAATTCTCTTGGTAGATACCTAACAGTACTGGCGAGATCGGAAGCAGGCAGTCGTGTAAACCTTTTGCCTGGTGTGGCTTGGAGATTGAGCTGACGATTCTGAGTCATTATGGAAAGCTGCAAGAGCCACCACAAGATTCTTTCTTCCAATTCCCATGGCCTTGTACGGCAGTCAGCCCAAGCGTCTGTCACTGTAGAGCTGATCTGTTTGCATAGGACGGGTATGCTCCTGAGAGTAGCCCCTTCTCGTTCACACCCTAATCCCTTCTCTACGGAACATTGGAGGGTGTGGGCGGACAGTGAGAAAGGGAGGAGAAGCTGCGGGGAATGGAGCAGAGACATGCATTTTTTGCAGGCCATTACATCATACGAGCTGTAAAGAAGCATGAGGCGAGTGGTGATCACTAAGGTGGCTTGATGCCCTGTTGTGCGGCAAGGTAGGGGGATTGGCAACAGTGGTAGTGTGAGCATGATTTTATAGGCACAACCGTTAGTAAACCCTCTGGTTTATGTTTTTTGATAGTTCGTTGCAGTGACTGCAGGGTAATCCTCGCCTGGAGGAAACTGAGCTGCACTCTTCTCAAAGGAGCATTCTTTGCCATGAAAGTTGCTGTGAGTTGTCCCACTTATGCAGAAATATTCTCGGAGAATGAAGGAACGTAGCAAGAAATACAACCCAAGAAGCCGTGAGGATACTGCATTGGATAAAGAAATGGTCAACGTGTCTCATGCTGAAGTTGACTTGGGGTCTTCATCCAGGACAATTACGTTTTTCGCTCAGGCTACCCAAAAAACAACGCTGGTTGAGTCACATGCAGGCGAGCAAGGGGAGATATTTTAAGAGATTCAGGTACCAGCGATTGATTGGTTTATTTATTTATAGAGCGCCTTACTCCAAGGCACTGGCTGTGCCGGTTATGATCACTATGGGTACAGTCAAAGCATTGGTGACTAATACCCCTCTTTTAAATGCCTGCATAAGCCTTGAGGATGAGATTCCAGGTCTGGATTCTAACCAGAGCATAGACTAGAAATTAGAAAAAGCAAGAAAACATTCTATGGGAACTGAATCTTAAACTCTCGGAACCAGAGCAAGAAACTGCATAGAATAATTTCCAAATTCAATGCCCCGGCCTGCTCCAACTGCCCCCGCCCACCTCCCAACCCCTATCTGACCCCTTATCAGAACACTGCCACAATGTCGCTAACATACACTACTCCATCACCTCCAAATTGGAACACATGCCCCCACCCTCCCCCTACCCACTTAGAGTCCAACCCCTGTCGAAACCCCCCCTTCAATACAAACTTTCACCTCTTTCACTCCAATTACACACCAGAAGTTCCTCTCGATCCTAGCACAAAAGCCACCCATCAGACTCCCCCGAGCAGCCCTGCCCGTCCACCCTACTCAAAAACATCCAAGCCTCAACCTGTGTAGGCAGTATCACACGCTCAATCCTCAACTACTCCCTGTCCATCGTGGCCACCCTCGGAACCAACTTCTTCTCCAAACACCAATGACAACCCCTGAGCCATTTACTCCTGTATTGAGATCTGGTCGAGGGTTTCCTGGCTGCCTGGATAATGCATATGTTATCCGCAGACAAACTCAGATGCTCTAAAGACTTGAACTCAGGCACCATGCCGCCAAGCTGAGCGATTGTGGGGAGGGGTGCCACATCTGTTCCCCCTGGTGAAGAAGATCGGGAGTTACTGGTAACCTGATCAGCGGAGACACCGACAGGTGTTGAAGTTCTGAGAACCAAAACCTGGCCGGTCACCATGGGGCTATCAGTAGAAGGGAACAGTTCATAGAGTTCTTCAACTTCCAAATTGCACAGTGGACTAGAGGCAGAGGCGGTAAGGCGTAAGCTATCATGTTGTGCCATGGAATCTCGAGAGCATCCCCCAGAGAGGAGGCTCCCACCCCCCCTCTGGAGGCATACTGAGGAAGTTTCTTGTTCACCGCCGTGGCGAAGAGGTCCACCTCCGGTGTGCCCCAACGGGAGAAAATCCATGAGGATCTCTGCCTTCAACTCCCACTCATAGCTGACCACTGTCTGCCGGCTGAGGGCATCCGCTGTGACATTCAGCTGGCCCGGGATGTGCACTGCAAGCAGCCAGACACATGAAGCACAGCCCACTCCCAAATCTGGATTGACAGGTCCACGAGGGGGGGGGGGGAACTTTGTTGCCCCTTGCTTGTTTATTTAATACATGGATACGACATTGTCCGTTCTTATGCGGACCGCCTTGTTGACAATGAGCGGTCTGAACGCCTTGAGCGCCAGAAAGATCGCCAAAAGCTCCATATGATTTATGTGCAGGAGCTTGTCCTGAGGCGACCAGAGGTCCGAGACCTGAAGAAGATCTAACGTCGCACCCCACCCCAAAAGGGAGGAGTCCGTCGTGATCGTCACCATGGGGGCTGGGTCCTGAAACCCCGCGCCCACAGACAGGTTGCTGAGAGATGACCACCAGTCCAGGTCCACTCTCATGGAATCCGGAATCATTATCCGCTTGGAATCCGGGTCCTCAGCCTGACGCCAGGAACTCCGAAGAGCCACCTGGGTCCGTCTCATTTTGAGACGAACATGAGGAAGAGCCAGTACACGTGGCCATGAGGCCCAGAAGCCTCTGGAACCACCAGGGCGACATGTTCTCTGACTGCGCAAACATCTGATACGTGACCAACAGATCCGCCATTCTGTTCCCGGTCAGATACACTCTACAGTCGAGCGTGTTCCAATGAAAACCCAGGAAGATCAGGTCCTGTGAGACCATCATGGAGGATTTCCGCCAGTTCACCGACAGCCCAAGGTCGTACAGGAGCTGAAGGAGAGACTGGAGGTTGCCCGCTGCTGCCAACGGACAAGAGCTGCGTAAGAGCCAGTCGTCCAAATAAGGATATACATGGATACCCTGGAGACGAAGATAGGCCGCAATCACAGACATCTTCGTGAAGACATGCGGCGCCGAGCTGAGGCCAAAAGGAAGCACCCGAAACTGGAAGTGCTCCTCTCCCAAAGAGAAGCAGAGGTATCTCCTGTGTGGATTCCAAATCAGGATATGCATGTACGCATCCTGAAGATCCACCACGCTGAGCCAATCGCCCATCTGCAAAGAGGAGCGAATCTGGCCGGGCGTGATCATCTTGAATTTCTCTAGGGGTAGGAAAAGATTGAACTGGGAAAGGTCTAGGATGGTGCGCAGGCCAGCCTGGTTGGGTTTGGGCACCGTAAACAGCCGGGAGTAGAAGCCCTCCCCTCGCTCCCCAAGGGGAACGGGTTCCACAGCTCTGAGGTCCAGAAGTTTCTGAACCTCGGCCTTGAGGGAGGGTGAGCCTGACAGCTGAAAAGGAGGGTTGAGGGGTGGGGTAGGGGGTAAAGGCAAGCGGAAGCCCGCTCGAGCCACTGACAAGACCCATCTGTCTTCTGTGATGGTGTGCCACGCCTCCCAATGAGATGCAATACGTCCTCCCACTGGGGTCTGGTGCGAGCGTGGAAAACCCTCATTTGGCAGGCTTATCGGTGGCTGTGCCACCTGAACCTGATGAGGAAGCTGAGGAGTGGGAGAAAAAGCACGTACGCTGTTGTCTACGGCTGTTATTCCCCGCAGGAGTATCCATTCTGTGAGAATTGTGGTCGAGGAAGCCCCTAAAACCAGAGGAAGGTCGACTGAGACAACGGTCTCTGGGATTTGAAAGGAGCCTTAACCAGAACAGACAATGATTTAGCCGTCTGAGTGCCATGCTTGGTAATGGTGAGCTCTACATCAGTAGAATGAAAAAGCTCCTTGCCATCGAATGGAAGGTCCAACACCTTGTTTTGCACTTCCTTAGAAAATGCAGCCACGCCTGCCGTGAGGTATCAACCCCAAGCATCAGGCCCCGAGCCGAGATGTCTACGTGGTGAGCCGCAGCCTCCAGGAGATCCTGGGGCAAGACCCTGGCATCGGAAAGGCCTCCTTTGAAGTCTTCCAGCTTCTCGACCGGGATGTGCTCCTCAAACTCCAACAGACCTTTCCACATCTGCATGTTAGCTCCCACCAATATCAATTCGGCGTTGGCCTGCCTGAGCTGCAAGGCCGAGTTGGCGAAGATTTTCCTCCCGAGGGAGTCTAGGAGCTTGTCCTCCTTTCCCAGGACCAGAGTAGCCGTCGTGGAAGAGGATGCTGCAGGCCTGGACTGCAAAGTGGCCGCAGCCACCACTGTGGAGGAGGGAGGTGGACAAGACGACATGGCCACCTCTTCCGAAGAATGCAGCTGTACCTCGCGTCAATCTTTTTATTGACAAAAAGTCCAGAGTGTGGCTTTTCCCAGACTATTCGGACCTCGGCCAGAACGCCTTCTGCAGGAACAGGCCGGTACGCTCCAAGAGAGACAGGGTGAACGCCCCAGAAAGCACACCCTCCTGCAGAGCAGGTGCCTAGGGCACCGGAACATCTAAGAAACTCATCATGTCCAGTACCCGGTCATGAAAGGCTCTAATAGAGCGGGGAAGGTCCTTGTTGTCCTGATCGCCTTGAGGGTCATCTGAGAGGTCAGGATCCTGCTGAGCCGTGTCAGGCACTGCCTTGTCCACTGGGGACAATGGAGGCAAAGGCGGGAGAGCGGGGGGGGGCACCACGGGAAAGAGGCGCCGGCGGAACCACCGGAGGAACAGGTGGAGCCGGAGGCGCCGGTGGACATATCTCCTTGAAAAGCCCTTTGAAATATTCCCTCATGGGGTCGGTGCGCATAAGCGCTTGAAATTTACCGAAAAAAAAGCATCCTCAGGAGATTGTTTCGGGATCTGAGGAGGCCTCTCATGAGGTGGACAAATCCAGGGACGTAACGGGGAAGGGTGCCACACCGGCCCCTCCACCGACGTATCCACATAAATCAAAGGAGCCGCCCCCGCGGGCAACAAAACATTGTGCGGAAGAGGCATCCGGGCGTTCCAATCATAAACCGGCCGGTAAGGATGCGCACAAGGGACCTTAGGTTCACCCAAGAGACCGAGCCCTACACCAGAAGCCGATGGCGTAGTTGTAGGGGTAGCACCTAAAATGGCCGCCGTGGTCGTGGCGGGAACAGGTGCCATTTTGTCCTCATCTGAGGGGAACTGCGGCACATGAGGAAGTGAGGCAGGGGTCCCCGTCGATGGATCAGGCGTCTTAATCTTAGTCTTAACATAAGGAACCTCGGCCAAGCCGGTTCTATGAGGCCTGGAATGTTTTTGTGACATAACCGCCAACTGAGCCTTCGAAGGAAGGACCCCGGCACTGCTGGTAAAAGAAGAACTTTGCTTCTTTGCCCCCTCAACAAATCTGGTGTCACCACAAGAGAGGGAACGGTGCGCTTTCACCAACAAAGCCTTGACCGGCCTCTCAGAACTGTTGGTAGCTTTAGCCAGGGCCGGTAACAGCCTTTTCTGTGCGGGCCTCGAACATCCGTTTGGTAACTACAAGCCCAGCCAAGGCCTCGGGGCGCACCCCGGTTTTGTTTTTGAGGGAAGCAGACAGAGGCCTCAGAGCAAACTCCGGTACCCCACGACTCAGTAGAACTGGGTCTACAAACAGCCCCCCCAGAGGAGGGGCCTCGGAGCGTACTCTGGTGTTCACAGGCCCCCTACGGAGACCCTTGGAGAAAACTCTGGTAGAATTATTAGGCCCAACGGGCACCTCAGGGCGAACCCAGGAAACAGAGCGATCAACGCCCCTCCCGGACCGAGAGGAACCCGGGAAGTCCGGGAACGTATCCCCGATCGGGGTGCTCTGAAAAGTAAAGAATTTACCGGGCGTTTTTTCTTCTCGTCGATGAATGCCTGAAAATGCAAAGGAGTTCGTCGGAACACCACCTCCCACCGCTCCAACCGACGTTTAAGTGCCCGGACCGAAAGGTAGTCGCAGTAAAAACAGGAGTCCCAACAGTGTTCCGGACCCAAACACTCTAAACAAAGAGGATGGGGATCTGCCCTCGCGAAGCGACGGTGACACAATGAACAATCTGGAAAGTCTAATTTGAAAGACAGACTAGGAAACTAACGCCAGCGAGAGCCATAGAGGAAAAAAGGGAAGAAAATCTTCTGAGGATGCAAGTGCGTCCGGCCCCGATCAAGCGGAGAAAAGGAAAGAAGGGCGATGCGCAGGGCGGAGCCAAGGTGGGCGGGGTTACGGCCGCGTGCCGGGCCCCACGCAGGAAAGAGGGACACATTTTTGAAAAAAATTTGGATGCTTTTTACAAAGTGCTCCGGTCCCGTCCCACAGGACGGAGAGATGTCCCACAAGTATGGAGGAAAGGGGACGGAACCTAGGAGTAAGGTGTGTACAGAACTCCTTGTTGCAGATTTGCAAATGGACTCTAGGGGAACATTTGCAATGAAAGCTATGGAAGCCCCAGTGCCTAGAGTAGAATGTGCTCTAGGCTTGAAGGGCAGTTCTCTCTTAGCAAAAGTGTAACAGTGGGATGCATTTGACAACCGACCTTGAGATGGCTGATAGAGACAGGATTCCCCTTCTCTACGAGCTGCCACTGAAACGAAATATTGGTTTGTTTTTCTCACTGGTCTAGTTATTTCTAGGTAAAACATGATTGCCCTGCGCACACCTAATGTGTGTAGGCTTCCTTCGGCCAAGTAAGTGGGATTCTGGAAGAAAGTAGGCAGTTCTATTGATTGGTTCACGTGGAACTTGGAAATAAATTTTGGCGCAAATCGAGGGCGAGTGCGCAGAACCACCTTATCTCTGAACTGTAACAAAAGGGTCTAGAACTGAAAGGGCCTGTAGTTGACTAAATCTCCTTATAGAAGGGATAGCCACTAGGAAGGCTGTTTTATAGGTAAGATCTTTGAGACCTGCCTTGTGCATAGGCTTAAAAGGAGACCCCATAAGTCTAGTCAATACCACATTTAGGTCCCATCGGGGGCTGGGTTAGAATAACAAAGTTACTCAATGTAGTGCCGACCTTACCCCTAGTCCATACTTGTAGGACATTCCGTCCTTCGGGACGGAAACAGAACACTATTGTCAAAAGCATCAAAAATGAAAATCTTTGTCCTTCTCTTTTTACGAAGAGTACCGCATGCGGCCATAACCCTGTGCTCCGCCCCGTGCATCGCCCTTCAGTCCTTTTCTAACGCCAGGTCGGCGACCATTTAAGCAATAATAGAGGATACTTAGAGTGGCCGGCGGGCGTGCGTATGGAGGAAAGTGGACTAGGAGTAAGGTAGTCACTATGTTGAGTAACTTTGTTATACTCTTACGTCCCGTCCCCTTCCCGCCATACTTGTGGGAGATTCCCAAGCACTCCTCAAAGGTCATACGGGTGGATGGAAACTCCTTACTGAAAAAGGTCAAGAACAGCCTTGCCGAAATTGAGCATCAGTCCTGGAGCTCAGGTCCAAGCAATAATGCTTACAAAAAGCTAATGGGGAAGCCCACACAAACGCTTTGGCAATGGTTTCCCAGGGAACATATTTTTGGAAGGCAACAGCAGCCTGTTTGCCACGTACAAGATGGGCATGAATGCCCTTTGGAGGTTGAAGGCCCCGATTGGTATACGCCTCAGATACAGGAGGCAATCCATCGGGAGATGTTAGCTTTTGAAGTGGGTTTCCCTTTCGGGTTTCCGAACGTAAAAGAGTTTGGAGGAGCCCCAGAGTTCGGTTGTTCTCCCCAGATAGAACTTCAGAGCTCGTCTGATAACTAAATTGTGTAAAACTCTCTCTGCATCTGAGGCTGGGTTCGGAAAAAAGACAGTAATGAGATAGATTGATTCAAATGAAAATCAGTCACTACTTTAGAAAGGAAAGAAGGATGAGTGCGAAGCACAACCTAGTCCTTATGGAAGGTGAGGAACAGGTGTTCCACGGGCAAAGCTTGAAGCTCGCTTACTCGCCTTGCCGAAGTCACTGCAATCAGAAATGCAACCTTCCATGAAAGGTACTTTAGATCTGCCATAGCCATGGGTTCCAATGGTTTATGGCATAAGGCGTGGAGATCCACATTTAAATCCCATTTTGGAGGAGGATTACGTACAGGTGTAAAAAGATGTAATAGACGTGCAAAATGCTTTTTAATGACTGGGTTCGTCAAAGAAAACGAGCAGCTGTCAGTGGATAGGTAGGCGCAAAAGCAGACAAAAGTCCTACAAGAGAAGACATGAATGCCCGTAGCCACCAGATGAGAGATGAACCAAAGGACAGTGTCAATTGTACCATGTCTGGGGTTCGGCTGCTTAGCCAAACACCAGTTGCAAAACTGGAGCCACTTGCCCCTATACTGAGACTTTGTAGAGGGTTTCCTGGCCGCTTGGATAATGCGCATATTGTCCTCGGACAAGTTAAACTGCGCTAAGGTTTTGAATTCAGGCACCAGGCTGCCAAGCTGAATGATTGTGGGGAGGGGTGCCACATCTGCTGATCTCACTGCTGAAGCAGGTCGGGAATCAACGGTAGTCTGATCGGAGGACAAATCAACAGATGCTGAAGTTACGAGAACTAGAATCTGGCTGGCCACCAAGGAGCTATGAACATTAGAGTGCAATTCGATGTATTCCTGAGCTTGCAAAGTGACCGATGAATCAGAGGAATAGGCCTTTATGTTGTGCCACAGAATTTCGAGAGCTTCCCCTAGGGAGGAGGCCCAGAGACCATTCCTGGATGCATAAAGAGGAAGAATTTGTAGAATTCACAAAAAGGTCCACTTCCGGAGTGCCCCACTGTCATAAAATGGAGGACAGGACCTGCGTGTTCAGTTCCCACTCGTAGCTGGCCGCCGTCTGTCGGCTGAGTGAGTCCGCAGTTGCATTGAATTGAGCCAGAATGGTTACCGCCAGTAGCCAAATGCTGTGCTGAACGGCAAGGTCCACAAGAGGTGGTGATTTGGTACCAACCTGCTTGTTGATATGAAACCGACAGTTGTCCGTGCGGATGCGGACCACGCTGTTCGCGATGGACAGTTAGAAAGCTTTCAGCGCCAGAAAAACAGCTAGGAGTTCCAAATAATTTATATTAAACTGCCCGTCATGCATCGTCCATAGATCGAAAACCTGGAGATGATCCAGTGTTGCGCCCCACCACAGAAGGGAGGAGTCTGTGGTAATAATCACTTGTGAGCAGGGCTCCTGAAAGGAGGCACCCACTAAGCTTGTTGGTCGAAGACCACCATAGAAGGTCTGCCATCATGCAGGATGGAACTGGGATCATCTTGGAATCCAAGTCCAGAGCCTGACACCAAGAGCTTCGAAGAGCCAGCTGCGTACACCTCATTTTGAGACGCGCAAGAGGAAGAGCAAGTACACTCGAGGCCATGAGGCTCAGAAGTCTCTGAAACCACCAAGCTGTCATGTGCTCTGACCGGATGAAGAGCCGACATGTGGCGGATAGATCCGCAATCCTGTCCGCCGTCAAATACACCCTGGAGTCGATCATGTTCGAAAAGAAATCCAGGAAAATCAGGTTTTAGGAGACCATCATGGAAGATATCCGCCAGTTCACCGACAGCCCAAGATGGAACAGGAGCTGGAGGAGAGACTGGAGATTGCTCAAAGCAGTCAGTGGACAAGGGCTGTGTAGAAGCCAGTAGTCCAAATACATGAACACCCTAGAGCCGAAGGAAAGCTGCGATGATTGACATCTTCGTAAAGACACGCAATGCCGAGCTGTGGACAGAAGAGTACACATAATTGAAAATGCACCCCTCCCAGGGAGTACCGCAGATATTTTCGGTGCTGCCTCCATATCAGGATGTGCATATATGCACCCTAAAGGTCCACTACACTGAGCCAGTTGCCCTTCGAAGAGAGGACTTTATTTGGCCGGGTGTGATCATCTTGAATTTCTCTTGGGGAAAAGAAAGGTTAAACTGGGAAAGGTTGAGGATGGTGCGCAGGCCAGCCTGGTTGGCTTTGGGCACTGAACAGACAGGAGTAGAAGCCCTCCCCTTGTTCCCCAAGGGGAACAGGTTCCACTGCCTTGAGGTCTATAAGCCTCTGAACCTCGGCTCCAAGGGAGGGCGTCCCGATCTTTGGAAAGTAGGGTTGACGGATGGGGTAGGGGCAAGCAAATGTCCACCCGAGCGATGGACAAAACCCACCGGTCTTCGGTGATGGTCTGCCACGCCTCCAGATGAGACGAGATTCATGCTCCCACCGGAGTCTCGTGCGACTGACAAAATATCATTTTTGCTCTGCTCTCCAACCTTGACTAACATTCCCTCTGTCCTCATCCTACTCTCGCTCTCTTCTGCCTACGACACGGTCAACCATACCATCCTGCTCAACCGTCTGTGATAACCTGGCTATCACTGATCAAGCTCTGGCCTGGCTGACCACCTTCCTCGCCAATCGACCCTCCAAGGTCCAACTGGGGTCCAATCATCTATTTTCCTCTCTACATCTGGTGTTCCCCAGGGGTCTAACCTCTCACCCTGGCTGTTCAACCAATACCTGGCAACTATTGCCATTTTCGGCTCAAATTTCCAGTGCTACGTTGACGAAAACTCATTTTCAGGCTGCTCTCGGCCATCTCGGCCACCTCCTCTCCCTCTTTCAAATCTGACTGCTTACCTGCGATTCAAGATTGTTGTGCCACCAATGAACTTTGTCTGAATGCCAGCAAGACAGAGATCCTCATCGGCACACCTTCACCATCCCCCCCCCCCCCCTCTGGCCGGCCTCTCTTGGCCCTCCTCCTGCCCCCACCTGCAAGGCTAAGACCCTCTGGGTCATCTTTGACTCCACACTTTCCTTCTCCGCCCACATCTGAGATCTCTAAAAAGTCAAACTTCGTATTTCACCTCCTCAGAGGTACTCTGCCTTTCCTCTCCTTCCCGCAGAAGCTCACGTTCTCTCAAGCTCGGTCCTCTCTAGGTTGGACTATTGTAACAGCCTCTTTCTAAATCTACCCACCTCTACTCTCCGCCCACTGCAACTAATCCAGAACAGGACTGCGAGACTTGTCCTTGGCCTCAAGCCCTGGGATCTTCTCTCTCCAGCTCTGAAATCTCTCCATTGGCTTCCAGTGGATGCAAGGATTAAATTCAAACCCTCTGCATTGTCCACAAGGCTTTCTGGGGCCTGGGTCCAAAATACCTTCAGCTATCCCTCTCCAAATACCTCCCCTCTCGAGCTCTTTGCTCCTCTACCTCCAACTCCCTCAGGGTCAGTCATTTTTCAAAGAAACGAGCTGGGGGTAGAGCTCTCTTCGGCTGGGGCCTCCCTCTGGAACAGCCTCCCTGCCACTCAAACTTGAGGCGAACCATCTCCGGTTCTGGAAGCACCTCAAGACCTTCCTCTTTGCTTCTGCCTTTGCTCCCCCTCTCCCCTGCTGATCCGCTCTCTTGGCACTGTGCACCTGGCCACCCTCTGTCCCCTGCGCCCAATACCTGCTCACCCTGCCACCCTCCTGTACTGCCTCCTGGCCACCCCTTGCACTGGGGACTGTAGCTGTACCCATACAGCCCCCCTTTCTTCTTTGTCTGCACTTATCAGACTTATTCAGTTCTGCTGAGGTAAACACAGCACTTGCCACTTGCTGGCTGCACTACCACTGTTTATTGCCTCCATTATCTATTTGTATTTTTTTTATTATTTATCTGTTCTCCTCTGCTCCGCACTTTCCACTCTCCCCCTTCCATGCACTTACCCCTTTCCTTTTCCCATGCACTTGTGCGTTTTCAATGTCACTGGGCCTAGTAAGATCGCTGTTTGTTCTCCCCTGTTCCCCTCCCTTGCCTTGATGTGCTCTGAAACACTTGTGTACGAGCACGAGACAAAAACTATCATATTGCAGATTCGTCGGAAGCAAGACTACCTGCCCCTGGAGAGGAGGCTGATGGCCAAGAGAAAAACCAGCCATGTTTGACGGGTGCCACCAACCGGAGGTTCAGTTCGCGCGCCGGGCGCTCCTGAAACCCCCTGAAGCTAGAGAAGGATCGAGACCATGACCTCTGTGTATAAGGGGCCTTAGCTGGGACCTTTGCGAGGACAAAGATTTGGTGGTTTGGGTGCCCGCCTTGGTCTTTGTAAGTTCCTCATCCATAATTCCTTGCCGTCGAAGGGAAGGTCCAGAACTTTATCTTGCACCTCCTTTGAAAACTTTGTCGCATGGAGCCATGCCTGTCGAGAGGTGTCAATTCCCACCATAAGGCCTCGAGCCGAGGTTTCTACAGGGTGAGCCGCAGCTTCCAGCAAATCTTGTGCCAACAACCTGGCGTCTGACAAACCGGCTTTGAAGTCATCTAGCCTATCCGCAGGAATACACTCCTGGAAATCGGCCAACTCCTTCCACAGTCTCATTAGCTGCAGCCAGGATGAGCTTGGTATTTGCTTGACAAAGTCGGAGTGCTGAGTTGGCAAAGACTTTGTCCAAGGAGTCCAGAATCTTGTCTTCCTTGCACAGAATCTGAGCCGCAGCCGTTGAGGTCGCAGAGGCCACCTAGGATTGAAGCGCGTCTGCAGCTACCACCGTCGAGGAAGGGGGCAGACAAGACGCCAAGGCTATCTCCTCAGAGATGGAGCCTGTAACGGGCGTCAATTCTCTTATTGATATGTAGCCCGGTGTGGGGCTTACCCTAGACCTTACGGGCCTCAGCCAAAACATCCTTCTGGAGGGACAGGCCAGTGCGCTCTTGTGGTGACAAGATGAACGCTCCTGAAAGCACCCCCCTTCTGCGGAGCCGGAGCCTCAGGTACTGGAATGTCGAGGAGGGCCATCATATCTAGAACCCGGTCATGGAATATCCCGATCTGCCCGAGGGTCAACCAGTAAGTCGGAAGCAGACAGCTGGGCCGTCACAGGTTTTAAAGTGCTATCCCGTTCTACCGGTGCCTTCCCTATGGGAGACAGCGGGGGTAGGGGGAGGAAGAGCTGGAGGCGGGTCAAGAGGAAGAGGTGGTAACACCGCAGGAGTTGCTGGAACTGACGGGGTGGAAGGTGGAGCCTTAAAATACTCCTTTATAGGGTCAGAGTGCATGAGCCTCTGAAATTTCCAGAAAAAATACATCCTCTGAAGATGGTTTAGGCGCTGGGGCAGGCAGAGGCCTCTCATAAGGGGCATCCCCCCCCATGAATGCAATGAGGATGGTTGCCAGGAAGGCCCACCAGCAATCAGGACCGCATAGACCAGTGGAGCAGAAACAGGTGGAAGCGAGACAGTATGAGGCAGCGGCATCCGAGCATGCCAGTCATAAGAAGGGTGGAACAGGTTTTTACCTTCCCCGTGAGGTGGAAATGGCTACTCAGCCCCAAAAAGAAGGTTCCCAGCACCCGTCGCAGAGAAGCATCCAGTTACCCTTGAGTTAGGTACGCTATTTAAGTAATAAACGAAACGTAGGCGCAAGGGAAGAATCCAAACAGCCACCGTGGACCAGGAGGGGTGGGCCGCCATTTTGTCGATGCCTGAAAAGAACTGCGTCACATGTGCAGATGAGGTAACCTTCTCCTCAGGCTGGTCAGGGACTTAAGTAACACCTTAGCCTTAACACAAGGATCCGTGGCAGAGCAGGTACTGGGGGTCTTGGATGTTTACTGGACATCTAGGCGGTGGCCCAAAAATTAGCCTCCAGAGGAACCTCAGCAGGGCCGGTAACAGAGGAGTTACGGTATATAACCACCCTCTTTGGCCCCTAGACAGAACCGGTATCACCGCGTCCGAGCACGGGAATGCTGAGGAATCCACCTCACAGACAAGACCTTCAGAGCAGGTCCCTCTGTTTTGTCGGTACAAACCTTAGCCTCAAAAAGAGGAAACTCTGGTTTCCTCCCGGTACGTGTAGCTCCCTCGTGAGGGGCCTCAAGCCGTGGCTTGGTACAGAAAACTCCAGAAAAGAGACCTGAGGGCATACCCCAGTGTCGAAATTCACATTCGAACTGGGCTGAGGTTTAGCACCAGACAGGTGAACTTCGGAACGTGGTCTGGTCTTTGCAGGTTCATCGTGGGAACCCTCTAAAACTCTGGTACACCTATTAGGCCTGCAAGGCACCTCTGGGAACCCCTGTGGTGGTAGAGCTGCTTAAGCCCCTCCCAGACTGACCTAGGCCAGGGTACCCTAAAAAAAAAACTTACTGGGCGTCTCTTCTTTACGTCGATGAAAAGCTGAAGATGAGGTGGAGTAACACGCTGAAAAACGTCCTCCCACCGCAGAAGACAGCGCTGGAGTGCCCACACGGAGAGGGAATCCCAGTAGAAACACGAATCCCAGCGATGGTCCAGACGGAGACACTCCAAGTAGAGAGAATGGGGATCTGCCCTAGCGAAGCAACGTTAGCATTAAGAGGACAAATCCGAGACGCTCCGGCATAGATGGAGGACTAAGCAACCGCAGAACCGGAGCTGAAGAGCAACACAACGGGAACAAAAAATCTTTCCTGGTGATGCAGGTGCGTGCAGCCCAGACCGTGCAGAGTAAAATACTGAAGGGTGATGCGCGGGGCAGAGATCAGGAGGGTGGGGTTAGGGCCGTATGCGATGCCCCACATAAAAAGGACAAATATTTTCATTTTTGATGCTTTTTGAAAAAAGTGCTCCGGTCCCGTCCAGAAGGACATAATGTCCCACAAGTATGGAGGAAAGGGGACAGGACGTAGGAGTAATGGGGGATGAATTCTTTTAACCCCTTGCATGAAAGCCTTAATAACTGGTATTTTCCACCACGACACCGTCTGTTGTGACCTAGTGTAGGCTGAGAGAGCAGCTAAGTGAACCTTCAGGGAATTAAACACCAGGCCCCAGTCTAGTAGGCATGTCAGGTACAATACAATGTGAGTAGGACAGCAGTCAATAGGCCTGATGGCCTTGGAATTGCACCAGATAAAGCGCTTCCATTTACTGGAGTAGCAGTATCCGGTGTTAGAGTTCGGGCACCTACAACTCCCTCAGAGATGCATGGACATACTTAGGGAGGCGAGAAAACCTATGACCTCAGGAGACAAGCCGCTAAATTCAGGGTTTGCAGGCATGGGTGAAGAGTCTCTCCCACCCCCCCCACGTCTTGGGATAACATGTTGTACAGGCAAGGCAGTTTCATTGGTGGAGATAGGGATATCTCCATCAGATGAGAACCAGGGTTGGCGGGCCCACATGGGGGCCACTAATATCATGGTGACTCGTTCCTGGTGCATCTTGTGCACAATCTTGTTGAGTAGGGGAGTCTTGGGCAGAAACATTTCCCTGACCATGTTATCCAGAGACCGTTCCCCTTGGATCGGTCCAGGGAGTACCTGGAGGCGTAATCTTGGCATTGAGCATTCTCCAGAGTTGCAAACAAGTCGATCTTTGGGAAACCCCATTGTGCGAAAGCTTTGGAGACTGTCTGTGTAGTCTCCATTCCTACTCTACGGGCAGTGGGAAGTCTCTGCTGAGCACATGCGCTAGAAGATTGAGTTCCCCTGGATCGTGTTTAGACAACAGGAACATCCTGTGTTTGAGAGCCCATTTCCAAATGTTCTGGGACAGCTTGGATAGCCCTGGAGAGTGTGTGCCCCTTGCTTGTTGAAGTAGTACATGGCCGTGGTGCTGTCTGTGAGAATCAGGAAGGTCTTACCCTGTAACTGACTGGAACCCTTTCAGTGCTCTGAATACGGCTAACAGCTCCAACAGACTTATGTGGTTGGATGCTGCTTCTGGGGACCACACGGCATGTGCCGTCTGATGAAGCAGGTGAGCCCCCGAACCTGTGAGAGAGGAGTCTGTCGAGAGAGTGGCTTCTACTGCGGGGGTGGTGAAGGCCTTTCCCTTCAAGGGGTTTTCCCTCGATCACCACTGCACAGAGAGAACAAGGGCTAGCGAGACAACCACCAGATCTTCCCATTGTCCGCTGGCCTGACACCACTGGCTGTTGAGCCACTCTTGCATAGGACGCATGCGCAGACGCGCGTGAGGAACTAAGTTAATGGAGGACGCCATCATTCTTAACAGTCGGATGGCTTTGCGTAGTAACCTCTCCACTGGCTATATATGGAGGGATCTGAAACAGCATCTTTTCAACCCTCTCGGAGGGGAAGACCAGGCCATCTTCTGTTCGAATTAGAGCCTCTAGGAACTGTTTGACTTAACTGGGTTCTAGGCTGGATTTCTTCTCGTTAATGGAGAATCCCAGGCTGAATAAGTGGTCTATCGTCTTGAGTGTTCAACAGGCATGTTCCGTAGGAATCCCCCGTTATGAGCCAATCGTCAAGGTAAGGATAAACCGGAATGGATTCCTCCATATATAGCCAGTGGAGAGGTGACTGTAGGCAAAGCCATCCGACTGTTAAGAATGATGGCGTCCTCCATTAACTTAGTTCCTCGCGCGCGTCTGCGCATGTGTCCTATGCAAGAGTGGCTCAACAGCCAGTGCTGCTGCCACCACCAGTACCTTCGTAAACACCCTTGGCGCCGAGGCAATGCCGAAGGGCAGTACTTTGAACTAATAGTGCTTGTCTTCCATCATGAACCTTGGGTATTTTCTGTGTGCCAGCAACATTGAAATATGAATGCATGTATCTTTCATATCCAGTGTTGCCATGTAATCCCCCTGTTTCAGCAGAGGGATAATGTCCTGCATTGTGACCATACAAAACCTTTGAGGTATGACAAATGTGTTTGCTGGGCGCAAGTCTAGCACAGGGCGCATGATGAGATCCTCTTTGGGTACAAGGAAGTACACTGAATAAATACCCTTGTTTACCTGTAGAAGAGGGACGACTTCTATGGTGCCCATTTCCTGCAGGATCTTGACCTCTTGCAGCAGGATGTGTAGGTGTTCCAGCATCAGGCGTCTTGATTTTGGCGGTCTGAATTGAGATGGTCGGCAACATTCTATGCAGTACCTGTGGGCAATTGTCTTGAGCACCCACTGGTCCGTTATACCCTGCCATGCATGAAGGAATGTTGCTTAACGTCCCCTGACCAGGAAGGCATGGGCGGGGACACGGATCTGAGGGTCATTTCTGACCTGAGGCCAGGAAGCCTCTGGGGGTGGAATTCCAGCCTCCACCCTTTCCACGGCGTTGTCCTCTAGGTGTATACATGGTGGTGTTGGATCCTTGCCCTGAAGACCAGTTGTTTCCTGAACAATACTGGTTTGAGGGGAGCGAGATTGCCCATGAAAGGGAGAGCCGTCCCCTCTCTGTTGTGAAGGCCTTTGGGAAATCTAGTTTAAGGTCTTGAGTCTCATGTTCCTTCTTAGCTGTCTGAAGTGCTTCGTCCACGGCATTGCCGAACAAGTTGGTTTCCTCAACTGGCTTGTTTATTAAGGCTGCTTGGGTTTCAGGCTTAAAACCAGAGTGCCTCAACCAGGCGTGCTGGTTTAGTAGTGTACCCTGGGCCAAGGGTCCTTCCTGCTGTTTCAGCAGCGTCCGTAGTGTTCTTAAGAATGTTGTGGTTGACTTGTTTGCCTTCTGAAAAAAAAAAAAAAAAATCACAAGCAGTTTAGCCCGCATTGGTTGGGGACCTCTAGAAGGCCCTCTTGTAACAGGTTCCAAAGTACATCTGAGTAGGTAGCCAACAGCGTTCTGTTGTTGGCTATTCGGGTGGAGAATGCAGCAGCAGTCGTAACCCTTTTTCTCAGTGCATACAACGTTTTGCCTTCTTTATCAGGGGGTGCCTCACCGGCAGACAGGGGGAACACCTGCCCTCTTTCTCGTAGTCGTAACTACCAGTGAATCTGGACTGGCATGCCCTTTAATGTAAAGGGGGTCGGTAGGAGAAGGGTGAAACAACTTCTCTACCCTGGGATTAACCGCCCTCGCCTGGGCTGGTGTTAACAATGAAGGCACCAGACATCTCTTGATCGAGTTCAGTAAGGGAATGGCCTGACTGGCAGGAGGCTTTTCCTTCAGTATGTCCTCTACAAATTCTGAATCCTGCACAGCCTCCTGTGTGCCGATTGTTCAGCCGCCTACTTTAAGATGGCATTAAATGCCATCTGATCATCCACAGGTGAGGCCTGACGGACTGGAGTGGTAGGAGGAGAATCCATACACAGAGCGTCAGAGTCCGGTGTAGGAGACGGGGAAACACAAACTTGATCAACCAGATGGCTGTCTTCCCAATTATACATGGGATCAGCAGGATCATCAGTAGGGTCCCCAAAGAGATCATCCTGTATGTAGGTATTGATTGGCACCTCGTCATCATTAAGGTCAAACACTCTTCATGAGGATCCTCAAAGGTCCTCTGAAACGTAGCCGTAGGCGTATAAGGAAGCTCCTCACAAGGCCTCTTGGGAGCAAACCTGAGAATTCAACAAACTTCTCCAGTCTGTTCATGCACCCCTCAAACCTCTCCCTGGTCCATGATGATGAACCAGAGGAGTCCAGGGGAGGAAAGGGATATTCTTGATGATTTTCCTCTCCAGAACATCGAGATTTTCTTACTAAAGTCTTGGATAAAGACAAAGGGCTCTCGGAGTACTCGGAGGCTCTGGGCGTTGTGACGTGCGTCTAGACGCGCCTTTAGGCCGTTCTGTTTTGACTGTTACTTTTGTTTAACCCTCGAAGCGATCCTCAGGATAGCAATACGCTGATGCTCGGGGTTACAGGGAGGTGACACTGTTGAGCTGGTGTCTGCATTGTGGCTTTTGGCACCACTGGGGCCTTAAGCGGTGTCAGAGCCTTCTTCTGAAGCATCTCGATGGCCGCGTGTGATTTGGTGCTAGCGCCCTTACTTTTGGACTGCCCGGACGCATTCTGCTGTCGCGGGCAGGGCTGTCGATCATTAAGATCAGCGGGCACCGCTGAAGTATCCAATGTGCCCGTTGGACCGTCAAAGCAGAACCGTGGGTTGTGTGCTTAGTGTGGGAATTAGGTGCGTCCCTGTCGCCGGGATGTATAGTGCCCAAAGGTAGGACTCACATCGTGCCCATCGGGGCTGGGGATGGATGCTGCGGATCGCAAACTCTCTGTGGTAATGTCAATGGCTTCCAAGTGGAGCTTTGGTCATCGCTAATCCCTTTGTCACACTCGGCGGCTTTGGCAGTGGGGGAATTACTTTCGGCCTGCGACATACCGTAGGTCGCCCACTGCTTCAAACAGCGCTCCTTAATAATCTTAGGCCGTAGGAATTTACAGGCTGCACAGGACGCTTCGTTGTGGTCGAGGGGAAGATAATTATGCACAGACGGTGCTAGTCTTTCCACTGATATTTTGCCTTATAGGAAGGA
The DNA here is from genome assembly GCF_040938575.1 of Ambystoma mexicanum. Classification (NCBI taxonomy): domain Eukaryota; kingdom Metazoa; phylum Chordata; class Amphibia; order Caudata; family Ambystomatidae; genus Ambystoma; species Ambystoma mexicanum. The sequence goes on from NC_090933.1 coordinate 1,042,830,621, forward strand.
CAACATTTAAATTGAGTCCTGTCCATAGCGCAGGATAGTGATAGTGACGACAAACCCAAGGGAACAAAGAGGGGAAAAGGAAAGGTATTCTTGAAAAGAATAGGACCACCCCGACCCCACTCGCTCTACTGGACAGGCCGGCCAGAAGGCCGGGCCACGTGGTCAGCAGCGCCGACTGGATCAACAGAAGTCTAAATTCCATTATCAGCAGTCTTCGGCAGTGGCACAGGAATCAGCCATTGAAGAGAGTGACGATGAGAATAAACGACCGAAGGTCAAGAAATATAACAAAGCAATGTTTTATGAAGAGCTCCGCATTAGGACGACCAGGGCTATAGGCACAGAATGTGATTCTAAGCAGATTAACTAGCATCAGAAATGCATTTCTTAGTAGTAATAGGACTACATCCATTTTCCTCTGGCAGAGAAAACAAAAAGTCCATCCAGGCTGAGGTGTCCTTGATGCTTTGCAAACGTAGTCAAATACATTTCGGTAGAGCTGTAACTGTCAAAGAGGATGGGGGCTTAAATAGAAGAGGTAAGCTTGAACTTCAAAAAAGGACAGCAACAGAATGGTGAGAATGGTTGTAAAACATAGTGGAACTGTTACAGTAAAAGTAGTGGAACTCTGTGCCCAATTGTTGTCGATAACTTCAACCAATGTCTCAACCCATGGTCAGTGGAACTTTACAGAAGCACATCCATTGTATGTAGATTATTTTGACTATTTATATAGCATGGACCTTGGCCTCAAGGGCGGCGATGTGCACAACAAAAGGTTGTTTACAAAAGATTGGGTATTTACAGACGGGTTTGGTGTTTCTTTTCGATCATCATGGAGGGGGGCGAGCCTCCGGTCTGATGACAGAATTCCAGAAGGTGGGAGCATAAGCCGAGATATCTTGTTTCTAGGTCTTACCATTAAATGACCTTTAGGGTTCTAAGCATTGAACTGGAGGTATGTAAGGAGGGTGTGAAGAGGATGTTAATGGGCATTTGTACCGTGAACTATCACCACCGAAGTGGTCCCCTTGCGCTCTGGTGGCTCTGAAAAAGGGGAGGAGAGGGAGGGTGGGTTAGTGGGAATAAGCTGGAAAAGTGCAAGAGAGCAATGATTTGCTGTTGACAGCCTCAGCCCGGTGGGTCCGTTGGCTGGGCTTGGGGTGTTTTATGGTCCATAGTCGTCATGTGCTGTTGTGCAAGTCTATGTGTGGTTTGTTTTGTTGTTGCATTGTTGTGAAGTTTGTGCGGATTGCTGCGTTTTAGGCTTGTGGTTGTGTTTGGTTATAGTTTGAGAGGTGTATGCAGACGGATGGAATTGTTAGTTGGTTAGTTGGCATTGCTGTCCTTGCAATTGTGGGATTCCATATAGGTGCGGTACAAGCTAACGGTCACATTTCTATCTAGATGCAACGCAAGCTAGGTTCAGAATTCTAAGTGTGGTGCATGCGAAGAATCACATATGCTAACAATCACATTTCTGAAATTCCATCTAAGTGTGGCATATGCTAACGATCCTATTTCTATCTAGATGCAACGCGGGCTAAGCTTGAGAATTCCATCTAGGTGTGGCATATGCTAACAGTCACATTTCTATCTAGATGCGACGCATGCTAGGTTCAGAATTCTAAGTGTGGTGCATGCTAAGAATCACATATGCTAACAATCACATTACTGAAATTTCATCCAAGTGTGGCATATGCTAAATCATTTTATCCAGATGCGACGCGGACTAAGCTTGAGAATTCCATCTAAGTGTGGCATATGCTAACAATCACATTTCTATCTAGATTTGGCGCAGGCTAATCTTTGTGGTTCTCTCGGGGTATGGTACTAGTTAACATTATTCTGCAGGCAGTGTTTGCTGTCCAGCCATGAACAGGTTTAGGCTGGTGGTCACATCTCTCTAATAATGCATGGTGTAGGTCTGTAGCGTCTAGGCCATTGAAAGGTAAGTTAGAGTGGCAGGAGCTTTCTGGAGTAGAGTAATTTCTCTACCCCCCCACACTCATGCCAGCACTTACAGTTTTGTCGGTGTCTGGTGGCTTCATTGGCTTCCCCTGCTGACACCTGCAGACACATCTTGGAACTGCCAATGTGAGAGCTGCCCTTGTCCTTGGGCCCTTAGCCGCCGGGCAGAGAGCTCCCCTGGGAGGGTCAGTTATGGCCTTCTGGTAGACCAATCAGGGTCTATGGTGCGCTCACTTCAAAATCGCCAGCAGAATGGAGAAAAAGCTGCGGTGCAGGCTCTACGGCCTCCCTTGGTTCAGCTACAGATCAGCCAATCAGGGCAGAGGAGAGGCGGGAACAGATTGGGAAGCAGGAAGTTCAAGCCACGGACAATCACTGCACACGCGGTGCAGGGGGTACACCTGCAGGCCCCAAAAAGGATGTTACAGTGAGGCAGGGCCTGGGTCTATGGTGCGCTCACCTCAAAAATCGCCAGCAGAATGGAGAAAAAGCTGCGGTGCAGGCCCTACGGCCTCCCTTGGTTCAGTATGCAGAACCACCTTAACTGAATCAATACAGAAGCTTACAGCAACCTGGTCGAGGTGATCACCAGGAAGGCAGTCTTTCATAAACTTAAGGAGGCCTGATGCATAGGCCCCATTAGTTTCAACAGTACCACACATTCAGCTCCAACACAGGAAACTTCATTGGAGGGAATGTTCTGAAGAGGCCCTTGTGGAACCTCAATAAGCCTGAGCGACCATAGGGAGAGCTTGCCTGGAGCCTACGTGTTCTGGGATATGGCAGCCAAGTGGACTGTGATGGAAGCATGGGCAAGGCCAGACTTGGCAAACGCGAGCAGGTATGGAGAAGCTGTGGAGAGGTCTTGCACAGCAGTGAAACCTGTGGCTGGCACAACACTGTAAAATGCTTGTGCTTGTAGCAAGCAAGCACGGAGGGGGCTCTGGCCTTGGCTAGAATTTTCCCGCATTCTAAAGGCAACAAGTAGTGTACAATTTCTAAGATGTGAATGTGTGTGGAGGGTGAACTTGTCTACATATTGACAAATATATATATATATATATATATATACATATACACAGGGGGAGGAATGCCTTTTCTGCCCCAACCAAGATCTTAAAACGGGACAGCTCCCTGGGTACATTTTCTTTTAGATCTCCATACTTTGAGATTTGCAATCACAATGCCCAAAGCTAAAGACAGGACAAAGAACCTGGGGTGGCCGGGGGGAGACACTATCTGTAAAGGTCATCAATCTCCCATTCAACAGAAATCATTTAAGGGAGATGGTCATACATATAAAACAGGGCAATTTCTGGCATTTAAAGGGTCAGTAACATTACTGCATAGACTAAACAGTACATTCTACCTGACCCGACAGGATTCCAGGATTACGAGATGGTCTCCTCCTGCAAACTAGACCAAATGCAAAAACTCCTAGAATGTTCTCTTTCAACCCCAGGTCAGGATTATTGAAATCCTCCAAAGAGAAAGTTCTTTGGTATCACATGAAGTGAATCCACATGAAAATGTGGTCATTTTATGGACTTCATTTCATTACTGGGAGGTGAAGTAAAAAGTTAATTGGGTGGGCGCACACTGCAATTACCTCTGAAATAGAACACATGCAATATGTAATGAAGCATGATTTTTACATTCAGATTCGTTTTGGTTGTCAGTTTTTTGGCGTGCATTTTGAACGCATAAGCAATGTCAGCACTCCCATTACTTGTCGAACAGTATTCCTTTAGCAGGCAACGGATCTGATGGCAGTATTCCATTACATCTTGAGCAGGTGGGCATATTAAGATACCATTTTGTTTTGCATGTGTGCGCACGTGCACACAGACACACTTTCATATGCTTTCATCTTCATAACCAATGACATCAACAAGCCGCAAAGGAGCACTTCATGTGTCTCTACCACAGCGAAATACTTGCAGGAATACTGCAGTTGTATTCTGGAATCAGTACGACATTTTACATTACACTGTAGCATCTTACATTTCATTGCGTTATCCTCTAGAAATTCTTTCCATATGTTAAACAGATTCCATTACCAACAATTAGTTATTTCCTTTGAGGCAACTAAAGAGGAAGAGGCTACTTCCTCAGCGTTCCCGCCAGAGTGTGCGTCATAGAAACAAGGTCAAGAAATAGCTGGTCTGAAAAGCATGGCAGACACACTGGAAGGATCAGCGCTCTGACAAAACAGACGACTGTTACTCACCTCTAGTGTAGTCAATACAATCTTCTCAACTGAAGAAAAATAAGCCTCCCACAAGAACTGCGTCTGCTGTCTAAGTGCTAGGATTTTATCCTGATGGATGGATCGGATTGTAGAAGGAATCTGTAATACAAGGTTGAAACAATCAGCTACAGAAGCAAACAACGTAACCCGATCAAATTAATACACTGCTGGGAATCCCCAACCACCCCATCCCGCCAGACCCAGCTCACTTACCCCATTTTATTTATTTATATGTGCTTAAAGTAGCAGGGAAAAGGTATGGGTTACCATTAAAGAATAGCTATATTGGACAAATGAATGAGACTTTTTTGTAATCTGAGTTATTGGAGAACATAGGTGACCTCCAAGACTCAGTAACACGTCAGCCTCCCCTTCTCCCTGGCAATGCTCAGTAAATCCTTAATGCGAAAGTCTGTCCATATTCTTATTTCTTTCCGGAACACAGAGCATGTTACACTTTGATATTCTTATCCCGACTAGCACAAAATACTGCACTAATCAGTACTACACAAACAACTATGAAAAAGTTCAAGAGGCATGCAACTCAGCATTTTTACAAATACCAACAAATCAGACGCGATTGATCACAAGTCAGTTTTTTCTGTGTTTTATACAATACTAATGCTGAGAGAAAAGAAAACCTATCTGAGTGTCGTTTCACTTTGATCACCCAATCTAACCCAGATATTTTTGCCAGGGAGCATATGTTCACTTCCATGTAATCGGATAGTCTTTTGCATTTTAACATTGTAATAGGAAAGTGAATGCAGTTTACATAGTTTTGAAATGTTCCCAGCATAGTCCTTTTAATAAAAGGAATCAATTTGGTAGAAGTCAGCTGATAACTTGCTATCGCAGTACAGGACACTGGCCACAAGCGAGTTAGAGCGCAATGACAATTGATAGGATTTGGGACACGGCTACAGTGGTGTACAACTGCCATGGCTTGTAGGTCAAGGACGTATGATTAGGCGTAGAAGGTGTAAAACATTTAGGAAAGGTCATTGAGGGAAACGTGACGAAACACTTTAACGGTACTCTTACATTTCCAAAGAGCCATGTAGACTATTTCTAGCAGACATACCGCAATGCTTATCGACTTGCAAACTAGTGTACTTTGTCTCATAACAAACAAGGCAGAGGACAGCAGTGAGTGCTTCAATATGTATACAATTGCATTCATCAGACAAAAATATCATCAGTCTCCCATCTGGAAATGTGTCTGAACCAAGTCTATCCATTGGCTGCTCTTCACTGCCATTGCTACTGTGATGCTTGAGGGGAATTGGAAGTTTATCTTCAGACCATATATTGGTTCAATCTGCATTTGAAGCAAGCACCAACTGCTTTTCAGCAGTGAGTAGTAAAGCTGATGAAAGGGAGCTCCGACAACAGCATACATAAATGTCTCTGGCCAGGTTAATCACAGAGCTTTAAGATGCAAGGACCACGACTTGAAATAAAAACTTACTATATGAAAAGCCTAGTGGAAAATCCAAGTGTAGTTCCATTTAAGTCTTAGGTCCGACCATGCCATGTGCACATGTCCAACATTACTGTACATTCCTGTTTAGAAACAATAGCTATTCTAAACAGCATCACTTGTGTCGCTGTAACCCATCAAACAAGACACTGGATTTAACATTAATGGCACTTGCACATTTTGGACAGGAAGACACTTCTGTCACGAGGAAATAGTTAGAAACAGTGAATAGTACAAAGTGGTCTATGAACAATTTCACATACAAAGGAGCAACTATTAAAGTAAAGTAAATGCACAAAGGGGAATTGCCACATCAAAATACTTCAAAAGTTCAGATACAACGTTGTTTGACAAAGTTACTCACTGCATTGACTACCTTACTCCTAGTCCATAGTCTCCTTTCCTCCATACTTCTTTTATGGGACATTCCGTCCATCGGGACAGGACCATAGCACTTTCAAAGCATTAAATAAATAGCCCCACCTTCCATTGCCCTTCAGTCCTTTTACATAGCCAGGTCAAGGACCATTTAGGAAAATAAAGGACACTTATTAGAGGGGATGGCGGGCGTATGGACGAAAGGGGACTAGGAGTAAGGTATTCACTATGGTGAGTAACTTGGTCATACTCCTACGTCCCGTCCCCTTTCCTCTATACTTTTGGGAGATTGCCACGCACTGACCAAAGAAAACGGAGGATGGAAATTTCCCTTATTGGAACAGGTTCTTAAGAACTGCCTGGCCAAACTGGGCATCAGCCCGGGAGCTCAGGTCAAGACAATGGCAGCAAAAAGCCAAAGGGGAAGCCCACGTAGCAACCTTGGCTATGGACTCCCAAGGGACATTTCTGGAAGGCAAAAGCAGCCGCTTAGCCATGGACCAAATGTGCATGAAATGCCCTTTGGGGACTGAAGGGCCTGAATTTTGTAGGCCCGGAGATACATGAAGCTATGCAACGTGAGATGCAAGCTTTTGAAGCAGATTTCCCTTTTGGGTCACCAAACGTAACAAAGTTGTGAAGAACTTCAAAATTTGCTTGTTCTGTCGAGGTAAAACTGACGTCTAGGTTGTGTAAAACCCTCTTTGCATTGGAGACCGGGTTCGGAAAGAAAACCGGTAAGGATATTGACTGGTTTACATGGAACTTGGACAATTTTGGGAAGGAAAGAAGGATCAGCACAAAGCACAACCTTATCCTTTTGGAATGTTAGGAACAGATGTTTGATAGAGAGCTTGAAGCTTACTTATCCTTCTCGCAGATGTTGCAATCAAGAAGGCCACTTTCCAAGAAAGGTACTTGAGCTCGGTAGTGGCCATAGGTTCAAATGGCTTATGACACAAAGCGGTGACACATTCAGGTCCCAGCTTGGATGAAGAGGCCTAACGGGAGCAAAGAGATAAGGAAGACCTACAAAATGTCTCTTGATGACTGGGTTTGCCAGTTAAAAGGAAGTGTCGGTAGACAGATGAGCCGCAATGGCGGATAGGCATGTCCTGCATGGTAAGACATGGATGCCAGAGGCTGCAAGGTTTGATATAAAAGACAAGACACAGTCAACAGAAGCTGGTCGAGGATCAAGCGGTTTAGCTAGACACCAATAACAAACTAAGCCATTTGCTCTTGTACTGAGCCCTTGTAGAAGACTTACGTGCCGCCTGAATTATGTGCAGGTTATCCTCTGAAAGGTTAAACTGCGCTAAGGACCAGAACTCTGGTACCAGGCCGCCAAGCTGAAGGATTGTGGGGAGGGGTGCCACAACTGGCGACTGCTCTGGTGGAAAAGGTTGGGCATCTGCACCAACCTGACATGTTTGCATATAGATCAGTGCTGCAGTTCCGAAAAGAAGAACCTGGCTGGACACCAAGGAGCTATAAAGAGTAGAGTGCAGTTGGAAGTGTTCCTGAGTTTCCAAAGCGACCGATGAATCAATGGCAAAGACAGAAGGGCATAAACCTTCATCTTGTCCCAAGTGATCTCCAGAGGGTTCCCCAAGGAAGATACTCCAAGAACGTCCCTGGAAGCATAAAGAGGAAGTTACCTGTTAATTGAGGTTGCAAAGCAGTCCACCGCTGGAGAATCTCATTGCTGGAAGATCCTGGTAAGAACATTGCTGTTCATCTCCCACTCGTAACTCGCCGCAGATTGGCAGCTCAGGGAGTCTGCCATAACATTGATGTGACCCGGAATGTGCACTGCCTGAAGCCAGACATTGTGCTGGATCGCCCAATTCCAAATCTGGATAGCTAGATCCACCAGAGTAGGGCACTGGTGTGCCCCCTGCTTGTTAATATAGAACATTGTTACGGAATTGTCAGAGCGAATTCGAACCACACTGTTGATGAGGGCTGAAAAGCTTTAAGTGCTAGAAAAACTGCCAGAAGGTCTAGGTAATTGAAATGGGACAGTCTGTCCTGGGGCGTCCACAGATCGTACACCTCGAGGTGACATACCCTTGCCCTGCACCCTAGAAGTGAGGAGTCTGTGGTAACCAGGTCTTGTGGGCAGGGCTCGTGGAAGAAGGTTCCCACCGAAAGGTTGCTGGCGGATGACTACCATGAAAGATCTGCTGTCATGGAGGATGGAACTGGAAAAATTTTGGAGTCTGGGTCCATAGCCTAAAACCAGCAGCTCCGAAGAGCAAGCCGAGTCTCATTTTCAGTTTTGCAAGCGGTAGGGCTAACATGCAAGAGGCCATAAAACCCAGGAGTCTCTGGAACCACAAGGCCGACATATGGGAGGACTGGACGAAAAGCTGGCACGTGGTCAATAAGTCTGCAATTCTGTCCTCTGCCAGGAACACCCTGGCACGGACGCTATCCCAATGGATCCCTAGAAAATTAGGTCTCAAGCAACCGTCAGATGATTTCTGCCAGTTCACCGACAGCCCCAGATGGGACAGGAGCTGGAGGAGTGACTGAAGATTGTACGATGCAGCTTGTGGACAAGGACTGCGCAGATGCCAATTGGCCAAATATGGATATACACGAATTCCCTGCAGTCTGAGGAATGCTACGATGACCACCATCATCTTCGTAAAGACACAGTGCTGAGCTGAGACCAAACGGTAGCACTCAATACTGGAAGTGTTCAGTTCCCACAGAAATACGCAGGTATTTCGGAAGTGGGCCCTAGATCAGTATACGCATGTAGGCGTCCTGAAGATCTACCACACTGTGCCAATCGCCCTTCTGGAGAATTGCTATTGGGGTAGGAAGAAATTGAAGTCGGAGAGGATGAGAATAGCGCACAGGTCAGCGTGGTTGGGTTTGAGCACTGTAAACAGACACGTGTAATAGCCCTCCTCCTGTTCCGATCTAGAAGTTTCTGTATCCCAGCTCTGAGGAAGGGCGACCCAGTCTACTGAAGAGGGTGGGGCAAGCGGAAGCCTGCCCGGGCAATGGACAAACCCCTTCGGTCTTCTGTGATGGTCTGCCACACCTCCATATGAGACTATTAATCGTCCCACAGGAGTCTCGTGAGACCGATGGAAAACATAATTTATATGGTTTATCAGCGCTTAGACCACCTGTTGCCAAAGAGGAGGCCGTTGATCGAGAGAAAAACCAGCCACCATGCTATTTTTGCTTGCGGCGAGGCCCACCAGCAGGAACATCTGCCTGGTGTGCATTGTTGTCTTGGAACCCTCTGAAACCTGAGAAGGACCTCGTTTGAGACCCCGACCTCCGAGTATAAGCTGCTTTAGCTGGGGTTTTGGCAAGGACCGACAAAGATCAAGCCTTTTGCGTGCTTGCCTTTATTTTGGTGAGTTCCTCATCCCTGGATGAGTGAACAGTTACTTACCTTCGAAGGGAAGATCAGTACTTTGCCCTGAACCACCTCTGAGAACTTCCTAGCATGTAGCCATGCTTGGTAGGAGATGTCTACTCCAACCATAAGGCCCCAAGCAGAAGTGTCAACATGATGGGCCGCGGCCTCCAGCAGTTCCTGAGCCAGCACTGGCATCGGATAAGACTCCTTTAAAACCTTCAAATCTGTCAGGAGGAATACATTCCTGAAACTCAACAAGCTCCTTCCACAGCTTGAGATTAGCAGCTGCCAGGATGACCTCAGATTTAGCCTGTCGCAGATGAAGAGCCTAATTGGAAAACACTTTTTTCCCCATGGCATTAAAAAGCTTGTCCTCCTTGGAAAGGATTTGAGACGCTGCCATGGAGGATATAGAGGACGGCTTGGACTGGAGCATAGCTGCTACCACCACCATTGACGAGGGGAGTGGACAAAGTCAATGGTATGTCTAACGCTTGTAGCGAGCGTCAATTTTCCTGTTCAGGTGCTGCACGGAATGAGGTTTTTCCCAGACCTTGCGGGCTTCAGCTACTAGATCCTTTTGTAGGAAAAGGCTAGTGCCTTCCTGTGTCAAAAGAGTAAAGGCTTCTGAAAATTCACCTTCTTGTGGAGCCAGAGGCTCGGGTGTCTGAATATCTAGCAACACCATCATATCCACAACCCAGTTATAAAAGTCTAACAGAGTGGGCAGATCTTCAGTATCCTGCCCGCAGCACATGGAACCTCAGACCCCGTGGGCAGACCTGACTGCGCAGCGGGAGTCTTAAGGATGGGTGATGGAGGAGTTGCCCCACCGGAAGAGGAGGAGGGGTTGGCACTACTGGAACCTGCTGAGTATTAGCCAGAGCAGGAGGGGGATCAAAGTGGGCCTTCATCGGGTCAGAGTGCAAAAGGGCCTAGAACTTGCCAAAAAAAAAACACACGTCCTCACAAGAAGGTTTAGGTATAGGATTGGGTAGAGGCTGCTCTGAAGGCGCATACCCCCAGGATTGCAAAGAGGCTGGTTGCCAGAACGCACCCCCCCACCCAGCTGGATCCATGTAAAATAAGGGTGCTGACATATGTGGGAGAGTGTGTGGCAGCGGAAAACTAGCACACCAATCCACTGGAGGGCGGTACAGATTCCTATTGTCCAAATTACGTGGAAATGTCTGTTCAGACCCAAAAACAGGCCCCTCTGTACCAGCCATTGAGAACATTGGTGTGAGAGAGGTAGCCAAAATGGCCACCTCAGACTGCGGGGGTTGGGCTGCTATTTTGTTACTGCCCGAGGTGAAATGTGTCACAGGTGTTATAGTGAGGCCATCGTCTCCACAGCGGTATCAGGGGACACTTTTTCCATTTTAGCCTTGTGACCAGGATCCTCGGCAGAGCCGATGCTAGAAGATCTAGAGCGCGCTTTTGCAACACCTTAGGATTCTGCTGAAGAATTAGTCCTCAGTGATCGAACCTCACCAGGGCCAGAACTAGAAAAACTAATGCCTGCCTTCTTTGCCCCCTCAGCAGGATCGATTCTACCACAGGATTGTGTGTGGGAAGGCTTAGGGTCACCCCCCCATAGCCAGAGTGCAACGAGGGGGCACCTTGATCTTGCCCTTTTTAATTAAAGCCCCTAGTCTGGCATCCTCAGCAGTAACCCCAGTGCTTTTAGTCGCTTTACTGGAAACCTCCAGACTAGTCTCGGGAAAATTTAGTTCCAGACTTTGGAAACCTTGGGAAGTACCCCAGTGAAAACAGTCCCAGAAATGCTGGGCTTAACTTTAGCCCCCAGATGGGGAACCTCGAATGAAGATCCGGTCCTGACAGCCCCCTAACAGGGAACCTCTGGAGTCCAGGTTAGATTCCTTTCGGGACACCTCATGGAGAGCCCTGGTACCAGAGCCACCTGGGCCCCTCCCTGAACCAGAAGACCCCCGGTATGGAGTCCCCTGTCCGCTGTGCCCTAAAAAAGAAGGAATTTACCACACGCTTACTTTTTTCCTCAATTCACTGAAGTAAAAGAGGAGGAATCGCTGGAACAACTCCCTCCCACCTGACAAGTCGACGCTGGAGTGCACGGACACAGAAGGAGTTGCAAGAAGCAAGAGTCCGACCGGTGTTCCAGGCCCAAGCACTCCAGACAGAATGGGCATCCAACCAGGTGAAATGATGTTCGCACGGAGAACAGGACACGAATCCCAGACGCTCCGGCATAGACGGAAGAAAGACGACCACGGAACCGTGGCAGGAATATGAAGGACAAGGGGAAAAAAATAAAAAATTCACTAAGATGCAAGTGCGTCTGACCCCACATAGAAAAGGACTGGAGGGCGATGCGGAGCTCAGAAAGGTGGGGCTTCGGTCACGTTCGGTGGCCCCACGTAAAAATAAAAAGGACCAAAAAAAAATAGTGCTTAAATGCTTAAGAAAGTGCTCCTGTCCCGATGGACGGAATGTCCCCAAAATAAAGTATGGAGGAAAGGGGACGGGACATATAATTCAATACTGAATTACATACTAATCAGCAGAGTGAACAAAGTACATCTGGACATTAATACACCACATGTATGGTGTGTGAAAACATTTCCTTTTTCTGCTATATAAAATATATGGTGACATAACAGACAATGTAATACCTCAGCTGAGAGCGCAGATGAGAAGGGGATGCTACAAGGAGGAATTTCGGTGGGAGCAAGGTCGAGTTAAAACCCAAAATGCACCGTAAAGATGTCAACACAAGCCTGTTCTATTTTAGAGGGGGAAGGTAAAGGCAAATAGGTCCCAATTTTGATTCAATAAAAACTTCAAACATTGGACAAAAAAAGTGAAGACTAAGCTCCAGGACAAGCCCTGTGTGGTCTTTATAGATACATTCACTAGGCACAATGCCTACAAATGCAGAGTAATGTTATAAATGAATGCTTTAAGACTGCTTGGGTAGATGGTATGCGACAAACGCTTGGGTGGGGCAGTGTACACATGGAACACCTCCATTTGGCCCCGTCAACCTAGGACGGATTTCAGAAAGTACATCAAAAGCTAAAAACACCCCTCTTCACAACTCTCAACTAGACCTGTTGGGTAAATTCCATACAATTACGTTTTTTATTCACTACTTTTGTCCTGTTATTTTAATGGAAAATAAATACTTAAAAAGTCATAGAATGCAAAGGAGAGACAGTATTGGATGAGCTACTACCACCTGACATGGGTCTACTTTGAGAGCTACGCCCTTTGCTTCAAGCCTCTGGACCTGGATATTGTCACTTAATACAGTACTGGACTTCCAGAAACCGTTTCTTTACATCTTAACCCAATGGCTGAGTGAGTGCTCTGAACTATGTGGGAACTGTAAATAAAACGGTCTTCAGACAGCTAACCTGGAGTAGCATGGAACACAGGCTGTAGTGCAATCTGCGATCTGTGTGCGATGTGCAGGTTCGAATACCAGTAAGGCCAATTCAGCCTTCGGAGGTCAATAAATGAGTACCAACTCAAGTTGGGTGATATTGCATGTATATACGTTCTATGTAAAGCGCTTAAGCATAAGCACTATACAAATAACATCAATCGGACAGAAATCCAACCAATGTTGCTCCCATTTTGTGAATCCACTCAGAGGTTATGGCTAAGTCAGCTGTTTAAAGCACTGGTTTGGCACTTATAAAGCATTTCTTCAGCTCTTTGATGGGAACCTAACCTGAAGTTGAGCATTCGAGTCTGGCCTACAAATGAAATCTCACTTGCCCAAGTGGCTCTCTATCCCAAAATGCAAATGGAAGGCTTCCTTTTGCAAGTACAGACCTCCACGTATACCAGATAGCCTCGAACTCACTGTGCCAGCAGGTTTGCCATGCCAATGCAGATTAAGCTGCTGGAACCCATAGGGCGGCCATGGCACAACCTATATTGGAGAGCTCTTGTAATAGCATCATGTGTAGGACGTCAACACAGATCCAGGAGCTATAGGAAGCGCAGTGCTTCATTGACACCAGGAAAGTCCTCAACAAATTACAACACCAAACACGTGAAGCATGTCAATGCAGATTCAGGTGATGTAGCACAGCAGAAGGCCCAATCTAGATCACCGTCTGTCCACGACATATTACAATATTAGCATGTGCAGAAGGTACATGCAGACTCGTCTGCTGGAGCTATAAGACATAAGAGTTTAGCTGTAGCAGAAATGCCATGGAGAGTACAAAACAACCATATCATGGTAGATGAGAAGAATGTGCCTTCAGTGTAATCGGCACTGAAAATTAATGGACAAAGTCAAAAAATCCTCGACTGCTGTTCTGCGATGTCCAAGTCTGGACTTGTAAACTAGTCGGGATGATTCTTTCCTCTGAATCAAGGAAATATTCCTTGCACACAGGCTCGGACTGGTCTACAGGGCAATGCCCAAACCAAAACCACAAAATGCCAGTGTGGGCCAGTTGTTTTGGTCAAAGTGGGCCACTTTTTAGTCCCAGGTGGGCCAGTTTGATAAGTTAATTCACCATGCGGCTAGAAGTTTTGACCAGTAATGAACACATTCTATAAAAAGCACCATTTGCATCCTATTTTATCAAAAATCGCTCCCTTGGGTACTACTCTGTCACTAAAGGAATGAATTGCCATTTGCAACTGTGGGCCACTTTTTCATTGGTGCCAAAGACAATGGTATGACCCAGTCCGACCCTGATTGCACACTGCGATCTGCCGACATTGCTATGCACTATGCCCGATATACAAGGTTGCATAGCACAGAGCTGCACATCGGTGGGAATGGTTAGACACTGACACGCAAGATGCCTTGCAGATACAATATCGTACCAGAAGAGCTCTAAAAACCACACATCATAGTTTGAGAATATATTTATCATCAAGTTAAAAACAATGCTCCCACAAATTAAGCAGATGCTTTTGCTTGTGTACACGCTAATGGCATTTTATAATTTTAGTTTGACCTACGGGGTGTTTGAAGGCTTAGGCTAGGTCAGCCTCTATCAGTGCAGGGTTTCATATTGCACAGAACAGTAAAGCTTTCCTAGGGCAGCATCTGACCACGGGGGAATATTTTTATCATGTAATGCGGTGTTCAAACAATCCATACTTGTGCAATCCCAGACTTAAAATGACACCAGAGTAGGCTGGCCTGTCCATCTTTACATGTGCAGAACGAAGAATATGGCAGTATGGAAATAGTTTTGCCAGTTGCTCGCTCTTGCATCAGATGTAATTGGCCATATTGCCATAGGTTATTATGTAAAAGAACCGAAACATGTTAAGTGAGACCAAATCACATGCATCAAGAGATGCCATTTACCGAGGAACACAAATCTAAACGGAGGCGCGAACAATGTATTCAGACCAATTCAGGCGCGTGTCCCTGTGCTGGCAAGATGGAATTGATTTGTGAGAAGGCTGTGTGAGGCAGAATGATTGTCAAAAAGGCACTGCCAGAACCAAATATGAAATCTCCTTCCGCAACAGTAGAATGAAGCAGGACTTCTAGAACCGGGCATACTGGAGGCTGTCTGGCAATACCACAAAAGAACCTGGCAAAGGAAGCACCCATGACACTCTGAAATGGAGAAGCCGAAAATAAAAATGTCCCTGTGCACAGGTCCAGGCTGCTCGTCAGTCGTTTAGAACCTTGCTAACAAAAGGCACCGTAGCTGTTCAATAGGGAACCAGTGGTGCAGGAACCAGAGGGCACGCAGCCAGACATGTCCGCATCAGCCATACGTTTTAGACATTAAATGCCAGGAGATTAAAAAAAGAAGAGGTAAGCAGCATTGCCAGGTGCAGAACAGTCTACTTAATGTGGGTTGTGGGAGGAGGGTAGGGCGTGTGAAGCCTATTATCTTTATTCTTGTTCAGAATGTTTTTTTGGATGCTCTATTAACATGATTAACTTGCAATACTGCTCTACAACATTTACTCTGTGGTTAAATCCATTCATTAAAACACTGAATTCTCTGGCTAAAGCATGAACAGCTTTAAGGAAATTGCAATCTCCTTTTGTTCAGCGTCTTGTGTGCGATTAGGTTATGTTCTCCAATGGTTGCAATTCATAGTCAGTAAATCATTAGCAGGTGGTCGGATGCCAATTATGGTATAGCACCAGTGGAAGAGGAAGTTTGCATGAACGCCTTTCAAATTAAAAGCTCAAGTGCCTTATTTTTGGAACAAGAAACAGTACTACTAAGTATGGGGACAATCTCCACACAAAATGAACAATGGTTTTACAGCCATTACACATTTATGAATAAGAACAAATAGCCTAAAGTAGAACAGAGGCAGACAATGCAGTGCATACAAGTTGAAGGTATCCTACACGTATTGTTATGCACTAACAAGATTTTCACATTTGCAAATGCCCCTTTAGTCAATGAAGTGGTCTAAAAACGCTTGTACAAAAAGCAAGACTAAGGCCTGGAAAGCTCAACATACATCTGAGTTTGTGATAACTCCTATCGCAGACAAGAATGTAACCAGTGGAATGCAGGGGATACAAGCTGGACAATGCATGTTACTAACAAGTGCGGTGCATCATGGATAGATTTCCACATGGAGAATCTATAATCTCATCTGGCACAATTACAGAAACCGGGGTGTAAAGTGGGGGGTGAGCAACCCCAAGCCCAGTAAACAGAACAAACTGCGCCAGACAAAATCTCTCTCGGAGAACCAATGCTGTGAACCTCTATAATAGATACGGTCAGCTCAGCGGGCACTGGAAGGTTATCTGAAATAGCGTTCTCCCACCAATCCGCACACTCGCAACAAATAGGTTCTCTCTCCCCTCTACACCAAGAAATAGAACGCAGCTATACCCCTCCATCAATGTCGGCCTAGGTGCAGACATATCTGCACACCTCCATGAACACCGCCACAGTCTTTAGAATGCAGCTATACCCCACAAAAGAAATCGGCCTAGCTGCACACAATCTCATACACAAGCTCCACAACCGCCAGAATACAAACCGAGGTCAACGGCCTTGCTGCACACATTCTACTGACCTCACCGAACCACTACACCTTGCCTAGAATTAGAATGCAGCTATACAACACGTAAACAGCACTGGCTGCACCGCACGAGTGCCCCCAAACACTATTTAGTACTCTATCCATTGACCTGGACTATGGTCCCCGAAGGCGTTCAACCCACAGCGCTTTGAGATCATACCAATAGCACTATAAAAATGCACAACATAAAAGACATAGCACGTGTGACTAGGCCTGGTTAATATTGGTGTGAGAAAATGCAAACTGCAGTAAACTGAATAAATGCTATGGCAGGTTGTACCCAAAAGCAAGGAGAATTCTATTAAAAAAAAGGTATACATCAAAGTGAAAAGTTGACTTTGGGGAAGAGGACCTGCAATGTCCTCCATGAAGGCTCGTTCTGAACCGCAGGACCTTAGAAATTGGACACAAACAAATGCTATTGACCTATTCTAGTCTTGAAGCCCATGGCAACAGATAGGTAACCAGAAGAGGCCCTTAATGTAAGGGCACTTTGCTCACCAGACAGGCGTACACGTGCAAACACATTTAGGAAACTGTTTTGAGGCAAGAAACATTTTTAAAAAAGGCACATCCGCGATCGAGTTGCAATAAAAAGAATGCTGGCCAAGTCGCCAGCAAATGAAAGCCAGGCAGGGTGTTGACTAGACCAGTGGGCGAGCTGAAAATTGACTGCTCTATTTTTTAATAAATTGTGGAAAAAAATTAGATGGCTGCATCCACCAAATGTGTTTGAGGACACGCTCATAAGATACATAACTTAATTCTTTGTCAAATCTAGCCTTTCTGTAAACGAATCATCTCAATGAGGATGCTTGCTTAATTTAGCTATCGTCTGTTGAACTATTCCAGATCCCACACATTTTCGAAAGCCATTAAATATGCACTTCAGTCTTCACTTACCTGTAATAACAATCTCTCATCCCCTATGACAGCTGCCTGGTTCCAATCGATAACTTCGGAAAACGGCAGCTCCCATCCATTGCTAAGCATGACTGGGACACATGCAGCCTGCAGATTAAAGCATCAGTCATTAATACAAGCAAAAGCCAATAACTGCCTACATAAAGACATAAGGTGAAGTCACCCCTTACTCAAGCAGTGTACGTGTTTGGTCTTACTAACATAACCTGGAAAGAATTACATCACTACAACTGGCCTCATAGCTGGAGACAAAATTGAATCTAGTCGCAAAGTGTTTACCTCGACCCCTATCATAAATCCAATTAGAGAAACAAACTACTTATCCAGTATCAATTGTACTGGATACATTGGGACATTTAAAAAAGTGACTTACCGTAGTGACTGGGCTACTCAGTCCCCTTTCCTCATAATGTACGGGCGTCCGTGTATGGGGCCGGGACCAGAAACTTCTTGCCTGCAGAAAAGAGCTATTCCCCTTTAAATGTTAGCGCACGCGGATGCACGGCAGCAGGGGTGACCACTTGGCGCTAGCTCTGCCACCTCACCTCAGTCCCCCTTTTACAGGGACGTTGGAAACTACTTGGCGTTAAACATTTAGCTGTTTTTTTTTAAAAAAACGGGAAGGATAGTGGGTCGTATGGACGAAAGGGTACTATAGACTAGGAGTATTCCAGTCACTATGGTGAGCAACTTTGTATTACTCCTATGTGCCGTACCCTTGCCTCCATATGGTATGGGTGATTTCAACATACCACCTAACCTGGGAGAACAACATTATGACCCTTGGTTAGCAGAGCATTTTCAATACTGCTTGACCGAAAGCAGCATCAGATCTGGCACAGACGCAGATCTGGCACAGACGTCGAGGTAGCAATGTTTGCAGAGGGCGGATGGAATGGTCCATGTAGGTACCTTGTCAATCACTTCCGAAGATCCAGGTCTTCACAAAGCTACGGCTGTGGCCTTAGGCAAGGTGGTGGGGGGCGGGTGGGGGCGGGCGGGGTTCTGTTCTGAGCTCTATATGCTTCACAGATGGCCGAAACCATCTATCTGGCTATGGATGCTTTTGATGCTCGACTGCCTGGGGGCAGAATCCCGAAATGTCACAAAGTAGATTTTCTGAAAGACATTGTTCTGACATAATTAAGCACTCGTCGCAGATCAAGCCCATCTCCTGGTTAAAGTAAAATGAAGATACGATCCTTGGCAGGAATTTTGTATTTGTGCGAAGCGGAAATACTTTGTGGGGCTCATAGCCACTAGTGACTGGATTTTGCTGATTTTTTGCACAGTCTACCAGCAAGACTGATTCCATGACTCATTTAATATCAACAAATGCCATTGGTTCGAATGGCCTGTGTGCTTAACGGCATTAACACTACATTATGGTCCAAAACACTGAGGGAAACAACTGGCAGGCCTGGCCTTGCAAGTGCCTTTGTATCCTTTGAATTTCTATATGCCCGGATAGCTGCAAGTAGGTGTAGCATGTACCTACTTTCACTGCTGACTGCGCCAGGTATGCCGAGAAAAACGTGCCATCATTTATGGGGCAGGCCGGGGGGCAGAGGGGGCAATGTGGTTATCTTTTGGCCAGTCATAGAATCAGGTCCACTTGCTTCTTTACTGAGCTCTCAAGAGTCCTTTCTTGCACACTGAATAATCTGCATGTTCTGATAAGAGACACCCAGGTGTCCTATTGTCAGTTGCTCAGGAGCCAGGCTGCTAGGGCCGACTACTCTGGGGCTGGATGAGTCAATGAGCACTTCTGTTGCATCAGGAAATGATGAGGACATCTGCAGTGGCAGAGGAACTCAACTTGCTAGATGTAGTAAATGAGAGTCCCACACCACGGTCAGCCAGCAGGGAGCTTTTAGAATCATTATGTCCCTGCTGATTTGTATTTGCGAATCCCTTTCTGTAGTTTGGGGGAGCGGGGCAGGCCAGACAGAATGTGTAGCACCAAAGGCTGCTCCATGGGATCTGGCATGCATACCCCTAGTGAGCTTTTGCCCTGTCCTTCCCAAGAGGCAGAGAGCCAGCATTTGGCATTCTCCTCAGTGGCTAAAGGACCGACATCCAGATGAACACACTCCTGGAAGACCAAGTCAATGCCATCTTGATGCAGCTCCCACTTTTATGTGTTCTTCCCAGCCATATATGCTCAGCCTGTCGACATCAGCGCTGCTGTCCCTGGTAGGCGAGTAGCTTTGAGCTTCATTAACTGGCTGATAGCCCATTCTCAAATGTGCACACCCAGCCTGCACAGCAGTTTGGACCTGGTCCCTCCTCGTTTGTGGCTATACATGGATGATGACCTGTCGTCCAGATGAGGACTACTCTGCCTTTGAAAAGATGGACACTATCTCAGAGCCAACCCAATAGCCTGGAGTTCTAGGACATTTGTGTGAGGACTGTACTTTATGGACCAAAGCCCATGCATAGAATCCATAGCGGCCCCCCAACCCTCTAAGAAAAAGTCAGTTGTTACTACAGAGTGCTCTGGCTGGCACAGAGGTTTGTCTGAATTCCAGGTGAATTGTCAAACGGAGACTAGTTGGAAGATAGTTCCAAAAAATTGCAGTCAATACTGAGAAAAAGTCACACCACCCCATCCAACCGCCAAGTGGAGCATACTTGATGGTGAATGTTTGCAAAACCCATCTATAAAAAAACCTAGGTGTGAGAGCATAGTATGCCTTGGCCACAAGGAACAGGGCTACATGCTTGATACGTGTGTTCCACTGGCAGCCAGTGAAGCGACTAGAAGACTGGCGAGATATGCTCTCACCACCCGAGAAAATAAAATAGCCTAGCCGCTGCAGTTTCAATGATCTGCAATTTGTTGAGAAGCATTTTAGGGAACGCCCACCAAAATAGCATTACTGTAATTCAACATACTGGCCACAAACAATTAACAACTGAATTCCGTGCGAGAAAGTAAAATAATAAAAACGTCTTTTCAAGGAGCGCAAGTTAAAGCAGCATAGTCTAGAGATCATGCATATATGAGGATCAAAGGACAACTTTAGATCCAACCAAACACCTAGGTCAAGCAATTTCCGTGGTGAAGGAAATGGGCAAGAACGCAGCACTTCAGGCCACAGACCTCGAACCAAGGATCTGAACATAAGGCTTCTTCAGGGGCATTAAGAATCTGATCTTATTTATAAGATAGAAGAGCAGATTAGCATCTGTTTTTTTTTCTCCACATTAGACTCAAGTCTATTATAATGCATCTATAGACTGACCGGTTCCAGATAGTCCTCCTGGTTATTCACTGGATGGCCGTTAGACTGATGCAGGCACAGTATCAAATCTGTCATCCACATAGATATACAATTTGCTCACAAATAAACCTCATTAGGTCAGCCAGAGGTCTCATGTAGAGATTACGCAATAATGGGCTGATGGCCGAACCCTGTGGTAGTCTACAAAATATTTACAGATTCAAAGGGCAGAACTATCACTGCTTGTGATCTACCTGTAAGGAATGATGTAAATCAAGCGCATGCATTATCTCAATACCAAAGCCATGTAGATTCGACATAAGTATGCCACACTCTATCCATGGGTCGAAATTGAGATTGGATAAGCAGGAGCAAAAAGCAGCTCCAGGGTATGCAGCATTAACCAGTGACCAGGAGCTACCACTAAAGAACGAGGAGCTAGTTCATAACGTTCGAACTTCCACATGAGAGGCAAACATTTAATTTGGTAAATTATTTATGATCCCTTAATTTGGTAAATTATTTATGATCCCTTATGCTTTAAATGTTGTATAAATATGTCCCAATGTTAATGTTAAAGGACATTTGGCCCACGCACTATCACCACCGTAGTGGTCCCTTGGCGCTCTGGCGGCTGAAAGAGGGGAGGTTGAGTTAGTGGGAGGAAGCAGGAAAAGTGCAAGAGAGCAGTGATGTGCTGTTGGCGGCCTCAGCCCGGTGGGTCCGTTGGCTGGGCCTGGGGTGTTTGCGGCCGGTAGTCGTCGTGTACTGTGGTGCAAGGCTATGTGTGTTTTTGTTTTGTTGTTGCAATGTAGTGAAGTTTGTGCGGTTTGATGTGCTGTAGGTTTTGGTTGTGTTTGGTTTGGAGTTTGAGAGGTGTATGCAGAAAGGGAAATTGTTAGTAGGGTTGGTTAGTTTGCGTCTCTATCCTGAATTGAAGCGCGCGGCTTGCGTAGTCTCCCCTGTTGTGGCTCTGTCCTGATCTGGTCTGACTGGCATACATGCTAACATTCAAAATCCCATCCAGATGCGACGCAAGCCAATGTTCACTATTCTATCTAGGTGTGGACATGCTAATATTCACAATTCTATCTAAGCGTGGACATGCTAACATTCAGAATCCCATCCAGATGCGACGCAAGCTAATGTTCACTATTCTATCTAGGTGTGGATATGCTAGTATTCACTATTCTATCTTTATGTATACGTTGTCCCAAAGGCATAGAGGTAAATACATGTAGGTGTGTTTGTTTGGCATCAGATGGTCTGGAGGGCCAAAAAGGCAGCTCCTGGTAGCTACAAGCAGGAGCTAAATAGCTCCCAGCTCCCCTGAATTTCGAACCCTGGCTATGTTATCAAACGCTGCAGTGAAGTCACCCCTGCTCCACCACTATCCACCAGCCAGCTAAGATCAACCATAACCTCCACCATTACAAGCACAATAACCCAACCCAGGTGGAATCCTGCCAATGCATTATCCAATAACCTCAGTATTAACATAACATTGTAGCTGACCTATTGCTACCAGCTCTAATAGTTTACTTGGATAGGGGAGCAAAGAAACTGGGTTTTATGGTTTCTCCCAATGCTGCTAGGACCACTTATGTCCCTACCAGGTCCAGAAACCCCCAGAAGAAGTCGCTAGGCCTGGGCTCCCCAAAGACTTTATTGCTTCACCCTATGCACTTCCTCCTGCGAATTAATTTGCTGAAAACAGCACACCTAAAGAGCCCCTCACAAAGCAGGAGTCACCTGCCTAGCATTCGGACAGAGGGCAGTGCAATACAAGCATGCATACCACCTTTGATATGGCCAGAGAGACACCAGTACACATGGGTTGGGGACAGCAAAATGGTGGGCGCGGGAAGAAAACGTTGAAAACACCTTTCTC
This sequence comes from Ambystoma mexicanum, assembly GCF_040938575.1. Lineage (NCBI taxonomy): Eukaryota > Metazoa > Chordata > Amphibia > Caudata > Ambystomatidae > Ambystoma > Ambystoma mexicanum. The sequence continues at coordinate 1,042,853,175 of NC_090933.1, forward strand.
CCTGGCATAGGTGGAGAGAGGCCCAACGATGAAGGTCTGCTGAGCAAGGGAAGAAGTAATAAAAAATGAAGCGCACAAAAGGGTGGGAAAATCCTTACAGCGCCACTTGTGTCCAGTCCCAAGCATGCAGCGAAAAGGGTTGAGGTGGGAAGCCTGGGGCAGGGCCTGAGGAGTCGGGCAAAAGTCAAAGGTGCCAGGCTCAGCCCAAAATAATAAGACTGATATTTTTGGTGTTGCCAATAGAAAATAGTCTCCAGTCCCACCGTCTGATGACAGAACTGTCAAGTTTAGAGGCAAGGGGACAGGACATGGGAGTAAGGTCACCATTTTGCTTCCTACTGCTGCTTGGGAGATGATAGCCCCACCACCCATCCAACAAACCTAGCCCCACACACAAACCCCTTCCACCATAACCCGTGCCCCTTCATTTACTAAAAAAAACACCTCACCCACTCAACCCTCCCAGGGCCCGATTGGTGTTGCTGGGGTTCACATGACCCCAATTAGTCCTCTTACTGAAAACACCTACAGGAGGGCTGGCGAAGGCCAGTGGATAAGGGCATCTTCCCCGTTTGCCTGGCCTCCAACCTCTCACTGCAGCCCCCCGCTGACACAAGACCACTGAAAACAAGTTAAGGGACAACAACATTTATCCCACAAAAGGTTTGAATCCATTTGCTACCACATTTAAGTCTGTTTTCAATCGTGCTACGACAGTCTTCTAACTTGTGACTTATGCAGCTTAACGTTGGCTACTTTCATTTTTCCTACCGGGAGGTTTGCAACATTTTGAGTTGTGCAACTTTGAATTACGGTATGTGTTTCTGCCACTCTGGTCAAATTTAATGTGGTGAAACCAAATAGTAGAAATGTGATTTTAATTTCTGCTGCCTTGAATGTTGCCACTTTGAATGTGCCCACTGTGAAGTGTCACCACATCTGAGTTTTGCTAGTGAGGTTTGCCATTAAACTACATTTTTTACTGCAATATCAAGATAGTACAAACAAAAGGACCTCGGCTGGTGGTATCTTTGTGTTAACTAACAAATGCACATGTATTTTGCTGGTTGACTGCATTTTAGCCATTGAGCCATGTGTTCTGCATGCAAATGTATGGGAGAATAGGTCTTATGGGGACCCCATCCCGACATGCCCCACCCTCGTGAGGTTCGTGGCTCGTCAGAGGTCCCCTGTCACCTGTGCCCAGGTGACGGGTGGCTGCTGCTGATCAACACACAGGGACAAACGAAGTATACTGTAACAGACCATGGACTCCATTTTGGAAGCTCCAAGACTCCATTTTAGATAGAAGCCACCAAAACCCCAATGAAAGCCTGCCGCGAAAGCTGCAGCTTGGCCCCCGCTCACTGCGCACAGGGAGCCCTGCACTCCCCCGGCGCCTCCACCCCATGGCAGATCCGCTGAAGGCCTGTTCTCATGAGCAACCAGACACGAACGAGTATCAGACGCACACTATTATTCACCTTCCGCAGTACATCACTGTCTCCGAAGTGACCAGACTTGCGGTTGAAGTCTGGAAAATAACAAAAAACTATCTTAATAGAACAGGCCTCGACCCAGCATCTAATCCCTAACATTTAAAATATATGGTGTCAATACCCTCCTCGTATGAACCCCTGTCTGTGTTCCCAAATGAAGTGTTAACCGCATACCAAAGCCTAACGATTATAACACTAGTGCTGGGAAAGGGATAAAAGTTTATAGTACTGACAAAGCAAGACTGACCTCAGCCCGTGTAAGATACAATGAATGGACTTGATACAGCCCACCTAGTGCTAACTAACGGATGCTGCTAATGTACAAGGAAGGCGAGAAAAGCATTACTGAGAAGAACAAGTTACTTTCTTACCTGGTAACGTTCTTTCGATGGGATGGTCCGACGACGTATTCCATATCAATGACATGTAATCACCACAGCTGTGCTGCTTCGGAAACTTTTTCGGCGTCTGCGTCCTGCGTCGATGACGTCGATGCGCCGCCATCGAGGACCTCCTCCGACGTCCGACGTCATCCGATGTGATAAGTAGGACGCACGACGCCAGTAGCCTCAGTTGTAGTTTTTTCCCCCAGAACGTGTGACATTAGTCAACTGCCAGTCCGACACAAAGCCTTGCGGAACGTAAGCTGCAATCGCAACAGAAATTCTGCAGCGGGGAAGGCAGGGTGGGAGCGATATGGAATACGTCGTCGGACCATCCCATCGAAAGAACGTTACCAGGTAAGAAAGTAACTTGTTCTTCGAGGGGATTGGGTCCTCCGACGTATTCCATATCAATGACAGACTCCCAAAGCAGTACCAAATCAAGGAGGAGGGAAAGAATTTAGAAACAAAATTTAGAATAGCCAATCAAATAGCAGAGCAAAGGACCGCCTTGCCAAAGGCCAGATCCTGCCCTCTGATGGAATCGAGGGAATAATGCCGTACAAATGTATGTACTGAAGCCCAGGTGGCAGCATCACAGATGTTGCGAATAGGAACACCCCTCTGCAGGGCAGTAGATGCAGCCACGCCCCTGGTAGAATGGGCCCGCAAGCCAGCCGGTGGGTCCTTACCCGCCAAGCGGTAACACTCCGAGATGGCCAAAATAATCCAGCGTGACAAAGTCTGTTTCGTCACAGCTTGCCCCAAGCGCTTACCAGCGTAACCAATAAAGAGCTGATCGTCCACTCTGACCCGGGACATGCGAGAAACATAAAAGCTCAAAGCTCTCCTAGGATCAAGCCTATGGAGCCTCTCCTCTTCCTTACCAGGATGCGGAGGAGGATAGAAAGCCGGAAGAACAATCTTCTGGGCCAAATGAAATTCCGTCACTACCTTTGGAAGAAAAGAAGGACGAACTCGAAGGACAACCCTGTCCTTGTGAAATACAGTGAAGGGTGGCTTAACAGAAAGTGCCTGTAACTCACTCACTCTGCGAGCGGAAGTAACCGCAACTAGAAACGCAGTTTTCAAAGTCAACAGTCTCAAAGGGCAAGAATGTAAAGGCTCAAACGGAGCACCCATAAGAAACCTAAGAACAAGGTTTAAATCCCAACCGGGCACCAGGAAAGGCGACGGAGGGAACACATTAGTGAGCCCTTTCAGAAACTGTGAAATTAAAGGGATTTTAAAGTAAGAACATTCTTCAGATGAGCGCTTAAAGATGGACAGCGCCGCCAGGTAACCTTTAATGGTACCCACTTGCAAGCCCCTGTGGGCCAAAGAAAGCAAAAAGGACAGAACCATGGGGATGTCACATGCAAAAGGATCCACATTCTGAACTCTGCACCAGTCGCAGAACTTACGCCAACGGCAACGGTACAGAGACTTAGTTGCGGGCCTTCGGGCCGAAAGCAACACCTCCATCACGTCTTCAGGGAGGTCCCAATCCTTATACCTCAACCTTTCAGAAGCCAAGCGTGAAGGTTGAGGGATCCGACCTCTGGATGGAGAACCTGACCCCCCTCCCGTGAGAGCAGATCGTCTCGGTAGGGAAGACGACGTGGAGGGCAGATGGACAAGTCGAGAAGGTCCGGGTACCACGTCCTCCGAGCCCACGCCGGAGCAATGAGGATCATCCGGGAACCGAACATCCGCAACCTCCGCAGCACTTGCGGGATGACGGGGACTGGAGGAAACGCGTACAGCAGCGGGAATGACCACTCCACCACAAACGCGTCGCCTAAGGCTCCTTTCGGAGGAAATTCCCGCGAGCAAAACCTCTCGCACTTCCGGTTGACACTGGAGGCGAAGAGATCCACTTGAGGGGTCCCCCAAAGGGCGAAGATCTCCAGGAGAATCTCCTGAGCCAACTCCCACTCGTGAGAGATCGCGCTCTGCCTGCTCAGAGCGTCCGCCGTCACGTTTTCGTCTCCGGCCAGATGAACTGCCGAGATCGAAACTTCCTGCCGGATGGCCCAGAACTCGAGCTGCATCGCCTCCCTGCACAGAGGAAGTGACCCTGCCCCCCCCCTTTTTGTTGAGGTAGTGCATGGCCACAGTGTTGTCCGTCATGATCAGGACAGCCTTTCCTCGCACAGTCGGCAGAAAAGCCTTCAGGGCTAGCCCGACGGCCCTCAGCTCCAACAGATTGATATGGAGTCTGGACTCCGACGGAGACCAACGACCGCTGACTGTCAGCCCGTTGGCATGAGCTCCCCATCCCGTGAGGGATGCATCCGTCACGATCGTCACCTCCGGCCAGGGTAGCCAAAACGGAGCCCCCTTCATCAAGTTGCCTTCGACAGCCCACCACAGAAGGTCCCGGGCGACCGAGGGCGGCACCTGAACCGGGTCCGACATCCTGCCGGAGGACTGCGACCATTGCGTCTTGAGTGCCCACTGCAAAGATCTCATCCGCAGGCGAGCCTCTGGCACCAGAAGAATGCAGGATGCCATGAGGCCGAGCAACCTCAAGAACTCGAACGCCGGGAGCGTCTGGGCATGCTGAAACTTGTGCACCATCTGCTGAATGTGAAGAGCCCTCACCTGGGGAGGAAAACACTGCCCCAGGGAAGTGTCGAGCACTGCTCCGATGTACTGGAGCCTCTGTGTTGGCGTCAAATGGGACTTCTTTAAATTGAGGGAGAAGCCCAGCCTGTGAAGGGAGTGGCAGGCGACGGACAGATGATCCAGGACTTGCTCGGGAGAGCTCCCCCTGATCAACCAATCGTCCAGGTAGGGGTAGACGTGAATCCCCCCTTGCCTGAGATGCGCTGCCACCACCACCATGAGCTTGGTGAAAACCCTCGGGGCGGAGGTCAAACCGAACGGCAGGACCCGAAACTGAAAGTGCGAGTCGCCAACCGCGAACCTCAGGTACTTCTTGTGCTTGGGATGGATCGGCACATGGAAGTAAGCATCCTTGAGGTCGAGTGACACCAACCAGTCCTGAAGCTGAAGGGCCTGGAGGACTTGAGAGAGAGTAACCATCTTGAACTTGTCCTTCCTGAGGAGTTTGTTCAAACCGCGCAAGTCCATGATGGGTCTCAAACCCCCGTCTTTCTTCGAAACCAAAAAATAAGGGGAATACCATCCCTTGTTCCTCTCCGCTACAGGCACCAGTTCTATGGCGCCTTTCTCCAGCAGGGCTTGAATTACCTGCGCAAGGAGCGGATCCGGACTCTTCAAAGAGAGGTTCCCCGGTGGATTGTCGCGAGGCCTGTGCCGAAAGGGAAGACAGTAGCCGTGGGAAATGATCTCCAGAACCCACACATCTGAAGTAATGGCACGCCACTCTACAAGATGCTGCGCCAGCCTTCCCCCAACCGGCGAACCATGGGACATGGCCTCATGACTGAGTAGGAGCGGCTGCGGCGTTACCTGAGGGCAAAGAGGCAACTGCCCGAGCGGCCTTGGCACCACGGGTACCTTGTCGTCCACCTCTGGTACCCCTGCGTTGGCCCCTTTGACTGCCAGCTCCTCTCGCTCTACCAAAGGACGAGTAATAGCGAAAGGAGCCACCCCTCCACTGCTGTCCCCTAGGACGAAAAAGTGGAGGTTGGCGAACTGCAGCGCCCAACGACTTCGCTGCAGCTTTTGAGGTCTGCAACCTCTCAAGGCTCTCGTCAGCCTTGCTGCCAAAAAGATGTTCACCATCAAACGGCATGTTGAGGAGCCGGGACTGCACATCAGGAGCAAACCCCGACTTCCGCAACCACGCAAACCTGCGTATCACGGTGCTCGCCGCCATGGACCTACTGACGCATTCAGCCAAGTCCAAACCCGACTGAACGGACTCACACATGGCATCCTTACCATCCTGGACCATAGCAAGGAAACCATCCCGTTCGACCCCTTCGGGAATATGTTCAGCCGCTAACGCAACACAGTTCCACAGAGTGTGCGTGAAACGCGACAAGGCACAAACGGAGTTGGCCGCCTGAAGCGCCATACCACCAGAAGAAAACACCTTCTTCGCCCAGCCATCAAAACGTTTGTCGTCCCTATCAGGAGGGATGGTAGGGTACGACGCCTGCTTTGCCGGGGCCGTGGCCGCCTGCACCACCAAACTTTCCGGAGTGGGGTGCCTGGTCAAGTAGCAGGGGTCGCCACTGGCTGGACGGTATTTTCGCGACAAGGATCTGCCCACTGCCGGGAGACTCTCCGGAGCAGTCCAAGCCGCCGCCACCCTACGCTGTAAAGCCATATGGAACGGCAGTACCGGGACAGTTGGGGGACCAACATCAAGGATGTCCGTCAGATCATCCTGCACAAACTCACCTGGGGGAGCAGACCATCCCAGATACTCAGACACCCTAGCCATAAGGCGCCGGTATGAGGAATCGGCATGGGAGCCAGGCTCAGGCCGACCAAATTCCACCTCCGGAGAGGTGTCCAGTCCACTGGCATCATGCAGCGACTGCCTCAAATCGTCAAATTGACTATGGCCCGAGACAATGTCATCCGGCACCTGACTAGGAACCAGGCCATCCGAATCCTCATCCGCCTCCGAAATATAATCCAAGTGGTGGAAAGGCACCCGAGAGTGCCTGCTCTTAACCAGAGCCTTCCTAGGGGGAACACCCGAGACACGGGGCACCTCCGACACGAAAGGCGTCGATGGCGTCGAGCGAATCGGCGCCGACGTCGAGAAAACCGGCAACGGCGCCGAGAGGATCGGCGTCGAGGAAATCGGCGTCGACGTCAGATGCAGCGCCTCCAGTATCGGCGGCGTCGACACAGCCCTCGAAGCCGGAGCTCCGAGCGTGTCCCTCGACGACCTGACCGTCGACGGCTTCGACGACTTCCTCGGAGCCGGAGCCTCGAGAAAGCCTGTCGACGCCCTCGACGCCTCAGACGTCGATGTCTTCCTCGAAGACATCACAGGTGCACACGGTCTCGATCGCGTCGAGGACCGGGACCTGGAACGGGTACGGCGAGAACGAGCCCCCTTGTCCGAACGGGACCTCTCCCGTGACTCGCGCCGACCACTCTTGCGAGCGGTGGCTCTCGACCTCTCATGGCCGACCCCACTCGGGGGCGCGGACGGTTGAGTACCCTGCGACTCAAGAATCGCCAACATCTTCTTCCCGAAGGAAGCCCATTCCTCCGGCGACGCACGGCTGGTGGGGAAACCGACGTGCCGGGCAGAGTCCTCTGAAGAGGACCTGGAAGGCGACCGGTGTCGGCGCTTCCGAGAATGCCTCGAAGAGGCCGAGGAGTGGCGAGACCGACTCCTAGAAGAAGACCGACGAGACTTCCGACGATGACGCGGAGAGTCACCCCTCGAATCATCCGTCGAAAGCCCCGCCGACTTCGACTTCCGGGGCTTGGACACCCGACCTACCGACAATTTCTTCTTACGTTCGCGTAAGGCCTTGGACGTGAGCGACAGGCAGTCGACACAGTCATCCGTGTCGTGGGCCTCCCCGAGGCACCAGAGGCAGGCATCGTGCGAGTCAGTCACCGACATCTTGGACCCACACTCCCCGCACTTCTTGAAGCCCGGACGCGGGGTTGAAGACGAAGTGGAAGACATCGTCGAAGGAACAATTCACAAACGAACAGGTTCGAAGAACCGGAAAGAACAGAACTCTAATGAGTCGAGGCTAGAACCGAGAAACACGAAGCAACACGTTCGCGGAAAAAACGGAACTGAGGCTACTGGCGTCGTGCGTCCTACTTATCACATCGGATGACGTCGGACGTCGGAGGAGGTCCTCGACGGCGGCGCATCGACGTCATCGACGCAGGACGCAGACGCCGAAAAAGTTTCCGAGGCAGCACAGCTGTGGTGATTACATGTCATTGATATGGAATACGTCGGAGGACCCAATCCCCTCGAATATATGTGTGTCATACAGTGGGACACGTTTAAATGTTATGAACATGAATGTAAATGTACCATCACCTCTGAACATATTGCTTCTATGCTCCCGAGTACGCAAACAAACCTAATGCGACCTCATGTGTTATCCATGTGCTACTGTGTAAGATTTATTCAACCAATGTTCTGTGATGTATGAAACACTGCCAGACCTTCATAGTCGTGTATGAAATAGTATATGAATGTATTAGCACTAGAAATGTGTAATCATCCTAATATTACTAACTTTATTATTTACCGTCCCCTCACGCGGTATAGTGTACAGCCCGGGGGGGCGTGGCCTGATGTCCACGGAGTGAGGACGCGAGTTCCCTGAGCTCCGTCTGGGCCGCAGCAGTCTGATCCTTTTCTAGGTGCTTCTGCCCACAGACACCGCATCCGAGGAGATCCACCGGCGGCCGAAGCGGGGGACCTTGTCTTCCACCCAACCCCGACGAAAATCGGGGCCTGAGAAGCTTCTACCGCGACCCGGCGCTGGCTCCCCCTTCTTCCCGGGCGAGGCACACAAGATGGCGGCCGCCTCGCGTTGACAACCCAGCGGCTCGCACTGGATCCGGGAGCCAGCGACTCGCTGACTCGAGCAGTCCCACCCTGCACCCCGGCCCAGGCCACTCGAGGGCACCATCAGGACCCGGTGCAGCAGCCAAGAAGGGCCAGAAGGAAGATCGCTACGCGGCCGATAGACACGGTGAAGAAGGTGGCGACGGCATCAAAGAGGCAAGATGGCTGCCGCGAGGAACAAAGCCAAGCACGCTACTCTGGACCCCTTTGTAACATCCAAGCCTGCTGCTCAATCCACACCGAAGACCTCACCAGCACAAGATGCCCCTGGAGATGAGACCAGACATAATCAATTGCTTGAGGCGATCGCGGCCCTGAGGACATTCATCGATACGAAAATCGGGGAGGTGAAGATGGACATACAACTTATCAGGCAAGATGCCCGCAACTTAACGGAGCGCGTCACCATAGTCGAATCCTCCCAGAAGGACATCTCAGATGAGACGACGTCTCTACAGAAAGAGGTAGCGGACCTCAAACGGAAAGTGCACTTCTTGGAGGCGAGATCCGAAGAAGCAGAGGGTCGGGCCAGACGGAACAATATCAGGATCCTGGGCGTACCGGAGGGGTCGGAGACCATGGATCCGACGGCTTATGTGGAATCCCTGATACAGCAGGAAGTAGGGGTGTCGAAACTCTCGCAGGGATTCGCCATTGAAAGAGCTCATAGATCCCTCCAGAAGCGGCCCCCGCCTGGATCCTACTCCCGCCCCATCATCGCCAAGGTCCTCAATTTCCGCGACCGAGAGGTGATCCTGAAATTCTCGAGGGAAGGAGGTATAATCGAGCGGGGTAACTCAAAGATTACCATCTACCCCGACTATACCCAATCGGTGCAGAGAGCAAGGAATTCCTTCGTCCCCATCAAGGCCCAGCTGAGGACACTGAACATAAAATACATGCTGCTCTATCCATCACGACTAAAAGTAATCCACAAAGGGCGGGCGATATTCTTGGAATCACCAGAAGCGGCTACTATGTGGATGGAACACAATAACCTTGCTGAGGCTCCCAAAGAAACCACGCCAGAGGAACGCACCTAGCACGCCCAAAAAGCTGACCGCATACTAACGTGGCTGGAGCACCCATTTCTCTGGTATTATACTCCAAACCGAACTGAAGCTATACCAATACTGAAGCAAAACTACCACATCAGAATGCTAAATGACTGCGGGCTCACTCGACCTCCCGCCCATGGACACAGACCACGGACCCACCGTTGACCAGTGCAGACCTTTTTCCTGCACGCAACCACTCACGCCAGAGACCTGGATTAGGTCGGACGGCGCGAGGGCCCCCCGAGCACTCCACCTCGGTGGCTGAAGCTGGGTGCATTAGTTTTAGTTACTTGTTCCAAGTTGTTATTGTTACGACTGTCCCAACCCGGATGAATAAAGATTTCCTGGGCCTGGGTGGGCCTACCCACCCCACACAAGCGGCTCATCACCCACCCTACAATACGGCTCATGCAACACTGGAAGAAGGGGTGGTACACCCCTCATCAAGGACCCCACTTATGCAATGGCAGCAAGACTCAAGCTAATTACATGGAACGTTAGAGGGATGGGAACATACATAAGAAGAAACCGGATTTTTTCCTATCTAAAGAGGAAAAAAATATCATTGGCCCTCCTGCAAGAAACACATCTCACCTTGGAGGCCACAGACAAAATCCCGAACTTCTGGGGAGGCCAAGGCAGCGGCGCATCCTTCTCAAAGTACGCAAGAGGAGTCTATACATGGGTGAGCCCGGATACACCATTTCAACAAATGGGAACGGAGCTGGATAAAGAGGGCAGGTATGTGATAGTGTGGGGCATGCTTGAGAACACTCCCCTGTGTATAGTAAACTCGTATTTTCCCCAGCACAATATATCCTCACACATCAAGGACCTATGCGCTAAATTGCTGCACTACAGAGAGTATACGTTCATATGGGGGGGGGACTTCAACTCTATTATGAACCCGGAACTGGACAGATCGACAGCTCCACGCATGTCCCATAGCGCCTCTCCTGGGGCCCTCTCCAAGATGGTGGCAGACCTACACCTAACGGACATTTGGAGAGACCTCCACCCCTCGGACAGATCATATTCATTCTACTCGGCTCCCCATAGCCTCCACACGAGACTGGACTACTTCTTCATCGCCAACGAACTAACCCCGCAAGTTGAATTGGCAGAATACATGGGCAGAACAATATCGGATCACTCCCCCTTGTTGTTGCAGCTCTCCCTCAAGGGCCCCCGCCCCCCCATCCCGACGTGGCGCATGCCATCAGATGCCTTGACCGACCCAGCATTCAAGGAAACCCTAAGAGAAAAGCTGGAAGAATACTTAGCGATAAACAAGGGTTCGGTCGAGAAGTGGAGCACGCTTTGGGAGGCGCTGAAAGTAGTGACAAGGGGGGAGATAATCGCCGAGGCGGGCGGGATCAGGCGACAACTGAGGAGAGAACTGGAGGTAGTGGAGGAGAGAATAAAGCGACTTGAAAGTGGCGCCCCACCAACCACCGAAAGGGAGGCTGAACTGAAACTGATCAGAGAGGATTGCAGGGAGGCATGGGAAAGACTCTCGAAGTTTGACTTCTCTGTGCGCACCTCGAAGGCCCACAGGGAAGCTGACAAACCGGGCAGAATACTCGCATGGCTATGCAGGAAAGAGCACCCGAGACAGGCCCTCAAGGAGATCAAAGATACGAATGAAAAGACCTGCAGAACACGACAAGAGATCAATGATACCTTCACGGAATTCTACAACGACCTATACACCCATGAGACGAAGGTCCCCATAGCAGATATAAAGGATACGCTGGCTGAGGTGGGATTGCCTAGGCTGAGCCAGGAACAGCAGGACAAACTTGGGGAGCCTATTACGGTGGAGGACATCACAGATGCAATCAGATCCCTCTCCACAGGCAAGGCTCCTGGCACAGATGGCCTCATCCCAGAATTCTACAAGGCCTACGAGGAGATCTTCTCTCCTATACTACACGCAGTATATATGGAGGCATATGAGTCGGGCACTCTCCCTAACACTATGAGAGAAACCCTCATCGTCCCGATGCTCAAACCAGGCAAACCAGCCGATAGATGTGACTCATATCGCCCACTGGCACTCCTAAACTACGACGGTAAAATATTGACGACCATATTGGCCAAAAGGCTCTCGAGGGTGATCGGTTCCCTGGTACACGAGGACCAGAATGGCTTCGTTCCGGGGCGTAACACCTCCGCCAACCTCAGGAGGCTCCAACATATCATCTCACAGACGTCCGAAAGCGAGGAAGATCTAGCAGTACTCTCACTGGATGCCATAAAAGCCTTTGACTCTATTTACTGGGAGTGGCTGATCGAAACCCTGAGGGAGTTCGGACTTGGCAAACACTTCATCCACTGGATAGAGGTCCTGTACAGCGACCCATTGGCAAGAGTTAAAACGGGGGTCATGATATCGAGGGCCTGGCCCATCCAGAGGGGTACCAGACAGGGATGCCCACTGTCTCCAATGCTGTACATTCTAGGCCTGGAGCCGGTGGCAATATACTTCAGGAAGCAGTTCTTTGATGCTGGCATTAGCATTGGAGGATCAGACAACATCATCTCGTTATATGCCGACGACGTCCTCCTATACCTGCGCGACCCCCTGGAGAATGCCCCGATTGTATTGGATGTTCTGGACAACTTTGCAAGATACTCGGGGATAAGATTTAGCAGGCAGAAGTCTTGCGCGTTCCCACTAGCAAGACTGAAAAATAAACCTGAGGAGGAGCTTCCTGAGATCGGGATCCGTTGGCAGGTGGACACTTTTCGATACCTAGGCCTCAACATCACACATTCACCAATATCCACCCACAAAGCCAACACGGAGGCCGCAATGGGCGGAGTGCGGAGATCCATACAGTTCTGGTCAAAGCTCCCGCTCTCCATGATGGGGAGGGCGGCGATAGCTAAAATGATAATCCTCCCCAGGTTCCTCTACTATTTCACCAACGTGGTGTATTACATTCCCCCACTCTTCTTCAGGACACTCGACTCTCTGATCGGGGACTTCCTCTGGGGACGAGCCCGGCACCGACTCACACTGAATACCCTCACACTCCCTTACGCAGAGGGCGGTATTCAGCTTCCCGACTTCCAGAGATACTTTCTGGCGGCTCAGTCGACACACCTAGCAAAATGGCTCTCAGACGAACCTTCAGCTGAGCTAGAACTTCTATCCCACTCCTCTTCACCGCTGTATCCCAAGGAGCTACTCTGGAACTCCCGACTTGGACCCCCCAACCCACCCACTATACTAGAGGTTGGAAGACAGGTATGGAGCAAGGTGAGATCTGTGGCGGGCCTGCAACGCTCTTATACACCCGACATCCCCATGATGACGGATGTTTGCAAAACCTCCACCGACCTGGCAACTATGAGGAGATGGGAGAACCATGGTCTCTATACATGGGGGGACATGTTTCATGATGGCCTCTTCAGGGACTTCGAGTCGCTTCGAGAAAGAGATGGACTGCCACTGGGCCATTTCCTCTGGTACCAAAAAGTGAGACATGTGGCCAGAAAGAACTGGGTCGCATGGCCTGAGGAACCAGAAACTCACCCCCTCCTGAGAGAAATGTATGACGTTGGTGACGGATGGAGACCGACGTCTAGGTTGTACACTCAACTGAACAATCTACCCAACCCAAAGAGCGCCCGGCTGAAGGTAAAATGGGAGGCAGACCTCCGGACTGAAATCACAGAGGGCGAATGGGCGAGAGCCCTGATATATCCAAAGGAGGTATCCAGAAACGCCAGGTTTAGACTGATCCAACTGAACGTACTCTACAGAACGTATATGACCCCTCACCGGATATCCACGTTCAACAACAAAGCGGACTCAAGGTGCCCCTGGTGCTCCTCAGACCTGGCGGACATGATTCACATGTTTTGGACCTGTTCCAAATCTCAGAAACTCTGGCAGGCCGCTGAACGGACCTGCAGGAATGCTGGCCTAGAAACTTACGAGTGGACACCCAAGGAGTGCCTACTGGGCACCTACCCGAGACTTGGTAAAATCAAACACTTGACGAAGCTTATGGATATGGCCTGCCTTCTAGTCAAGAGATCAATTGCCATGGCCTGGAAGGCCCCAGCGGGCCCCAGGTATGACCCCTGGATCAGGGAAATGGAAAGATGGACTACGGCTGAGACTATAGCCTGGGAGGAGGGAAACAGATGCGGCGGCGAAGATGTGAGCAATGTGCTGGAGGCCTGGAAAGCCCTCCTTAGAGACATGGTCTTTGCAACGAGCTACAAACCTCCTTGAACCCATCCCCCTTGCATCCTAGAAAGCAACAGACACTACAGATTAGCCCACCACACCCATGGGCTCCACCCAGCAACTGTACTGAGGGAGCAAAGCTGATGCCCGCCTCCGGACCCACTCCCCGAACCTGGCTACATCGATTAAGAAACCACACCGAGAGTTGGGACAGTCACTGTTAATGTTATTGTTATTTCTTTTCTCTTCTTTTCCTTCTCTTCCTTAGTTTGTTCTTTATTAATAGTTTTGTCGTTGGTTATAAGCTGATCAGCATATCACACTTACGCCAGTTATTGCATTTTGAATGTAACTGCTTCCAGAATCTTATCCTTGTACAAGCTTATTCACAAATGCCAATAAAGACATTTAAAAAAAAAATAGTGTACAGCCCGGGCATAGAGAATCGCGCAGAGCAACAAGGCCATCTCCCACTCCTCCCGCCAAGGTCCGCCAGGGCTTGCTGGTGCGCGGGCAGCACAGCCTCACCTCCCCTCATTCCGCTGGACCCGCTTCAAGTATTCACCTCCCCAATGTCCGAGGCCGCCATGGTCAGACAAATGATTTAAAACCTGGTCCTGAACCCCACTACCTCAGGGGGCCAGAGGTGCACCCTCGCCGATCCAGTAGTACTCCAGTTCACCCAAAGTTAATGGGCCTTGGCAATGGGCATGCAAACCTGTACTAACATATCAAAGTAATTCTTCACTACATCTAACAAGACCAGAATGACAGGGCAGCTCACCTCATGCCCTTAGACCAAAACACCCAAGTTTATGACACCCGGTCAACAGGTCAAAATTAACAGTGCACTGATGTATTGGTAAAGCTTCACATTGCGTGTTTTTTTCTTCAGTATCCTATTATTAGAGTAACATATTGCAGGATTTACAGGACAACTGGAATCGTCTATCAGATCAGTGTTTGCCTCATTGTGGGGAGGGTAATGCCTTTTGGGGACGCGTGCTTTGTGGTGATCCCCGAAGGCGTGATTAATTTTTTCACCGTCCCCTCTGGCACGAGAAATTCCGGGCGGCAGTGGAGACGCACGGCACGCCCGCTCAAGAGAGCTGCCCGCCTATGGCAACTGATACGCTTAGATGTGTGCACGAAGTAGGCCAAAGGGTACTGGGTCCCGCTCCAAAAAAAACCCTTTTGGTACCGCTCGCCGGAGCGCGGCCATTGAGTGTGAGGCAGCGCCGCCTGGATGGACCCAGTCCGGAGAATCTTGAATCAAGAAGGGCACGTGAGTATTAAGTGCGAGTGATTATAAAAGGTGAAGGGGTAGGGAGCCAGATTATATGTGGTCATTCAAGGGATACTTTCAACTATTATTGCCCTTTTATTTACTTGACTTTCTCTGCATATGACCATTAGGACAAAAAAAAAAAGTAAAATAAGGGAAGACAGACGGGAACATAGATCTGCAAGGGGGTAGAAGGCGGCACCTCATAGTACTCTCTCAACTAGTGCTGGGAATAAGTGAACAGTGGAAAATAAAATAAAGATGGCTGAGAATAGGGAGACACGGTGTACACTTTAGAAGCTGCAATTTTCTTCCTTCTACTTCAGTCGGGGTACCTCGGTGGTGGACGAGGGGTAAAAACTCTTAAGTTAAAGGACAAATGGTGCACTAGGGGAAGGGGACCTTATTAGGGTAAATGTTGTGTTGTATGTTAAAAGTATGTTTAATGTCTGTCCTATGTTACACATGCTAGAGCAACGCGTTTCAAAGAACTGTAAAAAATGATGTTGGATTAATGGCATTGTATAGTTCTGTGGTATGGTGATTGTAAGTGTGACCCGGTAAGATCCGAAGAGAGTAATATTGTGCGCAAGTCTTATTTTGCATGTTCAAGAACTGTTGAAGATAAGGGTTACACACAAAACACACACACATATATATATATATAAATCACAGTGGTAGACTAAATAGTACGGAAAAGCGAGCACGGAGTACAATTTGGGGGCAGAATCACCCCTGGCCCGCATTTGTAAAAAAGTACCTGGTTATGCAGAACGTATAAAAAAGTATCACGAACAGTGGGTAACAGAATTAAAGGGAGAAGGACTACCCCAGGTATGGCCAGAAGGAGGATCATTTGATAAGTGTCCTAGATATGGTGGCCACATGTATATTCATGAAATACAAGGGGAAACAGTTTCATAATAGAAGGGAACTATTAGACTTGTGGAGGCTCTTCGAAGAAGTGCCTCCACTCAAAAAGAAAGTTAGTACCAAACCTGCCCTCCACCGTTGACACTCCCCTAACCGCGCATGAAAATGAAAGGGAGGATACAGGAAAAGAAGGATCAATAGAGGTAACACGATTGTACCCCCTCCTAAACAAACCAGTGCCCGCAGAAGGATATAGTGATCCCACATATGTTCCCACCACAGCCCCCACAGCCACCCCACAACCAACTGCACTGCCACCATATGAGTGCCCCAGATAGCATGGACAGGTAGGCCACCCCAGCAGTAGACACTGAAAAGTTAAGAGGACCTAGACTCAAGGTTCTCAATGGCAAGAGACAAGTTATCTAGAATAAGAACTATATGTGAGCAGAGTGGAACAAGTGTTGCGAGAACTGAACAAACACCTAGGGCACAGGCGCTCGACAGGTCATCTGAAGAAGGGTGGAAGAAGGGGGAAATATTGTTTAGGATTCAAGAAGAACCAACTCGAATAAAAGAACTGGGGCCTCAGGAAATGGAAGAAAACACAGGTGAAGGGGGAATGGAAGAACTGTGGTGCGATATTGAGGATGAGGAAGAGGAGAATGGGAGGTTGGGTGTGGCGATGGGAGGAAGATCAGGTAGAGGAGAGGAGAGGAGACACCCCTGGAAAGGACAATGGAGGAGGAATGGACTGGAAGATTAAGGAATAGAATGGGAAGAATGGCAACGTTAGGAAAGAAAGGAGTACTGGCAGAATGACAAGGAACAAACTACAACTCCCATTGAAACATAGGGTAGGTGGGAGGCCAAATTACATACCCTGGGCTCAAATGGATAAAGCCAATTTGCTAAAATCATTGCCCCCGCTATCAGGCGGGGCAAGTAAATGGATATATGCATTTGAAAAGCATACTGCGGGAGTGCCATTAGAGGTAGGAGATGTCAAAAGTCTGCTAGTGTCGGCAGTGGGTGACCAGGCAGACAGAGTGTGGGCAAACGCTGGTTTACCGGGAGTAACATTGGATTGCGATCGCCATGATGGAGCATCCTTTAACACAGTGCGCGCAAGGGCATGGGACGCACTAAGGGAAACATTTCCAGACACACCAGATTTACAGTCAGTAATGCAGTGCACAATGAATGATGGGGAGGATGCTATGGATTTCATTTTTTCGGGTGCAGGAGATGTGGAGAGCTGAAACGGGCACGCCCTGGTACCAGTCAACATCCCCATTTTACTTTATAATAAAGAAAGGGCTCCCAAAAGAGGTACAGAAAGCACTTGACAAAAAAGCAGGGATCGAGGCAAAATAGCATAATAGTGCACCACTGCAAAGAATAAAGGAAAGGGAGAAAGAAATAGCCCAAAAAAGGTTGGCGGATGAGGCAAAGTTAGTACAAACGTAACTAGTGTAGGTCGCTGCAGCTGTAGCAGCACTCCCTCAAGACAGGGAGGGGGAGAGGAGGAGGGACTGGTAATGATACAGGGGAGGATGGCAGCAAATTGGGCAGGCAACAGGCAGCCACTGTGGAATGGGCAGGAGTAGTATGGAGGGCCGCAGTGGCAAGTGTGGGCCCGCCGCGGAGGATGAGGGGGGTACAGGGGCCGCAGAGGGGGTGGTCAAGGGTATGGAGAAAACAGCGGGTCTGGAGGACAAGGTCCAAGGGGGGGGGAAGGGAACTGTTGGAATTGTGGTAGGTGGGGACATTTCTCACGAGAATGCAGAAGCAGACCAAATAATGTGTATCAAGACGATCAACCATATGGTCATCCTCACCCGGGGAGCCCCTATGGATTACCCATGGGAGGGGCACAAGGGCAGCCAGAGCAGGGGTATGTAGAGCAGCGAAGAGAACCTCCTCATAATGTACAACAGAATCCACAAAGCCACGATCATATGCAATACACACAGGGTAACCCTTTTGCCACGACTGCTAACGGTGCACCTGCACCATACGCTGGAGTGGCAGTGGTATCAGGGAATGTCTTCAGTCAAGGGGGAGGGGGGGGACACAAGACATCCAACATAGGACAGCCCGCAGGGAGCACTTGCGTGTCCTGTACTATCTACGACCTACAATGCAGCAGAGGAACCATTGATGGGGGCGCAGATAGGGAATAAACAGTTCATATTTATGGTGGACTCGAGAGCTGAAAAATCACGTTTACGTGAAGGACGGTTTCTGTTATCTAAACGTAAATTGGAGACACAGGGGCTCGCTGGGGCTGTTGTCGAAGTTTCTTACACAGAAGATTTAGATGTCACCGTGGGGGGTAAGACAGTGAGGGCACCCCTACTGTATTACGAACAGTCCCCAATTAACTTGCTTGGGAGGGATCTTCTCAGTAAGCTTAATATGACTATCTCCTTCACAGAGAGTGGGATAGTTTGTTCAACCCTAGGGATCTGTCCCATGCGCGTAATGCTGGTGGTGCATGTGCGAGCAACAGCACCAGAAGTGCGCGGCATACTGTTAGATCCTGATGTGTTCATTCAAGGGTTACAAGCATTGGCACGAGTGGTCCCCGAGTTGAAAAAGCTAGAATGGCGAGTACCTGCGGAATTCATCTTCCGGCCAATAGCCCGCCCAGAGATTGTGCCTGGGTCAGTGATGTCCTTAGATCTGCATGCAGTTTAAATTTCAGCTAAAAGAATAGCCGTCATTGCAATGGATATACATGGCTGTGAGTGGCGCACAGTATTGTGCATAAATGCCGACATTGCACTTCGAGATTTATCAGATGAGGACCTTTTCTCAGATGCAGAAAGTGACGGTGAGATAATAATGGAGATAGCAATACCCTGTGACATCATGATAAAAGACAGGTGCCAGTGTAACTGATGGCAGTGGTGGGGGCACCTTCTTCCTCCTTCGATGATATGAAATCAGTGCCCAGTGATTTCTGGACCACAGGCCCCCATGACGTGGGATTATTGCATGGAGTCACACCAGTTAAAATAAAATTCAAACCTGCAGCTATTTTGCCAAGAGTAAAACAGTACCCCCTGTCCCGAGAAGCAGAAGAATGTATAAAAGAGCCAATAAGCGCATTACTGGCCCAAGGAATAATAGTACCTTCAAACTTGCCATTTAACACTTGCATTTTCCCAATCAAAAAAGCAAAAGGTGGGGCATGGAGGATGATCCAAGACCTACACCCCCTTAATGACGTCATCCAAAGGGAGTTCCCTTTGGTCCCTAATCCGGCATCCATACTGTGCAGCATCCCCAAGAATGCATCACACTTCACAGTAATTGATTTGGAAAATGCCTTCTTCTCCATCCCATTGGCAGAGGAGTGCAGGTATCTAACCACCTTCACACTGGGGGGAAGAGATACGAACATTGCAGGTTACCCCAGGGATACTGTGAGAGCCCCAGCATATTTAACCGCATCCTCCATGAAGATCTAGGAAACATGACAGCAGAGAGCACGATTATTCAATATGTAGATGATTTACTCATCTGCGCACAGAATGAGGAAGAATGCAGGAAAGATTGTTGCTCTCTTGACATTGCTGGCCCTCAAGGGCTACAAGGTTGACAGAGGAAAGCTCCAGTACTGCCAACGAGAAGTGTTATATCTGGGACAGCTAATATCACAAGATGGCAAGAAAATAATACCAGACAGGGTAGCTGCCATCACAGCAGTAAGATGACCAAACAGTGAAGGAAATGCAAACATTTCTCGGCATGTTTAACTACTGCCGAGCATGGATATTAGATTATGCAGCATACACAAGACCATTATTGCAGGCACTCAAGGAGGCTCAACGAGAGAACACACAGTGGTCAGCAGAAGGGAATAGTTTCTTACCTGTAACTCCATTTCTCCAGCATTGGTATCTTTCATGGATTCACATGCTTAGAATATTCCCCGTCGTCAGACTGGGACCCCTCGGTACACATATATAGCCTTTTCCAAAGGAAAGCTTTCGACACTTTTGTGTCCTATCTACGTCCTTCTAGGACCCGCCTACGCATGCTCCGCAGGCCGTGCTAGTATAAGAGGCCCGCCCCTGCGGCTCCCCTTCAGATTTCGGCCCCTCCAAAGTAGGAAGGTTTAAATTTATCACATACATTACATACGGGGAGGTTGGTGGGCGCATGTGAATCCATGAAAGATACCAATGCTGGAGAAATGGAGTTACAGGTAAGAAACTATTCCCTTCTCCAGCATTGGATCTTTCATGGATTCACATGCTTAGAATAGATTGTATAGCAGTAACACTTGAGACGGCGGTGAGAATGTAATGTAACAATATATATCCTCACCCTACTATACAATGCATATCTACCGTAGGGATAAGTTAAGTCATATAACGTTGCCCACATAAAGTATATCGCCCTTAAGAGGGTAGAGAGCAGAATCTCCACAGGAAGGAGCTTACCTTACTGAAACAGATGGCGCAGGACAGCTCTTCCCATCTGCACCTCGTCTGCGTGCTGCCTGCCAAGGCAGTAGTGGCGGGTGAACGTGTGGGGCACTGACCATGCCGCAGCTTGGCATATGTCCGTCAGCGGAATTCCAGCCCATAACGCTGTTGAGGAGGACATCGACCTTGTAGAATGAGCTCTAGGATGTCCTTGCAGTGGCCTTCCGGCCTTAGAGTGACAAAAAGCAATCGACGACGAGACCCATCTAGCCAATCCCTGTTTAGAGATTGCTTTTCCTCTCGTCGACGGACCATATGCGACGAACAGTTGCCGAGTAGCCCTGATGTCCTGTGTACGATAGTAGAATTTCAGAGCCCTCTTAACGTCCAGGGTATGAAGAGTTTTTTCTGCTGCCGATGAAGGAGTGGCGAAGAAAGTAAGCAGAACCACAGATGAGTGTTTGTGATATACCGTCGGAACCTTCGGGACGAACATAGGGTTAGTTGCCAGGACTACCTTGTCCTTAAAGAATCTTAGGTAGGGCGGGTCCACGACCAGCGCTTGTAGTTCCGAGATACGTCTGGCTGATGTGATAGCTATCAAGAATGCCAACTTCCACGAAATGAATTTTATGTCGGACGTGGCCATAGGCTCGAAAGGCGGTTTCATCAAGCCTGCCAACACTGTGTTGAGGCTCCACGTGGGGGGAAAACGTTTCACCGGGGGAAAAGCTCGAAATAAACCCTGCATCCAGTGTTTTACCAGTCTGTCACTGAATAGAGGAGACGACTGCCTCTTCCTTGTGAGCCTCGAGATGGCTGCCAGGTGTACCTTTATCGATGAGGGGGACAATCCCTTTTCTGCCAAGAGGAGCAGGTAAGGTAGAACTTGTTCCGGTGTCACCAACAATGGTTGTAGGCCCAGTTGTCCTCTACACCATTCACAGAATCTCCGCCACTTATAGGAGTAAGTTGTTAGTAGAAGGGGCTCTAGCCGCCTGTAGAATTTTTTGGCAATCCTCTGAAATGTCTAAAGCGCCGAACTCCGAAAAAGTCAGGAGCTAGGCTGTAAGGTTGAGACTGTCCGGGTCGTGATGCCACACCGTGCCTGTGTCCCGGGATAGGAGGTACGGGACCTTCGGAAACGCTATGGGATGTTCATGCGATAGATGGAGGAGGTCTGAGAACCACGGTTGCCTCGGCCAGTATGGTGTCACTAGAATCACCCGGCAATTGTATCTGCGTATCCACTGTATTGTTTTCCGTATGAGGGGAAACAGGGGAAAAGCATAGAGGAACATGCCCGTCCATGGGAAGGAGAACGCCTCCCCCACCGAACCCTCTTGGGGCCATCTGCTTGCAAATTGCTCGCATTTCTTGTTGTCTTTGGTCGCGAAGGCGTCCAGAGGGGGGGTGACCCCATTTCTCAAACACTTTCCTCAAGTGACCCGTGTCCATTTCCCACTCGTGTATCTGGGCCATGCTTCTGCTGAGGGAGTCGGCTTGGCCGTTCCTCACTCCTGGAAGGTGATGAGCCACGAGGAAAATTTTGTGCTTCGATGCCCAATGCCATGTTTTCTGGGCTTCTATGGAAAGAGTCCTCGATCGTGTCCCTCCTTGTTTCCTCAGATAAAACATGGCTTTTGTATTGTCGGTCAGTATTCGCACTCGCAAACTCTTGATGTGTGGTAGGAACGCCTTCAAAGCCCATCGTACCGCTCTGAGTTCCGGTACGTTTATGTGTAGGAGTGACTCCGTTGGAGACCAGCGACCTTGCGTTTGGAGAGCACCCATGTGCGCTCCCCATCCGGTTAGGGACGCATCCGTCACTATGGTGTTCTGAAACTCCGGCTCCTGTAGGGGCACACCGTTGTTCAGATTGTGGGAACTCTGCCACCACTGAAGGGTCCGACGTAGCTTGTCATCGTCGATGGTTAACCTGTCCGACCACGATCCCTGAGCCTGTGTCCATCGGTCCGCGAGGAATTCTTGGACCGGCCTCATGAATAGTCGACAGTTTCTCACCAGATGGATGCAGGATGCCATGGCCCCTAGGACCGAAACATACTTTCTCACTTAGATCCTGGTGTTTCGCCGTAGCCGGGCCGCTTGTTGAATGAGTCTTGAGGTCCTGTCGAGAGAAGGTTTCACCAGCCCTAACTGAGTCTCGAACTGTGCCCCCAAGAATACCAGCGTTCTCGATGGCCGCAGAGAGGATTTCTCGAAGTTTATGGCGAATCCTAGCCGTTGTAGAAGCTGCTTGGTGGCTTGCAGACTTGTGTTGGTCGACGCTGGGGAGGATCCCCTTACCAGCCAGTCGTCGAGGTATGGGTATACATGGTGGCTTTGCTTCCTTAGCCAGGAAGCCACTGGAGCCAGGCATTTTGTGAACGTTCTAGGGGAGGTCTTGAGCCCGAAAGGAAGAACCATGAATTGGTAGGGAGTTCGCCCTATTACAAAACGTAGGAATTTCCTGTGTTTCCGACACATTGGAATATGGAAATACGCGTCCTGTAAATCCAGGGACGCCAGGAAATCTCCCTTTTGAACTGTGCGGATCACTTCCTGCAGAGTGAGCATCTTGAATTTCAGGCTCTTTAAGGACTTGTTGAGATCGCGTAAGTCTAGAATGGGACGCCATTTGCCGTTCGGCTTTTTTACGACGAAGTATCTTGAGTAGACTCCTTGACCTCTCTGTGATGTTGGAACTAATTCTATCACGCCCTTCGCTAACATGAGTGTAACCTCTTGTTGCAGTACCTTCATATGGAGGTGAACGCAGGTGGGATTTGCGGAGGGTTGTGTTTGAATTGCAGAGAGTGTCCGTTTCTTATAGTGTCTAACACCCATTGGTCCGTCGTTATCCTTTCCCATTCGTCGACATATGCTGAAACTCTTCCCCCCAGAACGGTTTGTGGTATGTCACTGCTGATCTTTATTTTGCTTGTCTCTCGACGACGATGGGTATGATGGTCATTTTCTGGAAGACTGGAAGTTTCGTCGACGGTTAGCCGATTGTGAGGCACGTCGGTATCCCTGGGAGGGGTAAGCCGATCTGGCAAAGGATCTGTCTCCAGAAGAGAATCTTGAATTACCTGAAGCCCCTCTAAAGGGACGAAAAGACTTGTAACTTCTGCCACTCTGGAGGGCACCCAATGAACGTGCCGTGTCCGAATCTTCTTTCATTCCTTTTAGGGCCTCGTCCACCTTCTCACCGAAGAGAAGGTCTCCCTCAAAGGGCATATCTAAGACCTTGTATTGCACTTCTGGCCTGAAGTAGGTCCACTTAAGCCATGACTGTCGATGCAATATCACCCCATTGTTGACTTGCTTGAAGCCTGACTCAGCGAGATCCACCGCAATGTTTATTGCGTGATTTGAGGCTTCCTCACCCTCTCGGACTAGTAGCATCGCCGCCTTCCTCTGTTCTTCTGGAAGATGATCAAGCAGCGGAGCTAGTCTGTGCCATATCTCCCTATCGTATCTGGCCACAATTGCCAGAGAGTTTGCGGCCTTTACTGTGGTCGCTCCCACAGAGAGCACTTTCTTGCCAAAGGCATCTTGGCGTCTCGCTTCGTTCTCAGGCGGAGTTGTGCACTTGTGCTGTGCCTTTGCCTTCCTCGCTGCTGCCGCCGACACCACCGAGTCCGGTGTTGGTTGGGAGGATAAACACTTGGGGGTAGACTCTGGAGCCTTAAAATTTTTTTCTAGGCGTCCTTTCACTGCTGGTTCTGAGAATGGGTGTCTCATTGTCTGCAACCCCTCTTTCCATACATGGTCTAGTATTGGTATCGAGAACACCGACCTTCTCTTGCCCATGTGGTCGAACAAAAAACAGTCCTTTTTCTGTTCTTCCTGGGACAGACCAAATTCTTGGCATGCCTTTTCCATCATAGAATGGAAGGACGCTATGTCGTCCGGAGGGGACGGGTGAGCTGGGCTTCTGGGGTTTTCCAACTCCGCCTCCGACTCCCAGGTGGGATCCCTGGAGGGGGATAATGAGATATCCGACATGGCTCCCCTGTCAGACTCCGAATCTGGCAGCTCACCTTCCTCCTGTGCCAGTGCTGAGATTGGCGTGCGTGGGTGCGTCGGTTGACGGGACGGGCCCGGCTCGTCGACGGGTGATTGTGGCAGGCTTGCCTGGGGTAGTCGCTGGTCCAACGACCGCAACAAGGACTGAAGCGTGGACAGAATATCCAACGACAAAACCGATTGAGGATTGAGGAGAGGGGCAGATACCGGTGTAACGGATGCCCTCGTCAACGACTTGTCAGCCGCTCGTAGCCCTAGGTCTGTTGGGCCAGCAACTCTCTCGTTCTCCGAGGACAGCAACATAGCTTGTTCTTGTAGCAAAGCCTCCGGGGGGGTCGGGTCAAAGACTTCAGGCCTACAGGCCTCTTGTAGGGACCCGTCGACGAGGCCCCTCGTCGACGGGACGGTGGATGCCCCCTGTGCAAGTGGCAGGGCGGCGGCCGATGACTGGACCGCCGTCGACGACGTAGACTTCGCAGGTGGTTTTGGCGGTCCCGCCTTCTCCACACTGTGCCCGCTTTTACTCGATCTGTGATGATCGCCAGAGGAGGATTTCCTTTCCTACTCATGCTTTTTTGATGAGGATGATTTCTTTGCCGAGGAGTCTCTAGTGGAGTGACTTCAAGACGACTCTTTTTCCGACGGTCTAGATTTCTTCGCCGGTGGTTCCGACGAGGCCGCGTGGCGTGATGTTTTCGCCGACTGTGTGGAGCCCACCTCCGAGGGGGGGTATGCCCCCGCTCCATCATTCAGCCATGCCACCAGGCGTCGGTTCCGGTCTTTGAGGGTTTTTGAGAAAAACCCTTGCATATGTCGCAGGTATCCGCCGAATGGTGAGGGTGGAGGCAATATATGCAGTCCATATGTCCGTCCCCCTCAAACCATTTTTAAAGCCGCATGTCGCGCATGGACGGAACAGCGCTTTTCCTGACACAGAGGACATTATACTGTACTCGAAAACCAATAACGCAACCTAGTACAAAACAGTAGGACAACACGAGGAGATCCCACTACTTTGGAGACGGTTGAAATCTGAAGGGGAGCCGCAGGGGCGGGCCTCTTATACTAGCACGGCCTGCGGAGCATGCGTAAGCGGATCCTAGAAGGACGCAGATAGGACACAAAAGTGTCGAAAGCTTTCCTTTGGAAAAGGCTATATATGTGTACCGAGGGGTCCCAGTCTGACGATGGGGAATATCCTAAGCATGTGAATCCATGAAAGATCCAATGCTGGAGAAATGGGTTATGCATTTGCCTCACTCAAGGAACTGATCTCAAGCGCACCAGTGCTTGCAAAACCAGATTCCGAATGCAAATTTTACCTGTTCGCCCGCTGCAAGGGAATCCTCACAACAGCGGTATTGACACAAAAAACATCCCTAGGGCACAAGCCTCTTGCCTACTAGAGTGGCACATTAGACTCAGTAATTCAAGGACATTTCGCTTGCGAGCAATCTCTCGCAGCCGCAGCGTTTGCCATTGAGAAAAGTGCAACAATAGTGATGGGTTGCTCTGTGACACCATTTGTAGAACACTCCCTATTCGCTATATTGGAGATCAAAAAGCACACTTACAACCCAAAGAGCAACTGCTTATGAAATAATCTTGTCCAGTGCAAACATACACATCGTCCGATGTAAAACAGTGAATCCAGCAAGATTAATTACAGAACCATGCACACTAGAAGACCTGCAGGAACACGACTGCACTACTTACAAGGGGGAGGAAGAGGAAGGCCCGGAGGCAAGTGAAAATGCCCTAAACGAAGGAGAGGTATTCTTCATAGATGGGTCAGCATCAATAAACACGGACACGGGGATAAACATGTGGGGGTGGCAAGTTGTGAGATTGGAAGAAGGGGAGTACGAAGTGATAGTACAGCATCGTCTGCCATCCCATTACTCAGCCCAACCAGCAGAACTTATAGCTCTCATTGAAGCATTGCGTGCAGCGAAAGGGTGCACAGTCACCATTTACACAGACTCGGCTTATATGACCACAACAGTACACGGTGGGTTGGCAAGGTGGGGACGGAGAGGGTTCCACAGAGCAGATGGGTTACCAGTACAACATGCAGAACTCCTGAAGGAACTGATTGAAGCATTAAAGGAGCCCACAATGGTATCAATAGTGAAGTGCCAGGTCCATATGTCTAACACAGATGTTCTCTTTGGGGAAACGCAGCAGCGGATGCTGCAGCCAAGGTTTACTATTTAGTAAAAGAAAAAACAGGAGAGTACGTAATGCACCAACATATAGAGGAAGATCTCCCAGACGGATACAACACCATGCCCGTGTCACAAATACTGGAGTTACAAGAAGGGGCAAGTGAGGAAGAAAAAGGGCTGTGGGTAAAGAGGATGTAGCCAATCAGCAACAGTACTCTTGTGGCGACAAAACACCGGGAAGGTCGTTATGCCACTCAAACTCTTACAAATAGCATTCTAGCAA
This sequence comes from Ambystoma mexicanum, assembly GCF_040938575.1. Classification (NCBI taxonomy): domain Eukaryota; kingdom Metazoa; phylum Chordata; class Amphibia; order Caudata; family Ambystomatidae; genus Ambystoma; species Ambystoma mexicanum. Next base: position 1,042,879,916 of record NC_090933.1, read on the forward strand.
CTACACTTCCCAGCACACAATGCTAAACAGCATATAGCAACAGAGATTCAAGAGGACTGGGTTGTACCAGGCCTCCAGGAACATATATCAAAGCTGGCAATGGAAGGCACAACATGTCAAATATGCAATTCAGGGATGACCCCAAGGACACTGCGAGGAATACACAAACCCGTAAGGCCCTTCAGAGAACTGCATATTGATTATGCAGATACAGGAGAAAGGTGTAATGGTGCACAATGGAGGATAGTAGTCGTTTGTCCATTCTCCAGGTGGGTTGAAGCAGGGCCGTGTGCACGACCAGACGCCAAATGCCCTGCAAAGTTCTTAGTGAGGGACGTTTACCCACACTGGGGAATTTGCGACGTGATTCGCTCAGATAATGGCACACATTTTGTCAATTAACTTTTCAAAGTAGTAACAGCTCTGTTAGGAATTAAGCGTAAACTATGCTCGATTTATCATCTACAAAGCAATGGCGTGGTTGAGAAGATAAACGGCCTCCTGAAGGGGAGACTGTCAAAACTGTTTCTCCCTTAAAAAGAATTGGGTGCATTGTCTGCCTCTACAAGGACCACCAATTGTCACTGCATCAGATCGTGACTGGAAGATGCACGCACACAGCACACTCCCCGCTACGCAGACATTCAGATGCGCACAAAAGTGCCACAATATTAGGAGAAGAATTTAATGACTATCTGACAAAACTCACCAGAGCAGCCCGCATGATATCAAGACAGCTTGCACCACCATTTACACGAGAAGAAGGGAATGAGGGAGTAACATTGGTCAAGGAAAACCCACAAGGGCATTTAATGCCAGGCGATATTATCTATGTAAGGAGTTTTGTGTGTAGGTGGAATGCCCCAAGATTACATGGCCCTTATGAGATATTTGGTACACCGACTGCGGTAAAGGTTAAGGGCTTGAGATATTAGATACATTTGACGGACGTACGCAAAGCATATGACCGTGTTAGAAAGGAAAGTAGAATAAATACAGACAACAGCAGAGGTCTCATAATAAAAAGAAAAAGTAAAGATCAATATTAAACATGAGTTCACAGTAAAAGAGTGATAGCAAGAAATGGTACATTAATAAAAATTGGTCCAGTGCCAATCGGGGGAAAAAAAGTAAATGTAAATAAAGTTGAATTACCATTATAAAATGTCTCTCTCTCGCCCACCTCTCTCTTTCATTGTATAGCAAAACGATAATTTCAACTGTTTGAGTATGCTTAATATACTTTCATGTTCCAACATATAGGAGTAACCATGGCAACAAACGGGCAGCCCGCAACGAACAACATTAGGGCAGTTAGAAATGTAAATCGGGCCTTTGACTTACGTAGATATTCGTATGAATGTGGCCTGTTTGTGTGTGCTGTTTTATTCTTTGCAATGATGTTTGGTCTTATTACTTATTGGTTCATTTCATTCATCTCTATTGAGATGAATGGGGGGGGGGGTGGAACTACCATGGGGAATGAAACTAGGACGGTCAAAGAAGGCGACTACTTAATATGGAACGGATTCCAGCTTGTAATCATCCTATAATAACTAACTTTATTTACCGTCCCCTCATGCAGTATAGTGTACAGCCCAGGAACAGAGAATCGCGCAGAGCCACAAGGCCATCTCCCCCTCCTCCCGCCAAGGTCCGCCAGGGCTTGCTGGTGCGCGGGCAGCACAGCCTCACCTCCCCTCATTCCGCTGGACCCGCTTCAAGTATTCACCTCCCCCATGTCCGAGGCCGCCATGGTCGGACAAATTAATTAATTAAAACCTGGTCCTAAACCCCACCGCCTCAAGGGGCCAGAGCTGCACCCTCGCTGATCCAGTAGTACTCCAGTTCACCCAAGGTTAATGGGCCTTGGAGATAGGTATGCAACCCTGTACTAACATATCAAAGAAATTCTTCACTACATCTAACAAGACCAGAATGACAGGGCTGCTCACCTCATGCCCTTAGACCAAACACCCAAGTTTATGACACCCGGTCAACTGATCAAAAGTAACAGTGCACAGATGTATTGGTAAAGCTTCACATTGTGTGTGGTTTCTTCAGTATCGTATTATTTCTTAGAGTAACATATTGCAGGATTTACAGGACAACTGGAATCGTCTAACGGATGAGTGTTTGTGTGTGGCCACAAGGGCAGAATATTAGGGCAGCCATCAATCAACAACACTGACCGTGCCTGGCCTGGCAGCCCCACCCCGATGAGCCCAGCTGACCCATCCACCCCACGTTGGCAACACGCGAATGTCCACCAATCCTGGAGCGGCTCATCACTGCCTCACCTATAGTTAGTCGACGCCACCCAATCCCTGAGACTGTGTGCCCCCCTATAGTGTGTAGGACTTGTGACGTGGTTTTGTAATAAATAAGACTGTCTTTGCTATTGTCAGACAGAGCACTCGGAGCTTGCAGAGTCCTTTGCATGCCCCATTTCATTAGATAAAAACCCTTTACATTCACCCGCACTTGGTCTTGGTCTCATTCCCTTCTGGGGTGTGTCCTTTACTGCCTCTCATTGTGTGGAGGGTAATGCCTTTTGGGAACGCGCGCTTTCACAAAGTATACCAGAGGCCTCGACTGTAGACAGTTGCCCTAGGGACTGATGGACTATTTACAATACTCTTGCCTCCTTTTGTGCCGCAACCTGGTACAAATATGGTACAGCTGACACAGCCACTGACATAGCAGCCTTCCTTATGCCTTTGTAATATGCACCACATGTTTTAAAACGTTTCAACCTATTAAACCTTGCTTATCACAGAATGCCAATTCCGGTTCACACGCATTGCATTCCTCCTTTTATTTACATGTTTGCACAGAGTACGGTTTTCTGAAGTGGGTTCATCCACTGCAGCGCTTCAAGGCCATACCAATGGCAGTAAGTACTACACAAACATCAAATAACATTTTGCTTTAGTTTCCTGATCCTGAATGGAAACTACAAAATACGAAAATCGACAGGGGAACCACGTTCGTCTCAAAATATCTGTTGACAAAGGCACACAGTATGTTTGGGTACAGTATATAAACATTACCTCCCTAATCCCTCACGTGTTTTATGCAGAAATGATTCCAAGTCGAATGACTGCTGATAACCAGGAGACAGTCCATGTCTGGGTTTTCTTGCACCACTATTCATAAACTATTAGTGATGTGGGGGAGGATTATAGCATACATCCCATGCACCGTCTGGTACTGAAGACCCACCCTAATAGCACCCTGCTCCCACATTATCTGCTGAAAGGAAACAGTTCCTTGTAAACAGTTTGCTAGTTCGATATGGAGTCGGATTCATAGGTTGTGCGTGGCCATGCCCGCTAATACATCGGTTTAACAATTGAATTGTACTTTCGCAGCAGAAATGGTGGATGCCGACCATAGACATACTTCAAACTGACCCTTTGACACGGACTGAAAGACCATAATGCTCCATACATCAAAGCCATTGTTAAGTGATCTTTACCAGTACTTCTTGGTCCTGCCGATTCACCCTTGGGCTCGTCACGAATCAGGGTCTCAAATCCAGATGAAGCTGTATATAGAAGGCAAGGAGGAGAACCTGGGGCAGGTGCTGCACACACTACAGCTACCCACAGCCTCGCTGGGCCAATGGTGCGTTATGAAAGCTCATGGTTAGAGTAATGAAAGATACTTCACAAAATACTGGCTTAAAAAGACAATGAACATGTACTGTAAAGCAAAGTATTAAACGAAAAAGTAGATTTTTCTGGTTCTCATTTGTATTATGCTATGTCAAGCTGTAGTTCATCATTGATATCATCCCTTTCACTATGCATGGTTACCTTGTGTTGAAGTAGGCATTTTTTATCTCTGCACAGAAAGACTAACACTACAAACTGAAATTACTATTCATGCGCTTCCCAACATGCAATCTATCTGGAACTGCTGCCTTTGCCTATAATGTGTTCTCCAATACAGCAAGCTTTCATTAACGAAGTGGTATACTCATTTACAAGAGACCCAATGTATTTGGGGGCAGACCGCTCAGAACCGACCTCAACACCCTCAAGGTCCTCAGACTCGTGCTGCCCTCGTTGCAGCTGTAGTAATAGGCACAGATGAATTCGCATATTAGCTCTGCTAAAGGTCTCTATTGCAGCGCGTGCACACCTTTTCATGAAGGTGCCTGCCACTTCTACAAATCAGCTCGCTGAAGACATTACGCTCATTTTTTAGCCCAATCATGCTAAACAATGTATTCTATGGAGCATTTCGCATGCTCAACTTTGCACTCATGGCAGCCCTCAACTACAGAATGCCCTCACTCCATTTGTTAATGACCACCTACCTGCAGCGCCTCCAGAAACCTGAAGGATCCAAGCCTGCGGCCACGAGGTACCAGGCAGAAAGTGGCATTGTGCAGCATTTCACGATAATCATACCTAGAACAGAAAAAAACATGTGGTGAGAACTTTACACATCACCCAAAGACAAACAGTTATAGCTTTCAAATGAGAACCAGCATACAATAAATGTTAAACGGGGTCACAAGGAGACATTGCATAAAGAATGTATGGTCTGATACGGTTCTTCAGTTGTAAAAAGTAATATTTAAAGTTTGACACCATATATCAGTACGTATCATAAATTCCTTAAGTGTGCTAATCATTTCTTACATGCCCACTGTGGCAAGATCACTGAAGCATCCTAGGCAATTGGCCACGCAAGCAAAGAAAAATCATTTCAGAGCAGTAACTTTACTCCCAACTAGATGGTGCTTAAAGACAGATTCCAAGCCACCACATAGTGTGGACGAGGTGCAGGAATTACTACTCAAAGTTCCAACAAGAAAGCAGAGACACATGCATCCGTGACCCTACTCTACACAAAGTAGACACCAGCAACTCAAGATACACAGCAACAGGTAGATTTATTAGCCTTAAGGTATACAGTTCTCCCCAGGAATCAGATTACAACTCCATAGACTAAGAAATCCGCTGTGGAGGAATCTGTGCAACAAGGTCACATGTTTACAAGCATGGGCGTTCCCTTAAATTTCTCTTTCGAAAGTAAACTGCACTTGCGAGATGGGTAACAAATGCAAGTAACCAAAGCATATTCAATTTGTATAGTGTGCTTTATAAAAATGGACCTATTAGCATTTTGAATGTTCTAAAAAGCAGGAACAGCTCTGGACTTGATTTGGAGGGAAACGTTCTTCCCACCTTGCGCTGTACTTTCACAGACTGCTATTTATATGTATAGTGACTGCATGCTCTCTTCAGATTGTGCCATTCTAAAACCCTTCTGTAAATCAGGCCCTCAATCAGCCCCTTAATGTTCTGCATAAAGAAATACTACAAAAGCAGGTAGGGGGTGTGGGAGCCTGGCAATTCATGGGTATTGCCGATCCAAAGAGGAGCCGGGCAGGGGACAAGGGCGGCGTTAAGAGCCAATCAAGGGTAGTCTCAAAAAACCTATACCTGCATCTTGACTCCTACACCTAACCTTGCAGCCTGCCTTCCTACCCCCACAATACTAATACCGAGAATCCTGCCACCCTACCAACCACTGTCCACCAAACAAATCTTATATCTGGAGTCTTGCCTCCCCACAACAAAAGGGTTACCTATTATTCCAATTGGGGCTGATAAGGCACAGTGAGAAACAACGATAGGCCCAGAATCACACATTTCGGGCTCCAATTCCAGCTTTACCTGCGAACTAGGGCGTCACTTCAGACACTTGGACACATTTCAGCTCTAGTTAGTAAAATGTGTTGATTTAAAGAGCTAAAAGAATGCCAGTTTCATGTCGATGGCTTGAAATGTACACATCACAATAGGCACCAACTTGACCAATCGAAATTCTTATGGAGACATGTGAAGCAAAACAAGTACGACTGAAGCATCATTTTCCCATTCTACAGGGAAAACCTCAACACCCAAATGTAAAGATTGTTTTTTATTGATATGCCTTTGCCAAGGAACCTTTCCATAAAGCATTGAAAAAAATGTCAGTTGAAACCGGCTGGGTGTGGAAAAGCAAAGAAAGGGGAGAGTAACATTTCACAATAAAACTAGATTTAAGCAAGCTAAAAACAGCTTGCTAAAACGTTGGATTCTTTGGCCTTCTGGGACTAGGATGTTATTGGGCTTAGTGTTTTTAGTCCTCCATTTTGGTGTTCATTCTTTGCCATTTCAACCCGTGACTGACTGTCCCTGATAAGTAGTTTCCTGTGGTCATTTTGACCCTTGCATCTGTTTTCAACTCGGATGCGCACACAGCCTCCTCCTGGTTGCATTCACAGAGACGTTCCTCTGTGTGCCTTCCCTTCCTCCTGCCTCCCAGCCCGCACCTTCAGATGGTGTTTGCCTGTGTCAGCTGGGGAAGCATGGAAGTCTGCAGCCGTCAACCAGTAGCGACAAAGTAAGTGGGGTGTGGACTGGGGCGCTCAGCAATCGCTGCGCCCCACTAAACTGGCCCACCTCATATCATATCCCCAACAGCATCCAATAGCTTTAGCTTGTGTGTACCCCCTTCTATTTAGCAACTGTTCCCCCATATAGACTCAACAAGCGGTGAACTGTGTTGCCTAACCATGTATCACATCTAGAAGAACTGGTAGTTAGCGACATCTCACATGTAACTGCACTATCTACTCCAGTCAAATTTGTAATTATTAGTTTGCGTCACATTTTGACAGAATTGTATTTTTGGCCTGCGCCACATCTAGACAGAAATGTGATTATTGGCTTGCGTCCCATCCAGAAAGGAATGCGACGCACGCTAATATTCACATCTAGACAGAATTGCGAATATCTGCCTGTGACATCTACATGGTGTAAAAGATTTACAACACGGTACACTCCAGACAAGGACTCTTTCCACTGGCAAGGAATAAGGCGCGCAAAAAAAAAGCGTTTTATCTTTGTTGATTTCGGATTCTGCTTTGAGAAGGCACCCAACCTGTCTCACCCCCCTTAAACACCCTGTGTCGTAATGGACCATTAACCAGGCTGGTGTGTAATAATGAAATATTTATTTTTAGAATTTAAATGCAAAATCAAACCAATCCAATTTAGGGCAGCAATCACCAGGGTGTTGATAATTTACAGCAACATGTTATAATACAATTAATTTAACCGACATCAGATGCATCAATGCAAATATGAATAGAAGCAAGATCACCTTTTGTCACACAGATGGTACTTCTGTCATGCACTCCCCCTGCAACACTCCACCAAGCTCCTGCTGACTAAATTCTGTGTGGGTGGAAGGAATAGCAAGGAGTCAGAAATAAGGGAAAAATCGGATTTTAAATCCGACCTACAATCCTAGAATGGGAGGCCAAAACGAAAATGAAAACCTTGAAAAAAGGAGCAAAATGGCCCACTGAGCTCACTGGATACTTAAAGGTCAGTTTAAATTTGCAGTAGAAGAAATAGGACGGGAATTCGTGTGGCTGTACTAAAGAGGCAACAAAGCTTACAAGCTACTGGGCAAGGAACTAAACTACGCAAACACAGGTGAGAAAAAACGACTTTGGGAAGGAAAACAATGCAGCAAAATCACACGTGGCAGAATTGCAATTTCTTATTCTACACAGACTTTAAACAAGCAAACAGCTATGAAAATAGGTTAACAGTCAAAAATCGGTTCTTATGATGGGGAACAAAGGCACATTGCAGATAGGATAATGAAGTGAAAAGATGACTTTATGGGGTGGCAATATGGGTTTCTCTATAGGAAATGCAAACAAAACCGGTTTTGATAGGAAAATTATTAGTTCTACTGAGACTATTTTAATGGCTAGACTATTAAAGACACTGCACACAAGGGGATTAATTTGCCATTTTAACCATCTTGCGCGGTTTTCTCTTTATAGGGGAATTAATTACGTTATCTCAAAAATGGTACTAAGGACTTACACAGATACCTGAAATGATTTTAAAAGGATTACGCTAACCCCTGGAGACTAATACAGATTCTTTTAAGGACAGGATAGAGGATGCTGACAATTTGGAAAATGACTAGGGTTCTTATGGGATTTTTATACGATTTGGACAGAAAGCAAAGTAACAGAGCGGGGTAGGCAGCTTTTTGGTCCTGGGGAGGGCGGTTCTTACAAAATGCACTTGAGTTGGGTAATTTGGACAGCTAACCGGGTCCCTGGACAGCGAGGCAAGGATCTGGTTACTGGGCAGCGACTGGGCTCTCCTTTATGGGAACAGCTGGTCAACAGGGGTATGGTCACTGTGGACAGCAGGGCATCAGCTGGGCAAAGGGTCTGGTTGCTGGATTCTCCCCCAACGGATCCGCAGCCTTGCCTCATTTCTCCCTGAATTATTGGGATGAATCTGGTTCTGGATAGGAGGTTCTGCCTGGATCTGGGTCAGCTACCTCTGGACCTGGTTCTGGGGTCTTGGAATCTTGCAGGGTGAATTTTGAAGGTTGAATCTCCCTATGCCTCTCTGCCTACCTCATACAGGCAGAATGACAAGAGAATATTTACAATGTGGGCGGAGGTAATCTGGACATACCTCTTGAGTAGGATAGGCTAAGCTCTGAATGTCACCACCGCCCTCTGAGCCGATTGGATTGAAGGAAGAGACCTACCCTTAGGTGTATGCATTGTATGACTCATTTTGTCCCACAAGCCTAATTTTTCACAAAAAGAAGTCATGGAATACAACTTTATATTTACAATAGTCACCATTATTCAAATCAGATAGGCAGATCCCATATTTCACAAGGAATGTGTCATTTCAAATGCCAATTCTGTGCGCTGCCGCTTTGCCCTTTGGCCACCATTTCGCAGTTTTCAGGAGAAATAAAACTCCTAAAATTCTACAAATGGTTCCATATACGCATACTATCAGTTGGCATATTTTCCTCAAGTTTCATGTCTGCGCCATTTATGATTCACACCGAAATACAATTTTCTCTGTCATTCCAGTTCACCATGTGCTATAAAGACACACCTAGTCTCATTCTGTGTGTCTAAAAATCCCATAAAAACTTATATCACATTGCAACTTGTTCAGGGTAGTAAAATAAATGTCTTACAGTGACAAATGCCATCCATAGATTTAGAGAACTTTTTACTGTATGAGTGGTCCATCAAATCTCCACAGCCAACCTGCCCCCTCTGTCAGTATGAACAGTTTCCATGGCGCCCTTTGATCCTAGGAAGTTGAAGCTGAGGAGGGTCAAATGAGGAGAAAAGAGAAAAAAAAAAAAAAAAAAAAAAAAAATAATAAAAAAAAAAAAAATCGCACCTTTGTGAAAGTGCCAGTTCCCCTTAGGTCCATTGCCCCTTGCTGTAGAAATGCCGGGCAGTCTGACGAGGTCACGAATTTCCCCTTTCATATTTGTGGAGGGGCTTCCTTTCCCATGGGGGCTGTTACCTTTGAAGTGCCTGCCTACGCCAAACTGGTTCTGCTGTTATCAAACATTTTCTTTTTCTCTTTCTTTCACAGAAACCAAGTCTTTTTGGGACCAAGTATAATCTACATTTAAACCAAACCCCATCCCCACACATAATATTTGTGCTAGTAATGGCATTCTTTCACATTTAGCTTTCAAAGTGTCATTTCCCTGCTTTGCAAAAGTGGGTTTACACAGGTTCTTTTTAGCTCCTGCACGATTTCTTTGGCATTTATTTTCTGAAAGGCTTTTACAGATCAGGTCAATTTCTGGGCACAGAAATATGCTTGCAAATAGTTTTCTTGGTAATTGACACACAGCAAGGGTAAGCAGCTTTTCTTTGAAGTTCCTCGTGTGAGTTAGTTTGTTGCAAAATGAAATCCGAGCCGTGCAGATTTGATGCAGATTCTCTGCTCTTCATGGACTTTGATGAAAACGATGCCGTTTCTACAGGGCTTGTCTGATTTCATGGCATTCAAATACAATGCACAGGCAGGGCTGTGATGAATGGAACAAATTGCGTGCTGTTTAAAACAAAAAGACATGTGAGACGTCCAGAATGCAGGTAAATTTTCTGGTGCAGCGTAAAGTTTCTCACTGACAAAGGAAATGCAAGGCCATCCTGCCTTTAAGGGATTTTCTCCGGATTCACGTGGAGAACATCATCCATTCTTGTGGTGGCTGTGTTTAACTCTCGCCCCATATGTGCTCAGCAGACAGAGCACATTTTTTGGTAACTGCTGAAATGTAGTTTTGTGATGCAGGGGATTTCTGTTGGGGCTGGTAAATGTACACCACAACGGAAATGAGAAAATGAGCTTGTGTCACCTCGACAGATTATTAAATAAAGCCTTGCATCACATCTAGCCAGTTTTATAATTAGTAGCTTGCGCCACATCTAGAAAGGAATTTGAACTAGCTTCAGCACATTTAGTTAGTAGGGTTTATAACCAACCCTACTAATAAATTCACCCCTGTGCATACACCTCCCAAACTCTAAACTAAACACAACCATACCTTCAAAGCACAACATAACACTTCACTACACCGAAACGAACTACACATAGCCTCGCACAACACATGAAGGCTAGCAACCAGGAAATACACAAGCTCAGCAAACCGGGATATCCAAACTGTAGCTGCCAACAGCACATCACAGCTCTTACCCTCTTTCACGCTATGTCCTAGTAATTTACCCCAAATCCTTGCCTTTCAGAGCCGCCAGGGGAGGGCTCCGGTGGCAACAGTGTGTGGTATAAATGCACTTCAACATTATTATATTATCACTGGCTGGTAAGGAAGGAGTATGGGTTTCATACATAAACATTAAGATTATTTCAGTTTTGATCTTTTCCTGACTTTGAACTAAACTGTTCCTGAGGCATCCAAGTTTTCAGGGCAATTCCAACCTTGTTCTTGGCAATACATACATTTCTTCTAAAATTTGGACAAAGCAGCACTGAAGAATGCCACTACTTGGGCATGCACTTAAGCATTCAATGCTTCACGTTTTACCCAGCATTATTTTGTCACTGCAGGCAATCATGAACAACCTCCTCGCCTGAAGGTTTGTAGGTAGGGGTTTGTGTGCGCTCCTCTCAGCTCTTGCAACATAGTATTTAGGTCAAATTGTCAAGTTCTAGCAAGTATCTCTTATCAGACAATTATCTGCGATTGCTAAATGTATACTAAGAGTCGGGTGACCGTGTTCAACTTGGATGTAATGTAATTTTTAAAAAAACAAATCTTTCATCTTTAAAGGGTTTTTGTGGAGGGCTGAGAGCAATTGAGTCTGAGATTGATACCATGCTTAGTCTACCCCAGTGTGCACCATTAAAGTAGACCTCCATGGCACTGCATACGGGGCCATTGGCCATGCTTTCCAGTGTGGAGGAGGAACATCTGTTTCTAAAGCAGCCCATGGGAAACAATTTGAAATAAGTAGTTTTTGCCACAGAAAAATAGATAAAATATGTAAAACTATAGTAGGTGAACATTGAACATATGTTACATTCCTCTAAGATCTTTGACCTGGTCTATCGTTCAGAGGTCAGAAAGAGGGTACAGGGCTTTAAAGCAACCACCGGCTCATCCATGGACCACCCCCCCCCCCCACCCTGCTGCCTAAATTCATGAAAGAGCACATTGGCCTGTTTGCATAAGACGTGGCAAACATGATCAACGCCTCTTTTCAAAGAAGGATTTTTCCAGCTTAATCGAAAGAGGTAATCAATTCCTCTTGCACAACCATTAATAGTTTTGTACGTTGTGAGCTATATTAACCTTTTGACAGATGGTTTGGTTTCTTTTGTTACAGTGGAGGGACAGAGAAACAAGTAAATTGTCCCATGAGTATGCATTCATACAGTGGTTAAGACACGGTCAATGTTGTCATAACGCACAGAAGTTTAGGAAAAGCTTACCATTTGCTAACAAACATGACATGCATTCTCAAAGATTCAGTTGATGTGAATTATCAATTACCACATTCAGGTTGACACAGCACATTTGTATATTTTTCTCCCTGAAGAATGTCTTAAGTTGAGACAAGCATGTCCGAGCTGTATCATTCAGGCGATTGTTCATATGCATAACCAATTGAGGTATCTAACCAATCCTTTTTGTATATATTATATGTTGTAAATGAAATTGTTCAACATTGGAATCAAATCTATAAGTATTTCACACAGATTATTAAAATACTCTTTTTCTTGCATATATTATATGTAGAAAATTTTATATAACATTGGCACTTTGATCGCTGTTGACATAGGACAAGTCGATATGTGAACTCTTCAGATTAAATGTGATTTTTTAATATTAAAAATTGACTTTTTAATGGGACTGTTACCCACACCGACGGATTTGTAATACCTTGTTTAATTTCAATTATTGTTGACCCTACTCCAGAGTTGTGACTTGACACTAACCAAACAAGTACTGCAGGACTACTTGAACAAATCAAGTGTCCACTCTAAACTGGAGTCCAAGCAATATGCCAACAGGAAGGAAAAGGCAAAGCCCAAGTGTCAGCTCTGGCAATGACCGAAGAAACACATTTCTGAAGGTGACGAGGTAACACTGGGTCAAAGGAATGAGGGTGAAGACCCTTGGCAGGTGTAGTCCCTGGGACGTGTAAACTTTAATGATGCAATGAAAGCTTTAGAAGCTGCCGACCCATGAGTTTCCTCAGTAGAGAACAAAGAGCCTTGTTGGAGGAGCTGGTCTCTTTGGTCCGATCCACACATCATTTCAGTGCTCGCCAAATGTTGGAATTATTGGGAACTTTTTCCCCTCCAAAGAAGGGGCAGAAAAGACCACCAGTAAGAACATTTCCTGGTTAATGTGGAATTGGGAAGAAAAAAGGGTGTGCAGGGAGTACTACCTTGTCCTTGTGGAGTGCAGCAAATAATTCAATAGCCGAAAAGATCAAAACTCAAATTGGTGAGGCATCATGACCGCCACCAACCATCGGTCTACCAGGGCCATGACCTCAAAGGGTTTATGAGCCTGAGCCGAGATGACATAACCGACCGAATGAGAACTACTCAGAGATCGAAACGTGCATTTGACTTCACTAATTAGTTACTTTACTACCACATTAGGTAGGGAGAAGGATTTCTCCCTGAAGACCTTTGTAGGCCCCAACAAGGGCCAGGTACGGCAGGACTCTATTAAGACCCCCCAATGAAACAAAATTTCGAAATGAAGGCGAGAAGAGGATCTAGACAGTATGTTCGCCTGCCTATCAAATAACTAGTGACAAAGCCTTGGCCGTTTGCCCTTGTAGCCATCGTTGATGGACAACCTGCCATGATGAACACAATTTTCTCTTTAGACAAGTTTAGGAGCCCCAGAGTACCTTTCAGGGACCATGCTGATAACTGAAGAGGCGGGGTCGGTGCCAAATCCTCACACCCTCCTGAGGTGTAAAAGTTTGTCTCTAGGAAAGCCATGTTGGGGGAAGGCGTGCCAGGATCATCCGGTCTGATGACCAGAACCACAGAGGCAGAACCAGAATTATCATGCAGGCCCTGGACTATCTGAACTTCTCGATTATTGTGTGTATAAGATGAAGGGTGTGTGAACGCATACAGAGCCAACATTTCCCAAGAAAACATAAGACCATCCTGTTGCAGGCAGCGAGTGAGCATGGGCCGGCAAGGTTTGCAGGACTAGCAGTGGTCCTGCCACTTTTCTGGGCCCAAACACTACAGGGAGAGTGAATGAGGATCCACAGCTAAGACATTTGTCTGGTATTCACAAGCCACAAAACAAGCTTTACCCGGCATAGGCAAGAAAAACAGACATGCCAACGGGTGCCTGAGGAAACTTAGTGGAACTACCAAGAAAAAATAAAAGGAAAAAAGGGAGCATGCTGAACAGCCCACAAGCTCCATCATGTCCAATGTGGAGAAAAGGACTGGCGCGTTGACGCTGGTGCATTGAGAGGCATGCCCACATGGAATTGTGCATATACGATACCAATCAAAATTAAGCAAATGTGTCAAAATGCTCTGGTCCCATCGCCACAAGGGAGAACACCTAATGTATGGAGGATGGGGGACAGGATGTCGAAGTGTGTAGAGTATGGACCAGTAAATAAACACAATCTCTCTAGCAACTCAGATGTTCAGTGTAGGTTTGCCAGGAGCATCCCAGTGCTTATTAGTAGTCACAAGGCCATTATCTTAGTGCTACCTGGCACTCCAACATGTGGAGAGAAACGAGGAGAGGCAAACCGAGCCATGGAGTGTTACCAAGAGTTGAACAGTCCTCATGTGCGGGCGAATGGAAGAGCACTTCTAAGACAAAAGCTGCAATATGCAGGGTTAGCAAACTTAATGGAAGATCAAACCTTAATATCCCATTGTTATATTATCAAGCACAAACGGTCAATCATGGAGGGCAAATGATGTGGGCGACTCCCTGTCCCTCCCCTCCAAATGCTGAGCTGTGAAAGATGGTGAGGACACAACAGGCAGTTAGGAAGACATCTCCTGCCTCCAGCCAGTTTCTTTTCTTTTTTTTTTATAAACTTTGTTCTCAAGTAGCATGTGGGCCCCACCCTTCGAATTGGTTTGTGCCTTCTTGGAGTGGGAGGCAGGCTCTAAACTTGAAGATGCATCTTGCTGCACCGCTTATTTTATGGACAACAGCAGGGCAATAAGTGGAGTTTACTTTGCCAGGATTAAAACTTGCAACAAGCAGGTTACTAACACTCAGTAGCACGCTTCTAACCCACCAAGAGCTCTTTATTCGCCATCATACAATGCGAGCAGGCGCTACAAGACCAAACCGCAAATTACTTCAAAAACATTACATCTGTATACAGGTCAATCAAGTCTACATGCATGTCTAGTAGCATAGATGAGATAAATTACAAAACGTTACACCTCAAAAGGAAATGTATGCAGCACATTGGCAAATGGGATGAAGCCGCACTAACATTAGTCTTTTCCAGCTCCATCATTCTGCGTACCACTCGCTCACTTTGGAACATTGTTCTCACTGGAAGAATGCACGGTAAGAAAGCAAACCCTTCTAACGGAAGGCTTCCTCCAAACAGGACTAAATCAACCCAGGCACTCATGTTATGTTATTTGGCATTTATATAGCGCTCTATTTATCATTGGTATGAACTCAAAGCCCTGGTAGGTTGAACGCCCTTCGGGACCATAGTCCAGGTCAGTTGAGAGAATATGGTGTTGTAGGATGCCTGGGTGCACCAGTTATGTGTGCAGCTGATGTAATTGCCTTATGGTAGCTGCATCCTAGCATTAGGTGTGGTGGTATTGATATCAGTTGAATGTGTGCAGTCTGGCGGGTGGACACCAAGACTGGGTTCTGGCTGCGTTGGGCCTGTAGGACGCTTATGTGTGCAGCTAGGCCAGTTTGTCATGGGATATAGCTGCATTTTATTAGAGTGATGAAGTGTTTGTGCGTTTATGTTTGTATGTGAGCATCTAGGCCGAATTGATTGAGGGGGTATAGCTGCACCCTAATTGAGTGATGGTGTAGAGAAGAGAGTAAGCATAGTGATATGGGGAGTTGAGAAAGTTTGGGTTGAGTTATGATCTAAAACATAGGTGAATGAATTTCAGAACTCTCGGGGCACTTTTAGTGGAGTGAGTGAGAGCAATTCTTTTGTGCAGGCCATGCAATTTGGTGACGGTGCTATCTCAGGGGTACTTTCAAGATGGGTCCAGGTCCCGCAATAGACGGGTCTTCACATGTAACAGAGGGGGCGAAGGGCACATCTAGAGTCGCGACCCCTGCAGAGGGGGAGAGAGGCCCAGGCATCCCAACACACCACGCCCCACCATACCATAGACAAAGGGGAGGCTACACCTAGATTTTAGAGTCCATGTTTACTTAGCATTAACAATTATATCCAAGTGTGGCAACCAACATTCAAATCGTGTCGAGATGCGATGCAGGCTACCATTCACAGTTCCATTTGAGTGCGGCACCTACACAACTCAATTGTATCCATCTTTGGCACTTGCCAATGGTCACAATTCTGTCTGAGTGAGTGGGGCACCTATTCAACATTCACAATTCTATCCAAGTGTGGCATCCGCCAACACCCAAAATCATGTCTCGATGCGACGAAGGCCACTGTTTCATCTGAGCGTGGCATTTCCTTAAAAGGCCAATTCTATCTAAGTGGGCATTTACAATTTCTGTAATGTCAAAAAGCGTGGTCCAAGGGGGGGGGGGGGGTCAGCAACATGCGCACCCACCTGCAACGCCATCCAACAAACAGGCAAACCGTGCCTGAATACAGTCTCGGTAGGGCCTTAACTAGCTAATCACGGAGGGGGGCAGACTGGGAGGCGGTAAGGAACAGGGCGAGTATAAGACTCCTTTAAAATTACATGGCACGTTAGCTACATTAATGAAGTGTGAGAGTATTTTGACAGGCCCCTCACTTCGAGGGCTCTGCCACCGAGGACTACACAACGCAGACGGTAAATTGCAGCATGTTTTCCAGTTCATAGGCCCATTCCCTATAGGCAAGCCGCAGAGGCGTGTGTTTTTCAAATCTGCCCAGACTCAGGGTGTTGGAGTAAAGGTCGAAGATACAGCGCACC
The DNA here is from genome assembly GCF_040938575.1 of Ambystoma mexicanum. NCBI lineage: Eukaryota > Metazoa > Chordata > Amphibia > Caudata > Ambystomatidae > Ambystoma > Ambystoma mexicanum. The sequence goes on from NC_090933.1 coordinate 1,042,896,421, forward strand.
CAGTACTTTAAGTGGTATAAGAAATCGAGGGGGCTCCAACGGTTTGTGATGTACTATTTGGAAGCAGGGCATAAAAAGGATCTTGCGCAGCCTTAAATCCCAAGTTTTAAAGAGATGGGACTTACATTATTGAAAGTGTGATGCAACAGAGCCAATATTGTATTGAAAGTGAGTACATTATATTTTCATACATCTCTTGAAGTATAAGGGGTGTAAAAATATTTACCAAACTAAGGATATAGGACAAACCAAAATAGGGCAGTGCACCATGCAATCCCAGAGTTCTTTTGAAAGAAATCCATGTTAATTACGTACTTCTTAAAATCATTCTAATGACAATGTTTTCATTAGAACAATGCTTCAGAAAAATCAAACCATGTATTCATAATTTCCGTTCCTCGTTTGAAAGCAACCATATTTCAAATGTCTTTACACGATGTTGTTACTCCTAACGTGTCTGAAAGCGACATCTACTGGTGAAGACCAGCACTGCCATTCATATTTTTTTGTATTACACCGGGGAATAAATGTGGTTGGGAGGTCAATTCGAAGAGCCCTGGGTCAAGGGCAATATTTGGAGACCGAATGACTTAAAGCCCTGTGTACAGCTTTACCCGGTACCATTTCCCAACAGGCCACCGGGTCTTGAATACCAGTCCTGAGAGCAAAACTACACAGACACTGGCTTGACTAAAAACAGTTCAGTCAAAGGCAACAGTGATGGTGAGATTTGTCGTTTTGGTCTGATCTGTATGGGCTCCTAGGTGGCAAACGTGGAGGATGGGTAATGATCAATAGTTTAAACCTGCACTGTTTTTCAGCAGGACAGAGGGTCTGAGGAACCCTCCGCAATCAGAGTCCAAATAAATTGAATTTCACCTGGATTTGGGATGTGTCAATTCATCAATATACCGTTCTGGAGCATAGCGCTGGCAGACAAGACTAAGGAAACAGTTTACAGTGCTAATTTACATTTTGTACACGGCTCATTTTCAACTTTACAGGATGGTATGGGGCACCAGTTACACAGTGCTTAAAATAGATTCCCACAATGCATATGAATGCAGAAACGCTTAATACCCAGAAGAAACAGGCGAAACAAACAAGTCGTGTTTGTCTACAGCATTCTGTCCCCATTGTGTCACTCATGGTTTAGCGCATGTTCATGAAACAGGAAAATAGGACTCACCCTGAAAGAGGAGAAACAAAAAGGCAGCTGCACAACTACGCCTAATTCAAACCATTGTAGGCATACTCTTAACAAACAGTCAACTGTCGGGCAGGAGATGGTTTTCATAAAAATACCCTAGTGTCGAGTTGAATAGTGATCAGCAACTACCAATATATCAAGAACAAATGCTTTGCCCTATGACATAGTATAGGCACGACCTACAGTTCACTACAGACCTGAAGACACCGACCTTGGCCCTGCCAAACCACACATTTTACTTTGCCGACATTAGAGTGCTGACCAGCAGACAGAAACAGGCAAGCACATTCCCTTTCTCACAATCCTCACCACACCAGCGTCCCCAATCAGAGGGCTGGGAGGGTGGGCAGGTGGTAGATAATGGTAGATCAAAAGGGGAAACTAGCATTGGTAAAGCCATGCGTTTTGGCTTTTGTGTAGTTCTGGAATAGGAATTTACCATGCATTGCCATAATGGTACTACATGGCCATATGAGGTCAGTATGACAAAATGACTTCTGCCGTGCAGGGATACAAGGATGAGTAGTGGGTAAACCGTGTACTCGGCCCTCACTTGTACAAAAGAACAGTGATCTAAATCAAAGCTGGCACACCTAAGCAATATTCCTCCTTTGCCTTTTGTGGTAAGGTGGGCCAAGGGAAGGTTATACTCAAGAGGGGTGTAAATGTGATCCAGTGGCAGCCCAAAAAGCAAAATTTAACAGTTAAAAAAGTGATTGTCATATTAAAGTAAATCTATTTTTATAGATCCTTGATTGAATACACCATCTGCAATAACACAGAATAAGCAAAGATAGAAAGATGCAGCACAGTACTAAACTTTCGGTGAAAGGCAATGAAAAACTATCATGTTCTTAAAATGGATATGCTCTTGTGAGAAAATGGACTAAAAGGTGACCTACTCAGTCACTACGGTCCAAAGATGGACCAAGCAGGCTATTAGTCAATAATACCTTTCGCTGTTCTTGGCAGTTCGACACATCAAAACGAGCTTCTCGATACTGTTCACATGGTTTGAATCATGCTCAGATGCATCAGTCCCTTTATTCCAGACAGGGTGCAGGTGTCAAGGTAGAGTCAAACTGAAGTTTGAAGGAGTTGGAAGAGATGTTTGAAGTACGGCAAATCGTGAGGGCTTGCAGGATCGGTACAACAGTTGGTTCAGCCCCCAAATAAACAAAACTGAAGGGCCACGGAAAGCATGGCCTGCCAAGCTATCACCAAAGAAAATAAAACCTTCACACAGAAAAGGGGCCTTTCAAGGCAGACTGTGGGGGTTTCTGCACGTCACACGAGGATGCGCCATGTGAAAAGGCCTACTTTGTCATTACTAAAGGAAAATAAGCCTTATTCATTCACATTGGCAGAAGAAATCCAAAGGCCCTTTTCACATGAAAAAGGATTTTCAAACACTGACATAACTTTGCACAAGCTGTTGCAGTTTAAAGCAAGACATGAGACAATGTACCCTAGTTAATATGAAAATGTCAGGGAAAAGACATGGTGTGTGCTAACAAAAAGTTATGTATATCATGCTTGACAAGCAAAATACCGGGAAACATTTGAAAAGAAAAGCCCACTATGTCCAGGGCTTTCCATGAAAAAAATCCTGTAGGCCCCGGGCATACACTTTTGCTTGATGTGGGGTCAACTACACAAAATGACTCCCCACTGAAAGCCTGGCTGGGATCCCAGCTGTTTTCAACACCTCTTGGCAGACGCACATTATTGCAGTTGCAAACAAACTTTCCCTAGACTTGGTGTCTCTAAAAGCTCATTTCTGGGCAGAGCAAATGGCTCTGGCCGGTGCAGGACAGGGATGTGGGGAGGGGGTTCTCTGTGTTGCCAAGACCCCAGGTGTTCATGATCTGCAGCCTACACTTCAAACAAAGACTAATAAAAACACTGGCCAAGAGAAGCAAAGGGTGCTGAAGAGAGGAGAGATCCAATTTGCATAACCGAAAGATCTATTAAAAGGATCATCATCATATAGGCATATTTCTCAGCAACCATAAATCGTACTTCCTGATTGATGTAATGTTTTAGATAATTTGCAGGTGATTTGGGGGTTTCAAATTCCTCCACCTGCGACTTAGGAAATTGTACTGGCGAGATAAAAGGTGTTCCTGGCTGCTATGAACATCTCCCAGATTTAAGAGTTGGCGAACTGGTGTGGGGTAAAATTGGGTATGTGGGGAATTAATTGCATGTTCTTAACCATTATGCCTTTTGGTAAATATGACAGAAAATTGCCAAATGGCCATGCAACACGGTGCAGATCCTCCCATTTTATTAAATTCCCCATGATTAGCTGAAGCAGGAATAATAAGGTTACTCACCGTAGTGACTACCTTACTCCTATTCCATAGTCCCCTTTCCACCATAATTATGGGACATTCCTCCGTCCTGTGGGACGGGACCGGAGCACTTTGTAAAAAGCATCACATTTTTCAAAGGTTTGTCCTTCCTCTCTTTGTGCGGGTACCGTACGCGGCCATAAGCCCGCCCTCCGTAACTACGCCCAGCGCATCACACATACGTTCTTTTCCATCGCCAGGTCTATGACCTTTAAGCAATAACAGGAAACTTTTTAGAGGGGACGGCGGGCATATGGGGGAAAGGGGACAATGGACTAGGAGTAAGGTAGTCACTACGGTGAGTAACTTTATAATCCAAGCTGGTGGAACGCTTCTCTGGACTAAATATCTCTACTGAGCTACTCCAACTACACCTTCCTCTTTCTTTAGAAAAGGACTCCAGTAATCCGAAACCTGGAGTGAGAGCCTCTCATTTCAGGAGAATATTTCAAGCACTGGTTCTCGTGGGACTTCCTGGGGAGGGTTCCTGTCCCATAGAAGGGGGGCTACCCTCATGAGGGGAATCAACAAATGTTCATGGGCAGGGTCACATGTTTTTTGTGGGTACACCCAGAGCAGAAAGCTAATGCATACTAGTCCTGTTTTGAGAGACCAACATTACCAAGCTGACACTTGTAAAGCCACACGCATTTAAATGCCATAATTGAGTAATCTCAGTAGCCACAATGTTAAAAGCATACATGACCGGAATGTAGTTAACGTGCCCCCAGAATGCTGGGGTATGCAGGGACAACATACAAATGAAAAGGAGCTAATAATCTAATGAAAAATACATGACCTGCATTCTGTGTGAAGCATTTGAAATAAACATGCGATGAAATGTGATTTCAGGAGACCAGCTACAACAAAAAAGTACTTGTTCACAGTAAAATGGCAAGCCACAAAAATATATTTTCAGTTATATGGAAGTATACAGCAATCTGTATTAAATGGAGAACAGTCAATCTAGAAATTGAAAATCAGAGGCCAACATTATTTCCGTTTTACAGGACTGAGAATCATGCTTCTATAAGAAACCCACAGAGACGAAGTGTAACAAGGAGCTGGATTGTAAACATGTTATAATGCCCATAGCCCTACAGATGAGGGGTGTGTCATCTCCCAGCTTACTCTGCACACTTAATCTGTTGGTTGTCTCCATGACCATCAGTCTGGCTTCAGAGCAGCCAGAGGCACGGAAACTGCTCTCCTGAACACCCGTGAAGATCTGCTCACTAATCTCGATCATAGCCTTCCTTCTGTCCTCATCCCCCTTGACCTTTCCTCTGCTTGCGACACGGTCAAATCACTCCATCCTGATCAATCAACTGAGAACCTGAGCATCACAATCAGGTCCTCCAGCGGTTGTCCTCCATCCTCCTGGAACGACCCTCTCAGGTCCAAGTTGGTCCTTTCTTTTCACCACCTCTCTCCCCATGAGTGGTTTCACCAGGGCTCTAACCTCTCACTCTGACTCTTCAATGTCTACTTGGCCCCCTTGATCTCTACCCTTCTCCTCTGTGTTCTACGGATGATACTCCGCTCTCTTTTAGGGTCCCCTCAACCTCTCTCGCTCATTCCAGTCTGTGTATCGATGATTCAGGATTGATGCACCTCCACCGATCTCTGCCTTAATGCCAGTAAGACGGAGATCCTTCTTATTGGAGCCCCTGTTCCCGCTTTTCATCTCTCGCCAGCCTACTTATGCCCTCTTCCTTCGCCTTTGTGGGAGGCAAAAAACCTGTCATCTTTGACTCCACTCTCTGCTTCTCTCCTCACATCACAGACCTTGCCAAGAAGGCCCACTACCAGCAGCACCACCTCACAGGTATTCTTCCTTTTCTCACTTTCCCCCAGAAGCTCACTGTCTCCAGAACCCTGGTTCCCTCTATGCTGGACCACTGCAACAGCCTCTTTCTCAATCTGCCTTCCTCTACTCTCTGCAACTAATCCAAAACAGGACTGCAGGATTTGTCCTCGGCCTCTAGTACAGGGACCATCTCTCCAGCCCTGAAATCTCTCCAGTGGCTGCAAGGATCAAGTTCAAGACCCTCTGCATCCTCAACAAGGCTCCGAGGCAGGGGTCTCACTACATCCAACTCTCTCGTCCAAAACACCTACGAGCCCTTCTGTCAGCCACCTGCAACTCTGAAGGTCAGACGCTTCTCCAGGCAGAGATTGGTGGGTATATTTCTCCTCTGAAGGTGTCTCCCTCTGAAATGGCCTCCCCGCCTCGCTCAAACTTGAGCCAGACCACCTGCAGTTCCAGATGCAGTTCAAGTCCTTCCTTTTCGCCTCTGCTTTGTCTCTCCCTCTCCCCTGCTGACCTACCTTTCTGCTGCGCTGACTGGTGGCCTGGCTACCCTCAGACTCTAACTGGGTACTAAGCTCCTCCATGACCAGTCGCCCCTGCAGTGCCTCTGGGCCTATCGTGCACTTCTGGGCTGTAACTAAGCTACAGTCCCCTGCCTCCTTGCACTTACCTAGAGCCACTCTGCCCTGACTGCACTTATCAGAGCAATGATGCCCCGATTGCACTTCCCCTTTCCCCCCTGGCACTTCCCCATTTTCCTCCTCCCCGAACCCCACGCCCCCCTTCCCTGCACTTTGTGTGCTCGCACTTGCACGATCTGGATGACAAGGCCTAGCAAGATCTTTTTGTCCTCCCCGTCTTCCCTTCCTTGTCTTGTGTCTAGAAACACTTGTGCACAGACGCGTAATACATGACTTGGCATATCAAAACACATTTAAAGGCAACCAAAGAGTATATACATTCTTCTAGTGAATCTTTACAAATCAGCAATATGGAAACTTTAAAGAGATCCTTCAGAAAGATGGTACAAATCTCTTTTGCACCCTTGTCGAACATACCAATACCAAATAACCTGCTAAATAAAACTACTGCAATTGACCCGATGTATTGAAAAAAAATAACAGATTACCATTATAAAACATTTGTTTCTTCAGGCCTCGAAATGTGCACTTGCCACTAGAGATTAGCTTCTCATAATTGATTCTTAGCAAGTAATTTGCAAGTTGTATGCATGTGGGGAACTGAAGGGGCAATTGACTTCATGCCTGGCTTATAGATTACAACTTGAAATGTTTACCTAATTTTCCACATCTTCACAGAACACTGCAGTGAGAAACTGCTTTACAATTTCATTCACTAATTTCCACAAAGTCTTCACTAGGAATGCGCAGGTACTTTAATCAAACAACCCTAATGGTCTAAAGAGGAACAACATAGTGCTGAAGGTGTGCTATCCAGCACTTCATTAACCAGAACACTTAAACTGGCACATCTGCCACTGCTGGTAATACTGTTCTGGGTAATGGAAAGTCAAATATCAACGTTTTGCACCCCGATAATCCTGATTATCTATAGCAGGATGTGTGTCTTTACATCGCCCTGTATTGAGTTAGGAGAAGTAAAGGTGTGAAGTAAATGTGACTGTCTCAATTTCCCTAGCATTCTCTTCATTACAGGGGGAGAACACCCCCCCCCTCCAAACCTATTTCTTTTTTTTACCTCATTCTATCCCTGCCACCCCTCGACCACAACCCTAACCTAAACCACATGCATAGCTACTATCAAAGTGAAGATGCAGACCAAGTAAAGCATGATGAAGTAAACATTGGAAAGTAAATGTCTGGCGAAATGAATGTAGTCTCAGTAAGTGTAGGGGGAAGTTATCTAGGCAAAAAAAGCGGGAATGCCACTTAGGAGAGTGCCGGCACACAATAGAAGGCCAAGATGTGTGCTGTCTGGGCTTTAGGTTCTGTTTTCTAGCTCTCAACCAACCAGAACACTAACAGTTACCCAGCACGATTGGGTTACAACCTGTAGATGAGAACAGTATTGTCTGAAATAAAATGGCTGTTTATTTGGAGGAGCAATTCTTGTTACACCATGAAGCAAACTATGGCAGAACAGTTTAGTGCTTACAAAGTGACTGGTAAATAGTCTGCACACCACCTACCCTTCACACACGCTCACTTCATTCCACATTCAAGGACTTTTTATTTTTAAAACACTGCTAGATACACATGCGGCTTCATGTGAGAAGGTACAAGACAAAGTCCAGTAAAGCCTTACAAATTATAAGGCCCTCTACGCTCTTTTTGAATAGGTTTCGACTGTTCCCCATTTCCATGATCCTTGCCTCCGCAGGAAGATGCCAAAAACACAAACTTACTCATTCAGAATGTTTGCTTTGTTATCTGGTAACTTGACAGCATTGTCGATCTTGCAAGCTCGGTTGTTTTTGGACCGAAATTTAAAAATATCATTGAGCAAATCTTGCATTCCTTACACTGGGAGTTCTGACCAGTGGAATATGTTCTAGGTCCTATATAAAAACATTTTTCTTTATAAACCATCTATGTATAACTTATTTTAAAGGTAAATTGCCTGTACACAGCTAAACTAATGGGTTCCATTGACGCATTCTTCTTTCAGCTAGTCACAATGTCTAATGCACTAACATAGGACATGTATAACTAAACCACTTTAAATGCAATCATGGCAGCTAGTTATTTTAGGCTAGTATCTTCAGTACCTACAGGATGGTTTATCCACTCCCCGGGTGTGTACGTTTTAGGATTACTTTAAGGTTAGAGATGAGAAAATATAATTGGAAAACTTTTCCTGCTTAAAGGGCTAATTGATTTCACAGGTTTTGAATTACAATTTGCTATTAGTTAATACATTTCAATGCCATTTAACATGAACTTCCTATGTGCAGGGGATGTCAAAGTGAAGCTAGAGCTAAAAGTGGATCATTATGCTATAATCAAACATGCAGTTTCCTTTCTTTGAAATTTTTAATGCTAGGCTAAAATGATGTTTGACAAGCAGAAAGATTTCCATTGGAATCCAATGTTAAAATTCAGCAGCTCCTCGAGCCTTATAATGCGCCAACAATGTACATGCTATAGGCATGTACACGGATTTGTACCTGCTCAAGGGCTTAAAGCAACATATGTTGTTGTCTAGACTTCAAAATGCCTACTGTGCAGAAGACCCAGAACTATTAAACTGTGATCCTGGAAAAACCACTTCCATTGCTCAGTTTCACATTGACACCCGTTATATACCCGGGCTGCCACCAGAAAAAAACATGGTACCAAGAACATAAGAAAACACATTAATCAAGTTCCCCATGTACCGATGGAGGCTACATTTACCCCACCTACTCCCTGAATCCACACAGGAGTGGGTAAGCTTAATGATCCTCCCCGGGTATCTGGCTTTCAGAACACGCACTGAAGTCTGCAATGCTAGTCAATCGATGGTGCCTGCCATGGCGGAGGAGTGAATGCCCACAGAAAACTGCAAAAACACCTCACCTAGGCCTTTGATCAATAAGGTGCAATTCTCTAGAAACCTACTTCGATACTGAGACATTTGCAGCTTTGGCCCAATACAATGCCCCCCAAACATGTGACTCACATCAAACCCCACCTCTACGATCCTTTAACAGCATATGTTGCAAAAAGCTTTATATAGTTCAGGGCCGTCACACATAAAATTGGAAACCAGGGAATAGTGGGATGCCTGGAGTGATTGGTCTCCCATTAACCTCCTGCTGAAACCAAACTGTTGTATCTTTAATGTAGGAGTCTGACTGTGTGCAAGCTCAGGCCTCTGAGACTGCTGAGTGGTGTGTGGGAGGCCTGGGTGTTCTAAAGTTGAAGTTTGGGAACTTGGAGTTATGAAAGTGATAGATGGGTACAAGGCCCTGCCATGTACCTTCTCTCCCACCTCTATGCTGAAACCTGGAACTTAAGAATAAAGCATCTGGTCTATTCATAACTTACCTGGGACAGTCCGGTTCCTGCTCCTTGTCCATTACCTGATACAGGATGAATCATTTTGGCGACGAGGATAACGGAAAGCAAGCCCAGAGATGAGGGGGAGAGTGATGGAGTAGAAATGAGGCCTCACACGAGATTGGAGTCCATGTGAAGAGCGGAGTCCATGGAAGTAAAGCAGAGGCCAAAACAAGTGCAATCCAGAAATTTCCATGCTGCTTGAGGGTCTGGAGAGGACTAGGCCAGGTATACGTCCTGCACTATAGGGGTACATGAGGCTGGAGCAGAGTACCTAAGCAGGCAGCCTGAACAAAAGTGTACACACTGCCGGTGTACATAACTAAACCGTTGGGCAGCAGCTGTCATGAGGAGGAAATGCAGTTTTGAAAGAGGTGCCGCACTGTGGCATGTATTGACCCACCAGGTTCTGCCCTGCGAGATCACTGTGCGCTGCTTTCACCAGAACCAACAAAATGGCCGCAAAAAGCCCAATGCGCGCTAAAACCGCTGAGAAGTGCGCAGTGAAACCGGAAAAGGAAAAAGTTACTTACCTGTAACTGTTCTCCAGCATGGGTCTGGCATGGATTCACATGCTCATGAAAATTCCCCGTCGTCAGGCTGGGAATCCTCGGTAAAGAAAAAAAATCAGTATCAGTTTAGTTTCTGATCTGTCTTTCTTAGTAGTAACCAATCACTGATCTCTGGGTCATACTGTCCCCAGCCAATGACTGCCCTCTCCCTAAGCCCCGCCTTTGGCAGCCATCCTCAGATTTGGTAGTACGTAAAGTGGCAGTATGACCAAGTGAAGAGCCGCAGATGGGTAGACGGGAGGGTTCGCATGTAAATCCATGCTGGAGAACAACAGTTACAGGTAAGTAACTTGTTCATTCTACAGCATGGGGTCTGGCATGGATTCACATGCTCATGAATAAAAGAATACATAGCAGTACACACATGCACAACCACGGGAGGTGGCAACAGGCTCAACATTAAGCAATACAACAACTCAACATTAAGCATCTCCTACCTCCTCACCAGGCTCACCTTAAGCGAACAGGTTGTGCAGCACTGCTTGGCCGACCCTGGACACCTCCCTGGAGTCCCGATCGACGCAGTAGAATCTTGTGAAGGTGTGCGTCGACCTCCATGTAGCAGCCCTGCAGATGTCCAGCAGGGGCACACCAGACAGGAACGCCGTGGTAGCAGCGATCGCACTGGTCGAATGGGCTCTCGGACGGCCGGGCAGCGGTCGGTTTGCCAACCGGTGACAGTGCATGATGCAGCCGGAGAGCCATCTGGAAATGGAAGTCTTCGAGAGAGCCTTCCCTTGATTCACAGTCACAAAGTACACAAACAGCTGTGACGTCTTCCGAAAACTCTTCGTGCGGTCCACATCGAACTTCAGCGCTCTAGCTACATCCAGCGAGTGCAAAGTCCTCTCGGCCGGCGTCGAAGGTGACAGGAAGAAAACTAGTAACACCAAGGGCTCGATGAGGTGGAAGTCCGACAGCACCTTGGGCATGAAGGAGGGGTGCGTCCTCAGCACCACCCTTGTGTCGTGAAAAGTCAAGTATGGAGGCTTGCAAGATAGGGCCTGGATCTCTCACGCTCGTCGTGCAGAGGTGATGGCCACGAGGAACGCTGTCTTCCACGAGAGGAACTTCAAAAGTTGCCGATTGCATAGGCTCGAATGGCCCCCCCCCCCCATGAGCCTGGTCTGGTCAGCACCACATTAAGTTCCCACGCCGGGGCTGGAGCATTCACCGGCGGGAACAATCGGAATAGTCCCTTCATAAATTCCTTCACCAGGCGATGAGACCACAAGGACGCCCGTCCCGTAGTCCTGGTATATTGGGAGATGGCAACCAGAAGTATTTTGATGGAGGCGTGAGCCAGTCCAGCTTTGTCCAGCGACAGTAGGTACGGCAGTACTTGAGGGGCCGTAATCCGCAGAGGGTCAATCTTCTGTGCACAGCACCAGACAGAGAACCTCTTCCACTTATGTCCGTAGCACTTGAGAGTTGAGGACGCCCTGGCTTTCGCAAGAACCTCTCTGCAGTCAGCCGGGCTATCGTACCCTCCAAACTTTAGTGCTGCAGGAGCCAGGCCTGCAAGTTCAGCGACTATGGGTCGTGATGAAGAATGGCGCCTCCGTCTCTGGAGAGAAGATCCGCGTCTGCCGGCAGCTTGACTGGTGGGGACGTTGACAAGTCCAGAAGGTCCGGGAACCAGATCTGCCTCGGCCACGCCGGTGCGACGAGGATCATTCTGCACCTGGACTCCTTGAGCTGGTTGATGAGATGGAGCAGCAACGGCAACGGAGGGAACACTTATAGAAACAGGTCGTCCCAAGGGAACGACAAAGCATCGCCCATGCTCCTTGGCTGCGGGAACCTGCTGGCGAACCTCTGGCACTTGGAGTTTGTCCTCTTCGCGAAAAGGTCGATCCAGGGTTTGCCCCATCGTCGAAAGAGCCGATCCACCTGGTCCTGACAGTTCCCACTCATGGCAGGAGCACAGCTCCCTGCTGAGTGAGTCGGCGATGGCGTTTTTTATTCCTGCCAAGTGGAAGGGAACCAGAAACATCCCCTGGGCGACGGCCCAGTGCCACAGATCCTGGGCCTCCTTGGATAGGGCTGGGGATCTGGTGCCTCCCTGCTTCCGTATGTAGTGGTGGTGTTGTCGGTGAAGATCCTCGCCACTTTGTCCTTGAGGGACGGAAGGAACGACTTGAGCGCCCAGAACACTGCTCGAAGCTCCAGAATGTTGATGTGGAGAGACCTCTCCTACGGGAGCCAAAGGCCTCTTGCGTGGAGATCTCCGGTGTGGGCCCCCCCCCAACCCTCCAGGGAGGCGTCCGTCGTCAGTCTCCTGAAACACCGGGGTCTGAAAGTCTGCCTGCCGTCAGGAGCGCACGGGTACCCCACCATAGGATCGCCCGACGGAACTCCTCGTCGAGAGGGATCCCGTCTTCGAAGCAGCCCGTCGCCTGAAACCAGCGGGCATCGAGTAACTCCTGTAGTGGACGCATCCAAAGTCTGCAAAGGGGCAACAAGGTAGATGCATGAGGACATCATCCCGAGGAGGGACTTGATGGACCTCACCCTGGCCACATCCGTGGCTAGCAGGTGTTGCACCTTGCCCAAAATGGCCTACGTCCTCTCCTCCGATGGGGAGGCCAATTGCCCCACTGTATCGAGCTTCGCTCCCAGAAACAGTGCTACTTGCGACGGAACCAGGTGCGATTTGGGGTAGTTGATGGCAAATCCCAGTTCCGTGAGCAGCCGGACGATCCTCGCTGTGTGTCGACGTCGAGTTCTCTTGCCCTTGCATGGATTAGCCAGTCGTCCAGGTAGGGGTAGACGTGGATCCCCTGCAGGCGCAGCCGCGCCACTACTGGTGCCAGGCACTTGGTGAATACCCTGGGTGCTGACTTTAATCCGAACGGCAGGGCTCTGAATTGGTAGTGGTGCCCCCGAACCACAAACCTGAGAAACTGTGTCCTTTTAGAATGGGGATGTGGAAGTAAGCATCCTCCAGGTCCGACGATGGGAAGTCGCCCTCCTCCAGCTGTCCCAGCACGTGCTGGAGGGGGACCATCCTGAATTTCTGTGCCTCGATGTACTTTTTTAACCAACGCAGGTCCAGGATGGGGTGCCAACCGCCTGTCTTCTTTTTGAAGAGGAAGTACCTTGAGTACACTCTAGAGCCCTGGAGCCTCCTGGGGACGAGCTCGATGGCACCTTTCTTGAGCATCACCCTTACCTCCAACAACAGTTGAGGGATGAGATTCTCCTTCCTGGCCACGGGAAGAATTGTTATTTGTTATTTTACATTTATAAAGCGCTCACATAGCCCGCAGGCATCGAGGCGCTGTTACAGGAATTGTTTTTTTTTTGGTTGCGTAATTGTGTTTTTTTTTTTGTTTTAGTTACGTATTTATAACGCGCTTAAACACCCAGCGGTCTTTAAGCGCGGACCCGGGGATCGAACCTGTTGTTGCTTCGTGTCATCTTGCTTCCAAGACGCGCACGCTGCCGCTGAGCTATCAACCCGGAATGCGACGACACTTCTTTTGGAATTCCAGCGAGTTCCTGTTGGCCAGGGTGTCCAGCACCCAACGGTCGGTGGAAATGGACTCCCACACGCTGACGAACTTCGTCAGCCGGGCTCCCACTGGGGTGCTTCGGTGGGGTCCCGACGCTACGGCCAGTTCAGTCCTGCTTGGAGAAGCCCTTGCTTCCTTGGCCTCCTCGCCGACGACGGCGGGATCCTGCTTGCTTGCCGCGACCTCTGTAGGCCTCCTGGGACGAGGAGCGGGCCGCCTGGCGTTATGTAGAGGAGCCACCGCTGGATCCCTTGGAGGCACCCCGTCTGCCTCCGGAGCTCCGAAAGAGCTGTCGTCGTTGAAGCACCCTTAGGGCACGGGCCGTCTCCGAGTCAGTCTTGATGGCCTGGAGCAACTCATCCACCGTCTTCCCAAAAAGGTTGTTGCCGTCGAACTGCATATCCAACACTCTGGTCAGAACGTCCTGGCAGAAGTCGCCTTGAACCACCCTCGTCGTCGTAGGCAAACCCTGTTGTCCATCTGGCGAAATCCGGTATCGTCAATGTCCGTTGCCACCGTTATGGCATGATCCGACACCACCTCTCCTTCCTGAAGAATTTGTAGGGCCTCCGCTCTTGTCGTCCGGCAGGAAGTCCAGCAGGGGAGCTAACTTGAACCAAAGGTCCCTGTCGTAACAGGCTACAATCGCTAAGGCATTGGCCGCCTTAATCGTCATCGCCGCCGCCGTCCCATGGAGTCCAACTTCTTGCCCTCGCTGTCCGGCAGGGAAGTGGAAGTTGATGCTGCCGCACCCGCTGCCTTCTTCTTGGCCACTGCCGAGACGACCGAGTCCGGCGTAGGCTGGGCCCTGAGGCACAAGGGGGCGGCGTCAGGGAGCCAGTACTTCTCATACCTGCCCCTCTTGGCGGGCGTCGTAGAAGGGTTCTGGAAGACAGCCAGCCCTTCGTCCCAGATGTCGTCGAGCAACGTTACTGCCAGTACGTCTTTCTCTTGGCCTCCTGTCGTTGATAAAGAAAGCCTTCCTTCTTCTGTTCCTCCGGGCAGAGTTGGAAGAGCTCGGACGCCCTGGCTATCATGCGTGAAAGGAGCCAATTTCGTCGGGCGATGAGGCCCAAGGGGGAGGGGATGAAAGAATGTCCGTTGTATCATCGCCACCGTCGTCGTCCGTCCCCGTATTTGTCGCTGTATCATCCTGAGGGTCAGGCGAAGGGGATGAGGGGTCCACAGGCATTGTGGGCACGAAGGGCAGAGCGGGATGGACTCATCCGCTTGTTCGGGGGGGCTTCCCAACGGTCCTGGCTCAGGATCCTCCGTCGAGGTCCGTGGTAACCTCGTCCTTATCTCAGTACATAAGGATTGGATTGCCAACAAAATGGCCGCCAAGCTATCCCGAGGCTCTGGCAATGGCTGCAACGGGAGGGATGGTTGCTCCACCGGGCCTTTGTCGTCGCCATCCTCTCTATCTTCGATCTCCTCAGCAGGCTCCTTCCCCTGGGATCAAACTTTCTCGAACCTCTCGTTGAGGCCCTTCACGGTTTCCACCAGATCCTCCTCAGAGGCTGATTCCGAGTCTGTAATGGCCACCGCCCCCCCCCCCCCTCTTTTCCCGCTGGGGTCTTCACGGGGGTCTTAACAATGGGCTGGAAAGAGGATTCCCTCCGCGGTGGCAGGGATACTCTGGGCCCACAGGCCATCTCCACTAGCGTAGTCTCGGCTGGCTTCGTCAGGGCCGCAGCGACCACTTCGATAGAGGCCTTTGCCGGCTGGATCAAAGCCCTCACCACCTTAGGTGCGTCCTGGGCCTTCACCTTGGGGGGCGGGTCAGCGCCTCGCTCCCCCTCTGGTCCCTTCGAGATCGACCGGGGACACTCCAGCAGCTTACCCGGGTTCTCGGACTTACTCTTCCCCGAACCAGAGCGCTGACTCGTGGTTGAATGTGCCGGGGAAATCGCGCCCTCTCTGGCAGCCGAAGAGCCCGACCTTTCGGCGCTCCCGGTGCCCGCGGACTCGCAGTGCTTGGCCTTCTGTTGGGCCCCCGTCGCCGGGGCGCCCTCACAGGACTTAGATGCCCGCTCAGACTTTTTCTTCGCTATCTCACCTGCTGTGCCCTTCTCCAGCCAGGTGGTGAGGCGGGAACAATGATCTTGCTTGGTCCGTTCCGAAAGTTTCTTGCAGAACGCACAGTCCTTCTCCACATGCGTCTTGTCCTCATGAAGGCAGTAGAGACATCGCGAATGCTCGTCCTCCTTGAAAAAATGTTGTAATCCACATCCAAGGCAGCACCTGAACAGCTTGGATCCGGGCGTGTAGCTTCCCTTGCCCTGGGCCATGTCCGTTGAGGTAGGCCGCAGATCTTCAGGAATAATCCAAGAAGCGTAAACGCGATGAAAACTTCACCCTTGACGGGCATAGAAGTATTCCGAAACGGGTCCCCTTTATCGGAAGTAGAAACGCTGGAGCTTGAGGCTCGATTAACCGAAAATGAGAAATCTCCTGAAAACTTGCGAAAACGCAGCAAAAACTCGAGAGCTAAAGCACGAGGACTCCCAACACTTGAACGTGCGGTAAAAATCTGAGGATGGCTGCCAGAGGCTGGGCTTAGGGAGAGGGCCGTCATTGGCTGGGGGCAGTATGACCCAGAGATCAGTGATTGGTTACTACTAAGAAAGACAGATCAGAAACGAAACGGATACTGGTTTTTTTCTTTGCCGAGAATTCCCAGCCTGACGATGGGGAATATTCATGAGCATGTGAATCCATGCCAGACCCCATGCTGGAGAAGTGGGATGCCAATCTGCTTTGCCTGTGTCAGTGGTAGAACAGGAGACCACAAAACCTGTCATTGGGCTGCCCACAGAGGGAAATGGAATTACCTGAAAAGGCAGTGCTTCATTGCAAGGAAACCCAGAAGTGCTCTGAAATCCGTTTTTCCTTGGCTGTTGAAATTGCAAAATAATGGTTCCCAAACATAAGAAAAGATCCAACATCCTTGATGGGTTTTATCACCTTATTTAAGGAATCCACATAAGCGCACTATGTCAGGAAAAGCAGAATCTATCAGAGAATATCCACATTAAAAAGTGTGCTCGCTTGTGAAAATCTATCAGAATATGGGCGCAATACCGCCGCCTGCCTGCATGACAGCTGTCAGTTAAGTGCATTAGGAGTTTAAACTTGTGCATTCAAATCAAACTGTTGAAAAGAAGTGACTTGCCATCAAAAGCAATATAGGTTGCCACTATTTAATTTCTATGTTGAAAAAAACTGGAATTGGAGATATATTTGCCTGTTTTTAAAATTGTAACTTTAATTTCAACAAAGAACCATGTAACAATTTACCTTAAAGTAACCCGATTCAGCAAAACTTCAAAGAAGCTTCCACCACTGGGAAACACACCACCCTTCTCCTTCCCACCAAAAGGGCAGGAACTCTGTCAGATGTTAATGGAGTGGGGAGGAGATTTTGCTCTGTTGCTCTGGGGAGAGACAATAGACTTCCTGGATTGAAAGGGGATGCAAATTCAAGTATCAACAAGAATGCCTGCCAGCAGGACGAGAGGCCTGGATTGCTCTTGGCCCATCAAACCTTTGGGAGCGGGACAGACTTATGTGTATCCTTACACCACAAGAAAGGATCTTTTTGAAAAAGACTGACAGAACTGTGCAAAATGGTAAAAATCAGTAAAATAGAGTGTTGTAAACATGGAAATCCTGGTCACATTTTGAAACTACTCAGAACTCTGTGCTACGTTCAGCGACATGACTACATAAATTGTGATTTTGTAGCAATTGTGATGCTAGAAATATAAACTTCACAGGATTATGCCCAGATGTCATGCGCATATAGGTATAAAAACGTGGACAAATCTGACATTGGCTACCCAACCAAAAGCGCAAA
Source organism: Ambystoma mexicanum (assembly GCF_040938575.1). Lineage (NCBI taxonomy): Eukaryota > Metazoa > Chordata > Amphibia > Caudata > Ambystomatidae > Ambystoma > Ambystoma mexicanum. Next base: position 1,042,913,772 of record NC_090933.1, read on the forward strand.
AAACTGTCAAATCTGAACCAAAGCTCTCACCGAGATGGGACTCGGATGAATACTTGCTTCACTAAATCTGTGATATAATTGTGTTATTACTAGCAAGTTGGTAATATTGTAAACATGCTTTATATGAAAAATAGATTTACTGTGCAGAAACAAAGGGGAGGTTGCCCCTGGATTGTAAAATACAGCATCATCATGACACCAGATTTTCTTCTCAAATCAAGGGAGAGGACATACCCTAACCAATAGGTTCCCTAGAGGGTGTGCCTAGTATAATTCAGCCTACCCACCACCCCTTAGGGAAATACATAAATAGAGACAGCCTAGGACCTACAGACACACATTCACCCATCAACTGATTGCTGGCGGAGCATTTTGCAAGAGAAATCCATATCCAAGACTCCAGAACTCTGAAAGCAGAAAGGCCCATTTTCAAAGCTGAACCCTTCTCAGCTTAGCCTTTTAAAATCCTGAAACCAGATTTTACCCCAGACCTCCAAGGGGAACAACAAAAAACAGCCTGGCTGCGCTGTTTCTGCTTTCTTGCTAAGAAGTCTTGCTAGAATCCAGAGATCCAAACCAGTAGAGCAGAGCTGTAACCAGATAGCTGTGAACCAGAACCAACCCGTCAGATCCAGTCCAGAGTGCCGTGCAGTGTCCAGAGTGTCGTGCTGAGTGCAGATCCAGAGCACCCTGAATTTCTGTCCAGTGGGCTAGCAGAATTCCAGTCCAGAAATCTTTGACCAGATCCCGGACGGGCCCATTCCAAACCGTAGTAGTGAGTATCTATAGCATAGAATTGTCCCTAGCCAGTATCTTATTCATAAGTAACCGTATCCAAACCCTTCTATCATATCCAGAACTGCATTGTAAAAAATCGTTTGTCTTTCCTGAATCTTTCTCTCATTCCTATAGTCCTTTGGTAATGGTAGTGATAATATCTTTACACCAATATATTTTCTGAAGAAAGGCAAGCAGGCCAAATCAACCAGTGATATCCACGGCTGGTGGCTGCACTGTCGTGTAGCTTGTGGCTTCATAATCTCTTTAGTGTAAAGAAATATTGTTTGTAATGTTCAAAAGCGCATCTTTCATTTGAACATTTTGACTGAGAAAAACCGACCTCTAAAACCTTCATAACATTCGTACCGTGCATGCAAGATTTACGTGTCAAATTGAAGCCAACATCCTCAGCTTTCCAACAAATCCAAAACCGCATTCCAACTTCTAGTTTGTCCACGCGCGGAAAAATTTGCCGCAAATTTTTCCTTTGGCTCAATTTCATCACGTGTAAAACAGCTGTTCTTTGCATCCAACCTCAGAATTAAGTTTAATATGCTAGTGACTCAATAATCACTGCTAGTGTTTATCTGAAACTATACAAAGCGGCTCCCACTAGTTCTGAATCCAATTTAGTGAATTAAATCCATTTTCAGTGTTTTTGTCCCATTCATTCAAAGCCACATTCAAAACCATTTTTACCTGTTTGCAATCATTCCTGTTTCTCTCCGAGTTTGCTGGGGGAAATTGGGATTAAGATTTGTTGAGTATGTGTTCTCTAAAACCGGTTCTCTCCTTCCATCCCTCTATATTGCATATGGGTGGGGGTGGGGGATTGAGTAGTGTGCAGGGGGAAAGAGTGACAATGCATTTGACTGAACCCACACAAAGTATTATTCTATGCTGCATTATTTTAACTATCTATACTCCTTCTGATTAAAGAGATTGTTGATTGTAACATCACCCCATTGTTGAACCTTGTTTAAATATTAAATAGTGTGATATGTATATTGTGCAAATCCATAAAATAAATCTTTTAACTTTGCAAAAGAGCCTGCTTCCTGGTTCAGTGAGAGCAGGGGGGATTCAAAGAGAGGGGCGTGATATAAGGGTACATCATTCAGAAATTAGACAAAAATATATAATTAAGGTTTCAATTGTGCATCCCACGCTAGGCATTGACTTAGGTGAAGTGCTGGGTTAAAATCACTTACAGCACACGCAAAAACAGCCTGCTTTAAGGTACTGTGAAGAAAAAGAAGAATCTAGTGAGCGGACGAATTTGGGGGCTATGGTGAGGGTCGTGGGGGCTGAAGGTGAAGCTCACGCCGTGTAGGCCCTGCGTTCCAGCCATGCCATTAGGCTGGAACGCAGTGATTTGACCCAGCACCATGATCTCCTTCTCCGAGTTCGGAGAAAGAGAGATTGAAGGAAAGGCCCTATGAACGTGCAAGCGTTGGTTTACAGATATGGAACTTTGAAGATGTCCCCATCCTGCAAAATTGATGCTCTCTCAATGCGATGTTGTCCAACAAGTTCATGGCGATTAACGCAATGCGAGATGAAGCGGCGGCTGTGAGCAGGAACATTGAGAAGTTTTGAAGTAAGTTTTAATTAAGGTATGCAGTAGATTAAGGATGTTAAACAGCCATGACTGCATCTTTGTATAAGGAAGAGACTGCATCTGTGCACGAGGAAGCACAAGGAAATTAGTACAGACACTGAGGAAAGGCGTTTTTGTTTTAAGCTGCCAGGCTATCGGATTCGGCGGCACTGAGGAGTGGAATTTGTGTTTTAATGCCATCAGACTGAGGGATAAAAAGGATTTATTATTTTGCAATTGCTGTTTTGAAGGCAAGATATGAATGTGAAGAAGGCACTACACGCAAAATGTTATTGCAACGGCCATGGAAGGAATTGGCTGAACGTTTCGATAATTATGTTTTGTATACTAAATGCAAGTTTGATTTTAACATGGATATGCAGCTTTCAAAGGCTACTGTTAACTAATATCAAAGAGGACATTTCAAAGGTGAATTGATGTATATTGGAAGCCTGTTGTGTGTGCAGGAAGTGAACCTATGGAGCAGAGTTCACATTTTGAAGTCGCAGTGAGTGCTGTAGAACAAATGCAGTCAAGGTATTATTGAAATAAAACATGCACATATTTTTAAAGAATGCTGTACGGCATATGGTTTTCTTAAATGATGAACTGTTTTTTTTAAGTGTTGATGCGCAGGATTCTGACTATGCTTACAAGTTCTTAAATTGTGTTTTTGTTTTATTATGAGTCAGTGTAAAACATGCACAGTATTAGAAGTAAAAGTAGACATTATTGTAAATTAGAGGAAAGGTTGGGATGTTTTCATATTTTGATGATTTTTAAATTATGCACCATTTGGGCAGTGTCTGATCACCACTGTTCAGTTTGATGTTTTCATCCATCCCGAATACATAAGTGCATAAAGTTTAGTGTGCGCCATTGGTGAAAATTACCAGGTTACTCACTGTAGTGACCACCTTACTCCTAGTCCATAGTCCCCTTTCCTCCATACTTATGGGACATCTCTCCGTCCTGTGGGACGGGACCGGAGCACTTTGTAAAAAGCATCCACATTTTTCCACAAATGTGTCCTGCATCTCTTTCTTGTGCGGGGCCCGGCACGCAGCCGTAACACCGCCCACCCTGGCTCCGCCCCGCGCATCGCCCATCAGTCCTTTTCCATCGCCGGGTCAAAGACCCATTAGCAATAACAGAGGAACCTTATTAGAGGGGACGACGGGCGGGCGTATGGAGGAAAGGGGACTATGGACTAGGAGTAAGGTGGTCACTACAGTGAGTAACCTGGTAATACTCCTACGTCCCGTACCCTTTCCTCCATACTTATGGGAGATTCCCAAGCACTCCTTACAGGAACTATGGGTGGATGGAAATACCCCTTACTGAAACAGGTTCTTCAGTTCAGCCTGACCAAACTGAGCGTCAGCTCTTGAGCTCATGCCGAGACAATAATGCTTACAGAAAGCAGATGGGGAGGCCCAAGTAGCTGCCCTAGCAATGGACTCCCAGGGGACATTTCTGAAAAGCAACCGCGGCTGCCTTACTTCGCACCAGGTGTGCATCAATACCCTTAGGAGGTTTCAGCCCTTGGACGGTGACAGACTCCGTGATGCAGGCGGCGATCCATCTAGAAATAGTTGCCTTAGACGCCTGCCTGCCCTGAGGGTTACCGATGGTCACAAAAAGTTAAGAACTAAGCTCGGAAGTCCTATCCAGGTAGAAGTTAAGAGCTCTTCGGACATCAAGACAGTGTAGAACCCTCTCAGCCTCAGAGGCATGGTTCGGAAAAAAGACCGGTAGGGAGATCGACTGATTCAGATGAAATTCGGTCACCACCTTCGGTACAAAGGCCGAGTTTGTCCGACTTCATTCCCCCTTGCTTGTTGATGTAATACATTGACACCACATTGTCCGTTCTTATGCGGACCACCTTGTTGACAATGAGCGGAATGAACGCCCTGAGCGCTAGGAAGATCGCCACAAGCTCCAGATTTGTGTTGAGGAGCCTGTCCTGGGGCGACCAGAGGTCCGATACCTGAAGATCTAACGTCGCACCCCACCCCAGAAGGAAGGAGTCTGTCGTGATCGTCACCGTGGGGACCGGGTCCTGAAACCCCGCACCCCCAGACAGGATGCTGAGAGATGACCACCAATCCAGGTCCACTCATGTAATCCGGAATCATTATCCGCTTGGAATCCGGATCCACTGCCTGATGCCATGAACTCCGAAGAGCCATCTGGGTCGGTCTCATTTTGAGACGAGCAAGAGGAAGAGCCAGTACACACGAGGCCATGAGGCCCAGAAACCTCTGGAACCACCAGGCTGACATGCACTCAGACTGCGTAAACATCTGACACGTGGCTAACAGATCCGCCATTCTGTCCGCGGTCAGATACTCTGCAGTCGATCGTGTTCCAACAAAAACCCATGAAAATTAGGTCCTGTGAGACAGTCATGGAGGATTTCTGCCAGTTCACCGACAGCCCGAAATGGAACAGGAGCTGAAGGAGAGACTGTAGATTGCCCGCTGCTGCCAGCGGACAAGGGCTACGTAAATATGGATACACATGGATACCCCGGAGACGAAGATAGACCGCAATCACCGACATCTTCGTGAAGACACGCAGTGCCGAGCTGCGGCCAAAGGGAAGCACCTGAAACTGGAAGTGCTCCTCTCCCAAAGAGAGAAGCTGAGGTACCTCCTGTGTGGATTCCAAATCAGGATATGCATGTACACGTCCTGAAGATCCACAACGCTGAGCCAATCGCCCATCTGTAAGCAGGAGCGTATCTGGATGGGCGTGATCATCTTGAATTTTTCTTGGGGGTAGGAAAATATTGAACTGGAAAAGGTCTAGGATGGTGCGCAGGCCAGCCTGGTTTCATTTGGACACGGTAAACAGTGGGGAGTAGAAGCCCTCCCCTCGCCCCAAGGGGAACGAGTGAAACAGCTCTGAGGTCCAGAACTTTCTGAACTTGGGCCTTGGGGGAGGGTGAGCCCGACAGCTGAAAAGGAGGGATGAGGGGTGGGGTAGGGGGTAAAGGTAAGTGGAAGCCCGCTCGAGCAACTGACAAGACCCATCTGTCTTCTGTGATGGTCTGCTGCGCCTCCGAATTAGACGCAATGCGTCCTCCCACCGGTGTCTCGTGCGAGCGCGGAAACCCTCATTTGGAGGGCTTATCGGTGGCGGTGCCACCTGAACCTGATGAGGAGGCTGAGGAGCGGGAGAAAAACCGCACACGCTGTTGTCTTCAGTGGTTATTCCCCGCAGGAGTATCCACTCTGCGAGATTTGCGGTCGAGGAAGCCCCTAAAACCAGAGGATGGTCGACTTTGAGACAACTGTCTCTGGGATTTGAAAGGAGCTTTGACCAGAACAGACAATGATTTAACCTTCTGAGTGCTATCCTTGGTCTTGGTGAGCTCTACATCAGTAGTAGAATGAAAAAGCTCCTTACCATCGAATGGAAGGTCCAACACCTTGTCTTGCACTTCCTTAGAAAATTTAGTGGCATGCAGCCACGCCTTCCGTGAGGTATCAACCCCTAGCATCAGGCCCCGAGCCGAGGTGTCTACGTGATGAGCCGCAGCCTCCTGGGCCAAGACCCTGGCGTCGGAAAGGCTGCCTTTGAAGTCTTCCAACTTCTCGATCGGGATGTGCTCCTCAAACTCCGACAGACCTTTCCACATCTGCATGTTAGCTCCCACCAATATCAACTCAGCATTGGCCTGCCTGAGCTGGAAGGCTGAGTTGGCAAAGATTTTCCTCCCTGGGGAGTCAAGGAGCTTGTCCTCCTTTCCCAAGACCTGAGTAGCCGTCATGGAAGAGGATGCTGCAGGTCTGGATTGCAACATAGCCGCAGCCACCACTGTGGAGGAGGGAGGCAGACAAGACGACAGGGCCACCTCTTCCGAAGAATGTAGCCTGTACCTCGCGTCAATCTTATTGACAGAAAGTCCCGATTGTGGCTTTTCCCAGAATCTTCGGACCACGGCCAGAACGTCGTCCTGCAGGAACATGCCAGTACGCTCCAAGGGAGACAGGGTGAATGCCCCAGAAAGCACGCCCTCCTGCGGAGTGGATGCCTCGGGCACCGGAACATCTAAGAAACTCATCATGTCCAGCACCCGGTCATGAAAGGCTCTGATAGAGCGGGGAAGGTCCTCGTTGTCCTGATCGCCTTGAGGATCATCTGACAGGTCAGGATCCTGCTGAGCCGTGTCAGGCACTGCCTTGTCCACTGGGGACAATGGAGGCAAAGGCGGGAGAGCGGGGGGGGGGGCACCACGGGCAGGGGGGGGGCACCACGGGCAAGGGAGGTGCCGGCGGAACCAGCGGAGGAACGGGTGGAGCTGGAGGCGTAGGTGGACATATCTCCTTGAAAAGCCCTTTGAAATATTCCCTCATGGGGTCAGTGCGCATAAGCGCTTGAAATTTACCAAAAAAGGCATCCTCCGGATACTGTTTCGGAACCTGAGGAGGCCTCTCATGAAGTGGACAAATCCAGGGACGTTACAGGGAAGGGTGCCACACCGGCCCCTCCACCGATGTATCCACATAAATCAAAAGTGCCACTTTTGCGGGCAACGACACATTGTGCAGAAGAGGCATCCGGGCGTTCCAATCAAACTGGCCGGTAAGGATGCGCACAAGGGACATTAGGTTCACCCAAGGGGCCAAGCCCTACACCAGAGGCCGATGGCGTAGTTGTAGGGGGTAGAACCTAAAATGGCCACTGTGGTCGTGGCAGGAACAGGCGCCATTTTGTCCTCATCTGAGGGGAACTGCGGCACGTGAGGTAGTGAGGCAGGGGTCCTCGTCGATGGATCAGGGGTCTTAATCTTCTGATTAACATAAGGAACCTTGGCAGAGCCGGTACTATGAGGCCTGGAATGTTTGTGAGACATACCAACTGCCAACTGAGCCTTCAAAGGAAGGACCTCGGCACTGCCGGTAAAAGAAGAACTTTGCTTCTTTGCCCCCTCAACAGGTCTGGTGTCACCACAAGAGCGGGAACTGTGAGCAACCGCTTTCACCGACAAAGCCTTGTCCGGGCTCTCAGAACTGTTGGTAGCTTTAGCCTTTGAACAAGGGCCCTCGGACCCAGGCCCGGTAACAGCCTTATCTGCGCGGGCCTCGAACATCCGTTCGATAACAAGCCCAGCCAAGGCCTCGGGCGCACCCCGGTCTTGTTTTTGAGGGAAGCCAACAGAAAGGCCTCAGAGCGAGCTCCGGTACCCCACAATTCAGTAGAACTGGGTCTACAAACAGCCCCCCACAGGAGGGGCCTCGGAGCGTACTCCGGTATTCATAGGCCCTTTACGGAGACCCTCGGAGAAAGCTCTGGTAGAATTATTAGGCCCAACAGGCACCTCAGGGCAAACCCCGGTGACAGAGTGATCAACGCCCCTTCCGAACCGAGAGGAACCCGGGAAGGTATCCCCCGGCCGGGGTGCATGAAAAGTAAAGAACGTACCTGGTGTTTCTTCTCGTCGATGAACGCCTGAAAACGCAAACAAGTTCGTTCGTCGAACACCTCCTCCCACCGCTCCAACCGACGTTGAAGTGCCCGGACTGAAAGGGAGTCACAGTAAAAGCAGGAGCCCCAACGGTGTTCCGGACCCAAACACTCTAAATGGGGATACGCCCTCACGAAGCGACGGTGACACGATGAACAATCTGGAAAGTCCAACTTGAAAGACAGACAGACTAGTAAAAGAACACTAGCGAGAGCCAGAGAGGAAAAAGGGAAGAAAATCTTCCGAGGATGCAAGTGCATCTGGCCCCGATCGAGCGGAGAAAAGGACTGATGGGCGATGTGCGGGGTTTCAGCCAAGGTGGGCGGGGTTACAGCCACGTGCTGTGCCATGCCCCGCGCAAGAAAGCGAGGAAGGACACATTTTTGGAAAAATGTTGATGCTTTTTACAAAGTGCTCTGGTCCCGTTCCACAGGACGGAGAGACATCCCATAAGTATAGAGGAAAGGGGACGGGACGTAGGAGTATGTGCAAATATGGGAATGAAGTATGAATGAGAATGTAGCTCACATGCTGGCTAGATGTGTTGCCTACTGTTTATTTAAGGAGTTATTGAGATGCATATTGTGTAGAGCATTCAATTAGTGAGTTTTTGGAATGCACATGGTGAGAGTATACAAGTGTTGAGTTTATGAGGTGCATATTGTGAGAGCATCCTATGAGGAGTCCTATATTGGTTCGGGTTGACCACAGTGGTTTAAGTGCATAGTTGGCGTTTGTGCTGCTGATTGACTTGTTGAGAATTGGATTGGAGTTCCATTTTTGAGGTTAGGGATTAGTGTTCCCGCTTAGCACACAACTTACTGTAGTGGTTTTAGTGAAATTTATTTTGTTTTGAGACTGATAAAGTTTGAGACTCCCCAACTTGTGGTTAATTGTTATAAACTTAAATTGCTGAATTTATTTTCTTTGCAAGCACCTTTCCTTATCCACTCTTAGTGCTTGCATAAAGATTTTATACGGTACTTTTGTGAAGCTCACACAGGGTCTTTGTTCTTTGCACCATGTCTGTGTGGTTGCGCTCATTTATTCAGTGTGTCCTTTGTGTTGTTAGTTGCTTTCCTATCCTATTAATTCTTTTATATGTTTCCTTGAGAGAGAAGGGAGGAGGTGTTTGGTGTGGAGAGTGTGGTTGTGTCTGTTGTAATTAGTTGGGATGCCAAGGACTTCGGTTGGGCCATTGTAGTAGCCCCGGTTGTGGGGTTACGTTGTTTGGCTAGTGAAGTTTCCCCGGTGGTGGCGTCAGGTTAGTTCTCGGGTGTGGCAGACCTGTGGCCAGAGAGTGGCAGTACCTGGCGGAAGGAGATTTTTGAGAGTGGATATTGTAGGTTTGTTTCATTGTCCTTGTGACAAGATTGTGCTCGGTAGTGGCAGTACTGATACCTGGAGTGGCAGGCCAGGGTATAAGGAGTTTAGTTGTTTTGTGGTCGTTTGTCCTGGCATGTGAGGAGTGTCATAAAAATTGTTGTTTTAGGGAAGGAGATGTGTTGTATCTGTTTGAGTCTGACTGTGCGCAAGCTCTGGCTTCCGAGAATCCTGTGTGGAAAGTGGAGTGTTGGAGGCCTGGGGGTTCTAAAGTTGACGGTTGGGGACTTGGAGTTATGAAAGGGACAAGGGTAGATGCTATGTACCTTATCTCCCACCTCTATGCTGAAACCTGTAACTTAAGAATAAAACATCTTGTCCATTTGCAACTTACCTGGGTCAGTCTGCTTCCTGCTCCTTGTCCATTACCTGATCCAGGATGCATCACAAACCTGTATACAATAATTACTTTCCTGAATGGTGGAAGATGCAACATTAACAGGCTAGTTCAATTTGAAGATTAAATAAAGCAGAAATTACACTGTCCTCTTTTCCGACTGTCAATGGCAAAAGGTCTGGGGGTACAGTTTCATGGCAGCTTTCATTGGACATCTCTTTTCAGTTTAAGTAAGCCTTAAAAAGCATTCAGAAAAAAGAACAAATCATGGCCTCTTTACAAGCCACGCAGATGAGCACAAGAACAGCCATATAATGAGGCCCAGTGAGAACTAATTACATAGCAAAAGCACAGGAAATATGCCAAACAAATGAGCATCACAAGATAGTCCAAAGTTCTATTTAGTGGTCTTCAAACTGTGGGGCTGACCTCCCACACCCCCCACCCTCTTTATAAAGGGAGTACGGTGACTGATTTTAATAGAACATAAGAGATCTGGCATTGAGGGGCCCCGACAATATTGTTATTCAAGAGGGGGCTTGGCAATAATATAATTCCCTGGGGCGGGAGGGGGCTTCATAATAAAAAAATGTTTAATGCCATTACTCTATATGGTCCACCGAAAATGTCATCAGTGTCTTGACATCTAGCTTGACCTTACTTACTCTGGATCCATTCATTACAAGTTCATGCGCCGTCTCAACGCTTCCTAGAAACACGTCTTGCTCTTATGGTGGGGTGTAATCAGCCTTCTAAAGTCACGCATGCAGTACATGAATGTGGGGATGAACCATCACCTGATAACAGGTGCATGGTATATGCTCCCAAGCACTGTAAAGCAGCGCCCTTCAGCCATCAGCTCGAGAAAACAACTTGAATCCTTGTGGGTACCTGGCAATATGATGTAGTGCCTGACAAATGCCTGTCTTGTACTTTAACACATCCAAAACAGTTGTCCCTGCCAGTGCTCAACAGCTCTTCAGTGCAAGCACTTGTAGACCGATGTGAGGACATGCAAATTGCTTTTCAATCAAGTGGTTCAGACACTTGGTTATGACCTTTGTTATATCAGCTTCCAGGAAAAACCTCTGGCAGACTCTATACAGCACATACCTTAATATGACTATAGCTTTCTGAAAGAGATCCAAGTAGGGTGTGTTTTAAGCCAGGAGGGGAAGGGTGGTGGTTAAAGATGCCCAAACAGATTAACAAGCTGGGTGTCCCTCGAATCACATAACCAATCTACAAGGAAAAACTAAATACTAGATGCTAAAACAAACTAAAATATTAAAGCAGCCCAAAAAGTTATGTTGCATGTTCAAAGCAATGATCAACAGATGAAATGCTTGAAGATGAATGACTGTGGAGGGGGTGTTTAGGATATTTAGACGTCTGAAATTGTCAGACATTGGGCAACCTTGACTCATCTTCCATGCCCTGGCTTTTTATTTAACTGTGTAATGACAAGATTTCGCTAGGCAGAGATATTGCAGATCAAGTACTAAAAACATGTTGAGCCATTGTAAATGGCATTAATTTAACAAGTGCCACTGTTTCCATTTCAAAAACACTTGAAAGGCTGTCGCTCAAGAAGGACAGATGTGACTGTTGAACACACTTTTACAAGCCTCAAAGCAAATTGATGCTTTTAGGAGCAGTAATAAAAGCAACTTCCTTTTGAAGGCAACTAGGACCAACCAGTAGACTTCTGCCCGTAACAGAAAACTCTTCAAAGCATCTCATTGAAATGTTAACAGATTTCCTGCAAGTTGTAGACAGCTTGACGTACAGCTAGATATCAGCACAAGAAACAACCCCATTGGAAGAAAACGTGCCTAAAACAGCCACAACCGGAACGTAATCCACAAGAGAAAAATCCTTATACCTCACATCTTACCTCGCAACAACCACGGTACACCGACACCCCAACAATGAAACCTCGAGACATGCAAAACATTTCCTGATACATGTGGAAAAAAGACAGGGGCACTCAACAAGAGAGTGGGAGGGCTCCGACCCCAATACCCCTTACATTACAAGAACAGAGGGGCAACATCGATTTCCACTACATCCCGCACAATACGGCGAAGTACCAACAACCAGCAACGCCACCCCCCACCCAACAATCGAACCCAATGAAGAAACCACCGCTGATCTTCAGCCGAGTAGCATCACAGCAGAAACACCAAGACTAATCAACCCTGTTATCAACTTACTAGACCAATTCAATGAAGAAGCAGCCGTCGCCGTTCATCCTACCGCATCAATGCGGAAACTCCCCGAACAGACAATTACAAACTCGAGCAACAAATAACCTCAAAACAAAATCTCACCCAGAGAATCCACTGTAATCTAATAAATGCAAGGTCAATGTCCAAACACTCAACGGAAACATACAACCTCCCGTCAGAAGGAGGCATAGACATCCTATTTGTAACCGAAACATGGCTAGACGACAACTACAAGATCACCCTCAACAACCGCCTGCCTGAAGACTTCAAATGCATCCAAACAAACAGAAAATCCAAAAGAGGGAGGGACTAGCGATCATCCACAAGGAACAACTGGCCATCAAAATGGAAGAACCATTAAACATCGATAAATGCGAATCCTTAATACTACGACTTTCAGTAAACCCCAAAACCAACCTGAAATTCATACTGATATACAGACCACCAACCTACGATGCGACTTTCGTAGACGCTTCATGGAAGCAATCACTACCCTAGCCATCAAGTACAATCATCTGATCATCCTTGGAGATTTCAACATCTGGTTCGAAGAAACCACAACCACACAAAAATCCTTAACCGCCCAACTAGCAGCCATGAACCTACAAAAACTAGTCAAAGGAGCAACCAACCCACTCAGCAGGACGCAATCTTCGCCAAGAAGGATCTCATCACCACGGCACCCCCAATTCAAATACTTTGGAGCGACCACCTCATTATTCCGTTCGTAATCACAACGGCCGCCCCGACAAAAAAGCAACAAGAAAAGCAACCCATCATGATGAAAAGAAATTGGAGAACCATAAAAAAATCCAACCTAACCGAGCTCCTAGAACTCAGCAAACCACAAGCATCAACCATGGAAGAAGCAGACCTAGACAAAAAAGTTGCCCTACTTGACGACATCGCCAAAGAAAAGCCCTTCACCCCATCACGCAAGAAAACTACAGCAAAATGGTTCACCCCACTACTCAAAGCCATGAAAAGAAAAAAAGAAAAACTACAATCTGAATGGAGGAACAACAACACCACCGCAAACAAATTTAAATTCCTACAACAGATCCGCGCATATAAAAAGGAAATACAAAAAGCGAAGAGGAACCATTACGACAACCGAATCTTCATAGCACCAAACGATCAAAAAGAACTATTCAAAATCATAAACGAAATAATAAACCCACCGGCCTGCAACAACACGCCAATCCCATCGACGAAACTTTGCGAGGACCTCAGAGACCATTTCAAAAACAAAATAACCTCCATCCAACACACCATACAAAACAGACCAAGCGTTCATAGCTCAAACCCCACCGGCACAGACGAGGAACATGCAAACAAGCTACGAAACTTCCCAGAAATACCAGTTGAGGCTTTCGTCAAACTGGTAAACCAAAGCAACAAATCGGGCTCTCCTGAAGACCCTTGCCCCCCCAGACATATACAAAACAATTCTCATACAAGGAACCCCCATGGAATACCACAGGAACCTCCTCAACCTCTCAATCTCAACAGGAAAAGTACCGCAGGCCTTCAAATCGGCATACATCAAGCCGCTACTCAAAGACACAACAGGAAATGTAGAGGACTTATCAAACTACAGACCCATCTCCAACATACCCTACATAGCCAAACTGCTAGAAACGTACGTCTACCAAATAACCCAAGAATTAATAGAAGAGCACTGCCTACTAGACCAGGCACAAGTTTGCTTCAGACCTATGATAGGAACAGAATCGGCTTTCCTCTCAATATGGGACGACCTAAAAACAAACGCAGACTCAGACAACAACACCGCCCTGATTCTCCTTGATCTGTCTGCAGCCTTCGACACTGTCAACCACGCCATCCTCAGAGATTAGAGGGACTAGGGATTACAGACACTGCCCTACTATGGATCAAATCCTTCCTAACAGAACAGAACCAATATGGATGAAACCTTGTAAATCCAAACCCAGAGTCTCCACGTGCAGAGTACCACAAGGAGCATCCTTCTCCCCGCTTCTATTCAACATCTACATGTACCTACTAATCAAACTTATCAAAAAACACGGCCTCACATGCTACAACTACGCTGACGATACTTAAATATTCTTCAACATACAAGACACCCGAGAAGAAAACACCACACTAGAGAATTGCCTTCGTGACATATTTAACTGGATGAACCTCAACCATCTCAAAATCAACCCAGGCAAAACAGATAATGATTGTTTCAAAAAAGGGAGGAGACATCAACTACATCCCCTGGCCAAGAGAGCTCGGCACCATACCAGAACCACCATCAACTGTAAAAAACCTAGGGGTCCTGATGGATAACAACCTCACTCTGGAGCCACAAGTAAACTCGGTAATCAAGAAATGTTTCTTCCTCCTGCGAGCAGCAAAAAGGATCCTACCGTTCCTGTCATTCGCCAACAAAACACTTACCATCATCGCTCTGATCATGTCCAGAGTAAACTATGCCAATAGCCTATACCTGGGCATACCCGAACGACTTCTAAAAAAACTGCAGCGCATACAAAATGCAGCAGCCAGACTCCTCCTCAAGCTACCCAGAAGAGAACACATCACACCCGCGCTAAAAATACTACACTGGCTACCAATGAAACAACGAATAAAGTTCAAGGCCATGTGCATCACGCACAGAGCAATACACAAACAAGGCGAAGAATTGCTAAGCGACAAACTACGCCTACACCAACCGACAAGAACACTAAGATCAAGCACCGACATACGCCTGGAACCCAAACCCTACAACAGAAAAAAACTTGGAGGATCATCTTTCTCTCACCAGGCACCCAAAACCTGGAATGACCTACCTAAGAATAAACGGAATACAACAAACCACCTAGCATTCAGGAAACTCCTCAAATCATGGCTCTTCAAAACGTAACCACAACGGAGACGCACTAGAATGCCCAGACATTAAAACAATGACGAAAATAACTCCAACCTCGACCGCTCTCAAATTGGACAAACACTGAAACCAAAGAACCAACCATTCGACAGAGCATAAGACATCATGGAAAATAGCCACAAAGGAAGGCTGCAGAGACTGACTACATACCTAGACCCAGACGAAAGCCCAAAGTGACACTACCACTCGTACGTACCGGATGAACATATCCAGACCGGCAGTCGCATCTAGATAGACGTTAGCCTGCGTCGCACCTGGATAGGATCGAATGAAGGATAACATGCCCGCGCCTAGGAAAAACGTGAATGCTAACATGCGCCACACCTAGAGTTGTGAACACCAGCCTGCGTGGCGCTCAGATGGAGTTGTGAATGTTAGCATGCCCACACCTGGACGGGTCGCGAGACACTAGCCTGCGCCGCATCTGGATGGGGGTGTGAGGGTTGGCATGACCACACCTGGATGGAGTCCTAAATATTGGCCTGCGCTGCGTCTAGATGGGAATGTGAGGGCCGACAGGTGCCACACTATGACAGAACTATAAATGTTAGCATGGTAAAGGTCAGGTAACCCACAAACTAATATAAGCTCAAACTCTGCATACTTATCTCACTCAAAAAACTCACACATCCATCTCTCACACAACAAGCCGCACGCAATTCACAACACTGCAACACCTTAAGCTGGAACAACACACGCGACTGACTCCGATCTGATACCCGCACCAAAGCTCAGCACCGGTGTATACAGAGTTGAAGCAGCCAACAGAACACCACTCCTCTCACTATCCTACCCCCTTCACCATACTAACCCATCCCACCTTTATCGTTTACAGATCCGTCTGAGGACCAATTCCGTTGGTGACGGTGCACGGTACAAATACCTTCAACATTTAACATACTGATGTACAGTTGCATTCTACCCAACAGTGAATAATAAGGGACCAAAGTAACCATTTAAAACAAAGATGAAAAGACTGCCTAAAAATGACAGCAAATATTTTCAGATGAAAAAGTTCATGGGCTGCATGTGAACAAAGAACTAAATCAATATTAGATAGTTCTAGGCAATGTGATGACACCTACAGCCACTTCCAAACAAAAGCCACCAAACATCCAAACCATCTGCAGAGAATTCCTACCAGATCTCTCTGCCTACTCACAGACTGTTAAAACCACTTAAACCCTTCACACAAATATTCAATCGCCAATGCTCACTTACAACTATCTCCCTAGAAAAATCATTACAACTCTTCCATATTCATATCACCTCACATAACTGCCACAGTAAGCGTTGGCAATAAAATCATCAAAGAAATACCCCTAAACTATTTCACAACAGTGCAAACCTTGGCCAGGAAAGTATAAAAAGGCGCAAATACCTCGATCTTGAGAGGACCATACCAAGTCCATTTGATACAGAGAAAAGTGACAAGAAAATATGCTCTTAGCATTCATTGCTCAACAGTCCCACCCAAAGGTCACCCCAAACCCATCACTGCACATAGAACACTCAACCATTCAATATTGCAAAACGATCACCCTAAAGCCATTAAATGCCCAAAAAAAAGTTGCACAAACAGCTACACAGGTCATTAATATCCGACTCCAATAGCATTACACAGCCACCCCTAAGAATGACCTAAATCCAATTCAGACCAAGAGTTAATTTGGAGCTACAACTCCACTCAATGGCGATCCCATCATGAGAAACTCAACCTCTTTATACCTACATGTTATCCCACAACCCATTTCCTGTAGAGTTAACAATCCTCCCACATTGAGAACATTAATATTCACCAGAACCCAGATAATCACACAACTTCTAACCCCGACATAATCAGCCTACACCCATTCCTAGGAGAATCTTGCACCATCCGTATGCTCAAAGAAGATCACGTGACAACCACACCTAGCCAAAGACAGTCTATAGCAAATCCATACCCAGAGAATTGATCTAGCAAAGATCGCTCCACAACCTCATTTACCACCGAGATCATCCCAAACCACATTCTAGCCAGTGACCCGTAAACCATTTGACTGAATTATTTAACGAACAGCATTATATTAAAATTCATAATGGCTTTACAATGAAATATCAAGTAGTTATTGTTGCGTAGGTATAACATGGTATGCTGTAGGCTTTAATGACCTCAATTGAAGAATTTCAGTAACAACGTGCCTCTGCATGTTTGTTGCTGTGCTATATGGGGAACATAACGAGTTGGACAACTAGATTGATTGTTCTATAAAGAAAATTACAATGCAAAAGTCAAGTCAGGTACCACCTTAGAATGTTCATTCAGGTTTCGAAAAGAGCCGGGTTAGCTTCTCACCAACAGCTAGCAAGAGCCATCTGTGGCTCCCCATGCCAACTGAAGCAGGACAAACATCTATTAATTCAACTCTGCATTTGGGACAATCCATAAACAAACATTACGACACATCTATATAACATTTAAGGCATAAGGGGGTCCTTAATAACAAACAAAAGGATATTTTTGCATTTCATGTGGAATTTGTGGAATGTTATGTATTCGCTTCTTGTCCTGCCGTAGCAGCTCCTGGTCACTGTTTAATGCAGGATGCCCACGGGCTGTCTTTAACTCCTGCTTATCCAATCTGAATTTCAATCCCCGTCATCAAACATACGTTTAAGCTAATTTGGAAGGCTACCATGAGAAGAGATTGATGTGTGTCTGGTTGACCATTAGATGGGACTACAAAAGAAGCAGATGCTTACACAGACTAACCTCAAACATTGGCAGAGCAAAAGGCCTCATGAAGAATGTATCTATTCCATTAAAAAGCCTGCTAAAATGATCCCTTTGTTTAACAGAATGCCGTTAGCACGAGATGGTCTGTCGATAGGGCTGACCTCTTACAAATGACATGCAAGTTAGGTAGTATATATAGTATAAAAGCTCATTAAAAGAAAATGCATTCAGAGGACAAGTGGAACAAGATTCCAAACAGTTTGCTGGATTTGAAAAAACAGATCTGAATTGCACAGGAAAAAAAAGATATGTATATAAAAAATTAAAATGTAAGCTGTATTAATGGCCTATGCAAGTATCTCTGAATATTCTTGTGAAATTGAAAATATATTTGTTATCAATATTACATATGAATAATGAAAAGAAAATTAAATATTTCAGTCCAATTTTGATTCTTCATGAAAGGAGGGCTAGCTCACAGCTGACATTGCTCTGACAAAGAATTCAAAGGGTCAATGGAAGGACGACGACCCATGGGATGTAATCGTATTGAGTCTAGCACAGGATCTGTCCAATCCAAAACTGCTGCATCAAAGGATATGGATATTTTAACACAGGAAGGAGAGAACCTATTTGGGAAAGCACCGCCCAACAGCAGAAATCATTGGGATTCCAACTGGAATTAGCCGATTGAAAATCTCCTTAAAACAGTTCTACAAATGGGCTGAATGCAGAAGCCTTTCCCAAGACAGAACCAGTTTAAGTGAGCGGGATTTTGGGAGCATGTGGAGAGAGAAAATGAAAGGAAGCGCTCATCTGGGGATGCTACCTGAAGCCCGTTGATGTCCCTGCCTGTGCCTTTGAAAGAAACAAAAAATGGAGTACAATCATGCCAGAGTATTTAAACAAATATCACAAAAATGTAATCCCAAATAGCAATTCAAGCTATTTTGGTGGAATCCAGTTCAAAGGGTAATATAATGCAGTCTATGTACTTTGTGACTAAAGAATAAAATGAACAGCATGGGTAGCTTTGCCATTATATGACCTTTCTCCAGCCATTTAGGATCACTGGGGGCCTTGGACATCCCAAATTGAAATGTGGAAACCACATTTGTGATTGGTGTCAACCATACTTAAAGTTATTGAAAGAGTGAAGCACTGCCATCTGCAGTATCCCAAAAATAAACAGAATGACTGAACCCAAGCCTTTACAATTTGATACCAATTCACCACAGATATATCCATTTGCTATCTAAGCGAGGAACCAAGAATTTGCAATAGATGGTGTCCAACATTTCAGATTTGAATTAGCCCAAGAATCAGAACCACATGTTTGACAAATATCGGGATCAGAAAGGTATCTGCTCTGTGGCTTCAGAGAAAACAGTTGTTTCACGTTTTATGCTTTATTTTGAATTCCCTTTTTTTGAATCAAACAATGTCAGTTTTTGCATCTATACTGAGATATTAGAAGATAAAATTGTGTCCAATCTATATGTGTGCAAATTGTAATGAAATTAAGACCATAGCAGGCACCTTTGGTGTTCATTTCTGTAAACCAGCTGCCATATTTAAATTTGATTAATTGAAAATTAAACGTACAATTCAAACTAAAAAACGTACACATTACTTGTCCCAGATTGTGAGGTGGGATTGAGAAAAGGGTACCTGAAATGGCCATTGTGTCCCCTATGTGCATGTCAGCCCCAAGGATGGGAAACGAGAGATGCAAGTCACTATTTGGCCAACCCCCCCCCCCAAAATTCTTAAAAAAAATAAACCAACAGTGTCCTATCTGTAGATTTATGGGTGCCTTTGGCGGATGAAAGGAGACCAGCGGATCGGTGCATTCCACGTATGTGAGAAGATATCGTTCAACCACTACCCAGCTGATGTCTTTGCGGATACAGGCACCCCATCACTGGACCACATTGACTATTGATAAATATCCAGCCATGCCGACATCATTGGGGACAACACGACATAGCAGCGTTAGTCGCAAAGTAAACTCTCATCCCTGCACAAAGTTAGACACACAACTTTAAACAGTCTTGGGTCCTCCTTATACTTAAAAAACAAACACTTGACCCGTCCATACCCACAAACTATCGCCCTATCAGCACAGTCCCGTGTTTGCTTAAAATTCTAGATGAGGTGGCTTACCTCCAAATCCAACAATATCTGGAATGTTACCACCTGTTAGGAGTACGCCAGTCAGGCTTCAGACCTCACGGTCGATAAGCGCAGTTTCAGTTCCGTGTTAAGGCACAAATAGACACGCTGCGAGACGATGGTAAGGCAGCACAATTGCTGCTGCTTGATGTTTCAATGGCGTTCGACCTGGTGGACCATAAGATCCTATGCAACCACTTGGATTCTGCCGCCCACTTCTCACAAGAAGCGATAGGATGGATCCAATCCTTCCTTGACAATAGAACAATGCGCGCCTTCTCACCCTCAGCATACCCATCACCTGCGGTGTGCCTCAGGACTCCTATGTGTACCTCCACCAGGTACAACATTTTCACAAAGCCCCTTTTTGATGATCTAGACGGTCTGGATATCACCTACACTTATGTCGATGATACACAGATCCTTATCCTGTTGACGGGCGATTACAACAAGGATTTGGCCTTTGTAAACAGTGTACCTCATCATCCAGGCATGGATGGTCTCTCGCGGTCTATGTCTGAATGAGGACAAAACGGAACTTCATTCTCGGCACCCCTGCGAACATCAACAAACTAGGCCACAACTACTCCAACTTCAAAATAGATGGCAACATTACAGTAGCGAAGGAGGTAAAAATCCTTGGATTCTACCAAGACTCCACATTAACCTTCAAAAAACAAGTCAACTCCATGTCTTCCTCTACTGCCTACACTTGTAAGCTCTAATCAGAGAAGCCAAGCCTTTCCTCTCCTCCAACAACTGCATCACCCTAGCAAGAGCCCTTGTCTTATCCAAACTGGAATACTGGAATGCCTTATATGTAGGGAGTAACAAATAAATCACCAATAAGATTCAGATTCTACAAAATAATGCCTTCAGAGGAGCCCCAAGTACGCCCACATCTCTGACCTCAGAAGATGTAATAACTGGCTCTCACGAAAGACAAAATCCTCCTCAAAACAGCTTCCCTGACACACAAATGTCTCCACCAAGCCACCCCACAATACCTCAGCCAGATTTACGAGACAATATTCCAACTGTCCCTCGAGGACGGCTAATGCCAACCTCCTAGCGGTGCCCAGATTTAAACGTACTAAGTCTGGTGGAAGCAGCTTCCCGGTCAAAGCTGCCCAATACTGGAACTCCCTCCCGCCGGCTCCGAGGCAAGACCTACCCTACCTACGCTTTAGGTCCAACTTCATCCATTGGATCAAGGAAAACGACCTTTGACTTTTGATTATATATAATGCAACTCATCCTCCGACTGTACATACTGTATATACTACCTACAGTGCTTTTGCTGCAATGCGCAACAAGCCTGTCTAATGCCTGTATTCTGTACAGCTGAACAACCCTCTTGATGCTTATTGCGCCCTGAGACCCTCAGTTCTGGCGCGCATTACAAATATTAAATCACACACCGTTTTGTAAATAGAGAACAGATACACATACATACTGTCAGAATACTATCCTTTTTTCACTAGCCAAACTCAGAAACGCAAGAAAGCAAAATTCACACGGAGCAGGCTGGCAGATGCTTATTGCAACCAACCATATGGAGCTACAGGACCATATAAGGAACCTGCAAGGAGCAGAGTACTACTAACCTCTAAAGAAACAATTACAATGACTGCAGTGAATTCACATGAAGCCACAGGCTTCAAAATAAGGGAAGAAGAGGTGCAGACTCTGCAGCATGAAGCACAGAAGTCAGTGCTTGTAGCCAATGACAAGGGTGGAGGGAGAACATTCCTGGCTCCCGGGGCAGGGAGCCAACTGCAAAATAACAGAACAAAATCCTCAGTTATTGCAGACCGAAAAGCTCTGTTTTGTGGTCCTCTACCATGTGACTCAGCCCAGCCAAACAATGATCATTTGGGAAGAGAAGCCGTTCCCAGATAAGACAAACAGTATTGATACACGAGTTGCCCACCAAACATTGCAATTGGCAGGCACTCTCAGGTTAGGTGGCTACGTCAGTGGCAACAATGGGGACAGTCTCTTTACTGAGAAACGGTACAGTGAGCGCTGTGAACAGAAGTCACAGGCCATAGGAGATCTTCCCCAGCCAATCACAAGGCCCACATCCTGGGGATGTGTGTGAGGATGGAGAACAAAAGAGATCCAAATTATGGAAAACTGCATCCCCTGCACACTTTCTAGAAGGCTATAAAAGCCTAATGGATGTAGAAACTATTTTACAAAAGAATAGGCAATTTCAATGATTAACAAATAAATTCAATAACTTGTGTTAAAAGAAACATTTTTTTCTTTTTGTTTCTTGTTGGCCCAACGCGTTTCGAGTTAGATACACTTCATCAGGGGCAGCATATTCAACAAATTTAATCTACAAAAAAGAAAATTTGGTTCAACATTTTGATTGTTACATAAATGTAAATCTAAAGGTACTTGAATAACAAAAGCTTTATCATTAGAAATAAATTCGGAGAATCTCAATGACATCCTGTCACAAATATAAATTAGACCATAATTTCAGCTAATCACAAGTGTTAATTAGGAGCTCAAGAAAGTAGAGGCTGCCTACTACTCTATTTACACAAAATATGATCCACTTGTTACTAATATTTGATCATTTGGTTGGGTCTTTAAAGTGAGAACTAGGTAGTGTACTCTAATCTTGGATGTAAAGAGAAGGGTTTGTGCATGCTAATCACTCAAACTGTATCAGAATCTTACCTAAAAAATAGATGAGGTAGATAAAGGTATTAATGGGGTTGTCTAGTCGTGAATGTCAATAGATGGAAGGTAGTTCCATAGCAGAGTATATCATGCCAAACATGATGTAGTAACAAGTGGATTATATTTTGTGTAAATAAATAAAATCCGGTCCTCCAGGCAAGTGGAGGGGGCACAGAGGTTAATTTGATCATTTTGAGGGTGTGAGAGGGTCAACTACGAGATGCTCCCGGTTGCCTCTTGCCTCGCTGCATTACAAAAAGGAGAAAAAAGCACCACCATGGAAGGGCCTCGGGCGGCTGAGAAGGGGGGCCAGGATTGTGTACTCTTGCCCGCTGTTCCAGCCACCCGATTGGCTGAGCACCCTTCCCTGGGTGGGAATATTTAATTACTAGCAAAGAGGACTAGTTTAAAACATTATAGAAATCATGCAGGGCATTGCGTTCAGGCCCTGAGATGGTTGCTATATCAACGAGTATGTGACAGCTGGACTGAATTTTTCATAGGACTCCGCTGTATGCTAGGACTTGCAGCGCAAGAGGAGGAATTGGTATTATAAGTGATCAACCACTAGGGTACATGTCTACAGTTGAGGGCTCTGTTATACTTTACATGCAGAAGGCATACAACAGTGATCAACATGCAGTTAATGCAAAACAACCTGCAACCCTCCACTGGCCTATTGCATACAGGTCCCATTTCACTATCTCACACTGTACCCGCCAACCCCCTAATTGATACATTGAATCCCATGTGCAGCAAAACAAGCATTGTGAGTTTGCAGGCAAGGAAGAAGGGTTAGTTTAGGCAGTGTGAAAACTTCATTCAATTATGCAACAGCAAAGTGTTATGGGGGTCAAGAGCCCTTGGTTCAGTGAAAAGGCTACTTCAAATTTGGGGGTGCAGTCACCCATTTGGTCTAGTTTAGCACACAGGTTGGCAGTTTGAGAGATGTTTGAATCACTTCATTCAGAGAGGTAATCTTTCTGATGCATTTGACTAATGTTTTCTCCATAGGTAACGTGAGCAAATAGGATGCAGTGCAGCATGGAGAGATGGGAGAAACTGCTTTGGATGAGGGCTGGGAGGATAGCTCAGAGGCAACACATTTGTCTTGGAAGCAAGACAACGCACAGCAACACAGGTTTCAATCCTGGGCTTGTGCTGAGAAACTGGTCCCCGATATTAAGCATGTTATAAAAGAATAATTATAATTGGGAGTACTCTGAAATCACGTGTGTGGGTGCTGTGCTCTCTGTTGTGGTGCCAAGAGTCCTTGCTGTGTTCAACAGAGCTCTGGCCAAATCCCATCTAGTTGGGCCAATAGTTTGTAGTGGAGATAGAATAGGTGTTTGCTACCTACAGCTCTCCAGATTTTGACTGACTCCCATGATCACTCACCATGCGTATATTGGCCAGTGTTGATGGGAGTCATAGTCTAAAACATCTGGAGAAGTAAAGATTGTAGAACCATATTTTAGAAGATGTTGGGTTGCAGAGTATCAGTTCTGCTTTGGTAGAGTCGAGTGTGTGTCTGTTTGTGATCATCCATGTGTCCAACAGGGCAGCAATGGGCAATTCACAAGCTTTTTCATGTGTGTCTTCCGCATAGATGCATCAGGCGATGATCTGTTAACGTCTAGTAGGGGTAGTGTGGATCCTTTGGAGGAAAATACACCGCAGGTAAGTGTGTGAGGCCAGGCCGTGTAGGGTCCAAGCTAGTTTGTTCTACCAATGAGGAAGGAGGTGGTCCAGCATGGAGAATTTTCTTTAATACAGATATCTTCCAAGTCTTTTTAGGAGGATCTCATGACTGTCAAAAGCTGCTGCGATAACGATGTTTTAGTGCATCTCAGATGGAGCACAGGATATTCTGTACTCCTGGAAGGTCTAAATCCATGTTATGTCTCACTCAGGAATTTGTTCAGATGAATTTTCCAGTCAATTCCCGATGAAAGGGATGTTAGGGCGATAGCTGGGTGGGTCATAGAGGAGAGCTCTGGGCTTTTTGAGCAGATGTCTCATGTATGCATATTTCAACTGAGCTGGAACTTTTCCAGTGCTGAGACTGAGGAGGGATAGGAAGATCGGCGTCTGGAGATTGCATGAAGGATTTGTAATGATTGGTGGTACATGGATCCTCAAATCAGGATGGGCTGCATGAGTCAAGGGTAGCTTGCCGGTCCAATAGAGGGGTAAATTGGAGTTGCTCGTGGAATCTTGGTGGTGTTGTGCGAGTGGAAGATTCATCCAGGAATATCTTGCAAACATGATTATCCTCTGGTCAGGCCAACCTGTGTGCTAAACTAGACCAAATGGGTGACTGCACCCCCATCTATTTTCCTCGAAAAATTGTGCATGTTTGTAGAGGTTACCGCTTGGGAAGGTCCCTCTAGAAAGGTTTGCGGAATGTGCAGCACATAAAATGTTTGCCACAGAGACTGCATATTGAAAAACCTCAAGTGCTGCCACCCATTCAGATCTCAGACACGTCTCACTTGTTCAGTGAGAACCCTGGGCATGCTGTAAAAATCACACTTGCAAAGATTTTTTTTAAATGCCGACTTATTTGTCTATTAGAAAAAGAAAAGCACAAATAAAAAACACTATGTACAGGGCATTAGTAGTTGAGCACCTCTCCATCCTTTTTAGCAGCTATGATAACAAAATATGCAAAAATTAAGTGCAATTAAATCCCACTTGCAGGAGCAGGGCTCGCAGTTATGCCGTTTCCAACGAGAAATAAACATGCAGCCCCATCCTGGGAAGGTTCGTGTGTACACAGCTTCCCCAGGGCCGTCTGGTTCTCTCTTGTACACACCTTCCCCAGAGGGCCAGTAAATCAGAGAGCCGAACAATTCCATGATGCTTGGAACAGATGTTCCTGCGATGCAACTCCCCCAGACGGCCTCTGCCACAGTCTCCCTTCAGCTGAAACCCTCACAAACAGTACCATACTGCAGAGATGTCGGCAGCTTTACTGGTGCACGAGGGGTGCTCACCTACCCTGCCAACGAATGTCATGGAAGCAAAACCATCGTAAATTATGATCGATCATTAGTGATACATAACAGGTCTAGGGGTCTATAGATTGCAAAGAAAATGTGCCTACTCTTTACATTAGTCACACAAGCAGTTCGCGCTGAGGAAAAGTGCCATAACCAATAAACGCAGCATTTTAAAAAGAAAACTGGGTGCACATTTTGCGGTGAGCAGTATTGGCGTAATCTACCCCTTCACTCTTTCGGTGCAGACATTCTTAGAGTGTCCTCCAGACAGGTGTTTGGCACCCACATTAGTTGAAAAATATGTTTTACAAACCTGACCATGTCTCTTGCAGACACAGGTTTTCACTCACGTGAGTAGACGACCAAAAATTGACAAATATGAGAAGTCAGCTTAGGTGGATACCAGGGTGTGCAAGGTCACATGCTTTGAGAACTGTTAATTGTATTAGCCCAAAGTGGCAGAGTGGGTTTCACTTCAATCTACAGAACTCCGAGATTGCTTAATTTCAGCTGGCACACCGAATACAATAAAGGAGCCCCATGGATCTCAGGTTTCCCAGCGCTATGTTTGAGAAGGCTATTCTCTGTTTTTGCTTGGAATTCTGGGACTTTGTTTCTCATTTGACATTTAGGTAAACGGTGTCCATAATTTTAAAAAGGGGGAAACAGAACAGGATGGCCTTCTCAGGCATGGCCACAGGAAACTTCAGAACTCGTGGCCCCCAGGTTTAGTGTCCATTAGGTACATTCTAGCCACAAACCTCCACAGGCTTTAAATATAGTAAGAAAGCAATGTTGCAAGGCACACTAAAATGTCAGAGCATTCCATTTGGGATCAGTTTATCACTAGCGGGACCCTTCCTTCCCAGTTCCTGCCAATCTAGGGATTTAAAAGAAACATTATTCTAGGGGGCTTGTATCTATTTACAAATTACACAATTTGTATACATACCTTTGAATAATTCTTAAGCCAGAATGGACCGTCCGAGCATTCAGGTCATCTTCCAGTTAGCTAGTCTAGACCCCCTTCGAGTTGCTTTTTCCTACCTCTAGAAAAATCAGACTTGCCTCAGGGACAAAATGGTTTAGGCTTCCTCATGGACAAGGTCCATTAACATCTAGATATTATTCATGCACAGCACTCATTGAATGGCTATAGGTTTGCCTTGCTGGAGTCTTAACAATCCCAAATCGACTTAATGTGCGTTTCTCTTTATGTAATATCTAATATTTCCACATTATATCATAGTTGCACACATTTTAATTGGACACGTCTTTCAATGTGCTTGCTTAGCAGATACTCGCATAAATCTATTATAATTTTGCCCATGTAACAGTGTGGGATGTACACTTTGGACTTAACATACTTTCATCCATATCTCCCGAAAATATTTTTACATCAATGAAATGTGGATTTCTAGATATGCATGGTCAAGCAGAGGTCATCCATAAGCATTATGAATTTGTTTGATGAAATGAGAAAATGATCTGATTCTATTAATATTGGCTAAATATGAAAGTGTCTAGTCTAACATGCAGGAGTGACTTAATTGCCCCTAAGGGCGCGATTCCGTGCCCCCCCCCTCGACCCTAGGTAGGGCTGTGTGGCGTGGGCACATAATCATGGGTTCCTGCCTAGTGCTTTGACAGTTTCCTCCCGCCCCCCCCCCGAGTGTTTGCACCTCTTGTCATAATTGACCAAAATACAGCCAGAAAATATTGTGTAGTTCATTTTGACTCAGAGAGACCTTATTTTGAAGCATTACTCAAAATATGAAGCTGACACTGGAAGGTAGCAAGTCAATATATTTATTATCTTTGGTCTATCAGATTTGATCATTAAACCTGCTATTATTAGAGCAGTAAAACTGTAGCATACTGTCAGATAGAGAAAGCATTATTGCATAAGCTATAAACATGATTTGCATTGAAGATAAAGTACAATTCATTTCAAAACACCAGCTTGAGCAATCATGGTGTTCATGTTGAGTTTGTCTAAGCTATACTATGGTATGATCAGGAGTGGAGTGACATAATAAAACACGCTTTCAGTCTCGTATGCAAAAAAGTTTCAACAAACACTTGACACACGATTTCCTGGGCTTGCTGCTCTGACATGCTATCGACTGCTCTCCCCAGCCCTCCACGATCTCGTGGTCTGCTCGTGGCTCCCTGCTGCCGAATCGTTAGCCTTAGTCTGTTGTGCTTTTTATATAAACATGCGTGACTTAGCCTACATGTACTATGCGCGTCACTTCTTGACCTGGAAAGAACGTCTACAGTCTGCCTCTGCTCGTGCGCTTAGCTTTGCAGTGCACACATAATTTACCTGAGCACTCAAGTGAAAGGTGATGTCTTTGCTTCTTGATTATTCCCATTTAAATGCATGGCTTTCCGCTCGACAAACAGGCAAGGTGCTGTGTTTTTTCCTGGCCTACTTAGAATGCCATTATATCGAATGCATTTTCTGAAGGGATTTAAATGTGACTATTACTTTGGACGCTTTAACAACACATGTATTTTGGTACCCTGCTTCCTGTCTACGCCTGCTTTCTGCTACAAGCCTATCTAAAACAGGAAGCTGATACTAAGGGTCAGCTTAAAGTGAACAGTTTACTTCTTAAGCCAACCACAACGGCAAGTGCCTGTGAGTTTACAGCTAGTGTCCGATTCTGTCTTTTGAAAGCCACACTCTCATTGTGTGTGAATGTGTTTTTTGCCCAAAGAACATCCATAGCTTATTACTATGATGGTGTCAAGACCACATGTATTTTCAAGGCATTAAGTCATTGAAGACAAGAGGCTGCTGTTCTGTGGTTAGGAAAAGGCATCTATCATGTCGTGTTAATCGCTTTTGCTAAAGCCACGGAACAAGCTATGCGCTTACTTTCCTCTGAACCCACAAGCATTTATCAATGACAATATATTGTCTACAGTAAATGTCTAACTTTGTCTTTTGACACTAGCCTTTCCCGTATTTGCAACCGTGTACTTCATATTCACCGCCCGCACAGTGAGTGAAGTGGTCTAATCTGTGGCACACCTGCCTAGCTTGTTCGTAACATTTGTAAATCATGACAGGAGGATATCGGCATTCCTTCTTTTGGCTATTCATTATAGTTATGGCAAACAGTGTTTAAATGCAAAGAATGACATTTTAAATGGTCATAATTGAGCACATAGAAACCTCGTAATAACGTAATGAGACATGTGAACAGCTCCGAGTCTCCTCAGTGAAGCCTTCATTCACAGTCAAATCCTGCAGATTTAAAGAGTAATGTATCCCCGGTATAACTTCTAGCAGGGGAACAGGTAACTAACATTGGCAATGGCTTCTAGTTGTAATTTCAATTAGAATCCAACTTTTTCACATGCTCTGAATTAAATACACTACCAAGTTAAAGCAAAGCCATCCACAAAGTGATGCTTCATTTGAAATTAAATGCCAATACTTTATGTAAAAATGCAGGAAGTTGTTTAGAAAAGAGGCTTAACAGCAGTCGTCCCTGTTAATTTGAAGTTGATCAGGACCATGCGCTTGGGACTCCACATTTTGCGGCACATTTGCAGAAAATGGAGGTTTGATTTATTCCAAACAATGCTCTGAATTTCACAGGCTCCATAATTCTGCATAGGTCGGTATAGTGTCTCATTGTTTAGCGCAGTGAAGTAGCACACTTTCTGTTCATGGTTGGAGAAAAAGTACCCCATATACTAAGAGCCATGCACTGCATCAACATTTTACATTCAGCTAGTCTCCATTTCGCTTTCTTTCTGTGGGAATTGGTTCAGATGTATAGTTGAAACCCAGTCACAAATGAAAGTAATGTCAAATGGATGGGATGGGGCATAGTGACCTGCGAGGCGCTGTTTTTTTTTAAATTTCATTGCCACTACAGGGTGGCATCATACCTTACCAAGTTGTGTCAGAAATGCTTTACCAGCAAAGCAAAGTATCTTCTTTATGTGACGATTTAGAAGGAGCCTTCTTTGAAAACAGTCACTTGATGGCAAAAATGAGAGGTGGATGATTGTGGGTGGTGGAAATCTTCACAGCCTTGTGACATTAAAAATCAGGTGAGTGGGAAGGGGCCACAAGAGTGCACTGGTACATGCAAGTACCAAAGTACAGTAAGAAAAAGTATTGGAACAAGTAGGTAGCAGATGACCACAAGCACACGTGGGGAAAACAAGAGCTGGAGAATCAAGAGAAGCTTCTAGGGCTGTTCGACAGTTATGTGCCCAAATAAAATATGGCATGTGTAAAAAGAAAAACAGTGCCCACAGGCAGTCAACCACACACGCCACAGGGCTGAGGGAGAACGCAGGTACATCAAGAGGCTAAGTGCAGGTGGGACACCTGCGGTTGGAGACTGCATTTCCTGCCTTCCAAAGGGGAACAAGAGTCCAACACTAAGGGTCAAACAAATCTTCCTTGAAAAAGCAGGTTTGCAGTCCTTTAAGCTTGAAGACCGCTTTCAATTCCCGAGGGGTGTGGGAGAGAGTTCCAGATAGGGGCATCAGTGCAGCTCAGAGTCCTACCACCATGCATTCTTCTCCTGAAGGTCTGGCCCACAAATGATGAGGATATTAAAATACTAGGTTGGACAACATTTGGACACCATTCGCTTAGCACCAACAGACCCACTTAATGACCAAAATACATTTACTCACCACCAGGCCTCTCTTTTGGCAGCCAGGAAATTGATTTTAGCGTATAGAGATGTGGTTTTTAGGCTTGAGGCGCCCGCTGATTAGCCTAACCCCTATGTTTTGGATGACCTGCATTGCATATGCAAAAGGGGTTTAGGGAGATCCAGATATTTTGAATTACAGTAGCCCAACTTCAAGTACGCCAAGGCCCTGGTAACCTCTAATCTCAGTGGGCAATAGAGAAAGGGTAGAACGCACGTGGAGATTAAGTATTTGGGAGGAATGAAGAGATGTGTAAAAAAATAAAGTTTCTTGTAGATGGAATCGTAATGGGAGCAGAGCCGATATAGCGGGGGGAATGGGAAAGGAAAAGGGAAAGCTGGACTGATGGCGAGGACCAAAAGAAATTATTTGAGATATATTTATGTTCCCAAACATAGGAATAGAAGTGGAAGAGGCAGGAAACAAGCAAGGGGATAAAGCCTGAAAGCAATACAATGCCACCAGCATAAGACTGAATTGGAGAATGGAAAGGGGAGATTAATGCCTGCATGGCTTCTCTATCCAACTTGAAGAGTCAAGGAGGGACAGAGGTTTGGAGAATTGCATAGTTGGAAAGCGTAGGTCAGGAAAGATAGATGAGGGCATTCAGATTTGCTTCATTAAATGAAGACTGCTGTAGCCCTGGTTTCCTTAAACAGCTCAGGCTAGAGCAGGACTGCTACACTTGTTGCAAGGACAACAGTCAGTGACTGCCTCCACATTAGCCAAAAAAGTTCAAGAGGAAAGATAAGCTAAAGAAGCGCATGTTCTGAAGTGCATGGGATTCAAGATCCGAATCCCACACAGAAGCCAGCTTTCATTTTGAGTTTCTGCACTATTCAATTTTACAGTTGCAATATGCCAACAATGAAAAAGTGTTCATGGGCACAATCACGTAGCCTCCATACTATCTAAATGTGAAGATTTTTTTAATCCAAACCCGCAATGTATTATCAAAATGTTGAGTGAAGAATTTCCGAAATGCTAACCTGGCCAGAGACTAGATGCACACTTTATTCACGTCACTCTTGCCAGAACGCATAGTTGCTGAGCCCATTCTCTGGGGAATCGGACTACCCGATCACTCATTGTGAATTAATCAGAAAGGTTTTATTTGCATAAACAAATTGTGATGACACAGGCTGTTTAAAAGTCAGGATGATTTTTAATGAAAAGTATTTTCTGACAGAAAATAGATGTTCAGAATGACAGAACATAAATTGCAATAGAGCATTCTGGAAAGTTCCACCTTGAGTTGAGGATTGCAAATGGCACAACTTGATTCACAACCAAAAGGTATGTCCACTGTAAGTGCAGATCGTCTCTTTACTGAAATCCAGAAACTGTCCACTGCGTGACAATTGCTAAAGAGCAACACATGGGATTGAACAGAGTGATCAAAGTAGCAGAGACTTTCAATATAAAAATGTTTGGACAGATGCTTAAAGGGGATTCAACGTATGTGTGTGCACTCATTCGATCTTATAGTATTGAAGAATTTCTACATTAAAAAAAAAACTGTCCAGTGAATTCCATACATCAAGAATGGCATCCTACCATAGCACATTAGAGTAAGCCATGGTTACCGGCCCTAATTAAATCAGCAAAGCCGTCACGCGGTTGGTTTGCAAATTCCATACTGATGCATCTCTTTATGATAGAACAGCAGCAGGAGCCGTGACATGTAAACTAGCTAGATTAATGTATGGTGACAACAAAGCTGCAATAGTGAAATACAATACAATTTCAGCTTTCCAAGCAGGCAAAAAGGGAGCGCGTGCCCTGGGCCTCAATCTTGGGGACCACATGGCTGCATTATTCAAAGACGTCAGTGCCCATTATTTACAAAACATTACAGGATGTTTTATGGTGCGCAGAAAAAGCGCTTAACCTGCTGCCTGAATGTTGATCAAAGCCATGTTCTGACCAATTAATCCTGTAAAATGTTCATGCGTTCACTGTAGGACAGTGAGCCAGATTCCCAAACCTTTCTTGGTGCAAATGATGAAATGCTTTAATGCATCTTATCACTTGCACCATCATGATTGGATACATTCAGAGGCCCCGTTTCACTCCGTTTGGAAATTTGCGCAAAAGTGGGCCTTTCTTTGCAGATCAGGAATCCACAAATGAGATGGACTTTCAAATGCACAAAAATGTACGCTCTTGCATTGAGCCTTCTTGGACTAGGCGCTGCAGTAGGCCCAATGCACAAAAGTTTAATTTCTGACCCTTTCATACATTTGCTTTCAAGCGGGAGAGCAGAGGTGTTTATCACGGCTCTCCCACTTGCATCCTTACCACATTGAACATTGGTAGGCTCTTTAAAGTCCTGTCCCTCTGAAATACATTTCAAGCACCCACGTGGTTGCTGGGAGCCTGTAATACATTAGTGCTAGGAGCACGCCCTGAGCACCAATGTATTTAAAAGGCTAGGCCGCACATCTTTGTGCTACTGTTCAGGTACGCCTGAAATGCCCAAATCACCTTAAAGAATAAGGTGACCTCCACATTTCTGAAATGAGAGTGCAAATTAAAAAAAGTGCATCCTCTGGGATCTTTTCATTTGCCCTCCATTTTTTAGACTCTACTCCAGTCTGTATACTGACTAAAGCACTAGGTCTGTGGCATGTTCTCCCTTCTGTGGGTAATATATTAATCAAGTGCAATCCTGAAAGTTAAAATGCATATTGAAACATTTGAGTGCCACTATTGTCCAGAAGATAGCTCAGTGGGGTAAACATTACAGAGATGTGCCTTCATATGCTAGATCACAATACCAAATTCCATTAAGGTAAACTTAGCCTTTTAATGTCTTAGCTTGATAAACTCTCGTGTATACACACACACGTGGTAACACCTACTGTGCTGCAAAACAATGGAACCCACCAGACAGCACTAGCTATAAAAAGTAACACAGTATCAGTATGATGCAGGTAGAGTGATTTCTCCAAAAGAGGGTTTTAAAAACTATCAGCCACCCCAATTAAGAGCATAAAGCGTTAGTCGGAGAGGTGATTAGATCGTCAAATTGATAAGTGTGGAACCAAAGTGTTGAAGCTCGGGTGCAAAGTTTGCAAACAGAAGATGCAGTGATCATAGACAAATCATCTTATTTCACTGTACTATTCTCTGCTGCCTTTCGTCAAATACTGGTGCAATGTTTTAGCCCATTGTTTGAAGCGGTCATATGGAGGGAGAGCCGACCAAATGTCACAGGCCTGTGGCGGGAACATTTTCAGGTGTGCTTTTTTAGCACAAGAAATTTTTTTTAAAATAAAATTGGAAAGGTACTTCCGGACATCATAAATTTGAAGCTTTAAAATACAATAGAAAAATAAAGATGACATCGTTTTAAGCTCACACTAATGGATATTCTGTCATTTGTTTACTTGCCTGGATGATGGAGAGCATGTGGTCAGAATCATTCTCCCTTTGCATAACATCCTTCCATAAAGTTGTGTTTTCAAATATTCAAGTAGAGTTATGCGATTTGTGTACCTTCCAAGTCAGTTTTGCAAAACATTATTTTAGCTTGTGAAAATGAAACATTCACAAATAATTGTACTTTAATTTATAATAAGAACTGGGAAAGAATCTGCAGAAACTGCAGATAAAATCCCAGCTTCAACTCATAAGCAACGTGTGTGATCCTGGGCAACTTGTGGAGCCTAACCTATCAAAATTGCTATTCTCTAAAATGTTCAAGCAGTCAGCCCCTAAGAATGATTTAGTTCTCAGCGCCTGTTCTAAAAAAATAAAAAAAAGTCTCACTAGCTAGTGTGCTTCATGTAGAATAGTGGTCGCCTCGATATACTGCACATGAAAAAGTCATTTGTTTCTTTGCTGACAAATATCAATACAGCTTGAAAACTATACAATTCTTCTAATGTCAGTCTATGTTGCCATTTATCCACCTGTCTGGTAAGCTTCCAAATTGTATCCAGTATATCTCCTAGGCAATGGTATGTATACCTTTTCCATTTTATTGCAATCTGTATGCATGCTTGAGCGCTTTTACATTCTGCTAATGGGAGTCCTCAGTGTATGTATGGTGTACCTTTTTCATATGGTGGTTTGTGTCCTGTATCTAAAACTACACCCTCCTCATGGCTATTTTCAGCTTTAGCTATTATGCTAAAGTGCCAACTAGAAGTCGAAATTATTGCATCGGATTACTGGATGTGAGGCGAGATACTGAGGCTGTGGGTTATTTACCCACCCATTGATGGCCCTGGACCATGTCAATTCTCGGGCTTTGCCAGCCACTACTAATCCCTCCCTGCCCAAAACTCATCCTCTTTGGGTCTCTTTGAGCCAGCTTTATCAAGCAGTAACATCAAACTTTGGCTTGGCAGTGTTTTTTCTAAACAGTGTTCTCAGAGTTAATCGAGCAGTTGTAAATGTGTTACTGGTGCAATACACGTCTTAACAAATTTGCCTTCAGCCACTTGATTTAGAAGCAATACATATGTCCTTGCACTAAGACATGTTAAAAACATGCATTCGCAAAGCCAATAGTTTTGGCTTGTGTATAGTTCTTTGATGGGCCTTTTCCAGGCACAGATATATGCCCAGGTACTCATTCCTTTCCAGCAATGGTCACCTTAGGCAAATTAACAAGGTGGGTCCTGGGAGTCCCTCTGCCAGACATTAGTCCTGGTTACGAGAGACTTACCCAGAGTCTTTAGCTCACTATCTTTCTCAAATTACGTCAACGGGCAATTTGTTGGAAATCTTAGAAAATATGCTTATGGGTGGCCTACACTGCATTCTCCTTCCCACGTTTTACAATCGCATTGGTTTTTTAGATCCGTCCAACCTATGGTACAGAACCCTCAAGAAAAGGCCTCCACCCTAGGCGTCAGCTCTCTGGTTGAAAAGTTTTAATTAATTGCTTCTTTGGAGTCACTTTCAGATGAATACTGAAACTGCTGTCTGGATAGAACTACTATGAACTACCCACTTCGCCCGCAGGATTGTACTTGCCATTTTCTCGGTTACAATCAACTATGCGGTTGGCGACTTGGTGGTAAATACATTCCACAGTCGCTGCTGTATGAAAGCAAAATATAGCCTCTATGCAAATGAATAGATCCAATGTTGCCCCAGAAATGTCATCGTTTCTCGCGTAGCTATATTAACAGCATGACAACAATCTTATTTAAGATAAAACTGATTGAGAAACTCTGCAAAGAACACGGATCCCTTCACTGTCTCAGCGGTGTTTTCACATCTGCTTCTGCCCCATCCCCACGAGATGCCTAAAATCTAATTAACCAATTAATTTGCAAATATATTCTAATGTATTCAACACAGATTGTCTTAGTGTTAAATGATCTGACAGTGAACCATATGCAATACACAAGAACAGGACTTCATTAAAATACCAAACATTGCCCAAATGGTGCATAAAATTATATTTGTAGTACAGTCAGCACATACGTGTCTCTCCCCTAATGAGAAAGCGTGTTTGCAGTTTCATCGTTTTAATTTGTTTGGGTAAACCCGAGGTAAATAACTGCGAGATTGTGAGAATTAAAGGGCATCTCTGTTCGCATTCACCCATGGAAACCCTTTTTTCCAACACTCACATACATACATACTCGTTTTGACCAAGTGAAAATCGGAACATTACATAATTTCTGGGATTTCTACGTGGTGTTACGTTATATTCAGTGACCTGCAGACAAGAAACCATGCATCAACCAAAAAAAGGGAAAATCATTGTCTGGTACAAAATACCGTTGTCATAAGACTAGCTCATGCAATTGTTATGAACCCGCCTCAAGTGCATCAGGTTACTTTTAAAACCATAGAAACTGGAAATGACTGACAGAACACCACCTATGTGGGCATAAGAGCTTTGTCAATTAAAAAAAAGAGAAAACGTGGGTTTACTTGGAATGAAATCGAGGTCTGCTAATTAAACTACCCTCCCCTTTCAGTTAGGGCCATGAACTGTGTAACACCCTCCCCCCAAGCCTCTCCGACTGGAAGTGAACCGCCTAAGAAACGCTCAAGACTTTGCTTTTCAACCATCCACTCTGAAAAAGCTACTTGCGCACTACCATCTGCGGGAAACCAATTTGATTCATGGATCCTCTGCTGCACCACACTTGTACACACCTTAATCTTAGTTAAACTTACAAACAAGATCCAGGAAGCAACAACACCCTCACACCACACCCTTACCATTCAGCAGCTCACCCCTCACCTAACTCACTACAAAAAAATCCTTACAGCCTTCCCACTCCTTCAGACCGCCTCCAGGTCTTGTATTCCCCATCCATTGTCTATCAACAACCATGCTGTAAATGTTTGCACACCAAAATCGGTTTCCTGCCCATATGGCTAACCTGCCCAGTCGTTACCAACCACAAAAAATATGTTCATATCAGTTAAATTAGGTACTTCCAACCTGCATCCATCAACATCAATATTTTATGCATCTGCCTTCCCGCTGTCAGACTTAAGCCATGCAGGCCTTTCTTACAGTGTCATGCGCAGCAAGGCCAACCTTATTGGCAGAATGCCGCGACATAAGACAACATATTACAATGTTCAATGCTGAAAAGCATAGCGCACACAATCACCTCTGCTGAACGTGTCCACCAACACCTCAGCAGCTGCCTCAGGGTTTGGCAACATGTGTATTCCTACCAGCAACTTTCCAGCAGCCAGGATCTGCCTCCAACTGTGTGTAGTCCTGCATCTAAATTAAATGAAATTGTGGGCCCCGGGATGTAGTGGCATGCCAAATCTAAATATAAGCCATGTCTGGACTCCCAGGTGGTTAATAAAAGGACACCAAACTAAGTTGGCCAATAGAATTGTGTTTTTTTTAGTGAGTTGCCTGGTCAGGGCCTGCGATGAATTCACTGTCTGGGACAGAGTTTAACCCAAAACAAGCCATTTGGGCAGCATTAAGGTGTGGTCCCCATCCAGGAAAACGAGATCTGTCTGAGGGGAGAGGTTCAGTGCTTACAAGGTCACGCTCTGCCACTTCAAAAGGAACTCACTGTAGGGCCGTCAATAACAAACTGATGTCGGCAGACAGATGAAAGAAAAAGAGCCAAGAGTAGCCAGTAGACGAGGATCAGTCAAAAGTAGAATCCCATCATATTGAATTCTCCCACGGCTCCTGAACATCCTGTAACCCCACCACCCGCTTCCTGGAGACAGCACTCTGGGTATGACATCAGCACAGAAGCCTGAATTGGACCCCTTACAGAAGGCTAAAATGGAACCAATCTGCTGTAGAAGATTGCCTGGGCGTCGGGAGGGCGGGTAACGGGGGTGTTAGAGGGGAG
This sequence comes from Ambystoma mexicanum, assembly GCF_040938575.1. Classification (NCBI taxonomy): domain Eukaryota; kingdom Metazoa; phylum Chordata; class Amphibia; order Caudata; family Ambystomatidae; genus Ambystoma; species Ambystoma mexicanum. The sequence continues at coordinate 1,042,951,103 of NC_090933.1, forward strand.
GGAAGACCATGCCTTTTAGTGGATTCATCTTTGGACATTAAGGAAACATAGGGCACTTGGGAGTACAGTCTGCTCCAAAGTCCTATGCCATAGTGGTGAAGACTATGATTACCCTGTAACCATTCCAAGGGACTATCGGGCGTGACCAGCAGACTGAACAAAGCTTACTGCAGCCGAGGCCACTGGTACTGAAGAACTTGCTCACATGCAAGTACTCTATATACCTTACTGGTTGGGAAGCGAAGAATCAAAAACCTGGAACTCACTACCACAAGACTTAAGAGCGGACTTGCCCCATCTTCGTTTCAGAAAAAATGTCATTCAACACCTCACCTCGACTGACCTCAGTTGACCTGTGTCACCTACCTCCTACTGAATTACTTGCACTAATTCTTGACTCTATACATTTGCAAACTCTGATTGACCTTACTTGAACTTTGTATATTTGTAATTATCTGTGTTCCAGAGACCTACTGTATTTTCTACTGTACGTTATACTATGATGTAACCTGTACGTTTTGCATTTCCTTGCCACTGCGCCCTGCTACCCCTGGGTTTGGCGCGCATAAAAAGTGAATAAAACAAACCACTTAGCTTGTCTCTGGAGACCTTGGACAGCCCACCCCACCTCCAGCAACCAGAAGTCAAATAGAAGCACTCAACCTTACTTTCCAGAAGATTGTGTGGTTGTGCCGATTCAACAGCTTTGAAATGCTTTAGGCTGCTGAAAGCACCCATGGCCTTCTTTGACAATCTCCACTTTTTCTAGCCGTTGTCGAGCCCCAGGTTTGACGCATCGCCTGTTTGTGCCCAGTGTTGCAGCCAATCGGCACTTAAGTACTGCACTGCATTGTATCATGGGGCCCTTTTTGAGCAGACTACCGATTCGAGCCACAGACTCGACCCATCGCTGGCTAATTTCTTCATCAGATTCAAGCTGATCACTGCTACATGACTGCACCACATCCTTGGACCGTCTCAAGCCAACTTGGGAACCACAGTCATTACCTCAACCCACTTAAAGCACCTAGAATCTTGGCTTGATGCTGCTGAACCCAACAGCCAGACCTTAAAATGGTTATGTCCTGCCGTAAAAGGGCATTTGTGATTTGTAAGATCCCCTCTCTACCTTCATTACCTTTGACAAAATTGCCTGTGCACCCCTATTTTCAAACCCAGAGTGGCCCCTCTTTCCAAAATCGGAATTCTCCATTTCCTTACAGGGGTTGGTTATTAGCATTTTGTATTTTCATAGAACTTTGGACATGGTTTAATTTTAGTACCATAATATTTTTGCTTGGTTGGTTTCAGTACCATCTCCTGTCCCTCCTTAAGTGTACAGCCCGCCCTCAGCTTGTGATGCCTTTTGAGGCGAAAGTAGTATAGTGGTCGAGCTGTGTCCGTTTGACATTCATGATTATGATCACTGCTGGTCTAGTAGTAGAGCAGGGCGGACCACGAAATTCGCTCCTCTTCAGAAAGAGCAAGCAGCCCCCTCACCTTTTAGCCATGGGGGGAAAATAACCACTGACAAACTAGGGGTGGGATTCAATGGAAATCGAATGGGAGGCCCATAGAACTCGCACTAAACACACAGACTTGAAATATCCACAAATTGCAACTTGCAACTCAACACTACACACTACAGAATTTGAAACCAGACGTGGAAAAGCACACATTCAAATGATCACCAACTGAAAGCAAACCCTACACACACTGACAGTTTTTTTGATTTTTTTGATCAAAGATACCAACACAGAAAGGCTCTCTTACCCTCCCTTCTCTCCATCCAACTAACCCTCCCCAATCCTCCTCCCCTTTCAGCTCCACCAGAGCGCCTGGAGACTATGAAAATGGCAGCAGTGTGCTGTATAAATGACAGTAAAATAAAAGAGCAGAACTCCGGAATACTGGGAGAGGAATACAAAGAAGAGGAATAACCTGGAGATCACAAAGCAAGAGAACTTCGACTAAACCTGTCCATTGAGAGAAGAAAGCCAGAACAGCCAATAGAGGTATGACCAGGTGACACCTGGGGGGGGGATTTGAAAAATGACACCTCAATTGAGGTTTTGCTGACAGGATAATGTTTAGCTGACTGGGCCCCCTCGCTGGCGTTCCCAAAACCCCAAATTTAATTACTTCTGAAAAGGTAAAATCAAACCCATCTCGACTTGTCAAATTTTGATCAGAGTAAAATCTGAGAAGATGAAAGGACTAGGAATGCAAATGGGGTGCACTTTACAAACAGGGTGTATACAATTTTACACACACATTTTGAATGCAAAGTGAGAGGTTGTTCTTTAAAGGCCTAACTGACATAGTATTGCAAAAACAAAATCCAAATTGGAAGCATTTCGGGTTGTGAAGGGTTTTGACCCATGCTGAATCAATACACTGGGTAGATGTGGGGATGAGCTGTCGCCGCCCATCATGCCATCCCAGAGTCCAGGAGAACCGCGCAGTTGTGCACATACCAAAAGCGCCAGGGGTGAAAGGTGGTGCCAAAGGAAAAATAGCAGCACCTGTCAGAGCAAAAGCGCTTTTAAATCACCTGTTTCTTTGAGGGCAAGCTCCAAATGTCAAGTTCAAACATTGCAAGATAGCTAATACTGGAGACCTTTGTTCAAAAATCTGTTTTACTGATGTTAAAAAGTTGCTGCAATCATGGGCACAAGACCATTCTAAAGATTCAACCTTCTTGTGGGGGGGGTTCCACATAACCACTCTAATGTAAGGATGCCTATCAAAACAATAGCAAAAATCTCCTGTTAAATTCAAGACAACTCCTAAATGGATGCAGTACCGGCAAATTCCACAAGGCGGCGCTAGCGGTCTAAACTCTGACAGGAGAACTGAGTTCAATAGCTGACAGCTGGACTTCAAAGCCTGTTGGTTAATTAAAAATCTTAGCCACCTGCTGTTCCCAGAGGTCAAGAGGCTGGGAAACCTTAACACCTCAGAGATTCCCACACCAAGAGGCAGGATATCACATGGCCCTTCTGAGTGAGAAGGAGGGGTTTTCCTTCAGCTTGCTTAAGCCCACACAAAAGACTCTTCCCCCTTGAATGGGGTATGTTAATTTTGAGTGTTTCCTGTCAACAGCCCTTTGCCAGCAAGGAGAGACATGTGTTTCCTGACCCCACCCAAGCTTCTGGAGGCGGACCCAAACACTTCGGGGAGTTGAAGGCGCACATATACGTTTCATAAAAATACTGATAACTCTTTGTAACCAGATGATAGAAATGTGCAATTTGGGGATCCTTAAAATGAAAACTGTGCCCACAATTCAAGACCAAACTCCAATTTGTGTGATGTTCTGGTGCAAAACCCCGCTAATTATGAATATTGCAGACACAGTATTTAAGCTAGCGACCTGGAAATTTACTGGGATATGTGTAGAAGGGGGGTGTACATTTGTATAATTTTTTAATGAAAAACCAATGTTGCAAAACCCACTAAAATCGAAAATAAGTTGCCATTTATGAATGCAAGCTCCTAGAAACGCCAGAGTCGGAACAGAGACTACCTTAAGCAATGTGTAATATGTACATGTAATGTCAACCACTTGTGTACCTGGGAAATATGTATTTGGATCAGAAATAGATTTGTGTGCACATTGACCAGGGGAGTGTCATTTCTGCAGGTCATAAAAATGACATCACTCTGACACTATCCCCTTCCCAAATCAGGGACCAAAATCTATTGACCTATCAAATCAAGAGAGGGGCAGGCTTAGTGAAGCTAGCCTCTCCACCCACTTTCTAAACACATAAAAGCAGACAGTGCAGGACAGATAGGGATTCAATTCCATTTGCTGCGGAGCGTGCTGACCGACAACTTCACATCCAGAGATTCAACACTTAGACTTCCAAGCTAAACAGAGACTACAGAACTTTGAACCAAGAAGGCCCACTACAAGCAAAAGTATTTGTCAGCAGGCCTCAAAATCTTTTGCAACTGAACTCTTCAAATAGCCGGGCTGAGCTGTTTGATTCTGGCCTAGAACCCTGTGACAGAAACTTCCAGAACCAGGAGCCGTGCTGTGTCCAGAGAAGGCAGAACCCGATCCAGAGAACCGGTGCCTCGCAGACCCAGGACAGCAGAGCAGAGCTGACCCAGACGCTGTGAGCAGAACCGCCCGAAGTCCAGTCCAGATGACCCGATCCGTGACGAGGCCCAGTCCTTCTAAAAATATAGTGAGAGTACTGCCAGAACTGTGCGAAACCCAATCCCTTAATTAAAATAATCTAATGCAAACTATTTTAACCTAAGTAGAACTGCCTCCTAGTAATCCTGTCATCTGTCATTCTAAAGCTGCGAGCTGTCACCTGTCATTTTGAGTTTTACTTTAAATCCGAAAAACTACCTTTACTAAATCGTCCGTATCTCTGGAACCATTTGTCCTAGGAACGTGGTTTAACTTTCATTTAAAAGCTAAGATTCTAGGCTTCCCAACAAACCTTATACTTCTGCCGTAGTAACGATTCACGCTCTCGCAAATTCTACCGCGATTTGGCCTGATTTCTTCTCCAGTAAAAAAGTCAGCAGATCCTTGCTTTCCTTTGCTAAAATTCGTTTAACCTGCTAGTTACTCATAGAGCATTGCTAAAGTGAGCCTGAACTAATATAAAGTAGCCATCACCTACCCTGAACCTCTAGAGGGAATTAAAAGCAATTTTAGCACCTTTTCACTTCCTTGCAAACCACATTAAAGTAATTCACCTGTGTTTCAAACTTCTCCCTTTTTTCCTCTAAGCTTGCTGGGGGGGAACTGAATTTCATATTGTATTTGATTACATTCCTGAGAACTGTGTGCTCCTCCTTCCATTTCTTACATTGCATAGGGTGGTGGGGGGGATTGCCAGAGAAAGTGATTATATTATCTTTTGCTAAAATCATATCAAGTTATTTCTGTACTGCATTTCATTCCTCATTGCTTTTCCTTTGAAACCATAAAAGTATTTTCACTGCCTTATCCATCCTATACCAACTCCTCATTGATTGTAAAGAGGTGTGCTAGTGTCATATTACCCATTGTTGATCAACATTATATTCATAAGTGTGATATCAATTAATTTATTATAAAAGTGTGATATATATATATTGTTTACATTTTCAAATAAACCTTTTAAATTTGCAAAACAAATCTACTTCTTGGCTCAGTGGGGTCAGGGGGGATTCTAAGAGAGGGGTGTTATACGAGGGTTCATCATCCAGATTATAACTTGCCATAAAAATATATAAATAAGGGCTTCCCTTGGGCATCCCAGACAAGGCACTGACTTAGTGGGATTGCTTGGAGTCACTTACAGGGTGCCACTGTAAAGTGGGATTGTCTTTACAAAGTTATGTATTTTCAAAATGTGGAAGTGGAAGGCAGGCCAAAACGGGGAAGGCTCTGTGGCAGCCCTGAGGCAGAGCCACAGATTTGGGATAGGGAATCAACAGACCCCGGTGAGGTGTGCAATGTGTATGCTGACTGGGTCCCACCCTCTGCCATTAACACGCAAGCTTCAAGAAAGGAAGAGCACAAAAGAAGGCACCAACGTCTTTGCAGAAATCACAGAACAGATTTATTACAAACAGGGAAGTAGGCTAATTGCCAGCAGAGGTTAGGTACCCTTGACATGGAAGATTATCTGCAATGAAGTGGGGGGCAGAGGAGAGCAGGTTGTGTAGGAAGGGCCACAAGGGGATGAAAAGGGAGTAGGCTCCTGGAAAAGCTGGCCATCTCTCGGCAAACTGAATCAGAATGAAGGTTAAGCTATCTCCACAACCATCAGTCTGGGAAACTGCTCTGCTGGACATCCATGAAGATCTGCTCTCCAACCTTGACTAACATTCCCTCGGTCCTCATCCTACTCCATCTCTCCTTTGCTTTCGACAAAGTCAACCATACCAACCTGCTCAACCGTCTCCGTGGGAACCTGGGTATCACCGATCAGGCGCTGGCCTGGCTGTCCTCTCCCATCTGATCGACCCTCCCAGGTCCAAATTGGGTTCTTCCTATGATCCATCTGCCTTTCTATCTGTTGTGTTCTCCAAGGGTCTAACCTCTCACCCTGGCTTTTCAACCAATACCAGGCAACTATCGCTCACTGCATAGCCATTTTCTGTTCCAATTTCCAGTACTATGCTGATGACACAACTCATCTTCACGCTTCCCTCTGCCACCTCCTCTCATCTCGGATGGCCTAACTGCCATTCAAGATTGGTGTGTTGCCATCGAGCTTTGCCTGAATGCCAGCAAGATTGAGATCCTACTTTCACCGCACTCTCTGGCCGGCCTCCCTGGGCTCCCCTCCTACCCCCATCTGTGAGGCCAAGAACCTTGGGGTAATCTTTGACTCCACACTTTCATTTTCTGCCCACATCTCCGATGTCTCTAAAAAATCTAACTTCCTACTGCAACTCCTCTGAGGTATTCTGCCTTTCCTCTCCTTACACCAGAAGCTCACCATCTCCCAAGCCCTGGTTCTCTCGAGGTTGGACTATTATAAAAGCGTTTTTCTAAATATACCTGCCTCTACTCTCCACCCTAATACAGAACAGGACTGTGAGAATTGTTCTTGGACTCAAGCCCTGGGATCAGATCCCTCCAGCCCTGAAATGTCTCCATTGGATCCAAGTGGATGCAAGGATTAAAATGACAACCCTCTGCATGGTCCAGAAGGCTTTCTGGGGCCTGGGTCCAATACACCTTCAGCTATCCTTCCGCAAATACCTCCCCTCTCGAGCTCTTCGCTCCTCTACCTTTAACTTCCTCAGGATCAGTCGGTTTTCTACGAAATGAGCTGGGGTTGATCTGTCTTGAGCTGGAGCCTCCCTCTGGAACAGCCTCTGTCACTCTGAAAATTGAGGAGAACCATCTCCAGTTCTAGAAGCACCTCAAGACCTTCCTCTTTGCTTCTGTCTTCGCCCTTCCTCTCCCCTGCTGATCTGTTCTCCCTCGGCACTGTGTACCTGGCCGACCCTCTGTCTTCCGGGCCCAGGTACCTGTTCACCCTGCCGCACTGCCCCAAGGACACCCTTTGCACTGGGGTCTGTAATCTGTACTTATACAGTCCCTCCCCTTTCCTCCTCCTGCACTTACCTGACATACCCGGTCTGCTGCCCTAAACCCAGCACTGCTGGCTGCACTACCACTGTTTGTTGCCTTTATTATTCATCTGTTCTTTTTTCCTTGATCCGCACTTCCCACTACTCCCCACTCCATGCACTTCCCCCTTTGCCTCTTCCATGCACTTGCGCATTCTCAATGTCATTGGGCCTAGTAAGATCGTTTTTGTTCTCCCTTGTTCCCCTCCCTTGCCTTGTTGCACTCTAAAAACACTTGTGTACGAGTGCGGTACAAATAAATTATCAATATCAATAGGACAGATTGGGAGAAGTGTAGCTGCTTGGGGTCTTCTCTAGCTCCCCTGTCCCCACCCACGTGTCCAGCAGGTCAGCCAAAGAGAGACCCAGCTCTGGTTTTCTATCCAGTTATAAGGCTGTTGCTCCACTCCTGCAGAGCCCATTCAGAGGGTTCAAGGAGAAAGGGGGCAGGGATGAGAGAGTGTAAGATGAAAAATGAAGGAAGGGGTACCCCCTCCACAGCAGTCACTTTCCCCTACAGAGATGGGAGTCATCAGGAGGTCAAAATAGTTCCCAGGGTCCAAGGGACAGGAAAAGCATGGAGATTCACAGGGACACATGCAGACACAGCCCCCTCCTCCACTGATGTCCTAGGAAGGGGATGGCAGCACCAAGGAGGAAGGGGGCAGGGATGAGAGAGTGTAGGATGAAAAATGAAGGAAGGGGTACCCCCTCCACAGCAGTCACTTTCCCCTACAGAGAGGGGAGTCATCAGGAGGTCAAAATAGTTCCCAGGGTCCAAGTGACAGGAAAAGCATGGAGATTCACAGGGACACATGCAGACACAGCCCCCTCCTCCACTGATGTCCTAGGAAGGGGATGGCAGCACCAAGGAGGAAGGGGGCAGGGACATGAAAGGTGAGCAAACATTTCAGGATGGACACAATGGTTCCAATACATCTGTTCTAGGGTGCAGAAGGGATGGTTAAGGGGGAAAAAAGAATGAGGAAAGAGTGCACCAAGCACACCTATTTGAAAGTGAAATATATTTCAATATTGATGCTGTGTGAGGTTATTAAATACACGGTCCAACTCAAGATATTTTAAGGTGCAGGGGAGAAGTGCTTAAACATTCACACTATGCTTACCATTCTCTAGAACCTGGCACTGGACCCGCCAGAATGGTTCTGAAAAACCAGTTGCTAGTAGAAAATTCTCACCTGATGAATTGAACTAATACCACAGAACGCATTTTTTTGGTAAATTGGGCAAGTTGTCCCGCAATAATAGTTAATCTGTCTCCAAACCCGTACACTAGTCACAGGTATCAATCAGTGATATGTCTCCACAGGTAGTTCACCATGGTTTATAACCCGGGAGAATATTCAACATATTGACCCTCAAAACGTCATGTTGAAACTAGCAGCAAAACTCCCAGTGAGTAATAGGTAAGAAAGTATTCTCAGACTCTTTAATTCAAGCATATCCAGATGAGTTGCCGCTCTCCCTGGTTATCTAGCAGGAAGGGCTGCCTATGCATTACGCTTGTCACTTTAGCTCTATGTAAACAAGATGCATCTCTGGTTGAGTACCCCTATCCATCCAAGTGGCTCATTTTTTGCCAACATTATGGATGTCAACTTTATATACAATTAGTTAGGAATATAGAGCTGTGGAATGATAAGATAAATCAACTAAGCATCAAGTAGATGGTTAACTGTATAGATTAATTTGCAAATTGTATGGGTTTCTTTAAGTCATAAACTAATGGACATATATAATGTTTTTCTCTCTACAGAAATTGAATGGACATTTATTTTTGCCCCTGATGAAGTGTGATACTTACTCGAGACGCGTTGGGCGATTCACAAGAAATAAAGATTTACATTGCTTTTTACATTATTAATGTGTCAAATGGTATACTTATTATACTTAAAACGTATGTTATAAGGTGATAAAACAAATTACTTAATGACTATACTTTATTGTTCTACAAGTACAGGACAGCCTATTCAGTTTACTCCATCTTTGATGGGGATTCTGAGATTAGATTGTGCCCGATTAAAACTACTTTAGGCTTTGGCCAGTCAATAGTGTGCAGGGATGCAGGTTTCCCAATTAGGATTCCTTTTCTTGAAGGGGGGAAAAAAAAGAGGCAGGTGAGCAAACCTAAGAAGGCCCCCTTGGGGCTGGGGGGGCTGTTCCCAGTAATCCAAGGAAGCTTAGTACAGGAAGGGGCATGGCCAGCTCCGAGGCTGAAGATATTACACTGGCTGTAAAACTGGCCGCTGTTAGCAGTCGTCTGAGGGTGGAACAAGTTTACAAAATGAAAAATACAGTGGGGGATGAAAAGTCGTGTGCTACATTGAACTGCAAGTGCAGCTATATGCAGTGTGTAATGAAAATACATTTGTGGAAATGAAAAATCAAGCAATACATTAAAATGCAAAAAGTGGCCTATATGAGAAACACTGGTATCTCTACCTGTGGAGACTCATTTCTGCAAAAGCGACGACGGATCGTAGTATAAATGCAGGGTACTATTGCCGGGAGCGACATCAGCCTTATCTGGATGTTTCCGCTACAAAATTCATGTTGAAGAATTAATTCTATCCATGAAGACCTGTGGGAAGGGCAAATCCACCCATCTTTAAATGCCTAGGTAGAGTCGGTGTACTGTGGGAGGGAATAGATTATCCAACTAAATATCAGTTTCTGGAGGAAAGTGCATTTCCAGCCCAGAAATAGAGACAAAGCATTATATACAGGAACGTTTAAAACTATTTCTAGATTGAAAGGATTATATACATGTACAGCAAAAACCACAAGCGTGTACATTCATGTTGTGCAGGCCTACACATTGAAAGATGCACCAGTTAGTGGTTTTAAGAAACACGCATGAACACATACATTAACATGCAGCCCTCTAGATAAGTGTCGTACCAGGCCTTTTTATGCATTCAAATATTACAAATACAACACCTTTTATCCATACATGCGTACACTACACACCAGTTGAGAGGTCACTGTAAAGGTCCCTTGACCGAAACCAGAACACGTTTTGATTCTTCCCTGCATGTATGAAAATGCAGACCATGGAGAGCGGTACACACATTTTTCTCTAAACAGCGTTCTCCAAGCCCGTCAGAAAATGCACTCAGTGAGATTAGAAATGTCTTATTTCTGTTCAACTGCTGCTGTGTTTTGTGTCTGGAGAGGGGCATTATGCATGCATATTTATTTTCCTAGCATTTTAGGATTGTAGCAGTAATAGGATTAACAATTGGGAAGTAACCTTTTAACAAAGTGATGCTTTTTCAGTGACTGCTTACTTGCATTGCACAAAAGTATTTTTCAGAGTTCCTGTGTTATGTGTATTTATCAAAGTTGCATCTATGTGGTGTGTTCATACACAAAGTGCTGGATAACATTTTCTACAAATGTAATCTGAAGTGACACATCTTTACTAAACAGTTTTCGCTATGTTGTCTATTCATTTTTAAGTTAATATTCTGGTTGCTAGTCACATAACATTTACACTCTTGCTAAGGGTAATTCTTTTTACTCTTAGTATTTAATTGTTAAAGCAGTGTAACATACTTCCACCTTACAACCTTATCTCAGGTATGGATTAGTATTTAATGTCCATTTTAAACGTTCATTATAGCTGTATTTGAAATCCATGTGGTAAATACTATAAATGGTCCATGGTAGCAGGGCCATTGCTCAATGGTGAGTGATTGTCTTTACACCAATAATAGCGGTCAGCCTCTTTCAAATCTTCAAGACTACTCTGAAAACATTCAAAACCTGGCTCTCCAGCCAGTGCAATCACTGTTCCAAAACAATGAAATTGTATTTTCAAACGTAAATAGAAACTCATCAATAGGTGTACCTGTATTGGTAATCCAGATAGGTTTTTCAATTTGTATGTAGCACTTCATGCAGGATTCGTCCAACTTTTAAGCACTGTGATTTTTAGCAGCACAGTCGATAGTTTGACATCTGAAGGATTTAAGACTAACTTGGGCCTGCCAGAATTTGACCATATGCGAGCATTGAACACTTGCCTCTCTGTGTTATCGTAACACTGGCAGACCATTAAGTACTACTAGTTCTAGTAAATGAGGACTTTCATTAATCATCCAGAGGCTATCCTGCTATCAAACCTCAAAACACATAATACAAGTCATGTTTACGATGTTGTGTAATTGGCCAATATATACAGAATATATTAAATGTGCAGACCTTTGTAGACGAAAAATGAAGGGCATATTGAGTGACTTAGCCTACAGTAATATTAACATTCCCTTCTGCAACATGCTTTAGGAATTAGACCAGCTGTAGAGTGGCAGGAAATGGGACACAAATTGTTCTAAGGTTGAAATCCTTCCAATTATGGAATACTAAATTCCTACTATGTGTAGTTTTTCTGATTCCGAAACAGAGTTGGCCTTCACCTTTGAACTAGTCGCTATGAATGCTAGATTAGTTCCATCTGTGATGAGTTTCCGCTGCAGAGGAAATTAAATGTTCCTATTCTATGTGGGTGGTACTCCCACTGCTATTCCAATTCTATGTGAGGAGTGATTGGATCACGTACCCCCTGCTGGGCATGTTCATTGTGTGGGGAATATGGACTGCTAAGCCTATGCCGTTTCAGGTCTATGCAAGTACAGCTTTCATTTCTGAAGCCCTTCATTTACCTATTCAGCGTGGAGGTAATTACACTTCTCCATCCCATGCAGTTTTTGCTCTGTTAGTGGAACTTTTACTGCTGTGACCAACTTCTCTGTGGTAATCTTGTACTGTTAAGACCCAAATCATTCCTGTTATATGTGAGGAAAGAATGATCTACCAAAGTCCATGGCATACCTTTCCTATAATAGGAGGGGCGTGTGCACTCCTGAATCTTATGTCGCACCTGCCATTCCTTATCTGTTCCCTGTTTGGGCATCTTCTACCCTTGCTTAACTTGCACTGATCCACTACACCTGAACTACATGATGGAAGCTTGCATTGCTGTTGCCCTGATTTACCTTTTTGTTTGGTGAGAGGGAAGACTGAATGGCTCCTACTCAAGATTACCTGTTCTGTGTGAGAGAAACATTAAAAAAAGGTTATGCTACTCTTGTACCAATTCTTTGCATGAGGGGAAGCACACAATTTTAGTGTCATCTGTTCTATTTGTGAAATGTTCTCTTTAATGTGAGAAACATGCTTTTCCATCATGATGTGGACCTCTACCGCATAATTATTTCCATACAGTTTTAACTCTTTGGATGAGTTGGCTGGATTCTCCATACATTTTACTAGTGTGGAGGACAAAACTCCTTTTTACTCCTTTGAAATCACATTTACTCAACGTTTAAAAATAGGGAGTAAAATACTCCCACCTCAAAATCTTATCTGGAGCACTGCTAACATGTATAGATTGAGAATCAAACATTCAAGTTTAGCAAAAGTCACAGGTGTGATTAGTGAAAACTGTACACATGTGCTTTACAGAACGCAATCTATATATGTGGGCTCAGAATAGAATATATTTATTCCAGAGAACATTGTGAAAGCAAACTTATATGAGCCAATGCAAAAGAGTTGCCTTTGCATTTAATGGGTGTACAAAACGTCCTATATTAGCTAGTCCATGCCTATATGTCAAGTGGCCTCTGCAAAGCAAATACATTCACCACCTTGCATTTACACAGGTGAGAAGGTGCATAGATATTTTGAATGGAAGTAATGCATTTCTCCAGCACCATACACATCTTGATGCTGGAGAAAATCAAATGATGTAACCATATTTGCATTACATGAAATATTCCAACTTTTAGATCATCATAATATTTAGAGTAACACTTTGTGATTGGAAGTGGATGCCTTTGTGGACTTCTAACAGTGAGTTTCACATTGGCAGGTACAATTTCATTTTGGTTTCAATAATTGTTTTGAATACATACCACACTGTAGTGTGCTCCAGGGTAAAGCTGGAGAAACAATTGCCTGAAAAGAACTTTTTTAAAATACATTTTGATGTTTGTATACCTCACTGTCTTGATAGTTGCCCTGAATTGTGGTTGGGACTGTATAAATGGGGGGTATTAGATATGTGTGTCATCATAGTTTAAGTGAATGATGTTACTATCAAAAAGCAATTTGTAGATGAAACCTTCAAATATGACTACTCCCCCTTCATACCTCACAGTCACCTCATTAGGAACCAGGCTGATTACTGAAAAAAGCCTGTCAAATCATATCCCCCCTCCCTCCCTCCCTCTTGAGAAAGTAAATCTGGTCAATGGGGAAGCTCAACCGCAGAGGCAGTCGAGCTAGGACCTTCCGGTCCAAGAACCAATACCTGGATGGCCACAGAGGCCCCATCAGAATGATACAGCAGTTTCCCTGAATGTCTCTAGGACTCTGAATGAGGTGGTAGAGGGGGGAAATGTGTAAATCACCCTTCCATCCCCAGACGTCTCCAGGAAGCTCTGGTGCCTGCCTGGTTGAGGCAACTCATTTTCAGAGGTCTGGGGAGAATCACAAAAGAAGGTGATCTGAAATCTGTTCCTCCCGACCCAAAGGCTGGAGTGATTATTCAACCACCTTAGATCTGGATGGAAGGTCAGCATAATACGAATCACAGCCGACTTCTGGTGCTCCACCCGAGACCAAAGCCAAACAAACTTTGATCTGCCTCATTCGATGCCTGACATAAGGTCATCAGGCAGCACAGCAGCCTCTGACAACACAAGGCCAAGGTCCAAGAACTGGTCAAATGGAGAAGTTAAAAGCATGTCCAGGATCGTTCCCGCCTTCAGAAATAGCCTGAGCAAGTCCTAGACAAAGCCAATGAACGTCAGCCTCTGGGTAGGCATCAAGGAGGACAGAAAATGCAGTATGACCCGAAAAAGAGGCCCTGAACACCAAGAGACGGACGGCCTGGACCAGTCTGTGGTCAAGGTAAGGGTAGATGTGTAGATTTCCCCCTGCCAGAGGAAGGCTGACACTTACATTTTGGTGACGATTGTGGTGCCACATTGACCCCCAATGGGAAGCAACCTGTACTGAAAATGGTTACTTCGCGACAGAGAAGCATAGAAAGTGCCAGTGCCATTCCAATATCCCTGACAAATGGCAGATCGGAGTTGGGCCCGGGTGATCATTTTGAATCATTCTAAGGGAAGGAACGTGTTGAAGGACAGGTCCAGGATGGGGCGCAAGTTTACCAGGTTGTATTTCAGCACTGAGAAAAATCCTGTCTCCCACTGGGATAGTGACTTCCTCCAGTGCTCTGATACCAAAGAGCTTCAGGACCTCGGAAGTTAAGAGCGCCATGCGCGGGAATAGAGGTCGTGAGGAAGGTGCTAGCCGCAATTGGTGACCGAGATTGCCCTGCATACGGAAGAGGAGGCAGACATTACTATGAAGAAACCTGCCAGGGATGGAGCACGGTTGCTCTGTCATAGGATGGGAGAGGGAACATTCAGACTGCCTGGCCCCGTCCGGAAAAAGCCCTTCAACCTCCTCAAAACCCCCACAGGACAGCAGTGCAAGGAGGAAAAGGCCTTCAGATCCTGTTTATCCAGCACTACTAGGAACGTGGCCATTTGCGTGATGGTATTTCTGCAGCTTCTCACCAGTTGATGAATGAGAATGATCACAGCCTTCAAAAAGAAATTCTGTATTTGACAGTGTTTTCATTGATGGCAACATTTACATTTATCTCACAGAGCTTGCACCCATGATTCAACAAATCCCATCGCAACAATCCCACCCCAAAATTCTGGGACAATAAACGGGCTGTATTGGATTAAACATTCAGATTAAAATAGTAAATCAAATCCAAAGGTTCCCCTAACTTTATGCTGGGAAAATCACCCACAATGTATCCGAATCAAGGCAGCTTGTCTATAGGAGAGGAAAATCAACTGCCCGTTTCTTCTCACTACTTGTAAATGCACACAAAACATCAATTTATATAATACAAAATATGTGTATATATTCGAGAAAACTATGGAGAGATAGATATATATATATATATATATATAACTTGTTGCCAACAACTTGATGTATATTACTTTCTCCAAAATAAACCACAAGTGTTGGAATCCGAGAAATATTTCAAATAGTTATCTGGTTTTTCTCCCACACCGTTAACAAGCATTGACAAAAAATGTTCAGATACATCACATTCAATTACAACTTCCCATTCAGAAGATAATTAACCATATGGTAATTGGTTCTGTTGGCTTGCAGTGCAATCACATATGTAACATACAAATTGTGGTGTTCGGTTATACTAGAAATCTATGGGTTTAGAGAACTGCACTTTCATTTTTGGAGAACACAATATTGCATCAGTATATAAGGTAATACAAACATGAAAACGTGTCTCAAAATACACGTGCGAAAATACAGGTTTCGATTCACTTGGCTACTGCCAGAAAACAAAGGTAGAAAATGATAGGAGCCGTGACCCATTTAGCTCCTGGTTATAGCCTAAGAATGCCTGAGTAGCTTGACATCGAGCACTGTTTTGAACTGTTTATAAATGAAAATTTAGACGCATCTAAAAGACATTAAAAGCTTAACAGGTCATATTTAATAGGCAGTTTTCATCTAATTTGGGTAGTTAAATTTGCAGCATGCTATATACTAGCTCCTACTTTCAGCATCAGCTCAAATCCTTATTTCGTTAACCAATTGCCACTGGAAATGTTACAGTATTCCATTTTCAAATCACTTCCCCAATTGCTTTTGCTATTGTCAGAGAGGAATGTGCACTTTGCACTGAAGTGCTATGGCAATCAATTTTTATTCTCATTATCTGGGAATCCGGTCCTATTTAGACCAAGTAATGCACCATGTTTTCTCAGGACAAGGACGTTCTAAGGGCTTCTCCCATTATCTACAAAGTATTATCCTACTTTCGCTCCTTTCCTGTTGGGCAGGGCCCTCTTGTCTCCATAATAGTCAGAATCCCAGAGCTTTTGCTACTGCCTGCGTGTCTGAGCTTAAAACGATACGGCATGGGAAAAGGTAGCACCATTTGACATAGCAATTTTTCATTGGGCAAGTTCTCATTGGTTCAATTCAGATGCGACTCCGTGACACCCCTCCCCCCCAATCTTATTAGGATCGGTCCACCATATTTTGGTATATGACAATGGCGGTCCGGATCAGAGTTGGATCAAAATCCATTTTCGCCTCATAACTTCTGTTCGGGACCCATCCCATTATTGTGGTGTACATTTTCGGAATCACACATCAGACACGAAAACAGGGATAGCAGAACTCTCAATCTTCTCACGCACTCATTCAATTAGATTTTATTAAAACCGAAGAGCATGTGTATTCCTCCACCTCCATGGCAAGACCAGGAATGTTTTAAGCTTTAATTTGTGGCAGCATTCCGTCAAATATTAAAGTTACTTATTGTGAAATGCACTGTTTATTAGAAAGCAGTGATACATTTAACCTAAAAATGGGGCAAGTGCATTTATTTTTGTCGAGTAGGTAAACTAGCAGTCTTTACAAACATTTTCGGCCCTTGGATATATAACACTGACAAGGGCATGAAAACATGACAGTAATTAAATGATGCAAATGTATTAAAAATTGCTATATCGGCTTTATAATTTTACTGTGCGGCTTGCTTTACTGAATGCAAAACGTTCATTGCTTTCTAACAGCAAAACTGTAAAGTAATGGTCCTTTTTATAAATGTCATTTTGGTGCAGCTTCAACTGGAAATGTTCTGTACATTTGAGGCCCATTCAAGCTTAACTATGAAACTGGCTTTTGCCCCTTTGGGAATCCAAGCCATCCATTAAGCATGAAGAGATGATACTTTATTGGAACTGACATGCCAAAAGGTTGAGGGCCTTGCAGGGAACTTGGTGTTTGGTCCATTGTTGTGTGAAAAGCAGTCTCCTACCCATAAAACTAAAGACCACAGAAATGTAAATTCTGGCATATATGAGTGTCTATTTAACCTCTTTTTTCAAGGTGACTCTACGGGTGCAGCCCAGCTTAATGGAATCATCTAAAGATTCGAGGGGTCTGGCTTTGGCAGATGGCTTACCTAGGTCGACTTTATCTAGGCAACTAAGCTAAAAAAAAAGTTTTTGAAAAGTTAAAAAATATATAAGGTATTCTTTACTCAGTCTGTTCTCTTAAAATGACAAGCATAGTGCAGGCCCAGGCAAGGATAGATTTTCTTTGTCTGCTAGTATAAACTCGTCAAGTTCACCAGCTCCCACCACAACTACCGACTGGCTGTGGCTAGCAATGCCACACTGTTGGCCTTGCATCATTGGAGGGCAGAATTTTGGTAAACCTTTTACGGCCATAAGCATCAAAAAGCTCCCCTTCTCTATAAAGCAAGAACGCAGAGGATCTGGACTGTAGGGTGGCCGCCGCCTCCAACCATGAAGAACATGGAGGGTAAGGGGCAAGGCAAGCAGCCTCAGCAGGTAAAAGGTCTGTATCTCATGTACATTTCCCTTTTGACGACCGAGTCGGAAAGAGGCTGTAGGCATGCCATGACCTCTTTCTGAAGTGGCATGTCTGATTTGCCATACGTAAAACACCTACCAGGAGGCCAGTCTCAACAGGAGAACAAAAACTAGAGCAACCCCATGATCTGCTTGTCAAAGGTTCTTGCTGAGGAGGGCAAGCCCTCCTACTGTTCAACTCGTGTGCCCCAAATCCCCCATGTTGAGGGGAGGTGCAAAAGGAAGGATGGCGCAGATATAAGAAAGCACCAATGCGTACGGGCACAAGTGCCCCGTCAGAACCAGAGGAACACTGGTCACAGGCATGGCAACCAAGGAGGCAGAGACGAACCATTGGAGTTGCTGGTAGAAGTGGCATATCACAGATGATATCCTGGACATAGCCTTGAATGGGTGGGGACTGCATGATCAGCTAAAACCTAACCAAAAATCTGTCCACGCAAGGCTGGGTCGTTATGAAGCAAGGGAACTGGTAGGCCGGAACCCACGATGAGACTGCCAGACAGCTATGGGTCTAAAACACCAGAGGTGAAGATTAAGTGGGAGGTAGGTATAGGACGATTTTACCGACAAAAAATGGTCGCAACGACCAAAAGTTCGAACACCAAAAGTGCCACAGGGGTGTCCCCCGCATCACCCCGCTCACTATACTTTATGGTATTGTGAGTGGGGGAAATGGGGGACACCCCTGCAGCCTTCCGGAAAAAAAAAAACTAAATAAATAAAAATAAAAAGGGACCCTGCGGCGCCAGTTCCCTATCAGGGAAGTGAAAGGGAACTGGCGCTGCAAGAACCCAGTATGAAGATGAAGGTAAGTGGGGTTTATGTTGGGGTGGGGGTGTTATGGGTGTGTTGTGTGTGTGGGTGCGAGTATGTATGTGTTCGCATGAGAAAGGTACAAACGTTTGGCAGTTCGCACCTTTCTCATGCAAACGTTTTGCCCGCAGTAGTTTCAGCCGCGGCCAAATCACTTCGATTCAGGAGGTCGACTGTCCAAGGACGAGACATTCAGTCAGAGCACCCCACTACACTCTTGGGGCAAATGGCTCGGAAATTGAAAAAGGAGGGGTCGGCTATCAAATGGCCCAGGTATCCCCCTGCGTCCCAGGTGGCACAGTTATAGTGACAGCCATTCTGATAGTGTGCCTTCCAGCATCGTGTGTGACCATTTGGCCTGCTCATGTTATTTATGAGGAACCTCAGCCTTGCTAGAATGCTTGTCTGCTATGAGCCCCTAGGAGGAAACCGAGACAGCCCGCGTGTGCACTTTGTAGGGAACCTAGGCCTTACTGTAATGTTCTCTGCGACCCCCCCTTGGAGGAGATGGGTGTCTTAACCCTTTAGAAAAGACAACGGATAAAACCTGTGGAGGAGCCAGGGGATTTAGATTATCTCCCTTAGGAATGTCAGGAGGGTAGAGATTCTTGGGCATCCACCAAAACCTTGCTCCGTAGGAGTGAAGAATCAGAAAAGGCTCTTTTATCTCGGCCCAGGAAGGAGCATCCAGGCCAGGGTGTCCTAAATGAAGAAAGACCGATTACCTCTTCTTCACCTCCAGCAACTCTCAGATTATGTCCAGTGCTCTAGAGAAAAATTGCACCTCACAATTGAAGGCAATTGAGTGCTCAAAGGACAATCTGATGCAGCACCAGCCCCACCGATGTTCCAGGACTAAGTACACCAAGAAGAGTAAATGGGAATTTCCTGAAGGGATCCATTTTTGGATGGATGTGGAGGTTGCAAAACATGCGTTGCAGAGCGCTTCCGTTTCTCATGGCCATGCATCAGTATGCCACCAATTCTGTTTTTGCTTGGAATTCTGTACTTGTAGTTTTCCCATCTTTCAAATGGGAAGGAAATTAGAAGCCCCAGAATCCATAAGTAAAAAACAGGACTGGGCGTCATTTCATGCATTGCACTGGGATACTTGAGCGCTCAGGATTTACCAGACATAGCCAGGTCAGAGAAAGGGGCAGTGAACCAAGACTGAAAATCAATGGAGGGAAAAATGAAGGAACGTAAACTGCCCAGCACCCAAGCTATCTGGTCCAGCGCCGAAAGAAAGTCTGTGCACCAAAACACTGTGGGAGTTTCCACTTGTGGGAACGGAACCAAGTATGGAGGAAAGTACTCTACTCATTTTCTCTTTGCTCTAGACATTGTGCTCATTGTCTCTTGTGCAAGGTATTCGTCCGTGTATCCTTTCACTCCCATCCTTGGTACAATACACCACTCACCAAGCATCTGCTTTTGGACTACTATATTGGTGACAGGCTCAGTATAACAACCATTAACATAACTTGACATTTGAATCATACTGCTTTAAGTATTCATGGTTATCTGCACAGCGCACAAGCGTTTTGGCTAAGGGCCATGCTGAAATATGCAAGATCCAATGCTGGTAATTTCATGGTGCATGCCGGCGAGTTGCCGAAGCAACCAGTGACCAAGACCTAAGGCCAGAAAAGCAGCAAAATTACATCACTTGTCATGAATGCATAGTCTTCTCTCCTCATCACGGTTTCTGTGCAATGCTCTGCACTGAGGGCCTTAGATTATTACATGGACAGCACAGGAAAGGCTGTCGACCCTCCAGTCTGCTAGGATTACAGTCCCATTCATACCACGCACATGCGCCTACAGGAGTTTGGTCTGCCAGAACGATTATCACCCTAAAAACTGGACAAGGATACACATTCTACCTGGGACTTCCACCTCAATCGCCTTTATTTATATAGCGCATGAACGCAAGCCTGGAGGCATAGAAGCGCTAAAACAAGACAGACAAAAAACATGAACAAGGGGAGTCAGGAAGAAAATGGAAATACTGCATGGATACCAGGTGATTAGATAAATAGGGCGGTCTTCAATCTTCGCCAAATGCAAGAGGATTACCCAACTTGATTAAGATGGAGAAAAGCATCCTTGAAGAGCTGTGTACATTGCCGACTTTTGTAGCTATATATTGTGTTTTGCGCTGAGAATGGAATTCTGTAACATCCTAATTTGCCTTCTAAATTGAGTTTGCGTAATGGGTTAATGTGTTTCGTGCCCTTTTCTCACCAACAAACAAAGTAGTAATCTGGTGTGAACCAGCCAGGTTTTTTTTATGACCATTTATACGACTATCCTAATATCCGTCATATCAGCTAGGATATTGAGTAGTTGCTGACAGAAAAAGTTCATCAATCTGTAAAACTTCAAATGCCATACTACCATACTTCACTTTATAAGTTTAGTCACTAGCTACCAAGTAAGGGTCTTACTGGTACGCCAGGAGTGATATAGCAGGGATTCCACCACATTGTTGCAATATCAAAAAGGATCCATTCATGTTTGAGCAAATGACTGGGAGTGTTTTGGTGACACCAATTCTGAAAAAAGGCAAATAACTGATAAAATGTACTAAGTGCCGTTTTTGTGGGAAAGGTCACCACTTGTCATCCAATTAACTAAGTGCAACAAATTTATGCACATGATGGATTTGAACCAGAAATTCCTGTCCCCTTGTACTAGCAGTCTAGAGTTCGACATCAAAACCCAAACTGCTTTCTCCGCTTGTTGGTCCCCAAAAGGGGTTAAATTAAAGGGTCTGTAAATTCACCCAGCAATAATTCAGTACCTAATCTAACGGGGAGGGAGGACCGGGACTGTGATTTCAGTCAACGACAAAAGATGTGGCTATAAATGAATGCCACCTCCGGCCAATTGTGAGTGGGTTATGATGTATTCTGTGGTCATAAAATCAATCATACTGATTCGAGTCTTGGGGCCATGTCGCACTGAACACACCAGGGCCAATGTATTAGATTGTGTATAAAAATGCATAGTTTTAGCCATCAATCTAGAGGACAATAGCATGAACTTTAAATTATTAACGTAATTAAGGGACATGGATTTATAAAACATTTCATAAGCAAGATTGAGTCATCATGATTTTTCACGTTAAATTTAGATTTTATCGCATTAGTAAAATCGCATTTAGAAGAAATATAAGATTAAACCATACCATGTTTGCTTTAATACCGAAGGCTAGTTGAACAGAATATGCAGCTCTGGCCCCAGTCGAGGTGAAATTGGCACAGGTAGGATTATCTTAAACCAGGGGGGCTGGCCTGTCCCCCCACCCCTCTAGTGGGGACCAAAGGATGGCTACGGGGCAGACCCTAAAAATGGATGCCATTTTTTTTTTTAATATTCAAAAGGATTAAAGGAATAGTTCACTCAAAAATGTCCCAAAAGATGGCCAATAATCAAAAACATACATTAAACATTTTTAAAGAAAGTTCCTATGTAATCTTGAGCAAACGAGGCTCAAAGCGTTTAAATGGGAGCATCCATTTTGTCATTTCATGCAGCCTCCTCAGCTCATGTTAAGCTCTGCCCTGCAGGCACTAAACAAGCAGCAAAAGCCCCCTACGGGGAGCTTTTGCTTACCCCAGCCCGAGCAGAGCTGTACATGGAGGAGACTGCCTTCACTTTCATTTCACAGTTTCGGTGGTTCTCAAGCCCAGGGGAGCACAGAAAATGTCAAATGAAAGGCAAAAAGCAAAGGCGCTGCAATTATAAATACAACGTTGTTGTATTGGTGATTGCTATGGTTAGAAAACCACGGAAATCAAATACAACAATGTTTTATTTTGACTGCGCCGGCTTTTTCGCTTTGAGTTTCCTGGGCTCCCCCGTGTTGGGGGAGCCCAGGAGACTAAAAGCGAAAGCATTTGTAAATGCTGTGGTTTTCCTTCGACGTTTCCTGGGCTCCTCCGAAAACCGCAGCATTTATAGATACAACACTGTTGTATTTATGTTTACTGAGCCCAGGAGACTCAAAGCTGAAGCCACAGCAAACAAATACAACGTGATAAATGCTGCAGTTTTCTTTCCAAGTTGGAAAGAAAACCACAGCATTTATTTTGCAGTGCTTTGAAAAAAGAATGAAATTTAAAGCACTTACCAGCAGCAGCCTGTGTTAATCTCTGCTCTCTGGCACTAATGAAGCAAAAGCCACCTGCTGGTAGCTTTTGTTTATTACAGCTGGCTGCCCTTTGCTTCATTAGTGCCACATGGGCAGAGATTAACACAAGCACAGGAGGCTCATCCATTTCACAAAATGGATGCCTCCTAGTGCTAGAAATCTGTGACTGAGCCTCATTTGCTCCAAAGTTCACAGAGGAACTTTCATTTTTTTTTATATATACTTTTGATCATGGCCCATCTTTTGAGCCAATAACTTTTGAGTGAACTATTCCTTTAAGGCGAATGCTTTTAATTAAAAATAAAAACAAGTAGAAGAAAGTGTGTTTATATTGTTTATATTTTAAAGAGCCTCCCCACACACTCCGACACATTCTTTTGTTCCGCCTAAATTGCTGCACAAGATTGCTGCATGGCTTGCTCATGCTGCTACTAAAATAATGTCTCGGGAGAAATATTGTGAGCAACGAAGGACGGCTGTAGGCTCCGAAGCATCTTTGAGAATCCGTAGCCATATATGTAATAGATAATGAATCTGCAGAACACTACCCCTCGCCAGCAAATCAGCTAGTATGCCACTAGCCCAGCCTTACTGATGCTCGTGTATTAAATACATATGGCAATATAACAATCAGCCAAGCCTACGACTGAAGTAAATAACTGGCCGTTAAAAAAGGTTTTACAGTGCATGTGGGGTGTCTCCATGGTTAGTGGAGAGCAGAAGGAAATTACAGGAACCAGTAAGCCTCAGAAGCCGTGATAAAAGAACCATTTAGGTTTTGCTTTCAGATCTACCTGTGCTGTTAAGCAGACTCAGCTTGAGATCCTCGATAGTGACTACAATAGAAATATGGTCGAAATATATTTGATAGCATAATTAATTTAGCACCATTTGTAAAAAGATGGAGTAGATTTTACCACAGAATGGCAGCCATGTTGGTTCTGACCATGCTATTTTCTATGTACCCCAGTCAAAGGAAATCAGCCACATACCAAATTGAACCTCCAAGATAGAATTAGACATGCCCAGCGCAAAAAAAGAGTCTGTAGCGCACACACACAATTAAAAACCACAACCTGTAGACATCTTGCTAAATACTGCAGCCAAAAGAGCATACAGAAATATACTTGTAGGGATTTCTGCTAGCACCCTGTCCAATAACCCACTAGACTGTCCACTAAAAGGGCACCTCTAATGATATGGCACGCCACAATTGTTTGCACCTGTAATGTCAATATAACATTGCACATCTATGGATGCCTGTGCTAATTTTATCCTCTTTGCCACGGAGATCTGTACCCCTCTCCCGAGCTATTTGTGCACTTCTTTGACTACTTAGTCAAGATCTGGAATGCAAGCTCCAGACTTCTATGCGCCTGCCCAATTACCATCTCCATCTTCTTCTACCCCCTCATCATTCAGTTTGCAGTTAGGATTTGGAATGCAGGCCTCTACCTTTGCTGTCAACGATCCCCATTCTGCCCCATGTCCCCCAACTCCACTCTTTCACTCCCTCAGGCAGGATCTGAGACACAACCTTTGGTCCTAGCTGTGAAACGCACCGGACCTTTCCCGAAAACAACCCACTTCTAACCACATTTTGAAGCCATATTTGATTTCAAGATGGTGCTTTACAAAACTCCAATAAACAAACCACTGAAGACCAAACCATTCTAGTACAAGCAAAATGTTCTAAATGTCCCCTGGACTAGGGCAGGATGAGCCAAAGGGGGCTCTGGGGACAGAAGTAACATGAAGAGGCTTGCCAACTTTTAGCACTCGGAGCTTTGACACGTTCCTCTGCTTTATTATAAGTTGAACAGCTAGGCACGGGAGAGCGTGAGGGAAAATAATTAGGTCTCAAATCTGCATTGAAAGGTTTTCACAGGATTCTGCTATTGAAGTCTGAATCTGTTCCCACCAGTTCTATTTTTATCTTTCTTTTTTAAGAGAAAAAAAAAAAGCTTGTGCCTCTCCACGTCGACGTCTCACTGTGGGAAGCTGTACGGGTCGAATGCTTAGCAGCAGATTAATGATGCCAGCGCCCAGGAAATGAGTGATTACCAGACGGCCGCTGAAATGCAAATGCCACTCTGTAATCATTACAATAGCTGGGCAAGAGGGAAATTATTACAATTTTAATTACCCAAACATAGCATTCAATACAGTTATCGCTCGTTTCTCTTCACTCAATGATTGGCTTTCATTCGCAGATGTCAGTTTTCTGCTAAAATGGCACTGACTGGGTACACTGCTTCCACGTGCAAACCAGTGGCACGTATGCGTTAGATGCTTAGGATGTGGCTAAACTAGACAACCAAATGGGATATTATCTTTGTGTGTTCAAGACACCCGGGTCTTGCAGCTCCAGTGCACCGCCTGAGGCGAGAGAGCTACAGAACGGCGTAAATCTCCCGTTCAAAGCCTTTATTTAAACTGGTGCCAGTGAAGCCCCGCCCAAAGGCCGAGCTGTTTCTGTAAACCACCAAACATTTGTCCACCTTAATTCTCACCAACGACGGTTTCCTAAAGCAAACCCATTTAAGGGTTTGGAAGCTGCAACTCCTAGGTCTCTTTGAAAAAGGGTAATTCAATTAGCACAGTATTGCACCAAACAGTCATTTAATACATGAGCATCACCTGTATATTATGATTAAGAGCATAAGGGAACCTAAACTGGAGTACAAATTTATAAATTATAAGTTACTCACCGTATTTACCAACATAGTCCCCTTTCCTCCACACTGTATGGGCTCCCGCTAGGGACGGGAAACAACCTTTTTCACAAGAAAAAGGTCTTGCTTTTACATTTAGGGGGGCGCGTCCCGGGAAACATGCGCTCCCCCTTTTCGGTCCCCTTTGTCAATATTATGATTGCCTAGTGACACAGATGTTACAGGAAGCCTTGTGGGACTTCTGCAAAAAAGGGGACATTGGACTACGAGTAGGTTAGTCACTGCAGTGAGTAACTTTACTCCCACGTCCTGTCCCCATTACTCCATACTGTATGGGCAATTACAACTGAATGCATCCTTGGGGAGGAGAGTTGCACCTCTAAGAAAACAAGTTCTTCAAAACTGCCTGGCTAAATGCTGCGTCCGATCTGGCGCTGGCATCCAAGAAGTAGTGTTTGCAAAAGGCTGATGGGGAAGCCCAAGTAGCTGCCTTGCTGATGGTCTACCATGGGATGTGTCTTTGGAAAGCCACAGCCGTGGCCTTGGCTCTGGCTCTGATGGTGTGAGCATGCATGTTTGCGGGCGAAGGCCTCAACTGCCCCTCATATGCTTCCATGATGGCCATCACTATCCACCTTGCTATGGAAGCTTCACAGCCTGAGTTTGATCCACCAAAAATGATGAACAAGGCACCTGATTTACGGAAGATCTTTGACCTGTCCAGATAAAATCTTAGAGCACGGCTGACATCCAGACAGTGCAATACCTTCTGAGCCTCTTACTTTGGACCCACAAAGAACATTGGGAGTACCATCTCCTCGTTAATGTGAAAAGAAACAACCTTAATGAGAAAGGCAGGATGTGTCCTGAGCACTACCTTGTCCCAGTGAAACGTGATATAAGGCTCTGAAGCCACCAGAGCCTGAATATCGTTGATACAGCATGCTGAAGTAAGGCCAAACAGCAGGGCAGTTAATAGTCACCAGCCTGTCTGCTGATGCTATGGGTTCGAAGAGTATGTGAACCAGGGTGCTCAACACCACATTAAGATCCCAGATCAGATGTGGACGCTTAACCGGAGGATATGATCTGATCAGTCCTGCCAAATGTCTTTACCACCGGATTGGAAGAGAAGGACGTTTCCGGAATTCTTGTAGGCCCCCTATGGCCGCCAGATATGTACGGCAGATGTCCACCTGCACACCTGAGTGAGCAAAATGCGCCGATAAGGATAACACATCGTCCATTGAGCAGGTCAGTGGCTCACATTTGTTAGTTTTGGCCCAGTTGCTCCTGCATTGACTCCTGGTGGAGTCATTTCTTGACCCTTGTAGGATAGCCATGTTGTCCTGCGATAAGTGTAGAGGCTTCAGGGAGAACTGCTCAGGAACCAAGCTGCCAGGGCTACCTTCTGTGGAGCGAGATGAACCACTGTGCCCTCCTGCTGGGAGAGAAAGTGGGCTGGACCCAGCGGGAGGTGTAATGGAGGCTGGTCTGACAACCGGAGGAGCTTCCAGAACCAAGGTCTTGCCGGCTGCAATGGTGCTATCAAGATGAGTCGAAGACTCCATGACTCCCTGACCCTGCAGATTACCCTGTGAATCAGCAAAGTGGGGGGGGGGGGAATGCATATGCGTTCATACCATGCTACGTGATCTTCAATGTGTGCCCAGCAATGCCCTGCCTTGCCCCAGCCAGGAAGCAAGCAGAGTTGCTCATGGTGGCAAATAAGTCTACCTGAAGGTGACCCCACTTGTCAAAAATCCATCTCAGGACAGCTTCGTTCAACTGTCACTCGTAGTTGTCTATCCAGAGCCTGCTGAGCCTGTCCACCTCCAAGTTGGATTCTCCCGGCAGGTGGGCTGCTGATAAGTGGAATGTTGTTCAACAGTGCCCACTCCCAAATGTCGATGGACAGTCTGCAGAGCGGAGGGGACCGGGTACATCCTTGCTGGTTGATGTAATACATGCAAGTGGAGCTGTGTCTGGATGCAGACTGACTTGCTGTTGACAATGGGGAGAAACGCTTTCAAAGCCAGCCAGATGGCCATCATCTCTAGCCAGTTGATGTGATCCAATTGTTTGTCGTGACCATACTCCATGGACGTCCAGGGTATCGCCCCCAACCCCTGCGCCCATCCCTCTAGGGAAGAGGGAGTTAATAGTGATCTCCAGAGAAGGCTGTCTGCCCACCAAAAGGTTGGTCTCTGCACTCCACCACTCCAGATCTGGGTGCAGGTGCTGCGGTATGCTGATTAGAGTTGTCTGGGAGTCCGTCTCCCGATGCTGAGAAATACAGCTGGAGCCTCCTCATCTTGAGTCTTGTGTGTGGCACAGCAAAGAGACAAGCCACCATAATCCTGAGCAAGTGCTGGTACCACCAGGCAGAAGTCACTGGTCTGCAGAGAAAATGCCTGGTGGCCTTCCTGATTGCTGTGATCTTGCCTGCCGAGGGGAAGATCCTCTCCATCCTTGCATCCAAAATTAGCCCCAGGAATTTTAAGGACTGAGTGGGAAGTAACTGACTTCTTGAGGTTGCTCGAGAACACCAGATTATATAGCATGTGCATAAGTGCTGAAGCTGTGCATTGTACAGCCTCAGGTGACTTGGCTCAGACTAATCAGTCGTCGAGGAATGGATACTGGTGGTGGTCCTCTGCCTTAAGCAGGGCTGCTACAGAGTTCATTAACCTTGAGAAGACCTTTGGGGCGGAGCTGAGGCCAAAAGGGAGGACTTCATATTGAAAATGAAAGCCCATGATCCTGAACTTCAGGAAGGAACGATGGGGCTCCCAAATGGGGACCCGCAGGTATGCATCCTTCATAATCAGGGAGCACATCCAGTCTCCCCCCACACAGTGTCTCTGCAATAAGTGCAGGAGTAACCATCTTGAACCTTTGAGTGGTAGGGAAAGGTTCAAGGAAGAGAGATCTAGAACAAGCCCAAGGCCAGCCTGGTTCTTTTTCTGAATGGCAAATATCCGGGAATAGATGCCCATTTCTCGCTGTGAAGCTGTAACCTCCTCCACCGCCTGACTCTAGGTGAGGGAGTGGATTTCCGTCAAAAAGGTTGCCGTCCCAATCTGTGGGAGTGGAGGGGAGGAAAGAGGAAATGGAGGAATGGGCAGACGGAAGCCCATGGGAACTACAGAGAG
Source organism: Ambystoma mexicanum (assembly GCF_040938575.1). Taxonomy (NCBI): domain Eukaryota; kingdom Metazoa; phylum Chordata; class Amphibia; order Caudata; family Ambystomatidae; genus Ambystoma; species Ambystoma mexicanum. The sequence goes on from NC_090933.1 coordinate 1,042,979,505, forward strand.
GATCCATGGATCCACAAACCTTGCCCGCCAGGAATGGTTGTGAAGGGCAAGCCTGCCCCCGACCGGAGACATATGGATCTGGATGACTGTCACTGCTTTTTACCTTCTGCGGCTGGTGCCTGGGAGGGGGACTTGAAAACCACTTGTTAGGATTTGTGCTGCTTGTGCATGTACTGGCTGGGCTGTCTAGCACATAACTCTTGAAAGCCCCTGAAGCCACTAAATGTACAAGTTCTGTCTGAGCGTTGGTGACTTTGGCTATAGGCCTTGGGCACTGATTTTGAAAGGATTGACAAGGACGTAGCGGTTTGAGCCATTTTTCTTTTTAAGTTCCTCATCTGTGGTCGAGTAAAACAAGTCCCTGAGCCCCCTCAAACAGCAGATTGAGAATGAGCTCCTGCACATCAGCATTAAACTTGGTCGCCTTAAGCCAAGCTGTCGTCCTAATATCAGTGGCGATACACAGCTCTACTTCCAGTGTCGATGTGAGCCACTGTAGACTCCATATCTTGGGCCACAATTTTGACCTCTGCCAACACAACCCTGAATTGCGCCCGACTATGCTTGGGGAGCTCCGGGAGGAAGTCCACAATCTCCCACCACAGCTTTTGATTCACTGCTGCCAACATAACGTCAACGTTGGCCTGGTGCAGATGGAGCATGGCATTAGAGTATATCTTTTCACCGTAGGACTCCTCCTTCACTGGGAGTGATGCGGTGGGTGCATATGAAGACTGAGGTTTGGAATAAAGACAGGCTGCAGCTATAACGGATGAATGTGGTTGAGGGTCTACCTCCGCCTGCCTATACTTCGCATGAAGGCGTTTAATGGTAGGCTGCGTGGAGTGCTGCTTCACCCATCCCTTCTTGGCAAGGGAATTCTACATTCTTTTGCAGAGGGATGCCAGTTCTTGCAGGGCACATGGTGCGCACCTCAGTAAGGACCCCAGTCTCAGGTTGTTCAACTTGTGGCTGTGGAATACCCATGTATTCTGCCAAACCCACCAGCCTCTTGTGGAAAGCCTTAGTTGACAAGGGAATATCCTGATCCTTGTCCGTGTTACCCGCTGTGTCTTGCAGGACGGGAGCTGTTGGAGGCATGCTGGGTGCAGGCAGATGTGGTGCGATGACTGGCAGTGCTGGGGCCTCTTGAGGAAGCTGTGCCGGGATGGAGCCACTGTGACTGGTGGGAGCGTGGGAACCAAGGGCTGAACTGTGACCTGTGTCTGGACCACGGTCAGAGCCTGGTACTGGGGGGAGCATGTCCTTGATGACCCCCCTCACCCTTGAGAATGGTGCCCATCTGCAGTGATTTCATGAGGGTAGGGACCTTTAGAATAACCTATCCTTGCATGCAGGTGAAGGACCTCGGGCGTAAAAGCCAGGCCCTGCGGCTGCCAAGGTGGGGGCTGTGTACCGCCCCCACCTGTGCGGATGTGATCAGGAATGACATGGACCAGGTAACAGGCGTTCTCCAGTCACATCTAGACTTGTGTTTCCATGCCTGGTCTCCAGAAGGAGGAAGCTCAGGGTGAGCCGCCGTCTTGTCTGGTGGTCATTTCGTCATGCCCAGTGCCACATACCTTGTACTTGATGAACTGGGCCCAGTCTCCACCTACATGCTCAAAAGCTAAGGCTCTGGCCTACTCTGCACCGCAGGTTGAGACCTGGGAGGCAGCGTGCCCTCGGCCATGATGCCAGTAGTGCAACTGCTGCATAAAGGCTCTCCCTCAGAACAAAGCCCTTTGGGGATGTCCCTGGTACTAGAGCCTTACAGCGCCTTAGCGGTGGGACCGGGAGAGTCTTCTGACCCCCCTCAGCGTGTTGGTAGATTGCTCTAGGAGCCTCAGCCGTTTTGCTGGTCGTAGGACCGGAATGGCCTCCCTGCTTGGGCGCTTCCCTGGGATGGAGTCACCCTTGCGGGGTGCGGAGGTGAACAGGTCCCCTACCTTGGGCCTGGTCTTCCTCCTCACGTATGTCTTGATGTCCTCCGGAGGTGATCTTTTGAACACTTGGCTAAACGATTCTTCTGAGCTTGCGGGGTCAATGTGTGGCACGCATAACAGCCGTCCCAGCTGTGTCGGGGCCAAGGCACTGGAGGCAGAGCACGTGGGGAAGGAACCCTTGCAGACCGGACACTTGCTGAAACCCGCCGGAGTCATGCGCCAGGGAGGAGCATGGCACCAGAGGACCGAGTATTATCTCTGACAATTGCTATGGGAAAGGGAATAAAAGAAAAGTCTTCCAGGGAAGAGCATGTGGAATTACAAGGCTGGAGGCCTCACCCAGGAGCGCTGGTGAAAGCGGTCCATTCCAGTCAACGTGGAAAAGGACTGGGGAGTGGCGCCAGCGGGCAGAGTCAGGGGAATGCATGCTCCCATGGCCGCGGACCCCTAAATTTAAAGGGGAAGACAATTTTTCTGGTGAAAAAGGTTCACGTTTCCCGTCCCTAGCGAGGGATGCCCTTACAGTATGGAGGAAAGGGGATGGGACATAGGAGTAAGTTATGTTTCCTAAAAGAAAAAAAAAAAAAAGAACATGTAAGCACTGAATTCTTCAGATCAGGATGTGCAATAGCACCTGAACCGGCCTATAGACAATAGACCACAAAACAAGAACTTCTACAAACACCACAAAGGGACCATTTAGGTTTCGAACTTTCAGGCTACAAGAAAGCAAAACTTCAGGAAATTTCTGGGTATTAACGAACTTAAATAGCAAAACTATCTTGCACTCTTCCCTTTTCTACCGCTAACCCAATACCCACCATCACGCCGTCTCATCCACCAGAGCGCCTAGAGAGAATGCAAGTGGCAGATGTGCACATTACAAGTCACAGTAACATACAACATGCTGATTTGTAAGGCCTAGAGTGCAGCAAGTGCTTTTACCAAGAGCCATTCTCAATTCTGGTCCGTGATTCTAAAATTCTGGTTACAGAACAGTCACAAACTAGAAACAAGAGCGCGCCCCAAGGTCCTGGAGTTATGGGTGCTTAATGAGCAGAAAAACCTATAGATTCGACTGAAAAACAGACTGCTGTTAAAGTCTTCGCAGGTGGCCAGATTTCATTGCATGTGCCCCCCACATACAAGGTCTTCAAGTCTTGTTCTTGCACTGCTATTTAAGGAAATGACAGTAAAATCCATCAATGCTCTGATTGCACTTTGACTCATTTTCACAACTGGCTCATTCATACACAGGTATACAGCATCAGTAGGTGTGCCAAAATAGCATCATCAACTATGAGTGAGTAACAAATGGGACTAATAATTCCCAAGAAAGTAACAAAATAATCCAAAAAGTGTATGGTATCGCTTTGTAGAATTTCTTTCTAATGCTCTTAAACCAGAAAATCAGAAAGCAAAAAGTGAATGCACGTTCGATGAGTATGTGGAAGACACCCTGCTCTACTTAGTGTATGACTACAGACTTCATACGCTATTGAAAATTGGATGTTACACCACCAAAAGTCAATTCAGTGAAAAACAGATTTCAACCATCAAATGGAATGCTTTGCCACATAACCTGAGAGCAGACCAACCCTTCTCACACTTCAGAAGGAACAAACACATCAATTCTAATAACTTGTAGTCACCCTTTTAGATACCCCTGTATCTTTAGCCTAACTGGATTGTATATATGTATTATAAAAAGTCGATCAACAAATGTATATAACCTTAACATAGCTTGTAAACCCTTGCACTTTGTATTTTAAATCGTCTTTAACCATTTGCCTATACCTGCATCAGTGTAAGTATGTAAACTGTACATTTCTGCACCATTGTAAATTCTATAACATTGTAAATTCCAGATTCTTGTAACATTGCAAGCCTTGCATATCCTTTTCTGCTTCACCCTGATACCTCTGGGTATGGCGGGCATTATAAATAAACCATGCCCATTTCACAAAATCCACAAGGGCATGGACTCTGTAGAGAACTCTTTGCAGGTGGTTTCTCCGATTAACTCCTTGGCATTCCCTCTTGGTCGCTCATTTTCAAGAGTATGTTTCTAAACGAAGCCAGGCTGCTGTCTGATGTTTCGACTACCCAAGGTTAAACCTTTTCTTCCATAAAGTGACTTTTAGATTGCCATACAGACTCTAGTTCTGCCTAGGCTATATGCCAGTAACTCTGTCCTCGATCTTACGTGTTTACTTCAACACAGAATCTGTTTTACATTAGGAGGCTTGTTTCATGACTGGCACACCAAAAAAAAAAAAATAAGTAGCACATTTCTCATTTATTCAAATTGAACTTGTTAACTATTCACTTACACAATTTCTATAATATTTTCTGTTTGGGCTTCAAGGCTACTATGCTGTAACAACCAAATTACCTAGCATCTAAACTGAACATTTCTGAACACTGAAGGTAAAAAAGGAAAACAAAATGTTCCTCATTGAAATTTCTAAATTCGGGAAGGTCGTCCTGTCTGGAATACCTGCAAACCTCTCCACCAAAAAAAACTCTTACCCAGAAAACACTTCCCCCCAAAATCCCTTCCCGCAGAGGGTCATTAAAAATGCTGATAATAAACACACAAATAATATAACTCCAAAACAGCAAACATGAGGAACATATCTGGGCTCAAAATGCCTGGATATAGGTCACTTAAACATTGTTGTAACAGAAGGGAGAACCCCTCTGTATTAAAATATTGTCCTAATAGTCAAATTCTTTGTGTACAAGATGAACATTTATTTGCTGGCCAAACTTCACAATGAATGTCTATTGTTTCCCAATTTCACAGCAACAAAAAGTAGCATATTCATTTAGACCTTTAAATGAGATGGGGTTTTATTATTTGCCCACCTCTTTCCTTTTCTTTATTCAATGTTTTTTTCATTTCTCAGATTTGAGTCATAGTTTTACAGTGACAAAAATTATACATAAAACATTGGAGGGAAAAAAGGTCTGTAGCTCCTGTAGACAATGACGTACTTCGTTGACGAAAATGCTAGTAAGCACAAGGGGATATAATAGACTGTACAAAACAGAGGATACAGTGAAACAGACATTCCACAAACACTTGTTACATCTTGTAATGTGTGCAAAAAACATGAACAAAACAATACATAGCATGTCTGCATTGGTAACCCTTAACATGTAATGTGGTCCATGTGTCCATATTGTGAACTGTACCTGTTACCTCTAACTGTTCATTTGGGTCAGTGCTCCTAACATTTCTTCTAGTAGTGTTCTAGGTCAGAATGTCCCTTTTCTGATTCACACCTAGTCTGACGGTCACCTGACCTATTCTTGGTCCACTTAAACATGGTGGCTGGACGAACTCCGTGTTTGAATACAATCTGACTCTCTGCCTTGAAGGCAGGAGGAGACCAGATATGGCATTGCCAATACAAATGCTGGACCCCTATGCCTCAACCCCGGTTCCTGCCCCCAAAACCGGGCTACAGTGGCAAAGTAGTTTTCCATTTTGGAATGATGCTGAAGCAATCCATACAGTTTACCCCCTAGTGTCACCTCCCGTATCCCCCCCGCCCTCCCCTCCCCACCCACCCAGAATTTCCCTTGTGGACTTGTACAACAGCATCGTGATGTGTCGATTTAGAGCTTAAAGCTAGTAATGGCACTTTATCAAGAGTTTAAACCTTTTTCCTTTACAAAAATTAGACCCCCCCTCAACCCATTGGTGTGCATTGCCTTGATAGGTGAAACAAAGTATAAAACAATGCGTTTGACTCTCCAATTCCCAAAGTACGTGCATGGAGGACCAGACACGACACTTGGGGGTTTGGAGAACAGAATTCTGATTTAATCAATCCAGTGGGTGCAATTCCTGACCCGCTCACTGGGGACCGTTAGCTCCCCTTAGGCCACATTTATTCATTTAGGACTTGAGTAGGACATGTACATCTAATGACAGACAGCACATGCAAAGCACTTAATTATTAAGTGCATCTCTTACTCTGCTCGAAATGCTTTTTGTAATCCAAATAAAGGGACATCTAGTAGGAAATAATTCGAGTCATTTGTACAAAAGAAGGTCCGTAGTTTATTGCTCATTTGTAACCTACAGTCCAATTAAGTAAAATGTAACAGCAACCGTACCAGATATTCATTGGCCAACTAGAATCCACAATTAATGGAGCCTTTACTCACAGAAATCACAGGTGGTTCCATACTATTGAAATGTTACAACTAAACTCACGCAAAATACACGTCAAATTAATTACACTTCCAAAAATAAATGAAACCCATCACCCACCTTTTAGTTTAACAGATGAACCTTGTGGGCAGAGCACTAAAACTCAATCAATAAACAGGATCATGCGAGGTAGACTGAAATAAGAAGTCAGACATTGAAGTAAATTTAATACTAACTTCCTGGGGAGCTGCCATATTAGAAGCCTGCACATTTGTCACAGCTCCATCAGACTGAACACCACAACATGGCAGGTCTACTCATTTACATTTGTTCTGCACTACACACCATTCGTACCCTCATCCCTTATACTCAAATTGCACTGTTAGGTATAAGCCTCTCTCCCACTATACAGGACTCTCGAATCTGGGTGTAGCCTCCATCTATGCTTGGTATATGCGGCTACCTGCTACATTATGAAAGTTAGGCCCACTGGTATAGGCCTCTATTGTAGAACTGGACATACATTTCCCCACCCGAGCAAGCTCGCAACCTACGGTACGTATATCTCACACCACTAGCGTGTACACAGGCCGCAGGCACGGCCAAGCATCCACGCACGATAGTATAAGAATACGGCTAAGCACATCCGGCTTAGTGCACACAGCACCGTCCAGACGAACACCGGATGTACCTCAACACCTCTGCCACTAGCATACAGCAACCACCACCCAAAAGGAATCTGGTATAGCTGGCCTCACACAGACTCTCTCAACAACAGCAATCTATCTCTAAACCTCAACAGCATCCACCCATGTGTCTGACCTCTCTTGGGCTGCTTAAGTCAAGCCTTGCCAGCCACCCAAGTCCTAGAACGGCAGCATGCGCGCACACACACACACATCCCCCCCCCCCCCCAAAGCTAAACCCCCTAGAAATTTCCATCCACATTGACTATGGTCACCAAGGGCGTTCAACCAAGGAAAAAGTGCATTGAGGCCACACAAGTGGGGAAAGAGCACTATATAAATAAAAATACAATACATAACCAGCATGAATATGAAGCCGCCATATTGGGCAATAAAAGTACAAGAATTCTTATCGATCCAATTAAGGCATATAAAACCATGCTGCACAGGCTGTGCAATACCATACACTGACCAATAAGAGGTTTTATGTAGGAATGTCAAATGCTGGGATATGAAGCAATGCAGTGGTTCAAATACACAAAAAAAGCAGCTTGCACATTATCTAGGATTTCACCTTGCATTACTTTCTCACTTCACATGGTCATTTAACTAAAAGGGATCTTGGTAAAGAGGCTTTTTTTATCGGAGTACAACTGGAGATTTATATGTCACATCTTATGTGAATTACTTTCTGAGCGATGCGTTTTCATTTGGCAGAGGACAAGACATAGGGATGAATGATTCAAATTCCTTTCCCTAATAAAACCACCTAAATTCAATAGACTAAGGGCAGTATGCTCGTAGCTTGAAATAGCACCTCCAATTGAGGACCATAAAAAGGCAGGAGATTATGCACAATTTCTACTTGTGCATATATGCATGTGTAACCCGTCGAGAAACTCGATCCATCCCATTTAAGATAAGATGCTAGACAGTTGGTTTTGTTAGCAGCATGCAGGGACACGCATAACAACGGGATCATAAAATTCGAATCCACATTGTTGTGAATCTTTGCGTGTTTGAGGTAAACGTATTGTGCTAGTTGTCCAGGTTTTCTTCATGCCAACGAAATCCTGTAAGTGTACGATCTGTTTCCATTTTTTGGGCCCATGGTTTTTCATCGGATGGATTGAATGGATAGGAAAGGGAATAGTGGATCAACCTAGAAGGGAGAAATTTCTTCGCAGACTTGTGCTACTGTCACTGTCAAAAGAAATCCTGGATATTTGCTGGGAGTGAGTAATGGAGGGGACGCATAACGCATGCAAACTGACACTATGCATATAGATCATGACCCCAGCAAGTTATTTTACAACGGGTTTTTAAAACAGGCTCTCAATTCTCACTAATAATTTGCTGACAAATTAACATGCTTTTCTTGCGAGTCTAAGGTCTTCCCTTGGGGGGGGGGGTCAATGATCCGATTGCCACACTTTTCCTTGCACCTAGCATGATCCTTTGCTTGTTACTAAAGCGAACCACCTAGACTAAGCCGTTTTAAGTGATCTCATCACTGCACGGGAAACATTTCGCTCTCTGATCCTCCCATCAACTACATTAGCCTTAGCACATTAGCTGTGACAAATCCTCATTAGCCCATTTTTGCCCTCTTGAACAACTCCAAGTGGCTTCCATGTTACTATTCAAGATAACCCAATACATCAGACACTACCACATAATTAACCATTTCAAAGCCCACCTCAACCCTCAACACTGACTTCAACTCTGCCACAACGTTGCAATGAAAAAGCTGCAGTTGATGTTCCAGCTAATAGACATTCCACGCCACTTAGGCAGGAGAAATATCCTCTTAATGATGCAGGTGTATGGCAAACGCATGACAGTTCTGCTCAATGCCTGTAACCGAAGTCACTGCTAAATATAGGGAATTCAAAGTCCAAGTGTGTCAAGTTATCTGGATATTCTATCAGTTTGAACTGAACCCGGTTTTGTTGTCCAAGATATGGCAAAAACGTACCTGAAATGCCAGTGGTACGATTTGCTGATGTTCTCAGTTAATATTAGTTACAAATAGCCAACACGTAAATACAGGCATACAGATAGTAGCATTTATATGTTGAATTCATGTTCACATTGAATTCTGGCCATTTCAGTACCAAGACAACACCAAAGTATCACTGATTGTAAACGCTAGTGCTTTTAGAGCAATGTCTGAGCATGTACATTCACGATGCAGGCTCCTTGAGAAAGTGCTTTACTTTGTTAACATGGTGTTGGTGCACCCTGTCCAGGAGAATACACCGCTGACTGCCAGCTCTAAGTGGTAGATCACCAAATTTCAATCGCAAAAACCCTTCTCAAGCCATACAACACGCAAAGAAAACAAAGTAATCAATTACATTGTTGCATCACTGCAGAGTATAAATACCTAGCCATACCCTTCATATCTCCATTAGTCATTCAAAATGAACACTGGATCATTGTTGAATGCTCAGTGGTTCTGGGGGGTATTGAGTGCTGCACCCTGTTTACCACTGTATAAGTGCGAAAAAGAGCATTCTGAGCCTCCATGTTGTAATTTTAGAAAGAACAACCAAGGAAGCATCACCATGGCCAATAAGTAACTCACAGCCATCTGGTGCACTCTATACCGCTCCGTTCCTTGTTTTGCACTTAGGAATACGAGAGAAGACCTGTCCCCTTTTGGGTAACGTCACACGCAATGTTTGCATAAAAAGATCCAGCATCCGTTCGTGCTCAGCTGACCACAACAGCTGACGCGTCTAATACGCTCTTTAGTCCGGAATACGCAGAGCATCACGCCCCCTTTCCTGACGTCGACTTGCAGTCCACGTCGATCGGCAACATTGTTTGTACGGCTTTTTGCAGGCCGTAACTAGGTAAGAACGAGGTGACTTTTGGTTCTGAATGGTAAATTTAAAACAGTAGTTTATAAGGCATTCATTTTGCTGTCACCTACCCAATTGTAGGTCGTGCCTTAACTTAACGCAACTCTGGCTAAGAGCATCTTTCATCAACGTACCGGTTACCCTGTAACACAGTGGTTACCAAGAGGACCCACCTCTATAGCCACGAAAAGGTAATGAGCCTACTTCGTTTCTCGCATTAAGATCGCGAGTATATTCCGTCACTGCACATTTACAGTCTTTTCCTTTTCTGCTACAATTTCCATCTAGCAGCACCTTTTGACAACGCAAATCTTGAGACTTACTGCATTTCGGACGAAGCACCTTTTATTAATGAGCATCGTGGTCAACCATTTAAAAATAAAAATCATTACAGCATTAAATACTAAATATAGGTGAGTGTACCTAGTATTTCGAGTTGCTATCATACTTATTGTTTTAGACAAACACCAAAATAATAAGTGATAAAATAGATAAAACTAATCACAAGTTTACTTCATTCACAGATCCCCCTTCGCATACTGGGATCAAAAGTTAACTCCCCCTTGGCCAATCCACGCTAAGCAGACCGCAATTTTCTTTATCTAACACATAGGGGAGTCTATCACATTGAGTGACGTTAAAAAACCATTTTCTTGAGACATATATGGTCTCCCCCTTTGGCTCCTTTTGGGTAATTTGCTCCAAATTTCTAGCTGGAAGGCTTTAAAAAAACATGCCTTTCTCACATGTATGAAAAAGTAATACTACATGCATATCTCTCGGCCACTACCAGTGTTGATAATGATGATGCGCACTGTTATGGAAGACCCCGCTCCTGCAACATGTTTAATGTTTTTTCTATGTCTTCTTTCAACCACTTTATATTTATGTATATGTTTGTTTACTTTACAGTGGGTTTTTTTGTCAAATAACTACGGTTACTAAGAAGTACTCAACACTACCAAGTTGTTCCATTGCTCTGTTCTCCTGTGTCCTGAAGACGGCTACACCTGCATCAACAGACAACTGTTTTGTGCATTGCCTGATTTTTTAGGATGCTTTTAGCCGAAATATATGTAGACTCTCACAAAAAAGAAACCTAAGACATCTAATAGGTTTTCCTTTTGTAAGAGCTGCTTTAACCAAACAGTGCTCTACTCTTAAATGCTTGATGTTTCACATTTAGTGCCTATGTAGTACCACTTTTCACGTACTAACCCCCACTAAATTTTCAGCTTTGAAAATAACATCAATTGTAATTACGTTTATACTTATTGTGAATATTGTCCTCCACTTTTTTTAGTGGAACTTTAATTTTATCTTCATGATAAAACCAATTTAGGTTTTGCTATTATTTAGTGGTTGTTTTCTGAGGTGCTTTTGTTATATGGTTTTCTATTTGCACCTTCCTGTTTTGACCAACTGAGTGTCAATATCACACTCACATATTTTAAATAAGTGTTGCAGCAGCTTCGCCTTCTAACAATAGGCACATCGCTGACCTGAGTGTGTCTGGAAGAGAGGGTTACCACTCCCTTTGTTGCTCTTCTCACAGGTCCTTTCTGATTCCTGAGTGGTACTCCCATAAATCGGATCTCTCCTAATTCTTTAACTTAGACTTCGCAAGTGTGCAGCCACCACTGCTCTAACCTTTGTGAATACCAAGGGGGTTGATGAAATGCCAAAATGTAGCACTTTGAATTAGTAGTGCTTGTTTCCTAATTTGAATCTGAGGCACGGTGTGTGTTAGCAACATTGAAAAGAACAAGTTACTCTCTTACCTGGTAACGTTCTTTCGATGGGATGGTCTGACGACGTATTCCATATCTATGACAGTAATCACCACAGCTGTGCTTCTTAGGAAAATCTTTCGGTGTCCTGCATCGATGACGGCGATACGCCATCCTCGAGGACCTCCTCCGACGTCACCAGATGTTATAAGTAGGACGCACGACGCCGTAGCCTCAGTTGTAGTTTTTTTCCCCAGAACGTGCGGAACCAATCTTCTGCCAGTATGATCACAGAAAGCCTTGCGGAAACGTAAGCTGCAATCACAAATTCTGTAGTGGGTAGGCAGGGAGGGGGCGATATGGAATAAGTCATCGGACCATCCCATCGAAAGAACGTTACCAGGTAAGAGTAACTTGTTCTTCGAGGGGATTGGGTTCTCTGACATATTCCATATCTATGACAGACTCCCAAAGGAGTACCAACTTAAGGAGGAGGGAAAATAATTTAGAATATACAAATTTAGAATGCCCAATCAAATTGCAGATTAAAGGCCCACCTTGCCAAAGGCCAGATCCTGCCCCTGGATAGAATCGAGGGAGTAGTGACGTACAAAGGTATGGACTGAAGCCCAGGTGGCTGCATCACAGATGTTACGAATGGGAACAACCCTCTGCAGGGCAGTAGAGGCAGCCATACCCCTGGTAGAATGGACCCGTAAGCCTACCGGAGGGTCCTTTACTCGCCAAGCGACAACATTCGGCAATTGCCAAGATGATCCATCGAGACAAAGTCTGCTTAGTAACAGTTTGTCCCAAATGCCTTCCAGCGTAACCAATAAAGAGTTGATCGTCCACTCTGACCCGGGACATGCCGGAAATGTAGAATCTTAAAGCTCTGCTAGGATCCAGCCTATGGAGCCTCTCCTCTTCCTTACCAGGATGTGGAGCAGGATAAAATGCCGGAAAGATTTACCTTGTGGCTCAAATGAAATTCCGACACCGTCAGTAGAAAGGGAGGACGAACTCTAAGGACAACCCTGTCCTTATGAAACAATGAAGGGTGGCTTAACTGAAAGTGCCTGTAACTCACTCACTCTGCGAGCAGAAGGGACCGCAACTAAAAAAACAGTTTTAAGTGTTAACAGTCTCAAAGGACAAGAATGCAAAGGCTCAAAGGGAGCACCCATTAGAAACTTGAGAACAAGGTTCAGTTCCCAACCGGGCACCTGGAAAATTGAAGGAGGGAACACATTAGTGAGCCTTTTCAGAAACTGAGAAATCAAAGGGATTTTAAAATAAGAACACTCCCCAGACAAGCGCTTAAATATAGACAGCGCTGCCAGGTAACCTTTAATGGTACCCACTTGTAGGCCAAAGAAAGCAAAAAAGACAGAACGACAGGAATGTCGCATGAAAAAGGATCCACATTCTAGACCCTGCACCAGTCACAGAACTTCCTCCAAGAGCAACGGTACAGGGACTTTGTTGCCGGCCGTCTGGCTGAAAGCAACACCTCCATCATGTCTTCAGGGAGGTCCCAATCCTTATACCTCAACCTATCAGAAGCCAAGCGTGAAGGTTGAGGGATCTGACCTCTGGATGGAGAACCTGACCCCCTCCCCCGCTTCCCGTGAGAGGGGATCATCTCGGTAGGGAAGACAACGTGGAGGGCAGATGGACAAGTCCAGAAGGTCCAGGTACCACATCCTCCGGGCCCATGCCGGAGCAATGAGGATCATCCGGGAACGAACTTTAACCTCCTCAGCACTTGCAGAATGACGGGGACTAGAGGAAACGCGTACAGCAGCGGGAAGGACCACTCAACCATGAACGTGTCCCCTAAGGCTCCGTTTGGAGGAAATTCCCGCAAACAGAACCTTTCGCACTTCCGGTTGACACTGGGGGCGAAGAGATCCACTTGAGGGGTCCCCCAAAGGGCAAAGATCTCCAGGAGAATCTCCTGGGCCAGCTCCCACTCGTGAGAGATCGTGCTCTGCCAGCTCAGAGCGTCCGCCGTCTTGTTTGTCTCCGGGCAGATGAACTGCTGAGATTGAATTTCCTGCTGGTTTGCCCAGAACCAGAGCTGCATTGCCTCCCTGCACAGAGGAAGTGACCCTGCCTACCCCTTTTTGTTGAGGTAGTTCAGGGCCACACTCTTGTCCGTCAGAATCAGGACATTCTTTCCTCGCACAGTAGGCAGAAAAGCCTTCAGGGCAAACCCGACGGCCCTCAGCTCCGACAGATTGATATGGAGTCTGGACTCCGACGGAGACCAACGACCACTGACTGTCAACTTGTTGGCATGACCTCCCCATCCCGCGAGGGATACCTCCGTCGCGATCGTCACCTCCGGCCAGGGTAGCCAAAAAGGAGCCCCCTTCATCAGATTGCCTTCGACAGCCCACCACAGAAGGTCCTGGGTGCCTGAACAGGGTCCGACATCCTGCCGGAAGAGACCACTGGAGCTTGAGTGCCCATTGCAAAGATCTCATCCGCAACCTGGCCTCTGGCACCAGAAGAATGCAGGATGCCATGAGGCCGAGCAATCTCAAGAACTCTAACGCAGGGAGACTCTGGGCATGTTGGAACTTGTGCACCATCTGCTGAATGTGATGAGCCCTCACCTGTGGAGGAAAACACTGCCCCAGGGATGTGTTGAGCACTGTTCTGATGTACTGGAGCCACTGAGTTGGCGTCAAGTGAGACTTCTTTAAGTTGAGGGAGAAGCCCAGCCTGTGGCAGGTGACAGACAGATGATCCAGGACTTTCTCGGGAGAGCGCACCCTGATCAACCAATCGTCCAGGTAGGGGTAGACCTGAATCCCCTTTCCTGAGATACGCTGCCACCACCACCATGAGCTTGGTGAAAACCCTCGGGGCAGAGGTCAATCTGAACGGCAGGACCCGAAACTGAAAATGCGAGTCGCCAACCGCGAACCTCAGGTACTTCTTGTGCTTGGGATGGATCGGCACACGAAAATAAGCGTCTTTGAGGTCAAGAGACACCAACCAGTCCTGAAGTTGAAGGGCCTGGAGGACGAGAGTAACCATCTTGAACTTGTCCTTCCTGAGGAGTTTGTTCAAACCGCGCAAGTCCATGATGGGTCTCAATCGCCCGACTTTCCTCAAAATCAAAAAATAAGGGGAATACCATCCCTTGTTCCTCTCCGCTACAGGCACCAGTTCTATGGCGCCTCTCTCCAGCAGGGATTGAATTTCCTGCGAAAGGAGCGGATCTGGACTCTTCAAAGAGAGATTCCCTGGTGGATTGTCGTGAGGCATCTCCCGGAAAGGAAGGCAGCCGCTAATGAAATACAGTTCCACAGAGTGTGTGTGAAACGTGACAAGGCACATACGGAGTTGGCCGCCTGAAGAGCCATACCCCCTGAAGAAAAAACTTTCATCGCCAAGCCATCAAAACGCTTGTCGTCCCCATCAGGAGGGATGGTAGGATACGATGCCTGCTTTGCTGGGGCCGTAGCCGCCTGCACCACCAAACTCTCCAGAGTGGGGTGCGTGGTCAAGTAGCAGGGGTCACTAAAGGCTGGGAGGTATTTTCGCGCAAAGACTTGCCCACTATCCGGAGCAGTCCAAGCCGCTGCCACCCTTCTTTGCAGAGCCATATGGAATGGCAGTACCGGGTCAGTGGGTGGACCTTGGTAGAGGATATCCATCAGGTCATCCTGCACAAAATCAACTGGGGGCGCCGACCACCCCAAGTAGTCTGTGACCCTCGACATAAGGGCCGGTACGATGACTCGGCATGGGTGCCAGGCTGAGGCCTACAGAACTCCACTTCCGGAGAGTTGTCCAGACCACTGGCGTCATGCAGTGACTGACAAGTCCTCAATATGTCTATGACCAGTTAGAATCTCATCTGGCACCGTGTCCGGAACCAACCCATCTTCAGAACCCTCTTCCACCTTGGAAATATACTCCATAGGCTGGAAAGGGGGCAAAGAATATGGGAGAAAGACATGTTTTGCCTTGGCCAGAGCCTTTCTATGGGGTTTCCCCCGTTCCACGGGGTACCTCCGACACCACAGCCTCGAAAGGCGTCGCCGACAACATCAACGGTTTTGACACATGCCTTGAGGGTGGAGCCCCGAGCATGTCCTTCGACAGCCTGGGCGCCAATGGCGTCGATGACTTCAGAGGCAGAACCTCGAGAGAGTCCGTCGACTACCTCGGTGCCACCGGCATCGACGTCTTCTTCGAAGACTTCACAGGTGCACACAGGCTCGAGCGCGTCGAGGACCGGGAACGGGCATGACTGGAACGATTCCCCTTGTCCAAGCGGGACCGCTCCCGCGAATCGAGCCCGAAGGCGTATGAGCGGGGTCTCCAGTACGGTCACGACCGACCCCTCTCGGAGGCGCGGATAGACCCGAGCCCTGCGATTCAAGAATCTCCAACATTTTCTTCCCGAAGAAAGCCCATTCCTCCAGAGAGGAACGCTTGGTGGGATAAGAAACCTGCCGACGGGCAGCGTCCTCGGATGAGGAAGACGACAGATGATGGCGCTTCCAGGAGTGCCTCAAAGAGGCAGAGGAGTGGCGGGACCCACTCCGGGACCGAGGCCCCCTAGGCTTACGACTACGATGCGCAGAGTCACCACTCGAATCATCCGTCGAAAGCCCAGTGCCCCTCGCCTTCCGG
This sequence comes from Ambystoma mexicanum, assembly GCF_040938575.1. Classification (NCBI taxonomy): domain Eukaryota; kingdom Metazoa; phylum Chordata; class Amphibia; order Caudata; family Ambystomatidae; genus Ambystoma; species Ambystoma mexicanum. The sequence continues at coordinate 1,042,995,564 of NC_090933.1, forward strand.
GGCTTGGACACCTTACCGACCAACAGATTCTTATGTTCATGCAAGACCTTGGACGTAAGCGACTGGCAGTCGACACAATCATCCGTGTCGTGAGCCTCCCCGAAGCACCAGAGGCAGGCGTCGTGCGAGTGTCACCGACATCTTGGACCCGTAGTCCCCACACTTCTTGAAGCCCGGACACGGGGTGGAAGAAGAGGAAGACATCCCGTACAATACTTTACAAACTAACAGGTTAGAAGAACCGAAAGAACAGAAACTAAAGAGTCGAGGCGCGCCGAGATCTCCGAAGCTAACACGTTCACGTAAAAAACAGAACTGAGGCTACGGGCGTCGTAACATCTGGTGACGCCGGCCATCGGAGAAGGTCCTCAAGGACGGCGTATCGACGTCATCGACACAGGACGCAGATGCCGAAAGATTTCCCGAAGCAGCACAGCTGTGGCGATTACCGTCATAGATATGGAATACGTCGGAGGACCCAATCTCCTCGAAATGAGGGGATCTCTCATGTCCAATGTTGCCATGTAACACCCTATCTTTAATAGTGGGATGACTTCCTGCAACATTTTTGTGGTTTGACACACGTGTTTGCATGGTGCATCATTAGAACTTTCTTTGGAATAAGGAAGTACATTGAATAAATACCTTGATTTTGTTCCATGAAGGGCACCAGCTCAATGGCTCCTTTCTGTAACAGGATTTTAATCTCCTTAGGGATGTCTAGATGTTAGGAGGAAATGCATCTTGCGTGACATGGATGGTGGCAAGTGTTTCAAGGAACTCCACTGAGCATCCTTTGTCCACTTTATATAAGACCCAGCAGACTGACGTTATTCCCTCCTATTGCTGGGCGAAGAGTGTTATGCAACCCCCGTCTGGGGGCGCATTGGAGGGAACATGGATTGGCACGTCATTTGACGGCAGGGACTAATGCGCCTCTAAAGGCTGCAGCCATGCCTTGTCTTTTCCCATGGCGAAACCCACACTGCTGGTACTGATGGGACATCTGAACTTGTGGACTATACAAGGAGGCACCAGACGCGCTTGCTCCGACTTGGCCTGGTTTTCCTGAGCTTTGCACCTGAAAGTTTTGGCATGGGTTGAATGCTCCCCTTGGGATGAAGGGCTTGTTGGAAATCAGACCACGAGTCTTGATGGTTTCATGCTTCTCCTTTGCTGTTTGCAGCTGGTTGTGGACAGCTTTGCCAAAGAGGAGACCCTCCTCAATGGGCATGTTAATAAGGGATGCCTGTGTCTCTGGCTTACATCTTGAATCTTTAAGCCAGTAATGTCTGAAGGAGGATTCCCTCTGCAATGACTATTCCGAATGTGTCCAGAGTCCAAGACATTTTTCAGGATGTCGTGAAAACTCATCTCACTAGCAGCTGCTGTAGATGGCAAGCAAAGTGGTGTTTGCTATCCTAATAAGGTATTCAGCAGAGATTGCGATAGGTTTGCCCAGAATGTATAATTTCTTGCAGTCCCTGTTAGGTGGAGTCTCAGAGGTTGAGACTGGAACACCAGCTCTCCATCTTGTAGTGGTGACCACCAAGTAGTCTGGCTTAACGTGCCCTCTAATGTAGATGGGATCTGAAGGAGCGGGCCTGAAAGACTTTTCCATCCGTGGGTTGACCGCTCTAGTAAGGGAGGGGGTAGACCGGGATGGAGAGCATTTTTGTTTATAGACTCCAGAAGATTTATAGCTTACCTAACAGATTTCTTCTCACTGAGAATATCCTCAACGAGGTCAGTCCTTGCAGGGCTGCATTCATCAGTGTTTATGGAAGCAGTCTGAGTCCGCAGCCTTCTTCAGCAGCTCATTCAAGAGAGGCTGGTCCGCAATGGGACAAGAGTGTCACCCCTGCATAGTTGGGGGCGGTCAAAGAGGTGGTCTGGTTCATCCTGGTCCTGCAGGTAGGTTTCACCATCCTAACTGGGGTCACCTTGATCTGCCCAAATGTCCTGGTCCGCTTGAGTGTACTGCATGTCCCCATAAAGAGAACCTTAGGAGGGCTCCCCGGGTGGTAGGGCTGGGGCAGGAATAGAGCGGGCCACTGGCACTGGAGGAGGTACAGGACACTGCTCAGCGGGCTTTCAAGGAGTGGGCAGCTTTGACATTTTCCCCATGGTGTCCTCAAACTGACCAGGCCCAAGGGATGGCTTGGGGGCAGTGGGTGTTCTGAAGGGAAGAGGTTTGTGCGGGTGAGCCGGCGACGCCAGAGGCCTTCCTTGTAGCAGCACGCTGCAACTGCCTTTCGAGGACATGAGGGGCATGCATTCTCTGAATAAGAAAGGATCAGGACCCTCACTCGCCCTACTGGTTAGGCCAAAGCCAGGTGTAGGACTTAGCCATTTGTCAGAGCAGAATATCCGCTGTCGAGAAACTCCAGGTATCAGCCGTCAAATTATTGCGAATGCAAATGACTGACATTTTTGAAGAATTTGAACTCTTAAGTAGCACACAGCTACAGACGCCGTTAAATAATGATTGCGACGATGGAGTTAAAACTAAATTTAAAATCAAAACCAAGGGTGGCCCCCTAACACTATGCTGGGGAGGTCACCTCAATATTATACACACCTAGGCAGCTGGTCTACAAAAAGATTACACATGGCTGCAGATTCTCACTAGTTCACAGAACACATTTATTCACATGAATCTAATATAAATATCTGTGCATCAAATTCTAACTCTTATAATGCACTTCTAAGGATCATAATGTCATTCTATAGTAACATTGCTGCTTGCTGGCTTCTGATAAATGTAACCTTACAATCACAAACAATTCACCTTTTATTGAATGACAAATTGTTTAAAGAACATGGTTTTCTACAATGACAAGTATTGATATCGGAAGTTACATAAAATATATTATAAATCACATTTGGTAAGTGTTCACCCATGTGGAAATGTGGTTTGGTTGTTATCATATGCATGTAAATTACAAGCTATGGTAGGTTGCAACAGAATCTATAGGTTTAGGGAGGATGTGCCATCAATTTAGATGACAGAATATTGGTTTATCTACACTAAATAGTTATTTAGTTTGGTGATTTTTTGTATATAATAATTATCCCTCGCACTACACAAAAAAATAGCCCATCTAGTGCAGGGGACGCCCCGTTAAGCGCTGTCTCATGGGCAGATATGCGTTTTCATTTGCATAATTTTCGATGTAATGGAAAATTGACCAGCTAACCTCCCTTTCATCCCAGTATGTCTTTCAGTGATTAGGACTTCACAGGTCTTGATTTTCGAATTCTCCATCAGGCTGTGGTGCATGAACATCGGTTCCTAGCCCAAATTGTTACCTACACCAGTGAAAATAGTGTTATGTTTACTTGGTAATTGTATAACATTGAATTTGCTGCGCAGAAATGCCATTCGTTTTACACTAAAAGCTCCACTCTCGGATTCGGTAATGTACATTTCACACAACTGCCTAAGCATTATATATGAAATCTGTCCCTTCAGTACTTCCTCTCCCAGTTCCATTCTTTGCAAAGGCTTAGAGAAACGTCTGAAGAGGACATATTCAACTACAATGGATTATTGTCCCGTTGGATTATTTTGTTAAGCGACAGAGCACGAATGGACACTCACAGCTACCAAGGAACCTCCTCAGTCTGATTGACCCCTCCGCTGTTTGCTTTCTCTGCTTCAGGGAAACCAGGTCTCACTCCAGGTATACGAGCTTCAGGCATCCGCTTGAACAAGGCCCATGGTTTCTCCCCTTTCAAGATGTTATCCCCATGCCAGGACTCCCCCACTTGGACAGAGGTGCCCCACTGCAGGCCTTTAAGTACCTCAGAGCTGTCCCTCCACTTCCTGTGGGTGCCTATAGATTTAAAAAGTTCTGATGCAAGGCCATAAGACAATTTCCAATTGTTGAAATGTTCCCACTGTTTTTTTCAACAGGTTGACACTCCCAGAGAGTACACCCCTTAATAGGATTGGTTTAAAATATGTCCACGTTTGACAATGACACTTTTGGGCTCATTCACATTTTTCGCACATCTTCTGGCAGGAATTCTTCCCATTGAAATCATTTTCCAGATTGGCATGATAATTTGGGTAGGGGTGCTCTCACAGTCTTAGAACTTTTGTTATTTTTGTTCTAAACTTAAGAATTGGGAAGTTAAAGACAAAATAATTTAAGCACCAAATGTCATATCAAACGGTCTGCTTTATTTCTGTCAAACACTGCATGTTAAAGGGTTCTTTGTCAAGTTCGTTATTAATATGAATCGCTAAAGTTGCCCCTTTCTGAAGCCTTCTATTAGCACAACAGAAGGTGAATTAATGAGCAGGCAGAGTTCAGGGTTACAAGTCAAAAGGAAGCCATTCAGATCGGGTCTTTCAAAGCAAGGCCTATCCACCATGTTACTGTTTTCATCAGCTTTGGGAACCACATTTTGAATGCAAAATGTGTATATAATGTATTTTCCTATGCCTTGAGCACATGGTACTTGTGTTGTACTGAATTTAAAGCGATTGATTGCTGGATAGGAGGTCTCCGTCTCCAAATGGCCACCTCAATCTCCCCATCCTTGTTCCCCCTCTCCATTTTATTTCAACTAAAGTTACTTTGCATTAGATTCACTGAACAGCAGAAAAGTGTTTGCAGAGGCAAAATGCCATTTGCCATTTAACACTTCAATAGGTCGAATTCCTAATATGATAAACATGCCCATTTCTTGTTGGTGCAATTTAAACCAGTGTGCCTTCATTTATAATTGGATCACAGTGATTTCACCCCATAATTTTCTACAGAAGAGGAGTGCACTGGGCAAGTATACTGTTAGGGAAAGGAGCGATTTTTACATTTCACATGGTCTGAATAAGATGCATATTTACAAACGTAAAAGAACAATGCAAATTCTCGAACATCTATCTTTGTAGCAATAGGTTTAGGATTCGGATTAAAGCGCATTTGCTTAATGTATACAATAAAGCTACATTCCATCTGAACACGTCATGTTGGCTTATGAAATTAAAGATGAATTACTTTGGTTGTTAAGCTACATGCCTTTCAAATACATTTCCAAGGTACCAACTGTTTTCTCTTCTGTACTCATATGTACAAAGGTACCAGTTCTCTGTTGGACTTTTCCTCTCATTTCACAAATGCAAATTCAATACCAGGCCTTTGACAGAAAAGTGTCTTTCGCCATTAAATGTTCTGCAGAACAGTGTCTGGTACCTTAATCCATCTGCACAGTGCCACCAACTCTCCACCCTTCCTGCAAAGCATGGTGCCTTCAGAAGCTGCTTTAATGCGGACTGAAACAGCCAAACTAGCCGCATTGCTCCCCTTTGCAGCCAGACATTTCTGCAACACTGCCCAACACTTGCCTCCCCACTCACAATGGACAAGTTGTCCTGCAGCAAATACTGCCCAGAACCTCTGCAACATCTCATTCTCCAAAAATATCCATATGCCTTCCGTGGGCATAATCCTTGTTCCCCCGACCAGAGTAGTCCCACCACCAACCCCTTTCTTTGGTCCATTTTGCTTTTCTTGAACATTCCCTGCACATTGCCATCTCTCAGGCCCTGAGACAGGTAAACCCTCCCTACCTGCAACCTCTGAAACACAAAGCTCCAAATAACAGAACTTCAAAAATTGACAAACATTGTGAACCAGAATACCACAAAACTGGCCCAATCAAACAATTCCTGCAAGATCACCACTGAGATAGGGCAGCACAAATCCCTCTGCCTGGCCCCAACCTATTATGCTGGTTCCCAGCTTGCATCCAGACTGTGATGAAACATGGAATGATGTCACTTCTCCCGAGGGGGAGACCACCTTATCTGTAAGGATAGGGTGGTGCGGTCACGGACCAATATTTGCCCTAGGGATGGTAACATGCGGAAGAACTCTACTGGGGATGAGAATGACCACCTGGGTGATAGGGGGAACACCCAATCCTGCACGAAACTTCCAATACCCTCCCACCTGCCCTTCTGACTGATCCTTCCATGTGCTATTGTAACATCAACCTAGTTTCACCAATACACAGATCATCCGAGACAAAGATTACTCCCAATGCAAGTACTGGGAAGAGCTGGTTAGGTGATCTTTGATGTCCTGGGTGTTCGATTTTACATTTCTGGGGGTTTTTGGTTTTATTTGTAACCATAATGCCCCTTTAACAAAGTTTGTCACTGAAATACATAGGTTTTTACAAGTGCACCCTTAATTTGCTACAAGTGCCTTATATTATACTCACCCCGAAAGTAGCAGCTCCAGAATCCACAGACAGAAGGCAGCATTTACAAAGCCCAGAAGCACAGGGGAGAGTAGAAAATGTTCTAACCATCAACCAAAAAACACATACATAAACCAGTTATATTTACTGCACCCACCTTTTTGTACAATTGATGACTTCCAAATGAACAAATTAAACACAATATAATGGAATGCACTAAGCATAACCCATAAAAGTACACCACATATCACTTCAGTAAAACTGTTCATAGAGGCGCTTATTCCAAAACAATCTACCAAAGAGTATGTACACTATTTATTTCTACCATTATCTGAACATTTCTTATAAGCAGATACTATTTTTTTTATTTTAAATGAAATGGCAAACACACTTGAGTGGTTGGAACAAAACATTCAACAGAAGAAACCTGATAACCTCCAATGGTAAACTATACATCTTATAAACAAATAATGTAATTTCTACACACGTCAGTGAAATATCTTTTTTCTTATAGTACATAGTTTACATGAATAAACACCCCAATTTTACAATGGAGAATCCCAACAATCATAAAGACAATCAGTATCCCCAACTGTAAATAATGAAATCATGTCTGCAAAATTGGATAAACTGTCCTTCTTGCACCTATCCACCTTGTGCCCAGCAATCATCCCCTCCAAATTCCCAAAATAAAAATTAGACTTTGATGAAACTTCCGCCTTCCTCCTCCAGCTATACAGAAATTTGAATTCTCCCATTTGTATTTCATATTCTGATACCCCATAGCTTACATAGATTTCATTTTTATATTATAAATATCTTGTATATTCTCTTAATTATCTTATTAAAACCCCAATAGTCTGCAGAACAGTACAATTGTTCAGTGTTTTTACGTTCACAATATGTAGGTGCCTGTGGACAGTGTGCAGTGTCCGGACGGGTTTGGTTTTGCATGACGCACTTAGTCTGCAGACAGAACGCCAGTTCTACGGACAGTTACGCACATGCGCCCTTAGTCTCCCACCCGATGGTTTCCACAGACAACCGTCAGCGCCGCAGTCATCCCGGATGTCATGTGACCACACCCATGCAGCGTGACAGCCTGACCAAGTTGAAAGTTTACCCTTCCAGGGCTTCTAGACCCATTCTTAGTTGATCTGGCAACTTTTTACGTGCAGTCCATGGGTGGCTCCTCTGAAGGGACCCACTCATTACTTTGTCCTTCTCAATCTGGCAGTCCAGGAGAGAGCACCTGCTTTGCAGAGCTATTTGGAAGAGCTGCAATATTGCTGCAAATGGCATCACTCATGGCCATTCCTCCTCCCCATCCAGCCCCACCACCAACATCTAGATCTGGAGGGCCAGGAAAGAGGAACAGGCACGAGGAAGACGCTGTGGTAGCGGCCTCCTGTGCCTGGAGCAAGTCCTGGTTGCGGCTGTTTTTCACCACCTTTGGAGTTGTACCAAAGTCTCCGGCAGCCATGGTAAGATTCAGAGTGTACTCATTCGCAGAAAACCTGGGCTGTACCCCTACGGGACCACCGGCATGTGCCACTACACCAGATCCAACAACTGGGGTGCTCTGAAACAGGCAGTACCTTTTTCAGGGAGAAGCAGGTTGATCGGCCGCTGCCCAATCTTCCTCGACCGCTCCCGTCACCAGAAAAAACTAATCCTGTGGGGCACAGGATCCCAATGGCCACCTCGCAGGCCATACAGCAGGCCGTTGACCCGTACCTTTTGAGGGTCAAAATACTAGGCTTGTACTGCGACACCAATCTGCAGGGGAGATAAGCTTCATAGTGCTTTTCGAGGTTGCGGTCAAGGAGCATGAGAAACACTGCCCCCAACATCTTCCTCTGTCCATCGGCCCCTCAGTTTTTGTGGTTGGTGCCCCTTCCCTCCCTCACCATGCCTCTCCTAAAATAAAATACACTAAATTTTAAAAAACTACATTTAGGAGCCAACTTTCACAGTTAAAAGATAGAACGGGAAAGAAAAATCACAGGACCCTTTGTAGCCTGCATGGTCTGCAGACAGCGTGGTAGTCCGGACACTTGGAATATTCCAGGCGTGGGGTGGTGGAATAAATATCATTTTAATAGTTTTTCGTGCAAAAATGGTGGCTTTTAAAAAACCTTTCTCCTTTTGACTTTTCTATATTTTGATTATTTCGTTATGTACTAAACTAACAAATATACTACAGACTGCAATTTTTGTAACTTTCACAAATAGTGCTTCTCATTTTTTGTCTCATTTTTAATGCAACTTCTAAAGAATACTTGAATCCATATTTAATGTATTTACAGAAAATGCTGCAATACATTTTGAACGTTTAAGAAAAATCTGACTGCCCACATCAATTATATGCACTCCATCTCATCGAAAAATGTTATCCAATTTAATATTTTCATTATGAATAAAATGCCATGCCAACATCATGCAAAAAATGCATATACAACTTAGTTCATGTTGTGCCTTGCTTTCTCAATTTGTCGACAAAATAAATTCGAAAGCATCCGCATGTCAGCTTTTGTAGGGGTTATTCTATCGGCTACATTTAACCTGGACAAACAGATTACAGCAGTTTGCCAAGCTGGTCATTTCCAGCTCAAGGTCCTTAAGAAGGTTCTTTCTATGATCCCAGCACCACTTCGTCCACCAGTGGTGGCTGCTATGGTTCTTTCACGCCGAGATTACTGCAACTCTTTATACCTGGCCCAACCCAAGGGCCAGATACAACGATTAAGTTTGCAGAATCTTGCAGCACAGGTAGCTACTGGCTCTTTTGGTGCACATATAACTCTGCTGCTTCGAGCCCTCCATTGGCTACCAGTGACCCAACGGATTAAGCTTAAGGCTGTAGTATTATTCATCATGCCCTAGTTCCTTCAAGACAGGTTTACCAGGTACCTTCCCAATCATGACCTTCGCTCAGCCTCTACTGACTGTGTAGTGGTGCCAAGGTATAAACTGGCATGGGTTGGCGGTGGGCTTTCTCCATTGCTGCTGCTTGCCTGTGAAACGAGCTTCCACTAGCCATAAAGAGAATGTCAAACTACGTAGCCTTCAGAAAGTCCGTCGTCAACCATCTATTTTGATACTTCAGCCACATTTGGGCTACTTCATCCTCTCACAGCGCCAAGATACCTTTGGGCAACTGTGCGCTCAATAAATGCGCTTAACATAAGATTTGACAAAAACATTTTTTCGAATGTGGAAACAGTTCTATCAACTTTTCAAATGTATCCTTCATTTCAAACTGTAATGATATTCCGGTAACATACGCCAAACTGTTGCCTCCAAAGTGAACTACGACGACGTCTGGATGCTTCAAGTGAACCATAGTCTCACAAAAACGGGAAGTCGTCCGACAATTTCAGTCCTCAAGCCAAGATTTTCAGACAATACACAGTGCTGTGAATACACCTTCAGCCAATAGTCTCCCAAAATCCATACAATCTGCTTCGTCAAAGACATAGCCATAGCCATAGCCATCTTCAGTGCACTCACCAAATAAATCCTGCTACCCTCTCTTCCTGTACACTACACCCAGGAAGCCTGATTTGTTGATCCACAAATGTCTGCAGTCTCCGCAGTCCCCTGTCTATGCTAGGCATCCTCAAAGGACCTGGATGGCACATGTGGTGTCCGCAGACAGATTGTCCAATTGAAGGGGGTGAGGAAGTTTACACTTATTTGGAAAAATTACACAATAGTGGCTCTTAAGAGGCTTTTTTTGCTTTTCAGATTTTTATTTCCTAGAACGCCTTACAAATGTTTCATGTGCACTGTACATTTTTCACAAACGTTCTCAGTGCATTTTGAATATTTACAAGAAACATCCAATTCCAAAAATCAGTAAAATTCACACCATCACTCCAAAAATTGTTTGCACCATCCAACTTGATGTTTTCATTTTCAAAAGATGCCATGCCTACTATTCAAAAAAGCACACCTTTATTTACATTGTGCGTACCACCTTCGAGTTGTGCACAAAAAAACATTTGGGCATCTCCATACTTCCCTTGGATGCATTTGTGAAAAATGTATCTTTCCACATGGAAACAGTTCCATTAAGCCTCGGAACATATCAAAAATACAACCTGCAAATATAGTGGAATAACATAGCCCAAACGATTTCCTCCACAATGAAAGTGAAAGTGTGCCATAGTCTTACAAAATGATAGCAAGCTCACCCAGTTTGGCCCAGACACACTACAATTCAGTAGTACCAGAGATGCCACTCAATTCAGCGTACCCCTTCAGAGCAATCATCCAACAATCTCCCAACATCCACACAGTGAGCTTTTTCATAGCAGCCACATCCATTTTACCTACACACAACAGTCAAAACACCTGCCACCCTCTCTTCATGTAAACCACAACACCTCATTGGCTAATCCACACAGTCCCCTTTCCATACCAGGCATCCTCAAAGGACCCGGATGGCACAGCCACTGTCCATGGACTACTGCGGTGCCTGCGGACCGCGTAACACAAGGCAGCCCTTCTAGCCTTTCCACTTTCATGTTTGCAACACCCCCTCATTGGCTGCTTTCAAGCAGTCGCACATCAATCCACCAATCGCATCCAAAAAGTCTACAGCTAAGCAAGTCATCTCAGTTCAACACTTCAGATGTACACTTGAACTCAGAGTACTTATCTCCTCTTAAATCGCAGCCTTCTGCATCAAAAACTACTGTGAAACTCTCGAAGATTTCTATTTGTAGATTCAAAACAACCTCTTCATCTTACAAGACTTATTATTATTTTTTTAAGTATTTTTTTCACCTCTTAGAGATATATAGATAGATCTAGTTTGTGCCTGCCACTTACCGTGTAATAAGCTTCTCAATAAGCATATTCTCTTTTTTAAGCACTCAGTACCTGCTCGCATCAAGCAGCAAATACTTACAATGCTGTGTGCTTAAACATATTTTTAGGAACAATTTGAGGAGTTAAATTAATATGTGCATTTATAGCAGCACTGTGCGTAACAAAGAAAAAACCGATCCAAAACATTTGTAGAACATTTTTAAGTAGCACTAGGGGTGTATATGTTTAATATGTTGGCAGTACATGCATACTTGCCAACATGACCCATTCCAATCTGATGCTTACCAAGTCTCCATTTTTTTCTTTGCTTTCTGTGACTTGTTTCCACTTCTCCCATTATACAAAACACACTACAAGTCCCAGAAGGCAAAGAGAAAAACAGGAAGATTTGAAAATGTGGCATTTATAAAATATAAAATCTTGTGCATTTAAAAATGCTTTTATAGAAGCATTTTGATTAAAGTTAGAAAATGCATATGTGCTTTTATAGCATCACTTCTTATAACTTTTCTAAAAAACAAAAAAGCACATGTAAAACATTGTAGAAAATGTTTAAGTGGCACTTGGAAGTTCAATATGTTGGCAGTACATACATACTTGCTAACATACCCCTTTCCAATCTGTAGGTGCTTATCCAGTCCTTTTTCTCTGCAGTCTGGGACGTGTAGGTGCCACGTTTCCATTGTAAAACATGGACTATAAGTCCCAGAACGCAAACACAAAACTAGGACTACATAAGCACCTACAAATTGAAATTGATCATGTTGGCAAGTATGTATGTACTGCCAACATTTTAAACTTGCAAATACCACCAGCCACTTAAAAATGGCCTACAAATCCTTTCCACATGCTTTTATTTTCTTTTACAAAAAAGTTAGAGCTCCTATAAATGCATATATGCACTTCTTAACGTTAATGAAAATGCTCCTAAAAAGATTTTTTTTTAAACGGTCAGCATTTTCCATTCAATACAAATGACACTTTCCAACCTCACTCATAACATCCCTTACACTGCCACCATACTCAATCTGCTCACATCTGTATACTGCCAAAGTATCTATATACAACACTTCCCCTTACATATAAAGTACTCTTCTTTCCCAGCCTCTACCATAAAACACCAAACACTGCTGCAACAATCCGCCATTGCATTACAACTAGGCCACAGTTTCCCCATTCTTTAAAAACACTGCAACACAATACAAATACATTAGACCACAAACAAATTACTTATTAAAATCAGCAGCACAGAAATAACCTAGCTATGCACCCTTTACTCATACCCACGTTTGCCCGGTTCCTTCTAATGTGCGCAACAGAACTACTTATACTACAATTCTTCTAACACAATTAACGCTTTAGTACACCACGCCTAACTTCATCCACTTCCCACGCCCCAACAACTCCTCCTACCTTCATAAATAACAGCCCAGCTTACTAAAAGTACTTGACCATTACCACATAAACACTAACTTTCTTTTACAATTACAGGAAAGAAGATTGCCAAAGACAGCTACAGAAAATACCCTTCACATCCTACAAAGTACGTACATTAATGTACAATGCATATTTCTCCAATTGTAACAATATATTTCCACTATTAGTCTAGAATATTCTTTCTGAATCAACATTTATTTCATACTTATATTGTACCACCACTCCCTTACTCACCAACCCCAGCACATTATACCTTTACAAACATACTCTTACAACGATCCCAACCACACCTATTATACAACTTCGCAATCACACAGCACTCCATTAATCTCCACAATCACACCCACGCACAATGCATGCATATACCTTCCAAAACTTTCAAATCCAAACTCCCCCCCCAGAGACAAAAAAATGCTTACTAAAAAGCAACTCAGTAGAAAAGAAAAAATAGCAGATCAGATTAAAAGCAAGTCATACAGTCACCCACCTCAAACTATAGAAAACGTGAAAACAAAAGAGCTAGTAACCCCACTCAACAACCAGCCACCACAAAAAAGTAAGGCCGAAAACTAGAAGTAAAAAAGATGTAGCAGACCTACTAATGAACACTGTCTTCCAATGTTAACATAGTACATGTAAACCAATTCCCAAAAATAATTGTAAAAAAAAAAAATGTGTCCAGCCTAGAGTTCTTCACAATCTTATATAAACTGCTGAATAGTCACGATCTACCCTTAACTACCGCAGGAGACTAATCCTCGAAGCTCTGACAGCACATTTCTACCAAAAAGAAAATTGTCCATATTGATTTCCAAACAATTAAACCACTAACTAAATTAATCAAGAAGTACTTCTAAACATGTGCAATGTATATGTGATAGATACATTTTCAAACTTCTGTAAAGGTGAATGGATTCACACAAGCAGCACAGAAACATATTTCAAACAAGAGGCTTATAAACAAGAGCAACAATAAAAACAGCAAAAAAAAACATTTGCCAAAGATGGCAATGGCTGAGGACATGAAATGGTAGGAGAAGCCATTATGGCAAAAGAAACCCTTATAGAAAAAACATCCAACAAACTTTCAACCAAATGTTCCTTTCGCCCAAACAAACAGTCCAGTGTACAAATGGACATGCAGACCAATGTGCAAAGTACCACAACAAACCTTTAAATGTTTACGACAATTCCTCAATCGCTATGTGAAATTAAAAGACAAAAGATAAAATGAAAACTTTACAAACCATAGACTCTTGTCCAGTGCGCATCCATACAGGATTTCAACATTCATTAGCCTGCATTTTAGGAACTACTTGCAAAAGTACTTTCCACCACATCAAAATGTTAGCAACACACCATTCTGCTATACAGAATCTTGTGCATAGACTATACTATGCAGAAAGTCCTGCATTAAAACTAATCAAGGTCAGTGTAAAAATGGTCAGTACGATATATTGGAGGCTTACACAACATAATCCACCGCACTATTTAGCTTCTTAAAATGTGAGTAGTCCCTAAACGTGCCAAGCAGAATTATACTGTTGTGGCTATTAACTATGCCGATTTTCATGACACTTGGCTGAATGGGCAAAAAAGTTAAGATACTGTACAACATAAACACAATGAGTCCTAAGTAATTTAATATATTGAATGTTCATTTAAAAACAGAAAATATAAATGATCAATAAATGTGAACATAAATATAACTATTACAAAGCCAGGCTAAGCTGGCCACTGACTTTTCTACAGGTTTACTTTTGTAATGAGAGCAAGTCACATGATCACAAATAGGTGAATCCTAAGTACGTAGAAACAAACAATGCCCAGGAAAAACCCCATGTAATTTTGCCTGGAGAAGTCCCAGTGTTTGGGGTGGAACGTGTGGCGTGTCGAACAATTTTGGGGACTACTCACACCAAGTCCATGTTGGTTGAATAAATTGCAATCTGTATATTCATGAACAATTAAAGTAATAAAGATGTTTCTAAGCGCAGAAAATAAGACCGAATGCTCTAACGATTTTATTTCATGTGAATGATGTTACTGGTTCGCAAATTTAGGAATCAGTTCAATTGAAAAAGAGCGAGTACAGATTATCCAAGCAGATAGGAAGATAAGACTACAAGCATCCATGCGCCTTCTCTCCGAGGGGAGGAAGGGCGGGTCACATGTGAATCTAAACCGATAAAAGCATCCGAAATACGATTACGGTGAGTAATGTATCCCTTCTGAGGCTTGTGGAATCTGCTTAGATCACATGCTGTGCATAAATTAGCGAGCAGTGTTAGAAGGAGGTGGGATGTGAGACGGGTCCTGAGCAAACAGATGTCTTAGAACCGCTTGTCCCACTTGAGTATCTGTCTTGGAATGAGTGTCAATGCAGTAATGCTGAGTAAAAGTGTGAATAAATCTCCAAGTAGCTGCTTTGCAAATGGTGTCAAAAGGTACATTTGCAATGAAAGCCAGAGTGGCCCCAATGCCTCTTGTAGAGTGGGCTCTTGGTGTAAAAAGCAGTCTTTTCAGAAAGGGAGTAACATGGTTGGATACAATTGACTATCCATTTGGAGATGGCACCTTAAAAGACGCGATCTCCTCCTCTGCCTGTAGCTATGGAGACAAACAGTTGGTCTGTTTTCCTTAGCGGTCTGGTCTTGTCTACATAGTAGAGGACCGCTCTTTGCACATCTAGAGTGTAGTTTCACCTCAGCAGAGCTTTTGGGTTCTTGGAAGAAGGCCGGAAGCTCGATGGACTGGTTAACGTGGAATTTAGAAATAAACTTAGGTGAGAACCTAGGGTGTGTTCGTAGAACCAGTTTATCTTTATGAACAGTAAAGAAAGGATCCTGCACTGACAGAGCCTGAATTTCACTGACCCTTCTTATGGATGTAATGGCTAATAAGGCAGTTTCATAGGTCCGGTGTTCGAGACTGGCTTTATGCATGGGTTCAAAGGGTGGGCCCATGAGTTTAGCAAGCACCACATTAAGGTCCCAACCAGGTGGTGGGTTTGAAATTGGAAGGTGGAGTCTCTCTACCCCTTCCATGAAGGCTTTAACCACTGGTACTTTCCACCACAAAACCTTGTTGTGGGAAGTGGTGTAGGCTGAAAGCACTGCCAGATGTACCTTTAGCGAGTTAAATACCAGGCCTGCATCCAGCAGGTGGAGCATGTAAGGACAATATTGGAAGGAGTGCAATCAACTGGGTTGATTTGCTTATTCTGGCACCAGATAACAAATCTTTTCCATTTATCAAAGTAACAGTGCCTCGTGTTAGGTTTCCTAGATTCCTTTAGGATGTCCATACATCTCTGTGGTAAGTTGAGATGTCCAAACTCTAGGACTTCAGGAGCCATGCTGCCAGGTTCATTGAGCTGGTTGAGGATGCACTGTGACCTTGGTGCTGGTACAGTAGGTTTTACCAGCACGGGAGTCTGATAGGTTTGCACACTGCTAGTCTGCGTAGGTGTGGGAACCACGGTTGCCTCGCCCACATGGGAGCAACTAGGATGAGCATCATCGATTCCCTGTGCATTTTGTTGACCACCTTCCTCATGAGAGGGGTTGGTGGAAAAGCGTAGGCAAACATCCCTGACCAGTTCATCCACAGGGCGTTCCCCTTGGAGTCTGGGTGGGGGAACCTGGATGCGAATCCTGGGCATTGCCTGTTTTCGCTTGTGGCGAATAGGTCTGTAGTGGGGAACCCCACTGTGAGAAGATGTCTTCTACGACTTCTCTGAGTAGACACCACCCGTGTTCTCTTCGGGGGGGGGGGGGATCTCTACTCAAAGCGTCCGTTAGCGAATTGAGATCCCCTGGAACATGTTGAGATGACAGGTAAATGTTCCGTCTGAGTGCCCATTTCCAGATTTTCTGGGCAAGTTTGGACAGATTAGGCGAACGAGTCCCTCCCTGTTTAGGTAAAACATTGCTGTTGTGCTGTCAGGATCTGCACTGACAGGTTCAACAGGTGGGGCTCGAACGCTTGAAGCGCTCTGAATGCTGCCAGAAGCTCTAGCAGATTGATATGATTCTTGGCCACTGTGAGAGACCAGAGACCATGAGCTGTGTGGTGAAGGAGGTGTTCGCCCCACCCTGACAGGGATGCATCCGTAGTGACTACAGCCTGTCCCTCTGGATCGTAAAAGGCATTCCCCTTTGACAGGTTCTCTCTTGTCCACCAGTGAAGACTTTGTACAAGTGTTGGCGAAACGACCACTGGATTGTCCCACTGACCACTTGCCTGAGACCACTGTTTCGGCAAACATTCTTGCATGGGTCGCATGCGCAGGCACACGTGGGGGACCAGGTAAATACATGACGCCATCGTGCCTAGCAAACGCATCGCTTTGCGCACCCTTATCTGGCGACCGGGCTGATAGAGGAATTTGCAGTAGTATATTCCGAATTCTTTCCTCGGATGGAAAGGCCAACCCTCTTGAATGTTTAGGACAGCTCCTAGGAACTGTTTGGAGGTGCTTGGCACCAGGCTTGATTATTGTTCTCGTTTATGGAGAAACCCAATTCGAAAATGTCGATTGTTCTTTCAATGTTTGAACTGCAAATTACTGAGGTCTCCCCCATGATAAGCCAGCCTGGTAAGGGTACACTGGGATTGCCTCCCTACGTAGGTGTGCCGCCACCGCTGCCAGTACCTTGGTGAATACCTTTGGAGCCGAGGCTATACCGAAGGGCAGCACCTTGAACTGGTAGTGATAACTGTCCATCTTGAAGTGCAAGAATCTTCTGTGCGCTGGGAACATGGAAATATGAAAATAAGCATCTTTCATGTCCAATGTTGCCATGTAATCCCTTTTTTAGGAGGGGGATTACCTCTTGGAGAGTAGTCATGCAAAACATTTGGGGCTTGACAGGAAGTAAGTTGAATAAATACCCTTGTTTACCTGGTTGCCCGGGACGAGTTCTATCGCGTCCTTTGCTAGAAGATTGACAATCTCCTCGAGGAGGATCTTCTGGTGGTCTGAGGAATGTATTTTTTGACGTGTAGGGTGGTTTCGGGGACGCTGGAGTAGTTCTAGGCAGTATCCTGCGGACACTGGACAGCACCCATCTGTCTGATGTGATCACTTCCCAAGCTTGGGTGAAGTTGGTAATGCGTCCCCCTACTGGGGATGTGTGAGAAGGGACCCTGAACGCGGCGTCACTGTTTTGCGGGAGGCGTGCTGCCTCTGCTGGGGCCGACTCTACCCTTACCACAGCTCCTCTTGTTTCCTCTGCTGTAACTCTGGGTAGACTGCTGGTCGTTACCCCATGAAGTACCCTGCCCCTGTGAATAGTTGGAGCCTCTTTGTGAATTTTGGCCGTGTGGGCAACGAAAATTAGTATTGCCTCTGATTAGGGGGCTTGTTGGTCAACTGTCCCAGGGATTTCAGAGGCTCATACTCATCTCTGGCATTCTTTAATGCGTCCTCTACTGCTTTGCCAAACAGTAGATTAGGCTCCACCGGCATGTCGATTAGGGATGCTTGTGTCTTGGGTTTAAACCCTGAAGGTCTTAACCAAGCATGCCTCTTAATGACAGTGCTCTCTGCTATTAGCCTGCCGGCGTTATCTGCAGCCTTAAGGATGCAACCGGACACGGCTCTCCCCTCCGACGCAACCTGGCCCTTTAAGAGTTCCGGTGCAGAGTCGATGAGGGCAGCTACTTGCTCCCACTGGTGGCAGTTGTAACTAGCCAGCAGAGTGGTGGAGTTAGCAATCCTTGCCTGGTAAGCGGAAGTGGAGGCTACCTTCCTTCCCAACCCGTAGATTTTCTTGCTCTCCTTGTCAGGGGGAGCCTCAGATGATGAGAGGCGTTCCCGTCCTCTTCCGGGTATTAGTAACTACCCGGGATTCAGGCTTCAGTTGCCCCCTTATGTAAAGCGGGTCCGATTGGGTTGCCCTGAGCAATTTCACGACTCTGGGGTTACTGCCCTGGTGAGGTTAGGATTGAGAAGGGAAGGATCAATTCTCCGTTGAATGGACTTGAGAATTGGAATGGCCTGAGCAATTGGTTTCTTTTCTCCTACTAGTTCCTCAGCAAAGTCTCTCTCCTCCTGTGCCCCTTGAGTGTCTATGCGGAAGTGTTCTGCCGCTCTAGTCAAGACCTCATTTAGGAGGGGCTGGTTGTCGACTGGAGAGTGAGTAACTTGAGGTTGTTTGCCTACCAGGGAGTCTATTCAGTAGACTTCTGGGTCCTCCTCCTCCTACCCCCCCCAGTTTGGTCATCCAACGTTACCAAGTTTGGATCCTCATCCTCTAGTGGATCCTCACTATACTGGGCGTAAGACTGACCTTGCATTGGGGTCTCAAACTGAGGTTTCTTACCAGGGGGCTGCGGGTCCCTAGACCCTGAGGGAGTAGCACTGCCAGGGGTATAGGAGAGGAAGTGTTCTGGGTTCTTGGAGTAGAAGTCTGATAGGGAGGACATTCTAGACATAACCCTGTCTATATCCTCACTGGTCCATTCTTTGGAGCTGGGAATGACCCTTTCTTGAGAGGGTTCCCCTTCTATGACTTGACTGGACTTATGGGCTTGTGCAGGGGTCTTGGCTAGCTGTTTATCAGAAGACTTAGAAGACCTAGAACTGTCTTTATGTAATTGCGGTGCAGAAGGGTGAGATGGTTTCATCGGCTGTTTCCCCCTTCCCCATGAGTGGAAGTGTGTTTCCCTGGTGTTTTCACCCTCAGAGCTTTTCGACGACTGGCGTCGAGATTCGGGGGTAGTGTCCCTTTCCTTAGACTGAGGGCGTCAGGATTCGGAAGCAGCCGCCAAATGGACTGCTGACGCCGACTCTTGGTGAACGGGGTGGGGCTGGCAGTCAGCTTCATCTTCTGACGAGCGTACCTCCATGACTTTGGTGAGTGAGGCACTTTTGGCAACTGTGGATGGTTGCCTGGTGTCGTGAGGCGATCTTGACCGAGAACACCCAGGGGACACCGATTCAGTGGACCGTTCTTTGTGTGCCTCTTTCCGAAAACTCAACACACGCGTCGAGTCTCGGTTGGACTCCGAGTGCTTAGGTGTGGAAGTGGTGTGGGTAGCGCTCGTGTCGCTGGGTGTGTTCCCCATAACTGCCCTGCCGGACAGCCTTCTGAGGTTGAGGACTTGCGCTTGTGAGTCTTTCGACGCCTCGTTGCACTCGCCATCCGAAAGTACGGTGTCACTGCCATCACTGAAGGTGCCCTCCGCTTCCATGGCCTCACATTGCCTGGCATGGTGGGCCCAACGTTTGGTCGAGCGGTCCTTATGTGTCTTAGTCTTGAACTGGCTACACGCTCTGCAGTTCGCCTCAAGGTGGTCCCTCGGCAAGCAGAGGTTACAGGTGGCGTGTTTGTCAACCCAAGGATACTTGTGGTTGCACTTGGGGCAGAATTTGAAAGGGGTACCCTCCATACGCACCCTGTGGCAGAGGGCTAGAGTGTGTGTAGAAAAATATATATGAGTGTAGAGTATATTACCACCCCCCCATTCTCCCTACTTGCAGGGCCGAGGCCAGAGGCCTTCCAAGGCCCGGGCCGAGGCCAGCGGCCTTCCGAGGCCCAAAGTCTGTCGTGCAGCTCTCGAAGGTGGTTTCTTCTCCGGGCCGGCATCGAACTTCGAACCTCGATGATTCGACGTGGGAGTGGAAGAAACGGGGGAAGAATTATTGATTTTTAGCAAAATATGGCCGAAAGCCAGGGAACTCCGCGGAATGCTTCTGTCAAGTATGGCGGAAAAAAACAATCTGAGGGTCCTACACATGTGAGGGATCATGGGTACAGTGGACGTCACACTAGGGATAGTATTACTGGCACGCCCTGTGTCAACGCCCATTTTCGAGTTTCGAAAAACTAATACTCCGCCGCTTCCTCTAGATGTCGGCCTATGCACAGCATGTGATCTAAGCAGATTCCACAAGCCTCAGAAATATATATATATCACACACTGCTCTGTGCAAAACCGACTGTCCCCAGATGAACAGTTTTCAGAGTCTTATCATGCCCATTTATGTGTCCATTAATGCAGCTAACCTTCACATTTTACAGACTCAGCTCACTAAATGCTTACATCAGCCGTACACAAAAATGCTGTATTGTTGCTCATTTTATGTCTTTGGCACAAGTAACCTATGGTAACATTCAAAGTATTTGTGTTTCTCAATATGTTCATACAGCTTGGCTCCTAAGGACAAAGACAGCTATGTGACAAAGTGATATGCAGCATTTTTCTTAAGAGGCAGAATGGCTTGCAAGTATCCTCTCCCTTTAATTGTGTGCACTTTGCAAGTCAGATGTATTAAAACAGATTATTGTTGGACACCAAACATGGTGAGGAGGAGAAGGATCGGAGGGCACATTTGTTGTGATGATTTAGCAGGTCCATCGATGCCGAGAGGTTGCTGGACTCAATATGTTCTACTTGGCCCTGTGCCGATTGTCAGGCTACAGATTGAGCTTTCATATGGGTCGACTGTGTCCAGCCACTTTTTCCGTGCAGACTCCATCTCCCGTGGGTGTTTGAGGCCAGCATGCAAAAAAAAGCTTGTTAGCTCAAGGTTTCGCCCACCAGGATTTAAATCCACAAAACCACATAAAAATGTCTTCAAAGCACAAGTCTTGTATTTGTATTTTGCTTTCCATAGAATATTTCAATATAGATCTTTGGGTTAAAAGGGTGCTAACCTTTTATACTTTGCCAGCAGTGTTCTAGGAAATACTCCTCTAGCAGTTTTTATTTCGGGTATTGATTCATTTTGTGAAAGAAAATGCTAATTTCTATTTTGAATATTTTCTTCTATGAGGAAAGACCTATTTTATTAAATGTGCATATTTCACTTTAGAATAAATTCAGTTCCTGCGTGTATGTTAATGACCCCCCACACTTTTTTTCTGGACTTCAGCCCTATTAATGACATTTGAAGACCTGCAGAATTGCTTACTCTGATTGCCTTTCAGGTAAATGGGTTTTGTTACGATTGCACTCATCTGCAGCAAAAGCACTTCGCCCTCTATGGCCCAGAGCCAATTCCTTACATCATTGGAACGTGCGGTACATTAGGTAAACTGGATTACTTACCAGTGATCTTCATTACTTTGTCCTGCTCTTCCTTCTCACAGTGCTTTCTTTTGAGGTACTCGTCTCTACAAAAGGCTCACTTCTGAAATTGCTACAACCGTAATATTAACAGTTAAAATTCAGATACTGAACATCAGTTTATTTGATCCCAGGGACATTAATGACTATTTGCATTGCAAAAAATATGTTGCAAAATTAAAGGGGCCCCCACACCTTTTGCCGGCCAGGGCCCAGTAAATCCTAGGGCCAGCCCTGGAGCAATGTATGCCCTCTTACTTCATTCTATTTCACTTAATGGGGCCTTGTTCTGCATGTAGCTCGTTTTGTAGTGAATCCCACTAGTTGATTAGTTATCCACCACCACACAAACCCAGCGATCTCTTTAAAAGCTACAGGGAATAGCAGCATTGAGGGATCAATGGGGAAGCAGACATTTAAGCAGAAGTCAAGGACCAATATGAAGTTGTGATTTCTGATGGTGCAATGTGGTACTTTTTTTTTTTTTTTTACAGTGAAACTGGTGGTAGGAGGGAAGAATTTACACTAATAATTCTAACAATTCAGACTAAGAGTTACACGGGGGGGGGGAATAGGCGCAAGGGATCCTAAACATCACTTAAGGAGATCATTAAGCTCAAACATTAGATCGCAGTGGGCATCACTATACCCAGTAAGTGCTGCCCAAAGAGACCAATTTAAAAGCTTTACAGGGGCAGACTCTCTTCCATTAGGCAAATGGCACTCTATCCTTGCTATCGCACGATTCTAATCTAGCAAATGACTATAGTGGTTAAGGTTAAATGCCTAAAACACTGCGAGAGATGGGAGGGAAAGGTTTCCATTAACAGCCAAATCCTCAATGTCAAAACCACAGGGTTAGATAAACAGACGCACTGCTGGGTCATTCGGCCGAAGGGTCTCAGCGTCTGCAGCTGTGAGCTTCGTGAAATCCTTTGAGAATTCTTGAGTGAAAATGGAATTAACATGGCGAAAGAAAAGCTGCCAGGCTGACCTATGGTGTTCTGCACTTCTGAATCTACAGCTGCCGCCGTATTTGTCACCAGAGAGAAGGCTATACGCGTCACCTTTCTACGACTTCCCTTTGGTACCTAACCCTGCTTGCAAATGCTCAACTACAGAATTAACTCCTGACTCATTTTATTTACTAGGAAACGAGGCTGTCTTTAGAGGGATAACTGTTGCAGTACAAACATATTGCAATACCTTAGAGCATAGGGAAACCAAGGAAGAGGAGTGAGGTAGATTATTACCTATGAACATTGAGAGTACCCCGATAGCGTTAGTGTTTTGGGCACACAATCTGGATGCAAGATTGAACATAGTGAGTGTGCCTAATAATTTCACTACGTCTTCCCCTAAAATTTTGTACCGTGTTGAGTGTGCCCGAATAGTTTCACCAGCTTGCACCCAAAGTTGAACTGTGTTGAACTTAAATCCAGATTGTGTGCCCAAACATCACTGTGTTGAATCTTTCATCTAGATAGCGTGCCCAACAACCTTGAGTCTGCCCTAATAGTTTCAAAGGCTTGTACCCAAAGGTTGCACTGTGTTGAACTTAAATCCAGACTTCTCGCCCAACACACCTAGCATCCCTAGCCCCATGCGATTCACCCTTGAATCCCCAGTCCCAAATCCCTCTGCCCAACTGCTCACCCACACGCCCGTCCAACTCTGTCCCCCCCCCACCCACTCCTCCGCCCACCTACTCTTCCCCACCCTCCATCGACCGGGCCACATCATTCACCTCCCAGATCCCGCTGCCACCCTACCCCCTCCCTCTCCCACCTACCCCTAACCCACCCCTGCCACCATACACAGCCACTCCCCTAATTTCCCCCACCAACACCCCTACAACCTCCTGGACAACCTCCCATTCCGAAGTAGGATGCATCCTTTTTAATGCCCGCTCTGTAGCAAAAACCAGACAGCATCTTAGACGACCTCGTCTCTGACAATCCAGACCTAGCCTTTGTCACGGAAACCGGGTTCTCTGACCACTTTCCCCCTGTTGCTCATGAAGCCTTCCTCCCCACCCTCTTCCCCTCCCCAAACCCTGACTACTCCCTCATCCCACTCAGACACTCGAGGAAGTGGAGTAGCAGTAATTTTCAAATCACACTTCTCCGTCTCACTCGTTGACTGCCAATCACTCCTTGTGAATTGCTTCTCGTCAAACTATCACTCCCCTGACGTTCTCCCACAGCCTCCTAATCATCTACAGACCCCGCCCCCCCCGGCAATGACAGACATTTCACAACCAACCTCTGCGACTATAGCCACCATCCAAGTAAAGCACCAGTCTTACTCTTCTAGGGGACTTCAATGTCTGGCTAGACATTACCACCAACCCCATGACCCACTCACTGGTCGGTTGCCTTGATGCGCTTAACCCCCGCCTTCACATGAACGGCCCAACTCAATCTAAAGGACAAACCCTTGATTCCATCTTTAGCTCCCACGACCAGATACATCTAACCCCCCTATACCTCTCATCTGGTCTGATCACTTCCTTGTCCCTTTCACCATCCGCTCGCCTGCCTCCATGCCCAGCCTTGAGCCAGCTGCCCCCCTCCGCTGCAAATGCTCGAAGAAATTAAAGATCCTCCCTGACCGAGCCGAAGCTCTGCTTCAAAGACCTCCCTCAGCCATCCCACGTAATGAACCCTTAACCATCGACTCCTGGCTCAATATCTCACTAATCCTGCTCACCCCCACTTGTCAATCCTCCTCTCACCATGGTCCTTATCCCAGATGGTTTACACCAGAACTGAACATTGCGAAACTAAATAAATCCCTCGAACGCAAATGGCGGAAAAGTAAAACCAACCTGAATAGATTCAACCTCGCCCTGCACCATCGCCAATACAAAGCTGAAATCTGAAAAGCTAAAAAAGCCCACTACAACGCTCAACTGTGGAAACCGCAGCAAGGACCTCCACAAAATAATTTCTGAATTCGTCAAACCGACCTGTACCTCAGCCCAATCCACCCCATCTCCATCACTCTGCAACTCGCTCTCCACTTCTACACCACTGCTCGACAGAACTTCTCTTAAACTGGCCCTCCTCTCACCGCCACATAATCCCTCTGTCCTATGAATCACCCTGCCCCACGGCAACAACAACTGCACCCACTTTCAACTCGTTCACACCAATCTCGAGAGATGAATTTCTAGACCATCTCTGCTCAGAAACCACCTGCCCCCCCCACCCCCCCTTAACCGCTGCCCCGTCTCAGTCCTCAAAGAAATATTCTCGTCCACCTGCACAGGAGTGTACGCAAGAACCATCCTAAATGACTCCCTCAGCTCGGGAATCTTCCCAGACGCCTTCAAAACTGCACGTCCTGTCTCTTCTAAAACAGAAACATCCCTCAACCCCCTCGAACCCAAAAACTACCAACCCATCTCAAACACCAAGTTCCTTGCAAAACTCATTGATGGAACCGCATACACTCAACTAAAGGCCTTTGTCGAATTCAACAACCTCCTGAACCCCGCACAATCAGGCTTCAGACCACAAAACAGAACCAAAACACTCTGGCCTCAAACTGGGACGATCTTAAGATCACTGCGGACTCTGCAGGATGTGCTGCACTAATCCTGCTAGACTTATCTGCCGCCTTCGACACAATTAACCACTCAATCCTACTTGACCGCCTCCACTCTCTAGGAATCCGTGGAAACGCTCTCAAATGGATAGCCTCCTTCCTCAACAAGAAATCCTTTGCTTCCGTCGCCCGACCAGTCAATACCGGAGTACCACAAGGAACATGCCCATCATCCCTCCTGTTAAACATCTTTGTCCACCCTCTCTGGAATAATCCGCCCGCACAATATCCTGTGCTATATCTACGCTGATGACACCCAAATAATCCTTAAACTCCTCAACTCAGGCTGCAAGGTCGGGCTGAGAGTTGGAGTCTGCCTCCTTGACGTTGACCGTTGGAGGACTACAAACCACCACCTCCTAAACACCACTGAAACTTAAATTATGGTGTGCGGCAACACCAAGCTTCTCCCCCACCCTTTACCTTGGCCCACATCCATGGGCAATCCACCCACCACCTCGGCCACAGTAAAAAACCTTGGATGCACTCGCGACTCTGACCTAACCCTCTCTCGCCAAATCAACAACGTATCTAAGTCTTGTCATTACCACCTCAAAACTCTTGGACGCATTTTTTCCTCCCTCTCCTTTCCTAACAGACTTGCCGCTGTACAGTCTATTGTAATGTCGAGACTGGACTAAGCCAACTCCCTTTATCTGGGAGTCCGGGGCATACCACCTCATTAAATCACAAAGCGCACAAAACTCTGCGGCCAAAATGCTCCTTGCACTGGGCACAAGAGACCACACCTGCCCAGCTCTCAGAACTCTCCACTGGCTCCCAGTTGGACAAAGGGCCACTTTCAAAAACCTATGCATCACCCACCGAGCAGTGCACAAAACCGGCCCTCTATACCTGCAAGACAAGCTAAAACCCTACCACCCACTGCACAATCAAGCTCTGCCCTCCTTTTAGTGATACCAAACACCAACTCAGTCAGGATAGGAGGATCCTCGTTCTCAGCCTTGGCCCCAACATCCGACTCACCGAAGACTACTTGTCATTCTGCAAACTACTGAAAACGTGGCTCTTCCCAGAACACCGATGACCACCCAAGATGTGTCCAAACCCCCAGCAACCGAACGACGAAACACAACAAAGCTGTCCTACCTGGTACATACCCACATCATAGGACATAATTGATGGATCAGATGGAATGATTGGAGTGAATGGAGTTGATGGATGGAGTAAACGGAGTGAACAGACACAGTAAACAGAAAATCAGAGATGATCTAACAGAGAAAATGAGGGAGTAAATGGAATGGATAGAACAAATAGTGTGACTAAAACTGATAGACTGGATGGAGCGGATCAAGTACGCAGACAGTGCCGATGGTACGGATAGAGGCAACACCTGTTCACCATGATGTTAGCAAATATCTGTATCGTGTGTGTGCGTGTGCGACATATATACCTGTATCCATCCTGTCGCTATATACGTCCACACTGTCCTGCTCACGTGCCTGGTCTCAGGCGCTTCTACTGATAACCACCATATCACACCACTACACCTACCTACTCTCTACTATACACCATCATTTAACCAGAACACAGCTATGCCCCTGTTAATAGGCCTAGCTGTTCACATACAAACAAGACTCCATGATCACCCTAACAAAACCCAGTCTAGGTGTCCACACACCAGATTGAACATATTCAACTGATTCACTAGGAAGCAGCCATCATCCAACAACTACACCAGCTGCACACATATATCCCCTCCCTCCTCTCTCTCTCTCTCTCTCTCTCTCTCTCTCTCTCTCTCCCCCTATCCCTCTCTCTCTCTCTCTCTCTCTCTCTCACCCCCCCCCCCCGAGGGCGTTCAACCTACTAGCGCTTTGAGCTCATACCAATGATACATAAGGCACTATACAAATGCCAAGTAACATAACGGCTGAATTGATGTATTGGGAGAGGGCAAGAGGGTGTGTGTATGCTAGGAATAGAAGTATACAAGTGTATGACAAGAAGTACAATGAGGTGCGTCGTTCTCAAAATCACTTGGAAACATCAAAATAAGATAGGAAGGATGGGAGGACTAAGTCAAGAATCCAACATGGATGTCCTTTCTAAACAGCAGGGGGTGGCTGAAGTGACACCATTTACTAGACGTCTCAGGAAGTGACAAATTATTTTGTTACCTCAATTGCTTCACAGTAAGTCCCATCACATGAAGCTTGACCTTGTTGACATCATAGGAAGTTATGTAAAAACATAAAGTAAGTACACATTATTAAAATAGGTTGCTAAAGTAGGCAAAAAAAATGTGTTTGGTTTTCAACTATATATTAACCAGGGCATTGTCTTGATATGCCATCGGCATATTCATGAAGCTAAGATAGCGAGCAGAACCATCATTGATGAGGGGCGTTGCCTCTGTATTCCAGTAAAGCATAATATGTAGAGGTACTGCGAGTGTATGCAGTTTTAAACGGTTGAGCATCCCCCTACCCAGGTACTCCAGTCATATGCCAATATTGCTTCCTTTGCATATGTACAGCCTAGCATGAATCCTAAGCCCCTCTTCCATGAGGCGTGTGCGCCTGAATGTCAGGGGTTTAAGGAGACATGCGCTTGCAGGAATTTTCTGCCGATTAAGGTGTCACACAGCTAATTTAAGAAATGATGTATGGCATTTATAACGCTCCTGTACACAAGTGTTTCTAGGTGCGAAGTATATATCAAAGTACTTCTGTCTTATTAAATATTAAGTAACCCTTTATATAATTTTGTATTAGGGAGTACTACTACACCCAAGTGCTGCAATATGTGTTGCTGTTATCCAATGTACCGATCATTTATCTACCTTGGAATGATGGTAGGGATGATGTTCCATCTGTCCAACACTCCGAGTTAGATCTAACACAGGCGTGGGAAACTGAATAGTTTACTCAATTTACGGTTTTATATAGTGTGTAGTTCTTTACGTTTGGGAATCCTTACATATTTGTTATTGTATCCTCTTGAAAATATTTCCTTTCTGGAACACACACCAAGCCAATATTCAACATGAAAATAGCGGTCCCACGTAAGGTGGAAAACGTTGATGCTGTCCTTGTTACGTTCCTTACATTGTAGAAACTACAAATTCAAATGCAATTGATCATGGACAAAATGAGATTCCTTTGACTATAAAATTTAAAGATTTTCTCTAGTTGCCTTAGAAGAAAGTTAAAGACTTAATTGTGTGTGATGTTAAACATCTCTAACAAAGTAAACATTGTTCACGCATGTCAAAACGGAAACAATTATCTGTGTGAAATTCAGTCCTACTTATTCGAGGTGTAAGAATGAGTTTCCTTAAAAACCATTCAGATTCTCAATAAAGTAGGATGTTACAGCATTTAGCTTTTGAGAAAATGATTTTTTTTAAAACCAGATTATAGATCACGCTACTATCTACAATAAACTGGATGCCTCTGAGAGCCACATATCTCTACCACTGACTGCATCTTTTACCAGTGGCATCAGAGGTATTGCCAAGGGTAGTAAATGAGGCTCCCAGTGATAGCAACTCCTACCCCCAAATGACAGCCACGGTGTTTGACATCCTCCCTCAAAATTATTGCCCCGTTGGTTCTCCTGGTTGCGGACGAATGTCAAAGAAGAAAAAGTTACTTACCGCTGGTAACGTTCTTTCGACTGGATGTTCATCCCATCTATTCCTCATCTTTGACATATGTTGTCCAGCTTCAGCATTTTTTTTTTTTCAGCAGAGGGCGCTGTGCGTCAATGCCATGGACTCGATGTCCCTTGAAGGCCTCTGTCTCGAGGATGATGTAATCAAAAGGCATATGTAGCAGGTTGGCTTCAGTACTGTTTTTTTCTCCCCGACAGCAGAAATACCTGCAAAAGCACGGGAATGACCGTACTCAGCCTTGAAAGAACGAAAGCTGTAATAGCATGGAAAATTCTACTGTGGGGTAGACTGGGACTGCGATGAGGAGTACGTGGCAGGAACATCCAGTCAAAAGAACGTTACAAGGAGTAAGTCACTTGTTCTTCGAATGGATTGTGTCCTCCCACGCAGTCCTCATCTTTGATAGACTCTCAAAGCAGTATTTGATTTTGAGAAGGGAGTAGAATTTAATTTTGTTTTCATGGACCGAGTGCAGGACTGCTTTACCAAAGATGGCAACGTGACACAGGGAAGATTCCAGGCAGTAATGCTTTGTAAATGTGTAGATAGTAGAACACGTTGCCGCTTCACAAATATTTTGTATAGGTACACCCCTTTGCAAGGCTGTAGAGGTAGCCATGCCCCTGGTGGAATGGGCGCTTAAACCTTCCGGAGGCTCCTTCCCTTCCAACCTATAACATTCCAAAATGGCCAGAATGATCCATCTGGATAAGTCTGCTTAGACATAGCCTGGCCCAGTTTGTGGCCCCTATATCCAATGAACAGCTGGTCATCAATTCCAAAGTTGACAGTCTAAATATATAAAAGCCTAAAGCTCTATGAGGATCCAACCTATGAAGTCTCTCCCATTCCTTGCTAGGATAAAGGGGGGTGGGCGAGTGAAGGAGGGGGATAGAAACGAGGCAGAAACATGTTCTGTCCTATGTGGAAATCAGAAATGATATTTGGTAAAAAATTAGGGTTTGACCCTTAGAACAAACCTATCCTTGTGGAAGATAGTAACTGGTGTTTTGGACAAAAGTACCTGCAGCTCGCTCACTCACTCTAAGGGCTCATGTTAGAGCTACCAATAGAATGGCTTTAAAGGTTAACCTTAAAGGACACAAGTGTAAAGGTTCAAAGGTGCACACATTAGGAATTTTAGAACCATAGTAAGGTCCCAAACTGGAAGCTGGAAGGGAGATGGGGGAAACACATGGGTGAGCTCCTTTAGAAATTGTGTCACCAGTGGCAGTACAAACATTCCTCTGACGAGCGCTTAAAGATGGACAGCGCCGCCACAGTAGCCTTTAATAGTACCAATCTAGATCCCCAGATTTGCCAAAGATAGCAGAAAAGGTAAAACAGCCAGTGTTTTACACAAGTCTACATTATTTTCCCAGCACCAGTTGCAGAATTTATTCCAACTGCAACGGTACAAGAACTTTGTCGCAGGCCTTCTGAACGAAAGCAAAATCTTCATTACGTCATCTAGGAGGTCCCAATCCTTGCATCTCAACTTTTCAGAAACCAAGCGTGAAGGTTGAGTGTCTTGACCTCTGGATGAAGAACTGGACCCTCCGCTCACAAGAGAAGGTCCTCTCTTTGTGGAAGACGTATTGGGAGGACAGATGGACATGTCCAGAAGGTCCGGGTACCACGTCCCCCTGGCTCAATGTAGGGCAATTAGGATGACGTGTTTCCCGAACTTCCTTAACCTCCTGATCACTTGAGGAATGACTAGGACTGCAAGAAAGGCATACAAGAGTGGAAATTCCCAGTCCACCACGAACAAGTCTGCTAGAGCTCCTGTTGGAGGAAATTCCATGGAGCAGTACAGTTCGCACTTCCGGTTGACACCAGTCACGAACACATCCACTTGAGGGGTTCCACAAAGGGCGAAGATCTCTTTAAAGCACTTCCTGAGCTAGTTCCCACTCGTGGGAGACTGCTATGCCTGTTCAGAGCCTCTGCCGCAGTGTTCTCTCCAGCTAGGTGAGCTACCGATGGGGAGATTCCTTCTTGAATTGCCCAGTATCAGAGCTGCATTGCCTCTCTGCACAGTGGTAGTGACCCTACACCACCTCTCCTGTTGAGGTAGTGCATAGCCACTGTGTTGTCCATTATTATCAGGACATCCTTTCCCCGTACAGAGGGCAGGAAGGCCTTCAGCGCTAGTCTGATCGCCCTAGGCTCTAAAAGATTTATCTGTAGTTTGGACTCCGATGGAGACCAGTGACCGCTGACTGTCAGATCATTGGCGTGGGCTCCCCACCCCGTGAGTGAGGCACCCATTACTATGGTTATCTCCGGCCATGGTTGCCAAAATTGTTCTCCCTTCAGAATATTGTCCTGTGCGACCCTGCTTGGAACATTAAGTAGGAGATCCTCATTGGCACACCTTCACCTTCCTTTCACGTCACTCTCTGGGTGGCCTCCCTTGGCCCTCCTCCTACCCCCACCTGCAAGGCTAAGAACCTCAGGGTCATCTTTGACTCCACACACTCCTTCTCTGGCCACATCTCGGATGACTAAAAAGTCAACCTTCCTACTGCACCTCCTCAGAGGTATTTTGCCTTTCCTCTCCTTCCCCCAGAAGCTCACTGTCTTGAGCCCTGGTTCTCTCTAGGTTGGATTATTACAACAGCCTCTTTCTAAAACTACCTGCTTCTACTCTCCGCCCTTTGCAACTTATCCAGAACAGGACGGCAAGACTCTTCCTTGGCCTCAAACCCTGGGATCGTCTCTCCGACCCTGAAATCTCTCCACTGGCTGCAAGGATTAAATTCAAAACCCTTTGCATTGTCCACAAGGCTTTCTGGGTTCTGGGTCTAAAATACCTTCAGCTGTCCTTCCGTAAATACCTTTGCTCCCAAGCTCCTCGCTCCTCCACCACTTAACTCCATAAAGGTCAGTCGTTTTTCAAAGAAACGAGCTAGGGCTAGCATCTGTCTTCAGTTGGGGCCTCCCTGTCACTCTGAAACATGAGGAGAACCATCTCCGGTTCCGGAAGCACCTCAAGACCAGCCTCTTTGCTTCTGCCTTCTCTCCTCCTCTCCCCTGTCGATCTGCTCTGTCTCGGCATCATGCACCTGGCACTCTTGCACTGGGGTCTGTGTCTGTAATCCTACAGCGCCCCCCCCCTTTTTCTGCACTTATCAGGCACACCCCGTCTGTTGCCTTAAACCTAGCACTTGCCACTTGCTGGCTGCACTACCACTGGAGTTGTGTATTGTTCCCTTCTGTGAAAGGTACAGTGAGCTAAAGTGCGGCTGCAGACTCAAGTGGGTACCTTCCAAAACAGGTCATTTAGCCGTGTTCGCTCTCGCAGAGGGGTGGTTTTGGACAATGTTTTTATTGTAGAAGGGACTTCGGTTTAGTCACCCTAAGTTTCCTAGGGTCATCCAGACGTGGACCCCTTGCTCACTGTGCTTTGAGAGGCACAGCTCAACCTCACCGAGGCGGCCCAACAAGGCTGAGACACGTGTATGGGGTTGCTGTTGGTGCTCTTGTTCAGAAAAGAATTGCCATAGCATTTCGGTGCTGGACTGCGCATGTGGGCGGGACAAAGACTGATATGCAAATGGATATTTCCCTTCTGTAAAGGTACAGTGAGCTAAAGTGTGGCTGCGGACTCTCGAGTGGGTACCTTCCCAAACAGGTAATTTAGCCGTGTTTATTCTCACAGAGGGGCGCTTATGGACTATTTTTTGGTCATCTATTTCTATGTTGTAAGGCTCCCTGTTTCTGCTGATTCATACAGATGAATATGGACTCAAATAACAGGATTTCCAATTTTGGTTTAAGGCCATCTTTTATGAAACAAGAGTATGAATTTAGTAATTAGGTGAGAAAAGTTGGCAGTGATTTGTAGGTATATATTTTGATAAGGAATTATGCAAGATAACATGGAAAAATCCAATGGAGGACTGGCCACCAAGTGTATATAGGAGCATTTTAAATGCGTTCATGAAGCCTTTGCAAACAAAAGGTGCCAGCACTGCCACTGTAAAACATATGTTGCTGATGCCCGTGCACACAATATGTCAAGATTGTTATTTCATATCATGTTTGTGATGCTGGTGACCCCATTGTGTCTACGATAGCATGTAAAAGCCAGTCATGACCCATTGTGCAAACACCAGACGGCTTGAAACCTGCATGGAGAGGTGGCGCTCAAGTCTGTTTATCTCTGGGATAAGTACTTAATAATGGGCAGATGGTTGGCAGGTCGCTGTCCATTACGAATCAAACGCCTCTCAGTACAACCATATTCTTTATGCATAACAGGTTAATATAACCATTTATACATGACCTTGTCAGGTTGTTTTATGATTTGTGCACATTTTATGTCATATCTATAAACCGTGTCATAATAGACCTGTGATGTATGCCTTTTAACTGTTTAAAGTGATAAACCGATCTCATAGCTTCCAACATTTGAAAGTTCCACATTATATTAAAAACTTAAGGGCAGTCAAGAAATGAGGGCTTGGCTTGCATTTTCTAGGGCTAAATTCTGTGAAGAATCATATGTACACAAGGCATAAAATAAGCGGTGTCGCATAGCAATTTGCTATGCGGTTCTGTAGGTTTGCTAATTAAATGGACACTTGTGTAGCAAAGTTAGCTAATTTTTTTTAAACTTTGGTTTTTATTAGCATTTTTTAATAAAAACAAACAAAAACTGAGTGACCCCCCTTTACCCCGCCCACCCCTAGGAACATCTTTGACAGTTTTGCCGGGTCCATGTGCCACCCCTGTAAGATCTTAAAATTATGCTCCATGTCCGAGGTGAATAAGTTCCCATGAAATGCTATTTTGATCATTGTAGCCCAGGCGTCCTCCGAGATCTCTTCTCCCGCCAGATCATTCCAGAACGTGCAGAAGCTCCTCCTACCCTGAAGGTTAGGAGAATTTAAAATTTTATACATACTAGATACCACACCCTTTCGCGAGGTCGCTGAGTCGAGGAGCTTCTCGAAGGGGATTAAATGAGGATGCCCTTAAGGCAGAGGTATTCGAAAATGGAAAGAGACCCTCGTCCGAAAGCGTCCCTCAGGTCCTCATAGAATAGGAATTCGCCCTCTCTGAACATCTGCCCAGCCCATTCCATTCCATTCCCATGTCTGACCAGATTTGGGAATGCCGGAACCCTTTACTACCCAGGTTGAGGGGGGCCCCGGAGAGAATTCATCGGGGATGGCCATGTGGTAAGGTATGCAGCCCGGGTGCCCTCTTTCCAGATGTCCCAGAGAACTCCCAGGGTCGGGTGGGTTTTTAGGTATTTCGGGATCGTCTCGCACGGGGCCCATAAGAGGTCACGCACCTTTAGAGGGTGGGCGTCCATATCTTCTAGGTATGACCAATACGTTCCCAGTGCCTCTTTCATGTGCTCCAGGACGACGCGCAGTTGGGCGGCGCAGAAATAAAGGAGAAAATCCGGCAACCCAAATCCCCGCTCCTCCCTCGGTAGAGTCAGGGTGGCCCTCCCGGTCCTTGGGGTTTTCCACTGCCATACAAAGTCTCGTACCGCATGTTGTAGTTCTCTAAAAGTCTGTGCTGGGACGGTGGTTGGGAGAGCAGTGAAAAGGTACAGGAGCCGAGGCAATATGTTCAACTTTATTGCAGTCATCCGGCCATACCATGAGAGGATCATCTTACCCCATCTCAGATGTGATCTCTGCCATTATGGGGTCATAGTTAGTGGTGCCCAATTTCGATAGGTCTCTGGTGAGAAGGACCCCCCCAGGAACCGTAAAGCGACCTTCCCCACTGTAATCCCATGAAACCTGTCCGGGGGGTCCAGCTCTGGGTCTATTGTTCTCATTGGGAGCAAGACACATTTTGCAGTGTTACGTTTTGGGCCCGAGAAGCACCCAAACGCAGCCACCAGGGTCAGGAAGGGAGGGGGTGGGGGCGGAGAGAGGAGCCAAGGTCTACCAGATAGGCTAAAATATCATCCGCAAACAGGGACAGCTTGAATTCAACCTCACCCCTTCTAATTCCCTTGATGTCCGGGTGAGTTCTGATCGCTATGGCTAATGCCTCCATCGTAAGGCCATATATCAGAGGGGAGAGTGGGCAGCCCTGCATTGTCCCTCGGGAGAGGGGGAATGATTCGGACAGCTTCCCATTCACCTGAACCCTTGCCGTGGGGGCTCTGTAGAGGGCAGTTACCCAACTCATAATGTGAGTCCCGAAGCCCATTCTTTGGAGGAGGAGTTCCATGTATCTCCACTCCCCCCTATCAAATGCTTTCTCTGAGTCTAGCGAGAGGACATGCATCGAGCTCTGATGTTTAGGCGAAGTGAAACAGGTCTATTGTTTTGCGAATATTATCCGACCCTTGCCTTCCCCTAATGAAGCCCACCTGGTCTCCATGGACTAGTTTCGGCATTATCCCCTCCATCCGCCTCCCCACCACCTTGGTCAGGATCTTAACGTCAATGTTTAACAGTGATATGGGGCGGTAGGCGGAACATTCTGCGGGGTCCTTCCCTTCCTTGGGCAAAACTGCTATTACAGCCCCCATCATGAACTCTGGGAGGATGCCCCCCTCCAGCACGGCGTTGAAAACTCACTAGGTACGGGGCCAGGGAGGAGCGAACTCGCTTGTAAGAATAAACAGTAAAGCCGTCTTCCCCAGGGGAAGTTCCCACCTTCATCCCACTAATCACCTTGTCTACTTCATCCTTGGTCACCTGGCCCACCAACCCCTCTGCCATCTCCCTCGTTAAGGATGTGATCAGTATGGAGTTCAGGAAGTCTTCTATCTGGGTATCATCTCCGTCATATTCTGACGAATAGTGTGTCTTGTAGTATTGGTGAAAGGCCTCTCCAATATGGGGAGAGTCACAGCCAAGGGACCCCTGGGCATCCTTCACCTCCTTCATCCTTCTACCTCTCTGGACCTCCCTCAACTTCCAGGCTAGAAGCCCATCGCTTTGTCCCCTTTATCAGAATATTTTTGTTTGACCATTTGGAGACTCCTCTCCGTTGTGTAGGAGTAGGTCTTTTAGCTGGAGCCTGTAGTCCTCCAGTGCGGCCACCCGGTCGCGCTCCAGGGCCTGATCTGTGGAGCCCCCCAGCTGGAGACGGGCTATTTTTTCTCGCAGGGCTTTCTCCTGGGCCTCCCTCTCCCTTTTCTTCCAAGCTCCTATTTTTATGAGGACTCCTCGTAAGGTTGCCTTGAAGGCATCCCAAAGCATGTGTGTGTCCACCTCCCCGTTCATCCTGGGTGTGAACCTCGTCTCTTAATAGGGCATCATTACATTTCCAGCGTCCTCTGCGTTCTCCACACCAACCCACCGCTAAGGTAATTCGGACCATGTCGTGGTCTGACCAAGGGACAGGGTCTATCCTATAGCCTGCGACATATGGACGGAGGATCTCGTCCACGAAGATGTAATCTATCCTAGAGAACGAGTTGTGGATGGTCGAGTAGTAAGTAAAGGAGGGGACATTTGTACTGGGGGGTCGGGATTGTACCCACCAGGCCCAGATCCTCATTGACCCTCTGAAAGTTTTGCGCCATGGCTTCATCTGCGGGTCTGAGGTTTTGGGGGCCTACCCGCTACCTTTGGTTGGGTCTAAAGTTAGCCATTTAAGTTGCCCTCTTCAATGAAAGCACAGCTCGCCCTGCATTCCTCTTACCATCGGTGCTCTCCACCATCTTTTCTCTGTTCACTTCAAATGTTAACGGTGAGAAAGTGTAGCAGTAATCGTCTCTGCCACTCTTGAGTGTTAAAGACATGTGTAGGAATGCTAGGCAGGAATTTCTTTTCAAATAATTGCAATCCAGAAGTAATGAGGATGATACTTTTAGTAAGCTTTCCATTTCCTGTCTGGCAAAAAGATATATCAACTTTATATTTTTTTTTAAAAGATAGTCATTCAATTCTATTCCCAAAATGTAAGTTGTTACATAATGCATAATTAAAAACACTGCATCATCTCCATGCTTTACAGTAATGTTTAGATTAGTGTATCTAAATGTCAGTGTCAACTATATTTCATTCTGTTGGGAAAGATGCATCATATTGACGAGTGAACACTTTTGAAAATACATATGAGCAAATGTTTTTAATGTCAAAAACATTGTTCTGTAACCTTCAGGCTGCATACATTTTGCAAATGGTGCGCAACGAATGAGCGAATCCATACTCCTTGACATTCTATATCATCACTCTGTTGCTTTATACTACGTACCCGGAAAGTGAGATGACCACAAACTACATTTCACCTAGTTTGCTCAGTTTCTGCTTGCTACACAATCCAATCTGCTTAGTCTCTTTCTTGCCTCTTACATAATGAATACAAAAAGCGAACTAGATGCTTATGCAAAGTAGTGATCAGTAGTTCCACCTAGTCTGTACATCTACAGATCTACTGCATTACCAAACACTGTAATTCGCCTCCAACTGTTTTCAGAGCTTTTTTTATCATATATATTTATTTGTGTCAATTCATGCAGCTAACCTTTTACATACTCATCTATGGCTCGCAGTCTTTTTGCCCACCGCATAGTCTAGTAGATTTTATGAAGGGCGAGTAGCATTTACAAGAGAAGTTTGTAACTTTTATTTAACATTTACTTTGCAGTAAATATCAAATGTTGCACTGTGCCTGGCTGGCCTGCGGGGGGAAGCAGTGTGTCAAACAAAGCAGGTTTGTGGTAACATGCACCATTTGACAGAATCTTATTTTAAATGTGTTGTCCTCCGTTCCCATGGGTTGAGTGCATTTCTGTTCGGCTGAATAGGTAAACTAAGTTACCCGACCTGCTGGTCTACCTGAAATTTAAATTGGCAAGGCCAGACTCCTCTCACTAATGTCTTATTTCAGCGGTATGGATAACTGCTGTATTGTTGCTCATTTCATGTCTTGGGTAAAAATAACGTCTTGTGACATTAACAATATTAGTACAAAATTGCTAATCAAATGGGTCTGTTTGCTAATCAAAAAACATTTAATTAGCAAACTCGGCTAATCAATTTTTGAAATTGAATTTATGCCTTGGTACATGCCACAATGTTCCAATTTGCATGAATTGAGCATGAGCTAACATGGCAGTGGAATTTTTTTTTTTTTACAAAGCAGACCTTTGTCTATGATAGATGATTCTGCTTTGAAGCCAGGATAACTTCTCGGATTTTGCTTGTGCAATCTCCCAAAAAAAAAAAAGAATTATACAAACTTTTTATAGTTCTTTATATAATGGTGGATGCATAGGTTTTCCTTTTCTGTATAAAGAGAAGATAAACCTCCCCAATCTTGGCACAAATTCCCATGCTCATGAATATTGCCAACCCATCACTCATGCCAGTAGCTCATGCCTATTGGCAATCAACTACAAGTAGCTCTTGCCAACAAAGGTTGGAGATCACTGGCCTACATGATGGGCAGTAGCCTCCAGCAGGTCCTGAGCCAGAAATCTAGAATCAGATCTAGCATCAGGTGAGGGAACCTCGGCAGGGCCGGTACCTGAAGACTTCGAGCCTTTGCCCTCCTTTGCCCCTTCAGCAGGATCGGTTCAACCACAACACTGTCTGTGGGAAAGCTTAGGTTCACCCCCCCGTAGCCAGGGGGTGTGGGGGGCTTGATCTTGGCAGTTTTAAATATAGGATATAGCCATAGCCGCGGCCTCCTGTAGGTCCTGTCATCAAATAAGCCACCCTTAAAGTCGTCGAGCATATCAGGAGGAATACATTCCTGGAACTCGGCAAGTTCCTTCCACGATTTGACATTACTAGCCACCAGGATAAGCTTGGTATTAGCCTGATGCAGCTGAAGAACCGAATTACAAAATACCCTTTTCCCCCAATGGCGTCAAGAAGCTTATCTTCCTTGGAAAGGATCTGGAAATATGTCCATCAACGTCATCATATCCACAACCAAGTTGTTAAAGGCTCTAATAGAGCGAGGCGGGTTGTCGCTGTACTGGTCCGCTTAATCCTCATCCAGTGAGGCGGGAGAAGAAACCCGATCTGCCGCAGGTGGCGTCTCAGGCCCAGCGGGCAGGGTTGACTGCGCAACAGGAGTCTTTTCCACAGGAGAAAATGTAAGCAGAGGAGGAGGAAGCCCCACAGCAAGTGGTGGATGAGGTGGCAGTACCAGGACCTGCAAAGAGAATGCCGGACCAGGGGCCGGTTCAGCTGGCTTATGATACATTTCCTTAAATAAATCCTTAAAGTATGCCTACATGGGAACGGAATGCATAAGCATTGCCGAAAAACACATCCCCAGAAGGTCGAGGCAATGGCGTGGTAGAGGCCGCTCGGTAGGGGCATACCCCCAGGAACGTAAAAAGGATGGTTGCCAGGATGGCCCTCTGCCAACTGGATCCACATAAACCAAAGGAGTGGACGTAGGAGGGAGCAAGACCGTGTGTAGCAGCAGAGTCCGAGCATGCCAATCCATTGGAGTGCGGAACAGGTTCTGTTATCCACAAAACATGGAAAAGGCTGCTCAACCCCAAAGACAGGCCCCTCAGTACCAGTCGTTGTGAACGTTGCTGTGAGGTAGACCAAATGGCCGGAGGACTGTGGGGGTTGGACCACCATTTTGTTAACACCTGAGGTGAACTGTGTCACAGGAGCCAGCGAGACAGTGGTCACCCCAGGGGAATCTGGGAACTTGTTACATTTTAGCCTTGTAACAAGAAACTTCAGCAGAGCTGGTGCTAGCAGACCTACAGTGTTCCTGCAAACCCCAAAGAATTGCCTTTTAATTTAGTCCCAGTGAGGGAACCTCAGCTGAGACGGTACCCGAAGACTTAAGGTGTTGAACCAGCTTATTTGCCCCCTCAGCAGGATCGGTTTGACCAGAGACCCGAGTGTGGGAAGGGGGCCCCTCAATCTTGATGATTTTGATATAGCCCAAAGATGGGGAACCTCTGGGATAACCCTGTAACATCTAGTTGCTTTAAAGGGAACCTTGAACTGAGACTCGGTACACAGTTCCAGATGTGGAACCTTGGGACTTAGCCTGGTGACAACGGCCCCAGATGTACTGGGCCCAACTTTAGCCCCCAAAAGGGGAACCTCTGGTCCTGGCAGCCCCTTTGCAGGGAACCCCGGAGGAAACTCCTAAATACAGCTTAGATCCCTTTCGGGACACCTCAGGGAGATCCCTGGTAAAGCCACTTGAGCCCCTCCTGGACCTAAAGACACCGGGAAGAAGTCCCCTGGCCGGGGTGATCTAAAAAGGAATAAACTTAATGGTCACTTCCTTTCCTCAATGAACTGCTCTAAATGGGGTGGAGGAATTCGCTGGAACACCACCTCCCACCTGACTAGCCGACGCTGGAGTGCCCAGACGGAGAGAGAGAGTCGCAGTAGAAGCACGAGTCCCACCAGTGTTCCAAGCAAAGAGTGGGGATCCGCCCTCGCGAAACGAGGTTCGCACAATGACCAGGACATGAATCCCAGACGCTCCAGCAGTGGAACCGGAGCAGGAAAAGGTGCAGAGCTCAGGAGGGCAGGACTACGGTCACATGCGGTGGCCCTGCACAGAAATAAAAGGACAACAAATTAATTTGTTGATGCTTTAAAAAGTGCTCTGTCCCAATTGACAGAATGTCCCACAAATATGGAGGAAAGTGGACAGGACATAGGAGTAGTGTTTATGAATGGATGGTGTATCAAAAATGGAATGAAGCAGCTTACCGATTCTAGAGTGAAAAATTGGACACACATTTGATTAAAGAAATTGAAAATGAGTGGTCGTTAAAAGTGAGGGAGTGGTCACAATCAGGGCTACTAGACCAAGATGAATATCAATATCTAAATTCTCAAAGTTCTGGCTACAATTTACCTTCTTCCAAAAATCCATAAAAAGTGTGTCCTTTCCTTCATGCAGACCTACAATAATATTGCATAGTTAACAGAAGAAACATCAGAATATATTGTCAAGTTTTTGAGTCCAATGGTGATCAACCGATCATCCTATATATACTAAAGGCATGGGGTCCTTTGAAATTGAATGTGCTTGGTCCTATCCATCATTTACTACTGACGATAACATTTATTGGGGAAGACTAGGCAATATTTTGCTAATATGGAAAGGTGACACCCAGACATTCAATCAGCATGTAGGTTATCTTAACGACAACATCTAGCAGACAATGAACCATAGCACTGAACCGATTCTTTCTAGATTCGTAACAACATTCAAAGTGTTATTATGCAATCTACATTACACATACACCCGACACCAGTTAAAAACATACTCCATGCGAAAAACCACCAACCGCAGCATATCAAAAATATATCCTATAGAGAAAGAATTAAATGAAACTACAGTGACAACACTGAGAAAAACGTGAAAAATGAATTCAATACAAAGGGTAACAGCTAAGAAGGAATGCAAATGGCTCAGTAGAACACCACATGCCATACAGAATTAAACAAAGATGAACTTTGTCTTTTTATAACATGTCACGTTTCCTTTTTTACTTTGATTTTGTTTAATAGCATCCCCTATTTTTTTAAAGTTTGTAACAATTTGAAGTATAACCCATCTCCACCACCCCCCCAAACTATAAATGACAATGTCTTAAAAAAATAGAATATATTTGACACTACCAGCACAAAATACATGTTTTCAGTAACAATCACCACAATTTATTGCCAACTCTTAATCCATTAGTTTGAGAACAAGCTAGTATGTACCAACAGTATTTCTGACACATCAGATTCAAACAAAATTCAAAACAATAAGTCTTCATATTAAAATTTGGAATGTATTCATGGAATGTAAATACATGGAATTTAACATCGATGCACACCTTACGAGTCTGAATGACTATTTTAACATTGGCACCACCGAGCGTAAAAGGTAATGCATAGCTGTCATTAGCGCAAACCTTGCCAATGAACGTCAAAGTGCATGTTGCCATCAGGGTCAGCTACAAAAGGCAGTCATTTTGTGAATTACACATGGATTGGTGGCATCCACAAGCCACTAGGACAAAATATTTTCTCTACGCAGAAAAGAATTGAATAGTATTTTCTTGCTGCATCCATTTGACAAATAATGTTTACATAGAAGATATTATCTATCACATACTTGTTTGTAGCTAAGTAAACAGTGGAGTCTTTTAGACTGCAAATACAACGCTTTGGATTAGTATATACCAAGTAAATCATACTAAGGTCATTGATTACTTTATTATTAAATCAGCCCATCATTCCAATAAAAAAGTAACAATTGAATACATATATATCCTTTCATGCAAATTCAGGATATAAAAACTGGACATTTTGCAGTCATCCACCAATAAGAAGGGAATACTTAGCAAAGAGGAGATACCAAGCAAACAAGGAGTTAAAAGGATGAGGATGTTTGAGGTTATTTGAAGCATGAACTGAGAATTTCAAAACAGGACACAAAGTACTTAATCAATAAATTGAATCAACAAATTAAATAAAACCTTTTTAGAATCACAGCAAAATACTAATATAAGAACAAGAACTCACAGGGTTGCTAATAAGATTGCTATGACATTAT
The DNA here is from genome assembly GCF_040938575.1 of Ambystoma mexicanum. Lineage (NCBI taxonomy): Eukaryota > Metazoa > Chordata > Amphibia > Caudata > Ambystomatidae > Ambystoma > Ambystoma mexicanum. The sequence continues at coordinate 1,043,037,877 of NC_090933.1, forward strand.
CATGGTTTGAATATAACCACTTAAAAATGAAATAACATTTTATGGTAACATGTTAAGAGCACAAGATAATTTACTCTTCTTTCTGTAGCCTTTATGTTTGACACTATGCAGATGAGGCCCATTGGAAGTAACATGCAGCTATAGATCACATCTTAATCACAGTGTAAGCGATTCAGGTTTACTTTCATCTGCCATTGTTTTATATATAATTTTTAACAGTTGGCTTTGCCTGAATTGAGATTTGATTTAGTTTCATAATACAGTAATGAAGATCGTGATTCATACACAGTCGAATACCAAGTACATTTGAAAATACTCAAACAGATTTAGCATCAGTGCTCGAAAACCACAGGTTATACATGCTAATTAGATGCTACATTTCAGGTTATAATGGATATAATGGATACTGAGTTATATTCAAATGGGTTCTAAAAAGAATCACCAATTTAGAAAACGGAATAGTTTGTTGATCATTACAAACTGTAGTTTCTGTTTTCCCTCTACCCAGGACATATTTTTGCTTCGAATCAACCTTTTGATGTTAAAGTAACTCTTTTGGTGAATTCGAAGGTGCTAATTATGGTTAAGCATTAATTATGGTTAAGCATTACAAGACGAAATTGTTTCAGGTAGTGAATGTAATAAATGGATAAAATATGCACATGTTATTGTTTGTTGTCAAGCACACAGTAGATCATTTGAATATAACAGATCTATAGAGTGAAACACATCAGAAAACTTGGCTTGAGTTACAGGAGCATTGTAAACAAGAAACGCTTTAGGTTGAAAAGGGAACGAAAGGAAGTTACATTGTCCCTGGTTAAGGAATACTATATTGAAAAATTGTATTTACAAATAATTTGAGGTTTGATATCTTTCCAATAAACAGAAACCTAGATAAACAATCAAAGCATATATTTCTGTGCGACAGATGGTCATTTTTTTCAGGTCATTTCTTTCAAAGTCAAGTCCGAGTGCAAGTTGCCTTACCAGGTTACAGCATTTTAGTTTGGGATACATTTCTACTTTATACTTCATATCAGGAGGTTAAAAATAGCTCAAACAGGATTTCAACTTTATCCCACAATGAGTCTTATTTTACTCCCAAATGCACTAATACAAATCTTCCAAACCATGGAAGGATGCAAGGCTTCTCTAGACCGCATTCACTGTTACCAGAGGGTCTCCTTTAAGTGCACCGATGTCTTTACTAACAGTTGGCTTTCAAAAACTACATAACCGCCGCACACAGTGTATGTGAATCTCAGTGGCCATGCATAGCACACATATTGCCAATGCATCAATACTTAATTTTCAAATGCAGTCTTGCAATACAGGTATACCTATTTAATCGTGCAAAGGGACATTGGTTCAACATCCTGTGTCACTAAATTTGTCAGAGTGCAAACCGCTTCCATTACACCCCAGCCACTTTGAACACGATTTCCAGGCGTGTGTGAATCTGTCCAGACAACTCAAACATTTCAAATATGTTTCCTCTGTCCTGCATGTCATATTGGCAGCTATGTACAGCAAGCTGGGTTTCGGCATTTCATGCAACATTTGCTCACAAAAAAGATTGGGTAAATCTTGTGGAATTATAAACCCATGTATTTTGGAGTAGCATGAAGTGAAAACATTAAGCAAGAATACAGACATCTCTTGCTTTCCAGACCAACTGGATGAGCAATAGAATAATCGCAGCGATAAAAACTGCTTCAAATATAAGTAATTTTCATAAGAATTCATTTTAATACACTTCAGATGCTTTGGTGTGCCCACTTGTGCAGCAGGAGAAGCCATTTTAGCACAGAACTTACCAGAACGAAACTTACATTTTCGCCACGTTCAAACTGGGGCCGTTTACGTACACAATTGAATTTGAGGAAACGGCGGCTACTAGGAATTCTAAAACAAAAACCACCATAGAAAAGTGGACAATATCACAAAAACAGAGGCGTGATAGATTGGCATGTTTGCCGTTTCATGCATCTGGCTAATGACGCACCCAGCGTTCTCGATACCATTGCTCGATCCTCCTCCTTGTAGCAAGCCATGAAAGGATGTCGTCAGTCAACAAAGCAAGGGTAGTCTTGAAATGTTGCTGCGTGAATGAATTGCAATCTTTATATGTCGCAGTTAGACCAAGTTGGCAAGTTACTGTTATTGCACAGAGCTACTCCGATCAGGCCGCCTTTGGCAGAGGACATGTGCTTGCCAGATGGAGATTAGTGAGGGTCTGGTCGGAGGCCAGTGCACTGCTGGAGCCTCCGATGATTCGTTCCCCAATCGAAAAAAGACAAACATTTTATGAACATGCTATGGTGAAGGGCAGATACTACTGTGGAGCACTTCAAAGCATGTGGGAAAATTACTGCATTTTGAAATGAATCATCAAAAACAGTCGCCAATGGTTTAATTGCAGTCATGTTCAGTACTGGCATCTCACCTTCACTGTCAAAGAGCAAAGCAATTGAAGCCTTCACATCATTAAAATGCATTGGACTCATGAAAATAGTTTTCAGACATTTATCGTTCAGCAACAGTTCTATAGTTGAATTACAACAAACGTGCACTTTGACTACAGGTTGCACTCGAAGCCTTCTTTTCACCAGAATAACGCAGTTTGAAGTCGCAGGCGGTTTTCTGTACCTCACGGGACCGCAACGATGGATGGCACATTGCTGCACGACATGGTACATACTATGTTCCAGATAGGATTAAATGGCTCATTATCCGACAATCTGGAATATGCAGGTCACTGATATCCCCAGAATCACCAAGTGGCTTTAAGAAGGATACAACCCTCTTTACAAGCATTTCAAATAACCAATTCTATACGGGGTTTAGGTATTTTTTTCATAATACACAAGCTTCACGTTTATATCCACGTACGTTTACTTGGCACTTGTTTAAACAGGCTTATTGGCGATCACGGACACTTCCTATTCTTGGGTCGGATGGGTACTGTTAAGGCTGGTTTCAGCAGATGGGTACCTTGCAGCTCACTGTAGTAAGTCTGTAGACCAATCGCCATAAAGCAGGATGACGCTGGGGTGTGAAGGAGCGAACTGAATGGTTTGGAAGATCGCTGAAACCAGGAGGCCAAATCTGCAGTGGTTTTCTTGACGTCATCACTAGAGCTCCATAATGGTATTAAACATTGAAACAGTTTTACCAAATTTATACTACACAAAAAACGTGTATGCTCCCAATTGGCTGAAATCAGAAATTCACGGAGTGACATTAAAAAAGGTACCTACAAAATGCCAATTCTGGTTCCTGTAGATTGTGGGGTAGGAAACCAGTTCTATTGTGGAACAGCCATACACAATTATGTAATATCTAAAAAAGAGAAAAGCCATGGATGTTGGTATTACAATGCAATGTGCAGTTTTGGTGGGTTGGCAGGAGAGGAAAGGAGAAATTGCAGCGTTTTGTTTTGTATATCGGAAGTTGCTCGAACCCCGCGCTTGTAAGCAAGCATTATTGGTGTGAAGTGTAGGACGTGTCCAAGGCTGTCTCCAGAGGGGAGACCACAATCCTATAGTGTGGGCACGTGTTGGCCAGTATCTCAGTTTGTCAGTTGTTGAAACCATCAATGTAGCCATGCACAAACAATGTGTGTATGCGCTTGTGTAGATTGGCTGTGTCAGCATTTAAGACTGTAGTACGAAAGAAACTAAGTGCACCCAAGTTGGTCATTTGTAATGTGCTTATACATCACGTGGTGTTTCAAAGAGCATCAAGACAAAAGGGGGGACAAAGGTGAAGAAAATAAAACGTTCCTACCACGCCTTGAGACATTCGGAGGGTGAAAGTGATATAACAAGAAGGCAATGTCTGCGCCTTTATGACCCTGGGCCACAGTGTGCAACATAAATGTTGTAAAGTAAATTGGACAAAAATGCAGGAGAACAAGGGTGGGGAGATTAAACAGAACCACGTTCCTAATAGGCCAGGGGCCATTAAGAGCCTGCAAGTGGTATAAAAGGACAGCAAGGAGAAGGAAAGGGGGAGGGGGGCGGGGGGCGAGTGACATCGTGGTGTAAGGGCTACATCAATATTCAAGTACAAATTGGAAAAATGTACACTGGCATGCCAATTAAAGGTTGAATGCACTTAGGAAAGCCAGACAAGCAATGTAGGAGTAGGTATGAGTGAACGAAGCCTGGAAAAGCCTTTACTCATGGAATTAGGGGCTACATCAGGCATGCAGACAGCAGGTGAGACGAGTAGGAGGGGGAAGTAATAGGATGAAAACAGTCAGCATGGGTCAAAGTGACGAGACAAAATTAGAATTTACGAGCGGATAACAAGTGAGCGCAAGGTTGGAAGTTGGAGCAGGTAAAAAAGCAAAGGTGGCACACGCTAAGTCAGAAGTAAATGAATTGCAGGAAGGTAGGGCTGCAGAAGCCACCCAAAGGGGACGATATAGGGGGTAAATGGGATGGTGCGTAGGCTGCTCAAAGTCAGTTGAAGGGACACCAGTCTGCCCAAATTTTTAAGACCCCGCAAGCGGGAAATGATGAGTAAAGGCTGATTACTAATGGGGGGACACGGACGTGTGGTGGGGGAGGGGAAGGGGAATCAACACAGGGATTAATCACTTTGCCACAGACATGTGTAGTTCAATGATTAAAATGTCACCCATGGGTAATTTTGTATTGATTAGAGCACTAAACAATTCCACTTCCTTTTAGTAATTCAACTTTTGGCAGGTTTGACTTGTACCGTGAAATGGTCGACGGATCTTTCAAGTGAGATGCCAGCCTTCATAAAGTTCAGCTTATTGTCCGGAATATTTATACATGCTACTGGTTATAAAAATAATGGCACAATTTTTCAGTGTGGCCACTTCACTGAAACAACCACCCCCCCCCCCCAGCCCCCAAAACCTCAAAGGCCGAAACTACACATTGAATACATCATTCCGAAACCGGATGGAGGTCCACATTGAGTATATAGGTGGCCCAAATTACCCACCCGTGACTTAAACAAGGTGGTGTCATGGGCAGGATAATGCCAGTGGATAGGTTGCTGCAAGTGAGAATCTTTGCTCGATACTGCAGGAAGGAGAGGGACTTACAGGGCCATAAGCATGTGGACATGCTACATGATAATGTCGCAATACATGTGCCCTGCCTGCTTTGAGTTAGAGAAGTGGTTGGATTTTGCCCACATCCCCGTTTGCTTCCGTTAACTTGACTGTTCTTTGTAATGATCAACTCATATGCATGGATTGTAATGCACAACATTCCCTTCATGGCATTGGAATACTGATTACGATGTACCCTCATGGTGGGGTACGCTAACATTAATCACTGTTTGGTTCACGTGATTGGGATTTAATGAACTCAATATGAATATTGGTTAATTTTATTTGATGTAATAGGTGTCAAATCAGACGTTTCCGTTTATGTCTTTGCCTTGAAAAAGTCCACAACGGTCGAAACACGTGCAGGCAACAAGATAAAGAATGTACCAATGTTGTAATTGATTAAACAGCAGAACTGTTACTGTCTACCAGATATTTTTTTCTTATTGGGAGCATTTATGTTTGGACAAGTTCAATGATACTGGCACACGCACAGGATTTCTGCATGCACTTTGCTAAGCAGGTGTGAGCTTAGCAGGGCCAGTATCTGCAACGGTCAAGCACATTTCGGAGTGTGGTCTCCACCTCCAAAACCATTAGCCAGAGCGCCCATATCCACCTGGTACACCCTGCACCTTCTTACCTAGTACATCCTAAGATGGTCTCAAAGTGGGTAGATTTTACAAGGGGATTACCACAGGTACCAGTAAAACTGGGCATGCCCGATGTTGAGAATGCTTAGGGTACTACAACCCTGGGGTGTAGGCCAGAAAGGATACTAAGCCGTATTGGGACTGGGGAGAATAATGGATAAAACGCAAACCCATTCCATAACGCAGATAAAATGTTGCTGGGTGGGTCGGTGGACCACTAGGTGAAACTGGCAGGAAAAAGTGCATGAGAAGCATTCTAGCTGTTGAACAGAACGAACATCTAGCTCAGCAAAGAGCAATGCTCCGAAAATGAGAGCCCAAGAATCCTACATATTACATACAAGAAATTAGTTCTATAATGCAGAATCTGTTATGGCCGACTTGCTTCTCATTCCAGATCCATAAAACAAAATCAATTTAATATGGTCCATTTCAGAATTCGCCTTCAAAAAGGTTCAACAGTAGCAATAGGAAGCATAAGCATGATTGCACTTTCTCTGTGTAGAAGCTATTACATTTTTTTTAATAGGTATGCAGATGGGTCAAGCAAAAGCTTGTGAGTGCTCTTTCTGTAGACACGGAATAAGTAGCACTTTGAATAACAATCCAGTTGCTTTTAGATTCCACATTTGGGTCTACGAGAGAAATTGAAAATAGGCTTGAATGTCACCTGCTGGAGATGCCTGAATTTAACAGGTAGAAATCAGACAAAGGACTTGGTTACGGAACAATGCAGAGCCGACAAGACATTGAGACACCGATGAAGTAGGACGTCTATCTTCTGAGGAGCACTTTGGGAAGATGGTCAATTATACATTTTTTGTATTAATTTACAAACCAAAAGTTCTGAATTTCAGGCATCCTCGCACTGAAGGTAAGAGGGGAAGCAGACACTAGCTCAATATGTCGACAGAATATAATTTCTACAAACTGAAGTTTAAAGCTTTTTCCTAAACTGACTCAGACAGGGCTTTATGGAGGGTAGCCGACAAGGAGTTGCTAAGAAGCACTAGCTCGGCAGAAAAAGATCTCCCTCCATTTAGAGTATACAGAAAAGTGTAAATAAGTAAATTGGTGGTGATGGATCTCAAGTGTGCCTCAGGGTATTGGCAAAACAGACATTAAAAAAGGGGACAATTAAAATGAAGTAACAAAAATAAAGACACTGCTTTGAATTGAAATAACTTGATTATTGGGTGGGCAATATAATTATTGCAGAGCCAAGGAATACACTATTGTGTCGACGCAGTTCAAGTAATAGACTTGAAACATGCAACAAAGTACTCTGGATGTACTACGTATATTAATGCACTACTCAATTCAACTGGAGCTGAAAGCATTGATAACTTACCAGAGCTGGGGATGTAAGAAAGTGGGACAACTTTTCTTAAGCTTTGAAAACCATAAGGACTGGACCATGCAAGCTATCTATGGTGATCAATTTACACACCTAGCTACTTAAACACAAGCATTTGCAGGGCAATGGCACAAACAAGTGAGCCAAAAGGCAGATTACCAAATGCCCACTTTGTCGGGCTTCTGTAGAATTTGATTTTGATCTGTTATTTTGATTATGTCGACTGACATAAGACAAGCATTTAAAGTGCTAGAATTGCCAGTGGTGTGACCATCCAGGCGAATAATGAAATGAGAATCAACTTTAACATTGACATATCCTCAGCTCCCCCTAAACCCTCCATCCTTCTCCCTGCCACTCTCTCTAGGAGCTTACCTCACCTTCTAGTTCCAGCACTACAACCTCCCTTTCTAAATGATCCTGTAATCCTAGCCAATACCTTCAACCAGGTGATTACCACTGCGGTAGACATGATTGCCCCCCTCACAGCCGAAAAAGCCAAGAAAATCAAGCACTCATATGCTTGGTTCTCCCAAGCACTCATGGCTCTCCGAGCCCAGAAAATGGTATGACTTTCCACATGGAAACATAACCCCATTGACCTGAACGAAACCGCATTCAAGACGATTGCGAGGGAATACAAAACAGCCATCATTCATGCCAAAGCTGATTCCTACAACACTAGGATCAACAATGCTAAATCAGGGACCAAAAATCTTTGCGATCTTTAGGGAACTGGAAGCACCGTCATCTCCACCCACCACAATTGTCAAAGATCAATCATGGGGCAACCAAATCCAATCTGCCATGCTTGATAAACTTGACAAAATTCTTGCCCATCAAGAAGGCCCTGCTCGCCTCAGCCTCCCACAAAGCACCCTGCACACCCATTGCAGACAACTGGACACCGAAATTCGAATTCACTGCCATGAATGAAACAGAGGTCACGGGCCTCATAAAACCCATTAAGCCCTCCAATTGCAAGGGGGACGCATGCCCGGCTCACATCATCAAAGAATGTGCACCTGCGCATTTGTTACTGCCTTCATTAATTCATCATTCCAAACAGCCCATGTACCCACTTCCCTTAAAGAAGCTTGGGTGAGACCCCTACTAAAGAAACCTTCTCTCGATCCAATGACACCAGGGAACTATAGACCCATCACCACGGTTCCATTTTTATTAAAAATCCAGGACAAAGCGGCCTACCTGCAAGTTCAAAAATGTATTGAGGACAATCACCTTCTTGGACTTCGCCAATCAGGCTTTCGTCCTCGCCATGGCACAGAAACGGCACTGCTAGATCTGAAAATCCAAATAGACAACCTCAGGGATGCAGGCAAACCTGCTCTCCTCCTGCTACTAGACCTCTCCACGGCCTTCGACCTTGTTCAGCACAAAACCTTATGTCACCATCTCGCCTCCACGGCCAACTTCTCTTCTAAGGCTTGCGAATGGATCAACTCTTTCCTTCAAGAGAGTAATGAAGGTCTTTTCTGAATCGGCCAATGCCACCCCGAGCCATATCAAATGTGGGGTCCCACAGGGCTCATGCATAGCCCCTACGCTGTATAACCTTTTCACCAGACCCTTATTCAAAATCTTAGACTCGCTGGGCATCTCATATACCAATTATGCAGATGACACCCAGGTGCTCTTACCTCTCACAGGAGACTATATAGCTGACTCCAACACCCTCAACCTCATCTATTCCACCATACAATCTTGGATGGCAGACAATTGGCTATGTTTAAACAGTGACAAAACGGAACGCCTTCTTATAGGATTCCCCCTTCACGCTCAAACTTGCCAAAGAGTACCACACCTTCACAATTGACAACATCCCTATCACAGTATCACAAACGATCAAAACACTTGGCGTGTTCCTTGAACCAAACCTCACCATGGACAGGCAGGTCAACGCCATCGCATCCTCTGCAGAGTCCACGCCAAACTGATTAACGCCGTCATACCATTCCTAACCCACCAGAACTGTATTCCCATAGCTAGAGCCCTCATTGGCTCTAGACTGGATTACTGCAATGCCCTCTTCATTGGCACATCTCAAAAGAACCTGGCCAAACTTCAGATAGCACAGATCAACGCCCTAAGGGCTGCCACTGGCCTTATATGCAAGGAACACATTTCCACGATCAGGAGACAGGCCCATTGGCTACCTATTAAGGAAAGGGTCGTCTTCAAAACACTAGCCTTTACCCACAAATGTATCCACAGCCTCGCCCCCAGATACCTTACGCAAAGGATCTCCAGACAGCCACCAGACCCACAAGAACTGCATATGCTAACCGCATCAAAGTACCTCACACACAAAGAGTGCGTGCTGGAGGCTCTAGCTTCCCAACTATGGCCCCCACTCTCAGGAACAAACTCCCAGATAAGATCTATCGAGTCCCATGCCGCCTTCCGCAAGTCCCTAAAAACAAGGCTCTTTGTCCAATGTATTATTCCTTGTGTACTGTTATACCACATACTCTGTATTGTAGAACATTGTACTCAGTAACTCTACTGTATAAACAATTGCATATTGTTAAGCTTCACACATTGGGCCGCTTATTGTAACCCACAAGCAAGTCTCCTTAAGTATACTTATAGCCTAGAGGGCTGCAGTGCGCTTTACAAATTCAAAATAAATAAATGAATCATTGCCGTACATCTCGAATTGAAATCCACAAGTGGCGCCAGAATACCCAATACTGATCAGACAAGACTGATCCCCGTGGAACCCCCTGACGATGGGTTTCATCCAGTCAGAGCAAAGGGGTGGCAAAAGACCACCTAAGTACACCCTTGAAAAAATGAAGTCAGTTAAAACCTCCTATGACAATTTCTATGTGAATAAGCCTTCAAATAAGCAGCTGGTGGTCAGCAGTATCAAAGGAGTTGATAGATATATTTAAAGTGCCCCTATACTCCAACCATTGACTGCCATTCTACAATCCTCCAGCACACAAACCAGTACATGTGTCATATACATCCCTGGTTGAAAACCTGCGTGGTTTTGGTGCAGCAAGCAGGCAGTTTTGAACATGATCAGCAAAAACACGTTTTTCAATCTTCAAGCAATAAGGACCCGCAAAATCAGTTGAAAGTTCTTACATTTGTTGGTATTTAAACAGGGTTCTTGTTCGAAGAGTAATTACAATTACCGTTAGATCTTTTGGAACACTGCTATAGTGTAGCAAAGCATTGATAAATGTTGTCAATTATACTAGGGATAGCTTTTACAAATTTGGCTGAGCAGATAGAGGAGATCGAGATGGTTTACTATTAGCAATAAATATTCATATTTAATAATTGCTAGTAGGTGGAAAAAATAGACCAGTTTGATAAAGGAACAGTCAGATAAAGGGATCTGACAGGAGATAAAGCGAACATTCATGTAGGACCATATTTTAAGATAAAACATTCAACACATTGCGGCATGAAGAACTTTCAACAAGAAATATTTTCTGCAGTACTTTGACGGGAGCATGCGAGAACCAGGGTGCAAAATTCAGAGTGCAACAAAGGCAGTGTGTGCTAGGTCGCTGGTGAGCCAGGTTATCATTTGTATGTTGTACCTACTATTCATTTGATAGAAAGTCACAGAAGTGCCGAGCTTGACAGAACAGTATTTTGCTCTACCTTTTTTGTTTGCCGTGCATGTCTTTTATTTTAACTTTGTTATCTTGTGAAATGGTGCATATATTCCTTTTATGTTCTCCAATCCGCCAGTCACCAACACTCCTCAGATTTGCCAATTCACCATCAAAATACACCCCCAAACCTCTGACTGCCAGTTATGGGCACAGTCACTAGTAAAGCTGGACAAAACAGCCAAATTAACTTTAAGTAATCGCTCAATCGCCAAATTTCGTCTGCAGAGCAAATGTGTTGAAATCACCCAACACCAAGATTAGCTGAGATGCTAAGAATCCTGACCCCAGCTATTACATTCCTTATTTCAGCTGGAAAGATTGATGAAAGCTTAGGGGGCAATAGACAAGAAGGCCGTTTAAAGCTCTGCAACTGAATAGATTTCAAAGGATCTGAATAGCTTCCGTGAACTTTAGACAGGGTGGAAAAATGTTACTCAAGGTATCAGGCCTCAAAATGTGCACTAATCATTGCCAAGGGAAAATTGACTCTTGGAAAGTAAGAAGTGGTGGTTGTGTGTATGTGGAGAAAAGAAAGTGCGAGTGACTATACCTGGCTATTGGTGGGCCACTGTACATTTTTTACCCTTGGAGAAATTGTGAAATATCAGTGTAAATCCACCACCTCACAAATTCCTGTTGACCTAGATTGGAACAAGATCAGAGATAATAGGTTAGGTTGAGTGACTGAACCACTATTCAGTTAAGCAATGTTGAGAGGATGATGCAAGATTAAATCATAAATACAGTGGTCCTTCTTTAATGCCCAACAAGCATTTAGCATATGGGGAGGAGGTGAGAAAATAAATAAGATTGCCGTTAAACTGTGATGGAGGTGTAGGATGATATGAATTTGACATTCTTAACAAATTAACCAGCATTATTATGTGGGGAGAAGAGCAGCAAAAATCGTTCTGAATGTGGTATAATCTGTGTTAACTAAAGCATAGAAGTGTGCGCTGTGTTGCAGAACTACTCAGGGACAGCATTTCATGCCAAGAGCACAGTCAAGGCATAAAAGGGCACAGCCAGGCGAGCCTTTTGGCACTTCCACCACAAATGTAGCAGACAGCCACCATTTAGGGACAATCCGGCGGCATCCTCCTCCTTCACCTGCATTATACCTGGTCAACCACTGCATCCTCCTCACCGACATGATGCGACTGGCACCGTCCTGAGCTGGTTTACCTTCTACCTCTGGGACAGACACCGGGCTGTACAGATGAATGGTTTCCATTGTAACTGATTCCTAGTGTCCTGTGGTGTGCTCCCAAAGGTGTCATCGTCTCACCAATCCTCTTTAACCTTTACATGGAGCCTCTGGGCACACTCCTCAAAAATCCAGATCTAGCCGTCCACCAACACACAGACGATGCCCACAGGTGATCAGTCTCCACAATTACCTAGCCATCATCCAACTCTGGATGTAACAATTTGTGCAACAGTCCCCCTAGGGGTGGTATAATGCAGGATGACCGCATGGTGAGTGACTTACCCTCTGGGGACAAGGACGTTCACGCAGGGTATAGCCTGTTAGCAAATATCACCAACCTTCCCTAGCCACCCCGTCCCATGCCAAACAACTTTATTGAAAGTAGATCCATGTATTTCGATAGTGTAGGAGAACCACAACAGAAAGTACGAGGACAAGCACAGAAGACATGAAGATTGCGGACTGTGCTTGTATGAGGTGGCCCCCAAGGATACATGAAGATCCATCCATCAAGAACAAAGGACTTTTACAATCTGCCTGGGTGGGACTGGCATCAGTGTATAAAAAAAGAGAAAAAGTACTGAAAACTTCAAGCTCAGCTGGGATAGGCAGCAGGTGAGAGCGGAAGGTTTGAACCCCGTCGGCTGACTGGAGAAACCGAAGCAAGGATGACGCTGGCAAGGTGCTGAGGGAGTTCTCTGTGGGTCCAGCTGGAACTGATCCGAACACGAAGCAGGAACACAAGCAGTCCAGGAGAGCGCAGAGCCAGCACGTTGCTGCAGAGGAAGCCGAGCAGTCCCAGAGTGTGCAGAGCTGCTACAGAAGCAGGGGAGAGAAGCATAAAGAGCAGGACAGAAATGCCCCAGTCCCAGGAAAAAGTTACGGACGGTGCGAGAGACCCAGAGGTGACAGGGTGGAAGAGTGTTGAGAGGCAGACAAATACATCACCCATAGCTTCAGCCCCTCCCACAGGTGAAAAAGATTACTAAGACAGTCATACCACCCTTATCCCAGGTAGGTACAGCAGGAGATGGACAGGATCTAAACTGTAGATGTCACAAGTAAACTTTGTGACAATCTATGTGCTTGCATTAGACAAAGTAAATGTGCACTCAACATGAAGAACGCAGACACTAGGTAACATATGCACTTATACATAAAGAATATTAACACTGCATCCATAAAACATGAAGAATATTAACAAGCAATGTAAAAGCTGAATGCAACATGGAAACACAAATATTTCTCATTAATATAGAAACGCAACAGTAATGGGAAGCAATATTTTCCAACACGGAAGCCACAACATGCTTCTAATTAAACAAAACGTCTCAATGCTTGAGAAAAGAAAATGCTGAAACCCTGAAAATACAGATCTGTGCACAGCTCAGGAAGGAACCACAGCCAAGGTTACTGCAAATTAAGCAAGGGCTAGAACATTGCAGTGAAAGCACGAGATGGTAATTCCAAGGACGCAAGGAGGACTCGCCCAGATTAAAGTCTTAAGAGTACAACCAGCCCTTGTAAGCCAGGAGCAGGTCGAATATAAGCCAAAAGACTCCATGAAGAATAACTCTAGTGTCTCCCTAGTGGCAAGAGAAGAACAAGTTACTTACCAACTGGTAACGTTCTTTCGACTAGATGTTCCTCCAACGTATTCCACATCTTTGACATGTAATGTCCACAGCTGTGCTGCTTTGGAAATGTTTTGGCAGATGGCATCCTGCGTCATTGGCGTTGTGTTGATGTCCCGAGAAGCCTCTGTCAAGGGTGACGTCATTGGATTTTATAAGTAGGACGCACATCGCCGTAGCCTCAGTTCATGTTTTTTCCCTCCACAACGTGTGCCATAACCACACACCAAGGCTTCATAACTGCACATAGCCTTGTGGGAACGCAAGCTGCAATAGCCTAGGAAATTCTGTAGAGGAGCAGGCTGGGAGGGCGATGTGGAATACGTTGGAGGAACATCCAGTCGAATGAACGTTACCAGTTGGTAAGTAACTTGTTCTTCGAATGGATCGTGTCCTCCAACGTATTCCACATCTTTGACAGACTCCCAAAGCAGTATCAGTGAACGAATGAGGGAGAAGGATTTGCATATACCCAATCAGATGGCAGAATAGAGCACCGCTTTACCAAAGGCCATATCGTGACCATGGAAAGTATCCAGGAGTAATGCTTGACCAAAGTGTGGATGGAAGACCACGTTGCAGCATCACAAATGTTTTTAACAGGGACTCCTTGTTGTAAGGCTGTGGATGTAGTCACGCCCCTGGTGGAGTGAGCCCGCATACCCTCAGGAGGTTCCTTGCCAGCCAATCGGTAGTATTCAGCAATGGTAAGGATAATCCACCAGGACAAGGTCTGTTTGGTAACATTCTGGCCCAATCGGTACAAGTATACCCCACAAAAAGTTGGTTGTCCACTCTGACCCTGGACATCCTCGAAATATAAAAGCTCAAAATCTCGTAGGGTCCAACCTATGGAGTCTCTTCTTCCTTACCAGGATGAGGATAGAAAGCAACAAGTACTACCTTCTGGCTCAAATGAAACTCAGACACTACCTTAGGTAGCAAGGAAGGACGTACTCTCAGTACAACCTTATCCTCTGCGAGCAGATGTAACTGCAATCAAGAAAACTGTCTTGAAGGTCAACAGTCTCAAAGGACAAAAGTGCAAAGGTTCAAATGAAGCACTCATTTCAAGACTAAATTCAGATTCCAAACCGGCAGCTGAAAGGGGGATTGCATCACATTTGTGAGCCCTTTTAGAAACTGTGTCATCAAAGGAATCTTAAAATAAGAACATTCTTCAGATGAGCGCTTGCAAATAGACAGCGCTGCTAGGTAACCTTTAATGGTACCCATTTGAAGACCCTTGTGGGCCAAAGAATGCAAGAAAAGAACCATAGGAATGGACCACTGAAAAGGATCAACTTTGGTACCACTGCACCAGTCCCAAAACTTACGCCAGCGGTACAGGGATTTGCTTGTCGGACACCTGGCGGACAGCAACACCTCCATCATGTCATCCGGGAGGTCCCAATCCTTACATCTCAACCTTTCTGAAACCATGCATGAAGGTTGAGAGTCTTGACCTCTGGATGGAGAACCCAACCACCCAACCCTCCCCCCTTCCCTGTCCCCCTCCCTGCACCCGCCCCCTCACGAGAGAGAAAAGATACTCAGTGTGGTAGCCGTCGTGGAGGGCAGATGGACATTTCTAGAAGGTCCAGGTACCACGCTCTCCTGGCCAAATCCGGAGCAATTAGGATCATGTGGGACCTGGACATCTGCAACCTCCTCAGAACCTGAGTGATGACGGGGACCGCAGGAAACACGTACAGAAGTGGCAATGACCAATCCACGACAAACGCGAACCCTCCCCCAAGGCTCCTCTGAGGAAATTCCCTCGAGCAATATGTCTCGCACTTCCGGTTGGCACCGGTCACAAACAGATCCACTTGAGGGGTTCCACAAAGGGCGAAGATCTCCTGAAGGACTTCCTGAGCCAACTGCCTCTCGTGGGAGACCGCGCTCTGCCTGTTCAGAGCGTCCGCCGCTGCATTCTCCTTCTGCCAGATGAACAGCTGAGAGTGAAATTGCCTGCTGTATTGCCCAGAACCAGAGCTGCATTGCCTCCCTGCACAGCAGGAGTGACCCTACATCCCCTTTTTGTTGAGGTACTGCATGGCCATTTTGTCATGATCAGGACACTCCTCCTGCGTACGTACAGCAGAAAAGCCTTCAGGGCTAGCCTTATGACCCTCCGCTCCAAAAGATTTATGTGAAGTCTTGACTCCGACAGAGACCAGCAACCACTGGTTGTTAGCTCGTTGGCGTGAACTCCCCATCCTGTGAGGGAAGCATCCGCCATTACCATCACCTCCGGCCACGGTTGCCAAAACGGCTCTCCCTTCATCACTTCCAAGGATGTGTCCAACACAGCCCCGATGTACTAGAGATGTTGGGAAGGTGTCATATGCGACTTCTTGAAAATGCGGGAGAAGCCCAGCTCGTGAAGTGAGTGGCATGTGAGGCCAAGATGATCCAAGGCCTGTTCAGCAGAGCGTGCTCGGATCAGCTTGTCCAGGTAGGGGTAGACGTGAACCCCCCCCTCTACTGAGATACACTGCCGCCACCACCACCATGAGCTTGGTGAAGACCCTCGGGCGGAGGCCAACCCGAATTGCAGGACCCGAAACAAAGTATGAGCTGCCGACTGCGAACCTCAGGTATTTTCTGTGCTTGGGATAGATCGGCACATGAAAATAAGCATCCTGTAGGTCCAATGACACCAACAAATCCTTAAGTCGAAGGGCCTGAAAGACCTGAGAAAGTGACCATCTTGAACTTGTCCTTCCTGAGGAACTTGTTCAAGATGGGTCTCAGTCCTCCGTCTTTCTTGAGAATCAAAATATGGGGAATATCAGCCCTTGTTGCTCTCCGCCACAGGCACTAGTTCTATAGCGCCTTTCCCCAGCAGGGTCTAGATTTCCTGCACAAAGAGCGGATTTGGAATCCTCAAAGAGAGTATATCCCCCAGTGGATTGTCATGAGGCCGATTTAGGATGGGAAGGCAGTAGCCGTGGGCTACTGTTTCCAGAACCCACGCTTCTGAAGTGTAATGGCTTGCCACTCAGAGATGCTGAGACAGTCTGCCCCCAAAAGGCGCACAATGAGACCTGGCCTCATAGCTTTCGGTGCGGCTGTGATAGTGATAGCGCCTGAGGGCAAAGATGTGGTGTACGGGGGACATGGTGCCAAAGCCCTTCAAGCAGCTGCGAGTACCCTTACAGGCTCCTCTCGCTCTACCAAAAGAGTAGTAACGAAAGGAACCCCTCCACTGCTGTCCCCTAGGATGAAAAGGCAGAGGTTGACACAGCTGTGCCCAAAGATTTTGCAGCTGCTTTGTAGGTCTGCAACCTCAAGGCTCTCGTCGGCCTTGCTGCCATACAAATGAGAGCTGTCAAAGGGCATGTTGAGAAGACTGGCCTGCACATCCGGTGCAAAGCTCGACTTTCGCAACCACGCAGAACCACCAAACTCTCCGGAGTGGGTTGTGTGGATAGATAGCTGGGGTCGCTACTGGATGGGGGTATTTCTTAGTCAGCGACTTGTTGACCACGGGAAGAGACTCTGGGATGTTCCAAGCAGCAGCCACCCTTTTCTATACCGCCATGTGAAAAGGCAACACTGGGTCAGTGGACGGACCCTGATCTAAAATGGCAGTCAGGTCATCCTGATCAAATTCAACTTGAGGGCCGGACCACCCCAGGTACTCCATAACCCTTGACATCAACCTCCTATAGGAAGATTCAGCATGAGCCCCAGGACTCAGACCTGCCAAACTACACTCAGGAGATGTATCCAGGCAACTGGCATCTTGTAAAGATTGGTGCAGATCCTCCAGCTGACAGTCCTCTGAAAAGACCGTCTGGAGTGTCACCAGGAGCACCAAAAGGCTCCAACTCCACATCAGACCACCACTCAGCCTCGTAGATATCCTGTAGAGAGAGAGAGAAAGTACTCCCTCCTAGGTACAGGACTAGACCTGGAGTCAAGAGGAGGCCTTAGACGAAGCCTTTCTCGGAGGCTCCACAGCTCTAGGGGCTTACACTGGCAAATTCAGGCCTGTAGGCCCCGATGGCGCCGACGGCTTTGGCGTCGACAATGGCGCTGAGGGTTCTGAGGGCCTGACCAAGGGCAAGGCCCTGACAGATGCACTCGATGGGCACGGTACCAATGGTGTCGACACCTTCCCAGACTGACATTCATCAGGGACGAAGACAGCGACCTGGATCTGGCACGTCTCCGGACAAGGCTCTGGTAGATTGCCAAACGGGACCTTGACGGTTCTCGATTTTTATTGCGCCGGCTGTCCGGACCCAAAAGCGCGTGAGTGTCGGACCGAGACCGCCCCCCCCCCCCCACCGCCTTCAACCAAGGGCTCGGACGGGACAGTGCCCTGGGATTGAAAAATCTCCAGCATTTTCTCGTTGAGTTCCTCCCACTCATCGGGAGTAGAGGATTTAGGGGGGCAAGCCACTTTCCTCACAGAGCCATCATCCGAAGAGGTAGGCGACCGGTGACGCCACTTCCGGGAGTGCCTCGACGAGGACAACGAGTGGCGAGAACAACTCCAGGACCGAGATCCCCTGGACTCGCTCTGACGGGGAGGGTCACCCCTCGAGTCGT
Organism: Ambystoma mexicanum; assembly: GCF_040938575.1. NCBI lineage: Eukaryota > Metazoa > Chordata > Amphibia > Caudata > Ambystomatidae > Ambystoma > Ambystoma mexicanum. The sequence continues at coordinate 1,043,056,054 of NC_090933.1, forward strand.
CGGTGAAAAGACTAGTAGTTTTACTGGATTTATGGGGTTTGAATACCCGACCTACCTGCAACTTACCCTTATGCTCCTGCAAGGCCTTGGCAGTCAACCACTGGCACTTCTAACAGTCGTGTTGTGGCTCTCGCCCAGACACCACAAGCAGATAGGGTGCGGATCCATGGATATTTTGGACTTACAGTCCCTGCACGTGAGGTGCGCCGAGTTCTCGAAGCCAACACGTTTGCAGAAAAAACGGAAATGAGGCTATGTGCACCGTACATCCTACTTTTAACATCGGATGAAGTCGCGCTCGACGGAGGCCTTGGAGGGACAGACACAGGACGCGCTCTGCCGAAAAATATCCGAAGCAGCACAGCTGTGGACATTACATGTCAAATATGTAGAATACGTTGGAGGACACAATCCATTCGAAAACATAATACACGCATCAATATTAGCTAGACTCCAAATAAATGAAGGGTGAAATAATTCCAAACACGGTCCCATCAATGTAACCCATAATTGAAGAACACCATCCATTAGCAAACAGATGGGACACCTGTCTTACACCTTACACATATGCCCAGGCATTTGATGCCTCCCAAGGCCAACAAGCACCCTGGTACATTGCCTATAAATGAGGGATGGTATATTTTTAATTGAAAGGCAAGAAGTCCGTGGACCTCTCCCCCTACTCCAGTCTCTCTGTCTTGATGACCTGTCAGTTGTCCAAGGTTGGATCGTAAGAGCCAACGAATGGAAAGCTCGGTTACGCAGCCCATGAAGCAAGATGCAACCAATTACATATTATAGAGATTATGTATTTTTACAGTTATCAATTTAGAGGTGGTCGCAGGAAGAGCCATCCAAAAAGCATTACCCAATTAGTAATCCAACCCCTTTAGGATGTATATGTAACCACCACTATTAGCCAATCCAAGTTCCCCGTAGGTTTACGTACACTAGGTCAATTATGACGCGGTAGAGAAGCGGTAGAGAAGCGCCAGCGACGGTTGTACTAACCGATGCAGCACGGGAGTCTTGGTCTACTTCTTTGACGCCGAGTGAGGAAAACGAACGCTCGAACTGAAGGGCTCACACCAGCTGGACAACGCTAACGCGCTTCCTGGAGGAGGCGGAGCTGGGTTCTCATCACGTGACTTGGCACGTGACTTCCTGGGCCTAGAAAACATCGAGGCCTCTACCCTTGCGGCGCTAAGCCCGTGAGGAGCAAAGGGCGCCGACTGTTCTACGACTGTTCGGCGCGGGCGGCGCGACCTGCGAGCGGGAGCCCGCGGTGGACAGTCACCGAGACACCTTGCACAGTCAAGAGTCAAGAGTATAGGGTAAGTTGACACGGTGCAACTCTATTCCTTTTCCCTCTACTTTTTACGCCGTGCATGGATAAGGACATGCGCCTGCGAAGCTCCAAGCAGGGGGAAGAGTGTTCACTCAAAGAAGACCCAAGGTCTTCAATAGAACCTGTCCTACATCCTCCTACACCATGTGGAAACAGCCCACAAGCGACGAGAGCTGAGGGTAGTCCTACCTCCGCATTCATCATACAAAAAACCTGTGCACCAAGAGACTTCTCTGCACACTCAGTTTGCCTAGTAGCGGCCATGGACACACTTGGGGAGAAGGGGAAACAGGCTCGCAACGAAGCAACACAAGTCACAAAACCATCTGAAGCTGCACACGGCGCAGTGAAACTGGCCGAGTCGCAGTCTTCCGGAGGGGAGACTGAACGAAGCCGCACCTGCGACCATGTACCAGCTACGAAGTGTGACAAAGACCTCAGCATTGCACAAGGCTCCAGCAGCAATGCATGCACGAAGCCCAAACAGAGCACAGTGCCCTCAGCAATCAATAATGATGGTCAAAAAAATAACAATGAGTGCATACAGCAGCAGCAGCAAAACAGAGGAAATAAGTTCATCTCAGTTCCAACAAGTAACGCGAAGACACAAGTTCATGTGCCCCCTGACGAAAACACAGCTTTAACCTCGTCAGATCGGACAGGGACACCGCCAGAACTACCAACATCTATCGGTGAAGCCAACACACCTCTAGCAGACCATAATTGCAAAAAGAGACCAAGACCCAAAGGCACAAAAGGCAACAAGAAAAAGCTGCCACCATTTAAAAAACAACAAGCCATCAGAGGCAGCACGACCCAAAACCCAACATACACAAGATTACGGAAAAATCGTTCTTTACGAATCTTGACAGATTTTTTTGAATTTCAGCCACACACAAAAAACAATGTGTGACGAAATCTCCGACGCGGAAATGCTCGCAGCTGAGGCGAATCTCCCTCCTCCGGCAAAACAAAGAAAATACGAGCATACAAGCAAAGACCTCTACAAATCATCAATAATGTCTGAACCTCAGAATGTAGAAGCAAGAGAGCCACGAACCATGGAGAAGTCAGACGAACTTAACAATCGAGAACTAGCCCTGGAAACGCCTGCTCACAGTGGAACCCAACCCTTGACTAACAAACAGGATCAACAAGACATGGAAAAACAAACGACAGATGAACAGCAAACACAAGGACTGATTGGAGATGGCAACATCACAGCGAGTAGCGATCTCTTACCCATCAAAGACAACCACAACTACATTAGGACCCCTTCGGTACAAGAAATAACACCAACGAACACACCGTCAGGTCAAATGGATGGTACATCAAGGGAAACACATTCACCTCACCTCCCAGGAACTGACAACAGCGAGAAGTCCATAGAAGGTGAGCGACAACATTCTACAACTCCTAAGGATGCAACCGAAGTTCAGCCCAACATCCTAACAGGTGTACAAGAGCTTGCGCTCAGAAAAGTGACCACCGAAGTAAAGACAGTCACAGAAGGTCACATAATACAAGATCAGTCATTCACGAAATCAATCACCTCTGCGAAAACCAACAGCACCCCCAAAGATAGGAGGGTGGCGGTATCAAAAGAAATTACATCCGACATACAAGAATCATATTCATATCTACCACTAATTAACACCACAGGACCCACAAATACAGGGAATGCCAGTCACTCAACTCAAACTCCGAGCAGGCGGTCCTCCGCCTCCGGGTCAATACATCACGAAAACATGACTCAGAAAACAATACATACATCACAAGATATGAACACAAAGAAAACAGATTTGCAAGGTATAATGTCAGTGATAACCATTGCCCTGAACCCTTTCTGCAAACTCTATGAAACAATGCAAGAAACGGTGAAAGACCAGCAAGTGATGTTAGCCATGATCCTTACAAAAGTACTGTACTTGGAGACTTACATAACAACAAAAGAAAACGTCACAGAGCTAAAGGACAAGTTGGACACCCAGGGCCCATCAAAAAACAAAGGCGTAGCTTCACATCTGCATGCGCAAACACAAACAAGGCAAGATCACACTGTATATGATACTGGCACACAAACCAACACAGTTATTGACCTTACAGAAGAGCAACGCACCTGTGACCTAAGGACACTGCAAGGGTCAGCACAAAATCGAACTGTCGAACTCACTTCTAAAGGAAAGTCGCCGTTACACTCATCACATCAGGCCAGCAACACACTGTTCGTCATAAACAAGCTGCCCTCAAGCAATCACGTTGGGAAAGATAAAAATGAGCTTATCTATTCCATTTTCGATACGACCAACGGCAAAGATAAACCAAGTCTTGAAAACCCAACGACAAATCTAAACCAGAACGTCATCAAGAACACAAATACCAAGGCACTACAAAAAAATACTCCAAGCAATGACAGTGCGCACAGAAGACAAGCGCAGGCAAAAACATGGGACACTGATAAGATAACAAGCCAGAAGGCTCTGACCACCAACAACATCAAACACTCAAAACCGAGTGAAACAAGTGGAAAACACATGGTCAGAAGCACATCAGCGGCAAGAAATCAGCTGTCGGACTCCGACTCAGTAGACGCACTATTAAATCTTAGCGTCTACTCCGCTGACGACTCTTGCTCAAGTATAACACCTGATCATCGCAAAAATAAGGCAAGTTCAAATCAAACAAACCAGGTCAATTCCGTACCCCTAGGAACAACTAACAAGCGGGGAAAGGAACGCGACTTCGAAACCCTCGAAGAACGGCGCAATCGCCTAGTCTATCACTTCAAATCCAATGAGGCAGAAAATCGTATGGAAATAACAAACAAGGCACCAAAAAAAATAGACAAAGAAATAACCCAGAAGAAATCCAAAATTGATAACCACAGACAAGAGAGGGGTATGGATTGCAGAAAAGAGCAAGCAGAAAGATCCAGGCGAATTAACGAAACCACAACAAAAAAAACAAGAACAAAATCGGAACTGTCTAATCAAGCGGCACGTTCGATCTCCCGTGGCACTCAAAACAAGGCAAACAATAGAAACATAACGGAAAAACATCAAACGAGGGACGCAGACATCAGAAACGATGAAAAAGAAAAAAACAGGCTAAGTCCCCACATTCAAAGGCATCACAGGACTAAAATACAAAACTCAGGAGAGACGCACCAAAATTCTAACAAACATACAAAGCACAAATGGATAATAAAGATGTCACAAAGACGTTCAAATACAGAGGACCTTATTCTGAACAGAAGAACCGTCTTGACCATATTCAGCAAAATTAGTAAGCTACGAGACATTCAAACGGCAGACATAAAACTTGTGGAGCCATGGCATGACAGGTCGGGAGCAATCACTTTACTCCATGTAAATTCGAAGACAATATGCTCAAAAATTTTAAACCAAAAACTTGACATCCACAGACAGGGATTCCATACCGAAGATGTATCAATCCAGCCCCCACACGGAAGTCCTGAAGCTCCATCTCGCAGACGACAAAGTGCCTCAAAAGGCAGACACGAGAACTCCAGACATAAGTCTCCCCTAACTTCAAAGGGGGCAAGAGAAAATCAGGGAAAGTCACAAATCAAAAAAAAAAAATCAGATAACCAAGAATCACACTTAGACAAGGATCAAAACTTCACACGGAGGGATGAGCAACAAAACTCAGAACGTAACGCGAAAATCCTCTACTATAAAGAGAGAAGTCGGAACAGGAATGAACAAAGAACAGATAACAGTCACAAGCGAAACAACGAAAAGGAACACAATCATAAATCATCTACATCAAGGGCGGGAAACCGAGACAGAAAAGAACACAGATCAGTCAACAGCCAGAAATCAACAAACACAATGGTCCCAAAAACATCGGAGCCACAGAAGGGCACACAAATAAAGCCAGACACACCGCGAAACAGCAAAAAAGGGCTATGGGCCTGGCTGCCCAAAATGCTCGCAAATCATCGGACACAATAGCCATTCACGAAAGGAGATCCATCTACATGCGACATGTCAAAAGAAAGGCCGACACGACTCACCCTATGCTCCTGGAACACCAGAGGTCACTCCCACCTAACGATGCCAGGTGGCCCTAACTTAGGGGAATATGACATCATTTGCCTACAAGAAACGTGGCTTCAAACAACCCCAAGACTGGAAGGATATCAAATCACTCTAGTCCCGGCCATCAGAGGAAACAAGGGGCGCCCAACCTCAGGATTGCTGATAGCATGTCGCAATGGAACTAAAATGCAAATCGTGAAAATCTTACTGACAAATCAATCTGTGTTAGCAATTGTAATCTCGGCGCAGGCTCAGAACAACCAAAGTGCACAATCCAGAAACATAGTTATAGTCAATGGATACTGGAACCCAGCGGCAATAACAACAAAAGCATTCATTGACTTGTGCGAGAACCTGTTTGCAGCTGCTCTGATAGACTATCCCGCAGCAGACATCATCATGTGTGGCGATTTAAACGCCACTTGTAATGAGAAAAAAAAATCAGTAACAGCGGCTCAACAGGCATCAGCACACAGAGGGAAAGAATGGCTAAAGTTTTGTCAGCGACATGGGCTTCACAACCTAGATGTTGCCCTTCCAGCATCAGACAGGCCACCTATGTGGGAGCGTCTACTCGCATCAGCCACTATCGACTACATATTTGTTTCGCAGTCATTACTACCAATCACTGAAGCATTCACGATACATCGTACGCCCATGAGTGACCACAACCTACTTGAAACAGCCTGGTTCCTAACTAGCAAATCAAACACATATCATAACACCCAAATCGAAGTTAATCTGCAAGGCCTACGGCTAAGAATAAAACCTGCAGAGATCTGCGAAGTAACAAAGAAATATATTGGAAACAAAACTTCAGAGGCTGCTGACGGAATAAATTATCAACCACTACTGATTCCATACATGCATCAAAAACGAGGAAATAGACCAGCCTCTGATCAAAATCCCAAGCACGTCTTCAACAAGGAATTAGTGGAGACAAGGCGCAACTACAGAAGAGCTATAAGAGAATTACGCAAGTCTTTGAATACAGACACCACACACGCCATAAATACCGTAAAGAAAAGGTACAAGGACTGGGTGAAATCTCATCGACACAAACTATATCAAGCAGACGCTGAGAAAATAACCAAAGCTCTTGTCACCAATAATAGCAGGGAATTCTGGTCTTTAATAAAGGACGCTGATAACACGTCGAATAATCAGATTTTAAACAACATCAATCAAGCAACTTGGATAACGCATTTCACCAAAGTCTTCCAATCAGCCTTACCCACACCTGACAAAGAACAACAAGTACCCACAGTCCCTTGGGCTGAATTAGAACAAGAAGATGACATCATGAACATCATCACCAAACTAAAAAACTCTAGGGCACCGGGCCCAGATGGAATCTCGAACGCTGAGTTAAAAAGTCACCCAAAAGAGTGGGCAAAGCTAATGAGTGTTATATTTCAGCGTTGCGCAGAAACTCAGTCCATACCTCATTCCTGGACCAAAGCAATAATCATTCCAATCTATAAGAAAGGCAACATCAGCAATCCCGAGAATTTCCGCCCGATTGCTCTACTGGACGTAATGGGCAAGGTTTACGCGTCACTCCTAATGGCCAAATTCCAAAAATGGGCAGCGGGAGCCAAGTGCAATGACCCATTTCAATCAGGATTCAAGAAAAGCGCAGGAACAACTTGTAACATCTTATTATGCAGCACGCTAAAAGCAAACTTATTGCAAAACAAGCTACATCTTTATGCTGTATACATTGACTTCACTCAAGCCTTTGACCGAGTGGAAAGATCAATACTATGGGACAAATTAAAAGCGTGGCAATGTCCCGAGGAGTTATTAGCCCCAATCCAAGCATTACATTGTGACACCTCAATGAAAGTGCGTCTGAATCATAATGGACTGCTATCAGACGAAATTCATAGCACTCGAGGTGTAAAACAAGGATGCCCGCTAGCTTCTGCACTCTTCCTGACTTATATTGGCGACATTAACTGTATAAACGAAACAACCAGAGCATTTCCGCCAAAGCTGGGCCAAATGAAGATCGGACACCTTCTGTACGCCGACGACCTAACCATATTTGATCAGACAGAAATAGGTCTGCAGCGTAAACTCGACGCGTTACAAATCTATGCCACAAAAAACCACTTAGAAATAAACACGAGCAAAACCAAAGTCATGATTCTCCAAAACACCGTCAACAAAAGAAATCAACAAAGAAAAAAGTTTAAATGGCATTTGGGTGACATCGAGCTTGAGATCGTTGCGCAATGCAAATACCTAGGAGTACTAATGGACAGCTCTCAAAAGGAAACAGCTATGCGGACAGAACTTTATGCAAAGACTAAGAAACTAGCTGCCCAAGCCAAATTTGTGGATGGCAAATTTGGAAAATTCTCGCTAGTACCAACCATCAATTTCTATAAAATGAAAGTGGTACCGTCAATTACGTATGGCGCAGAAGCGATGCCCACCTTGCCAACAAGTTTATGGGCCAAATTGGAAGCGCTGTTTTGGCGCACTGTACTACATCTGCCACGGTCAGTATCAGGGTCAGCAATCAGGCGTGAGCTGAGTCTACTATCGTTAGAATGTACAGTTCTCTGCAACTCCCTCATGCTGTACAGAAAATGTCTACTTGCACACAACAATGAAGCTTTCAAGCTAATAAAACGCGAAATGATCAGCAGAAAATGTAAAATGCTAAACGATTGGCAAGTCAAAAATCAATTAATCATGAGGAGTATTGCATGCGAAGATCATGAGCTCATAAGCAATCCATGCAAAATATTAAAAAAACTAAAAGACAATGACTGGGCCATGACAATAGATAACGCATCTAAACTGAAACTCACGTCGCATCTCCCAGGGAACACTCTAAAAAGGAATGAGTTACAAAGATATGTCATCCAATGCCCAAGTAAATACACACGAACCGCAATCCTGCGTGCACGGCTAAACCTGTATAAAACAAGGGAGATCCTACACATCCGTGGACAAGCTACAACAAATGGATGCCGCTTCTGCACAACCAATTCTGACCCCCCAAAAGAAACTCTAAGGCACTTAATCATGAGCTGCGCAGCTACAGCCAGCATCAGAACACACTATCTTGCACCCATGGCAGGATTTGACATTTTGGCAGAAGAAGCGACATGGTGGGCGCGACTAATTGGAGGAGAAAGAACTACATGGCAAATTGCATTGGCACAAATGGTCCGATACATCGAAAGCAATTTACTAAATAAAAATGACAAGCAATAGACCACCGAACCAGACAAAACGGACGTTGTAAAACATAGTCTACTGCGCGAATCTAACAACGAACTTAACAACAAAAGAGCGCAAACCCTGGCAAAGCTCTCTGATGACACCGATGTTGACAGAACTCACAGTCCGTATTGTAAAATCTTTTTTTTGATCAAACAATAAAAAAAAAAAAAAAAAAAAAAAAAAAAATTATGACAAATATTGAATATACAAATCATGTTTATATATAACAAGCGAGAGCACCAAGAATTCAATGCTTGTATGCAGTCCCTGCTTTATTTGGATAATGAAGCTGGGTTTTGCCTTGTACTATGTCCATTTCCATGATTGTTTCTGGTTTGAACTGGATCAAGAACCTCTGAAATTTGGGACTTTCCAGGCTATTGTCACAAAAGGAAGGCTTGAGAGGCACCCCGCAGACCCAATCTTAAAGGAATGGTTTGCCCAAAAAATTTTATTGCAAAAAAAGATGGGCAATAATAAAAAAAAAATAGATGGGGACTTAAAAAAAAGTGCCAATGTTAAATTTTGAGCAAATGAAGCTCAAAATGTACAAAAGGAAGCACATGGGGGCATCCATTTTGTGAAATCGATGCCCGCCTGTGCTTGCTTTTGCGGCACTAATTAAGGAAAAGCCAGCCAGCTGTAGTAAACAAAAGCTACCACTGGGTGGCTTTTCCTTCATTGGTGCAGGGACTCGGAGGACGCAGATCGGTGTCTACAGGCAGAAAAGCTGCAGCTGCATCTTGGTAAGTGCTATTTATTTTTTTTTGTTTAGACTACCGGAGGGCACTTACCTGCCAAATGGTAACATTCAGAAATTGTCAAGATAATCCATCTAGACGAAGTCTGCTTAGTAACAGCTTGTCCCAAACGCCTTCCAGCGTATCCTACAAAGAGTTGATCGTCCACTCTGACCAGGGACATGTATGAGATGTAGAAACTTAAAGCTCTCCTAGGATCCAACCTATGGAGCCTCTCCTCTTCATTACCAGGATGTGGAGGAGGATAGAACGCCGGAAGAATGACCTGGCTTAAATGAAATTTCGACGCAACTTTTGGAAGAAGGACGAACCCTAAAGACAACCCTGTCCTTATGAAACACTGAAGGGTGGCTTAGCAGATAGTGCCTGCAATTCACACTGCGAGTGGAAGTAACCGCAACTAAAAATACAGTTTTAAAGGTCAATAGTCTCAAAGGACAAGAATGTAAAGGCTCAAATGGAGCATCCATTAGGAATTTTAGAACCAGGTTCAAATCCCAACCGGGCACCTGGAAAGGTGACGGTGGGAACGCATTAGTGAGCCCTTTCAAAAACTGAGGAATGAAAGGAATCTTAAAATAAGAACACTCCTCAGACAAAGACTAATATGGACAGCGCCGCCAGGTAACCCTTAATTGTACCTACTTGCAGGGCCTTGTGGGCCAACGAAAGCAAAAAAGAGAACCATAGGAACGGCACATGAAAAAGGATCCACATTCTTAACCCTGCACCAGTCGCAGCACTTTCTCCAATGGCAACGGTACAAGGACTTTGTTGCAGGCCTTCTAGCCGAAAGCAACACCTCCATCACAGGGAGGTCCCAATACTTATACCTCAACCTTTCAGAAGCCAAGCATGAAGGTTGAGGGACTTGACCTCTGGATGGAGAACCTGACCCCCCCCCCCCCTCCGGTGAGAGCAGATCGTCTCAGTAGGGACGGCGGCGTGGAGGGTAGATGGAGACGTCAAGAAGGTCCGTGTACCATGTTCTCCAGGCCCATGCCAGAGCAATAGGGATCATTCGGGAATCGAACCTCCATAACCTTCGCAGAACTTGCGGAATGACGGGGACTGGAGGAAACGTGTACAGCAGTGGGAAGGAAATTCCCACGAGCAGAATCTTTCGCACTTCCGGTTGACACTGGCGGCGAAGAGATCCACTTGAGGGGTCCCCCAAAGGGCGAAGATCTCCAGGAGAATCTCCTGAGCCAACTCCCACTCGTGAGAGACCGTGCTCTCAGAGCATCTACCGCCTCGTTGGTCTCCGGCCAGATGAACTGCCTAGATCGAAATTCCCTGCTGGATGGCCCAGAAGCAGAGCTGCATCGCCTCTCTGCACAGAGGAAGTGACCCTGCCCCCCCCCCCCCTTTTTGTTGAGGTAGTGCATGGCCACTGTGTTGTCCGTCAGAATCAGGACATTCTTCCCTCGCACAGTCAGCAGAAAAGCCTTCAGATCTAGACTGATGGCCCTCAGCTCCAACAGATTGATATGGAGTCTGGACTCAACCGGAGACCAACGACCGCCGATTCGTTGGCATGAGCTCCCCATTCTTTTTAGGGGTGCGTCCGTCACGATCGTCACCTCCGGCCAGGATAGCCAAAATGGAGCCCCCTTCATCAGATTGCCTTCGATGGCCCACCACAGAAGATCCTGGGCGACCGAGGGCGGCACCTGAACGGGATACGACATCCTACCGGAGGACTGCGACCACTGCATCTTGAGAGCCCACTGCAGGGATCTCATCCTCAGCCTGGCCTCTGGTACCAGGAGAATTCAGGATGCCATGAGGCAGAGCAACCTCAAGAAAGCGACTCTGGGCAAGTTGAAATTTGTGCACCATCTGCAGAATGTGATGAGCACTCACCTGGGAAGGGAAACACTGCCCCAGGGATGTGTTGTGCACTGCTCCGATGTACTGGAGCCGCTGGGTTGGCTTCAAGTGGGACTTCTTTAAATTGAGGGAGAAGCCCAGCCTGTGAAGGGAGTGGCAGGTGACTGACAGATGATCCAGGACTTGCTTGGGAGAGCCCTCCCTGATCAACCAATCGTCCAGTTAGGGGTAGACGTGAATCCCCTTTCCCGAGATACGCTGCCACCACCACCATGAGCTTGGTGAAGACCCCCGGGGCGGAGGTCAATCCGAACGGCAGGACCCGAAACTGAAAGTGCGAGTCGCCAACCACAAACCTCATGTATTTCTTGTGGTTGGGATGAATCGGCACATGAAAGTAAGTGTCTGTGAGGTCGAGAGATACCAACCAGTCCTTAAGTTGAAGGGTCTGGAGGACTTGAGAGAGAGAGTAACCATCTTGAACTTGTCCTTCCTGAGGAGCTTGTTCAAACCACGCAAGTCCATGATGGGTCTCAATCCGCCCCGTCTTTTTTCGGGATAAAAAAATATGGGGAATACCATCCCTGGTTCCTCTCTGCAACAGGCACCAGTTCTATGGCTCCTTTCTCCAGCAGGGATTTGATTTCCTGCGCAAGGAGCGGATCCAGACTCTTCAAAGAGAGATTCTCTGGTGGATTGTCGTGAGGCCTCTGCCGGAAAGGAAGACAGTAGCCGTGGGCTATGATCTCCAGAACCCACAGATCTGAAGAAATGGCACCCCATTCTACAAGATGATGCGCCAGCTTTCCCCCAACCGGCAAACCATGGGACATGGCCTCATAACTGAGCTGAAGCGGCAGTGCCTGAGGGCAAAGAGGCAACTGCCCGAGCGGCCTTGGCACAGCGAGTACCTTGTTTTCCACCTCTGGTACTCCTACGTTGGCCCCTTTGACTTGCAGCTCCTCTCGATGTACCAAAGGTAGAGTAGTATCGAAAGTAAACCCCCTTCCATTGCTGTCCCCTAGGACGAAAAGGCAGAGGTTGCCGAACTGCAGCACTCAATGACTTCGCTGCAGCTTTTGAGGTCTGCAACCTCTCAAGGCTCTCGTCAGCCATGCTGCCAAAAAGATGGTCACCATCAAAGGGCATGTTGAGAAGCTGGGCTTGCACATCAGGAGCAAACCCTGACTTCCACAACCATGCAAATCTGCGCATCACGGTGCTCGCCGCCATGGACCGGCTGACACAGTCTGCCACGTCCAGACCCGACTGAACGGATTCACACATGGCATCCTTGCCATCCTATACAAGGGCAAGAAAGCCATCCTGTTCCTCCACTTCCGGAATATCTTCAGCCGCCAACGAAACAATTCCTCAGAGTGTGAGTGAAACGTGCTAAGGCACACACGGCTGCCTTCAAGGCTATACCCCCTGAAGAAAAGACTTTCTTCGCCTAACCGTCAAAATGTTTGTCGTCCCCATCAGGAGGGATGGTAGGGTAAGCCACCTGTTTTGCTGGGGCCGTAGCCGCCTGCACCACATAACTCTCTGGAGTAGGGTGCATGGACAAGTAGCCAGGGTCACCACTGGCTGGGCGGTACTTTTTCGGCAACGACTTAGCCACTGCCGGGAGACTCTCCGAAGCAGTCCAAGCCGCCGCCGCCACCCTTCTTTGCAAGGCCATATGGAATTGCAGTACCGGGTCAGTTGGTGGACCTTGGTTCAAGATATCCGTCAGGTCATCCTGCAGAAAATCCACTGGTGGCGCAGACCAGCCCAAGTACTCCTTCACCCTCAACATTAGCCGCCGGTACAAAGACTCGGCGTGCATGCCAGGCTCAGGCCTACCAAACTCAACCTCCGGAGAGTTGTCCAGACCACTGGCATCGTGCAACGACTGACGCAGGTCTTTCATCTGGCTATGACCAGAGAATAGTTAGTCAGGAACCTCATCAGGAATTAAACTTTCATCAGACTCTTCATCCACCTCAAATATACTCCAGAGGCTGGAATAAATCCCTGGAGGAGGTCACAGAAAAAGGGACAAACATTTTTCAACTTGGCCAGAGCCTTCCCCTGGGTTTCCACCAGTCTCCTGGGTACCTCCGATAAAGCATTCTCGAAAGGAGTCGACCGAATCGGAGTTGAGCGTGGAGCCGATGGCTTCGACACAGGCCTCGAGGGCAGAGCTCTGCGAGTGTCCTACGACAGCCTCAGCGCCAGCGGCTTCCTCGGAGGCAGAGCCTCGAGAGAGTCCCGACGGACATGGCGCTGATGGCATCGACGTCTTCGTCGAAGACCTCACAGGCTCCGACGGTCTTGAGGACCGGGACCTGGAGCGTGCATGGCTAGAGCGATCCACCTTGTTCGATCGGGACCTCCAAGGTTCCCGATGATCGCGCCGACCACCCAAGCCTGAAGGTGTGCAAGCGGTGGCCCTAGCACGTTCCCTGTGTGCTTTCTTTCGAAGGCGCGGATGGAACGGAGCCCTGCGACTGGAAAATCGCCATCATCTCCGTACGAAATGCATCCCATTCCGCAGGAGTAGAGTGCTTGTTGGGACAAGCAACCCACCGACGGGCAGAATTTTCGGACGAGGACAGGGAAGGCGACCGGTGACGGCACTTCCACGAGTGCCTCGAAGAGGCAGAGGAATGGCGGGAACCACTCCGGGACAGACCCCCCCCTGGACTTACGCCGACGACGCAGATAGTCATCTCGAATCGTCGGTCGAAAGCCCAGCGGATTTCGACTTTCGGGGCTTGGAAACCCTACCGAGAGAAAGCTTCTTCTGCTCCCGCAAGGCCTTCGAAGTGAACGACTGGCAATCGTCCCAATCATCCGTGGCGTGGTCCTCACTGAGGCACCAGAGGCAGGCATCGTGCGGATCCGTAAGCGACATCCTGGAACCGCAGTCCCGACACTTCTTGAATCCCGACCACGGGGTGGAAGACATGATATCTTCACAAACGAACAAGTTCGAAGAACCGATAGAATAACTCAGAAGAACCGAGGCACGCCGAGATATCCGAAGCGAACACGTTCGTGGACAAAATGGAACTGAGGCTACGGGCGTTGTGCGTCCTACTTATAACGTCTCGACAGAGGCCCTCAAGGACAGCATATCAACGTCATCGACACAGGAGCCGAAAAAGGTTCCGAAGCAGCACAGCTGTGGTGATTACCTGTCAGATGTGAAATACGTCGGAGGAACCAATGCCTTCGAATAGAACTTCCTCCTCACAGTGACAGCAATAAACTCACTGAACACCAGAGAAGGGTCTGGGACCCCGACATAAGTATATTGAGTAACCGAGAAAAGCATCCTAGCAGTGACAGGGAAAAGTCAAGCGAGGCCTTGAGAAGAACTTGGTACTTTGCCAATACCAGGAGAAGGGAGAAATTCTGCTGGTTCTGAAAGACTGTTGTAAAGGTTTTATGGAACCACAAGCTAGGGGGAGGAGTCATTCCCACCCCCCTGCCCGCCATCCCCATTGCCAAAGAGCATTTACCAAACTACCAGGGGAAAGGAGTCAATTTCCTGACGAAGGAACTTTTCTGTTGACTTATTCTTTAGTTGTAGTGTAAGGGATAGAAGTAGGTAATGACGGTAGAGTTTAATTTCGGCAAACATTCCGACAGCCCATTTTAGTATTAGTTTGAGTCAGGGAAACCCCTCTTAGAATATAGAGAGGGTGAGGGTTTCCTTTCTTAGTAAATTAAAGTCTGACAACCACCATGCCACCTTTGTGTCAGCTTCCTTCTTCGACCCCCTTATAATTTCTTCATTAAACTTACCCGCAAATACCGAATTCGTTCTCATCGGTCCTCCCGCTAAACAACTTTACAACAAAGGCCCAATGATATGCTCCTAGAAGGATTTGATCCGTAACTTCAGGATTCAACAAAATCCTTCACCATCGACAGCAGCCTGACTTCCAGAAACACATAGCCAATAAGGTCCAAGTGGCCAGTCTCCAAATCTACACCCTTCATTCTGCCACAGGACGTCCGGATTGGAGTGCAGGCCCTTGCAGACTTGCACATCGATGGAAGAAGTGCCCTCCTGTGGGGCCCCAATCATTTACTTGGCTCCCCTAAAAGCAGTCAACCAGCTACAGCAAGTCTTTTTACAGGTGCACAGAATTTTGACCAAATCCCTGCCCGCCCCACCCATCATACGCAAACCACATTGGTTTCTTCTGCAAGCCTGGTTTTGGTCCAAAACTGAATGCATCTATGAAGCAGTCAAAAGTAGCACCAGTGTACCCGGCAGCTTTGTTGCACAGATCTGCTGGACCACGCTTCTCATGAAGCAAATCAACCAACTGGTTTGAATCCCAACTCGTCCGCAAAAGAGGACCCACAAACTATCCTGCTCTTATCACGCACCCAACACCTGTGGAACTATCCCAGTATTCGCTCAGAATGCCCCCACAATTCTCAAATTTCTAAACATTTCTCAAAATGTGACTTTCAATACACGTCCAAAGATTTTACCAAAAGAAACGACTACTGCATGGACTGTCTGTAGCCCAGCGTGGCTTCACAAAATGTGCTTATGATGTATTGGAAAGTTCCACCGGAAGCAGCAGCATCAGGACCCAGCCATGTGGACCAAGTGGCCCTGTGTGCGAGGCCCCACCTGGAGAAGCAGCAGTTGGATCCAGCCTTGTGGGGCAAGTGTCGGCAAGAGTGATGTGAGCAGTGTCGGAGCATATGATGTGAGCTGGTGTGGGGCAACTGGCGACAAGCACTGGACCCTGCGTCGGGGCTAGTGCCGTCACTGCCAGATCCCAGATTTACATTAGCTTTGGCGGGCGACCAGGGAGGGCAGCTTCGGGCATCTCCAGTGTGACCTGGCTACAGTCTCAGCTTCAGGCAGAAAGCAGGAATAGGAACCTGTAGTGCGGGCTAGAGAACTTTGGCCTCCAGCATCAGTGCCCCCCACCCCCAAACCCCCGGAGCCCGAGGGACAGGGATAATTGCCTGGTTGTGTGACCTACATCAGAGCTCACATCGGGGCTCGGGAGGAGCATGTTGCAACAAAGCCTGTATCAGGGCTAATCTCAGTCTTTCTCCCAGACATTGAGGTAGGGACAATATTCCAGTGGGATTTGGGCCTGCATTACACTGTGGCAGAGCTGCATTGAGGGTGGGCTGTGATCCGGTGTGGAGGTGCTTGTTCAGCAACATACATATTAGTTTTCTACTGGCTGTGGCTACGCAATGGGGTGTGATCTTCTATAACCATGCCACACTGAGGTGGCCACTTATGACATTGTGTGCATTTAAGAGAAGCGCCACCTTCAGGCCAGGCGGCATATTAAGGAATGAAGAGCCATACTTTGGACAGGCAGACCCAAGCAGACTATGTGGTCTATAGCTCCCCATTGCAAGATCAGGCCTACAGCATTAAGGATCCTGCTCTGGAGGCAAGACTGTTTGGGGGGCAGTGGGAATACGTCCTGCCCAAGACAATATATTAGTAGTGGGATATAGTCCTGCCAGTATTTGCGTTTTAACTATTTATAGTATAATTTCACTATACTGGGAAATATCGTGGCAGTGGGAGGTTGCTCCTACCTTAACAGTTCATGTGGGGTGGAGACTGGGGACAAATTAATGTTCTACCTACTCCACATTCCAGGATATTGGAGGATATTTTCCTTTTACTATTCCCCCTGGGGTTGGTGGGAAGGGTCATTCAAGGGGGGACTTAAGTTTTCAGTTTTGTTTAAATTTGATTTCACTTGATCACATGTTCACAGGGGTGTGGGGTGGGCACACTTTTAATGCTGGTTATTAGGTGTGCTGTAAATTCTCTCACCACCTTAGTATTGGAGAAAGTTTTCCCTTAATCAGCTTCTGCCAGGATTGGTAGGTATCATCATCTTGGTGGGACCTGGACATCTGCACTGCATTGTACTGTTTTGGGATTTTACAGGTGTTCTTTTTTCACAGAGGGTGGGGAGATGCATCATTAGCTTTCATGCTTCTTGCAATATCAACTATGCAAAATCTAGAACCGCCTCCCATATTTTTTGCTACGCCAGGGAAACGGTACCATGAGAGGACCTGAAAGATCTCTTCAAGTTTTCTTTTGTAGCATCTGGTTTCGAGAGATCCTCAGATGAGAGGACATTTTCTACTCTTATTTGAGTAGGGGCAGAAAGGGTAAGAATAATTTAAAAACTCCCAGATGATGGGGAGGATGGTGATGGTTTATATGGGAAAGCATTGAGTAAATTGGAGGCTCAGTATTGTTAACAGGTAAATATTGTGCTGGAAAGATACAAGTTCTTTTCAATGAACAAAGGTATTGGTGAATCTGTAGATTCGTTTGTGGCTGAGCTAAGTGGATTATTAGCTTTGTGAGAATTCACGGGGATAAAGGATGAATACATCCGTGATCAACTAATGATGCACACATCTAATCTCAAAATCCAAGAACGGTTGTGGCAGTCGAAGAACCCATCACAGAAACTTTAACATTAGCTAGAGGTATGGAGCTTACAAGCAGAAGTTTGAAGGAGGTGAATGCAAAAAAAAGACAAGGAGAATGTGGTAAAGGACAGTGGGGGAATAAAGGAGTGTTAGTGAGGAGGATAATGTGTGTGCGGTTAAAAAGTTCAACAAGGAACGGGGTAGTCCGAATGCTCAGCAGGATATCCGAAAGGCACATTGTCCCATATGTGCATTTGAAAAGTATGCTCTGAACCCTAAGGAGTGCCTGGCGATGAGAGGAAAGAACAGGAAGTGGAGCGGAGCGGGACATTTAGACACCATCAATACCAAGTCTGAGAGGGAGACCAGTGTGTTGGAAGAAAAAAGTGAGTGGGCTGACAAGATTGTGCTCTTTGTGAGGAGGTGGGAGATGATGAGGGAGAATACACCCCACCTGAAATGGAAATACTGGTGGCTGGGTGCACAGTGAAGGCATTGGCCAATTCACGGTCACCATATAAGATTATTTCAGAGAACAAATATGAAGAGATTTGGGGTGGCAAGAGTCAAAAGTTCCATTCATCTGATATTTATTGTTTGCTTGCTAGGCGCTAATACGATAAGAAAATACTGGTTCAAAGCATGGAGGGAGCAAGGGTGGGAAATTTTAAGAGCAGTGGGGAAAAGCATAAGGAGGTAGGACATTTATATATTGGGTTTGTATGGTGTAATGTGGCATATGGGGACAAGTATATCCATGGTAAGGCGCATGTTGCTAAAATAAAAGCGGATTGTTTATTGGAATGGAAGCACCAAGGAAAAATGGGATTGGAATTACACCCTGGTAAAGAAATTCAAGTAAGGCTAATTGGTAAAGAAATCGGAAACATTTCTTGATTAGGGAGGGAGGACATTCAAGAATGTTTTCCATAAAGGCATTTGTAAATTGCGTGGATATTGCCACAAAATTCAATCGGTGGTGGGTGCCAGGCCGTGTGTACATAAAGTGAGGAATTTACCATTTGCACTTAGAGAAAAGGTGAGATTGGAGTTGCAGGGTCTGTGTGAACAGAGGGTAACTGAGCCCGTTGTATGTAGCGAATGGTTGTCTCCCATTGTCGTTACACAGTGCCTGGGTGGAAGGATCAGGCTTCAAGAAACATGAGAGCATTCAGAGATAAACCTCATGTGTTGACGGGGTAACACCCTTTGAAAAGATACGGGGTAGGAAGATGCGTTCGGAGTTATATCCACACTAGTTGGTGCTGGACAAGCAGTGCACCAACGAGCAAATTTATTTGGATGGAAGGAATGTGCATGGTGGTGATGTGGTACGTTTTAAGAACGCATTTAGCGCGCCGAAAAGGATGTCCTGTTCTTTTGACCCCATTGAAGTAGTGAGTGGGCAAAAGACATTGACACGAGTGATGGTAAACGGTGCAATATTGACTGTGGCTGTTGGGCGCCATCCACATATGAGATAAAACGGTGGTGAAAGGGCCAGGTGATGAATACATAGATGCAGGAGATGTGTGGTACAGGGACAACAGGACAGGTCATGCAATAATGAGATTCCCTCCACATCATGTGGTATTGACTCAGATAGTATTGTTGATAATTCACAGAAAGAGGCACATAAGGTATAGGAGCATCAGGGCATGAGAAAAGGTGTTTATTACACCACAAGTTCATTGAGAAGAACAATGAAAGATGAAGATTATATAACGAAGTAGCATTTAATATTCATGTCTACTCAAATTTTACTGTGCCAGCTGCTTATGGAAAACATTTTTTTGCTCCCTACACAGGTATTCAATTCCTCAATCATTTTCACACACCAATCGCCATGCCTTTAATCCTTACAGTGGTTTGTGTTATGGGTAAGAAACCGATTTTTATGGGTTGTGAATGCGATGGCATATGAACGCTCGATTATGGAACGTAATGGTCTGCGCCCCTTGTTAGTTTGCTGTTGCTACCAACTGTCACTCAAGCCCCGGTGCCGGTATGACGGGACTCACGTTGGGGTCTTGTACCTGAATAAACTAGGTGGTGAGAAGTACCTTACATTGGCTTTGTCTCATCCATCTTCACCACAAGGTGGCTTTTGATAAGGTAGCTAGCCACCGGCAGCAGAAAGCAAGCATTGCGCTCGATCGAGTTCTGCTTTTCAGTAGATTGTAATCCAGGGTGCCCGGTCATTTATCACAAGTAGAAACATTTGAGATGTATTCTCCTGGAGGGAGGAAGGTTTTGAGCATCTACAGATGTGCACATATAAATGCACAATAAAATACATAAGGCACTTATACATCAAGTAAATCGTGTTTCAAAGCGACCACAGGGCAACGGGCAGGGAACATGGGATCACAAGGCAAACGACAGCAATTAAGAGAAAGAAAAGAGGCGGTCCTACTAGGCATTGTGAGCATTCAGAATGTGCAGAGGGAGAAGGGGCAAGGGAGGGGGCGTAAGTGCTAGGAGTTCCACGGAGGGAAGTGCTAGTGAGTATGTTGCAAGCAGCTGTTAAGTGCCTGGCAGTGATCACTTGGTAAGAGTGGTCAACTGCAAAATAATAAGTGCAAGCCTGTGAGACAGCAGAGGCCAGTGGGCGCCCAAAGGCAAGTGCTGGGCGTGGGGTGAGGCTGTGAGCGACTGGCTGAGTGTGCGGCAGTCAAAGCACTGGTTACCAATCTCAGCGACTGTGGGTTTTGACCAGGGAGGCGACTGGGGGAGGGGGGAATGTATAGCATCTAAACAATTAGAGAGTAGTTTAATACAAAGCTTCTTAACACCAAAGGTCTTTCGGGTGTCCCCACCAAAAAATATAAATCCACTGGGTCTTACTCAGTAAGAAATATGGTGGGTGATAAAATACTGAACGGTGATATGGTCCTTAGGGACTACATCATGGTATTAAAGCAGTTGGCCATTTCTACTGAGGGTTAAAGACCTGGTGAAAAGAAACCAGGCAGCACTTTTGTTTCTACATTTTGTGCAGCACCATACACTGTGCCCAAAAATCAATACTGCCAGCACTGATGTGATCATTACAATGACCAGTATATGGCTGGAAACTTGGTAGTGTTTGTAGTGGATGTGACCAAGTAGTTCAGGCAAGACTGCCACTTTTGGGGTGGATCCAAGCCTGATTTGCAGAGGTCTTTCCCCTTTCTCTAACGGGTTGGCAGGCTGAAGAATGATGGTCTGGAGCAATTCCCCAGGGTACTTGCCTGAGATTCAAGATCAATTCTATATCTTTCAGCCATCACACCTTCTTTTGTTGCACAATGATCATCAATCAGCAGATTGAAGAGGGTGGGTCATTGGTATCTAGTGCAAAGGATCTCCAAACAAACAGCTTCCAGACCCTCCAGGTCTGCCTATGCCAACCACATCATGGTTCCTCACACACGTAGAGAGCGTGCTGGGGGTTCGAGTTCCCCCCCTCCTCCCCCTCAAACAATGGCTGCCACCCTCTGGAACAACCTCCCAGACCAGATCAAGCGACTATTGCTGCCTTCCGCAAGGCTCTAAAAACGAGGATCTTTGTCTAAAGGGCTTAGCCCTATTAGTGAAATTTTGCATACATTATTTCTCTTTAACCACTGAATATGACACTACGCTCTGCAGAATACTGTACCATGTAATGTAACATTGTAAACAACTGTCTTTAAGCTTTATTCTTGGGCCGCTTATTGTAACCCTCAAGCAAGCCTTCTCAAGTATCCTCTATAGCGCCTCGATGCCTTTGGGCTGCAGTGCGCTCTACAAACCCAAAAAAAAATAAACTAAATTTGGTGATTGAAGGTGACATTTTTTAAAAAGGCATGTCAATGCATTATACACTCCATATTTCAGGGCTCAAAATTTGCATTCATTACTGGCTAATGGTAATTGACCTTGTCAGAAATGCTTTGCAGTGCGTATGTTTAAAATTGAGGTGGCAAATGACTATAGCTTGCAATTCGAAATGTTAACTCTCGTCATATGTGAAATAAAAAATGAAGCAAGTAAAGGAGAAATAGCACATCTGACAATGCTCTTATGTAGGTTTCCATAAGGAAGAACAATCAATATTAGCCGTTAGGGACTATGTACATGCAAGTGTTGCACAAGCATACGTAAAAGGAGAATACAAACAATTCCTATTTAGGATTAATATGCACACTGCTAGGAAAAACAATCACTTTTGCTACACATCATAGTATGAGAAGTAGTGACGAGGAAACCAAAATATTCGGCAAATCCTTGGGCACCAAATTTACGACAGATTGCCCTTCAACAAAACATGAAAACCTGTTCATTTACTTGCTCTACTGCACACATCAACTTTGGCACTTAAGACTTGAGGCATTAGCACATAATGTGGAAACAAAAGTGCCACACCACATCTCCAATTTTAACTCCACAAACACGCTACAAATAACTTTTTATCACTGTTAAGAGGTTCAGCCAAACTGTCCCTCAAGACTACGTGCCTTATGGCAAACATTTACAAGAGAGCATCTGCTCATCTGACGGCGCGTTAACCTTGGCTTCCTTCTTCCGAAGAAAGCTTCCCTCAGCAGAACACATGCTCGTTCACTTCGAACGAGAGCGCCTAGCAAACGGCGCAATGAAAATGTGTGTGCACTACACTGCCCAACGAGATGCTTTTCTGGTCTCCAATGTGTTGTAGGTAGAGGACGAAGGGTCAACACTACAGTATGAACAGAATGCGTATAGATTTTCCAGGAATACTATACTGTGTTTTTTTAGTGTAGTACATTTGCCGTTTCCGGTCGCAGACTATCATCAACAATTGCTTCCTGTTAATTTGAGGTAAAGGCAAAGTAGTAAAATGATACCACGATCTGGCATTCTGGCAGGTTTTGTGAGGCTATGCATACTAGTGGTTAGTTCAGTTGTAAGTAACTTAGACAACGGGAATATGCACATATGCCAGGAGGATATATCAGGGGCAACGCTTGTGTCTTACAGGTTTGAATCCTGGGCTTGCGCTTAGAAACCTCTCTCGGTATGAAGCGCATTTTAAAAGAACAATTATAATTATGGCAAATAAGTAGCCTATGGCTCACATTTATAGGCAGGGTAGGGAAATCTAGACCACAGAAAAGTAATACAAAGAAAGAAAAGGGCACATTTGTGAATGCCAGATCCATCGATGTACACTCTTCAAATCACTGACCTAATCAGTCAATCTTGATATACTAGGCATCTCAAAATCATGGATCCACGCCGCCCCGGGCCCGTCCCGATCTCCAATACCACCCAACTACACAATATATCAGAGATAGAGGGACTCAAGAGGTGGTGGGGTCACCTTCACAGCTAGAGACTCTACCTTTCAGAGAACTGTGCAACATCACTTTCTCTACAGGTGAACTCCTGAACACCTAGCTCAATATATTCTCACATGTCCACAGTAACCACCCACTTGGTTTACCCATCCTCAGCCCTCCCACCAACCCTGATTGACATACTTTGCCAGCCAGCAAGGGGTAATCACAGGCCCACTCTCCAGAGTTGCAGGGGAATGTAATTTTGTAAAAAGACACTCCCGGGCCTGTGTGTGTACTTCTGCACGCTCCAAGGTCCACGCACCACGCTTCCTCCCCGGCATCAGCGTTTTCCTCCTCCCACCAACCCTGATTGGACAGATAGTTCCTCTTAACTGACCTTCCCAGGGCTGCCCTCTGCCTGTGCAGCCCCTGCGGCTAAGGGCCCCCAAGACAAAGAGCGGCTCCAACAAAGGCTGCTCCAGACAGTGCCTGCAAGTGTCAGCAGGGGATGCCAGAGGCCAGCTGTCAACCAGCAGCGACAAACAAGGTAGGCGTGGCCAGTGTGGGGGGGTAGAGCAATCATGACTCTGAAAGCTCTGCCACACAACAAATCTGCATACAATTATTAGGCTGTGCCTTCCAAAAGATAGTGATTATTAGCATGTGCATCTCTAGGATAGGACTATTATTGGCCTGTGCCTCTCCAAAATAGTACTGGGAATATTGGCCTTTGCCTCTCTAGGCTAGTGCTGTGATTATTGGACTGTGGCACACCCTTAGATATTAGTACATACTAACTTGAATCACATCTAGACAACACCACAATAGAATAGTACTATTATTAGCAGCCTCTGCCTTCCTAAGAGAATAGTGATTACTAGCTTGTGCGTCTCTAGGACAGTAGTGTGATCATTAGCCTCTGCCTTCCTAAAATAGCATTGTGCTTATTAGCTTGAAGTCTGTAGGATAGAACTGTGATCATCACCCTGTCACACTGGAATAGTACAGATATTATTGGCCTTTGCCACACTTGGATAGCCCTGTGAATGTTTGCCTGCGTCGTACCATTGGTGAATCGGCCTTTGAGTCACATCTAAAGAGTGCCATGTTGGGATATCACTATGGGCATTAGCCCTGCCACACCCTAGGGAGATATCAAGAAAGCCTCTTAATTCAACCACGTCTTGAGTGACACATTGAGATAGTGCTGTAAGAATTGTTAATAAGCCCTTCATTCATCAAATCTAGAATGTGCCACACAGAGTGCTGTAAGAGCTGTCCCTCACTACACTGAGAAAGGGCAGCGATTGTTGGCCCAGCCATTCTATGGTGATGCTGTGAGCGCTACTGTGTGGTGCACCCAAGAAAGTTGCCTGCACTGCCTCGAGTATCATCCAGAGAGTCACATTGGGATACCCCGAACTGCACCAACTATATAACTCTGTCTAGACCTCCAAAACCAGATAGTGCCCAAGCCTGTGTCGGACGAACCCCCAGTACACCACAAGGCAGCCGAACTAACGCACAACAGATTGGCCCTACAACAACAAACCGAGAAAACCAATTGGAAAAAACGCAGGCAACTGTACAATCATAACAAAAAGGAGCCAGCCAACAAAGCACTGCACAAGGCCGAACGCCCCAGCAACCGCAACCTGAAGCCTGAACAAAACCCAAACGAAATACAAGAACACAATTGCGACAACCCACATCTAACAAAGAAATGAGAAACAACCCCACAGCAGACTGCCAAATAAAATGCTGCGAAAATGGCTTGGACCAAAAGAAAGACCAAGGCCAGAGAAAACAAACCCAAGTGAACATCACCAAAGATCCACAAATTTAGAACGCACTCCTACCGACAAGAACGAAAACAGAACCGGCGCCATGAGAAGAGAAAAATCCCTATACCAAACACCATACCTTGCAAATAAACACTCGCCAGAACAAACTGACCGAATGGATAAATCAAAGACCACCAATAACACAACCCCACCATGCAGATGAACAGACAAAGCCAGAGGTAACACGGACGCACTAACACCATACATCACCAAAACAAGCGAGCCCTCCCTTCAACAGCCACAACGTTTAGAAGAACCAGTTGAAAACAAAAACCAAAGACTTAATCTGGAAAAGCTACTCGACACAGACACAACTGTACCAACACCACAACTAGAGATCAACTTGGATAGAAACCAAAACACCAGGCAGAAAACAACGCCAACAATAAAACAAACCATACCATAAAAATCCACTGCAAATTAATCAACGCAAGATCCATATCAAAACAGTGACATCTTCGACCTCTGCGACAACGGTATCGACATCCTATTTATCACAGAAACATGGCTGGATGACAACTACAAAATCAGACTCCAAAGCTGCCTCCCCACCAACTTCAAATGCCTCCAGTTAAACAGAAAAAATAAAAAAGGAGAAGGCCTTGCAATAGCTTTCAAAAAACACCTGCAGACAACAGAGGAACCGCTAAACATCATGAACTGTGAAACCATAGTCTTGCACCTAAAAGCGAATCCAAAAACAAACAAATTCATACTGGTTTACAGACCACTGGTTTACAGACCACGGACATACAACGCAACCTTCGTCGAAGCTTCATAGAAGCCATCACCAACATAGCCATTCAACATGAGAATCTGATAATCCTGGCGGGGACTTCAACATATGGTTCGAAGAAAAAAACACCCAAAAACTCCCAAAACTCTCTATTAAGACAACAACCATGAAACTACAACAGCAGGTAAAAGTGGCAGGACACACCCTAGACACGATTTTCGCTAAGAAAAATCTCTACTGCACCTCAGATCCAAATACTTTGGAGAGACCATCTCATCATTCCATTCGTCATCACGCTACCAAACAAAGCTAACATCCAGCCGCTCAAACTCCCAACCACCACAAAAAGAAACTGGAAAACCGTCAAAACAAGCAACCTATTAGAGCGGGAGCTGACCAAACCTTCAACAGCAGAACTGGATAAGGCACACCTATGTGGGAAAATGGAGCTACTGCATAAATGGATTGCTGACAATTAAAAACATCGCCCCGGAAAAACCATTTACCCTCTCAAAAAAAAAAGACTAATGGCTAAATGATTCACCCCACTACTAAACATGAAAAATAAGTAGCTGATACTAAATGGAGGCAAGAATATGACATGAACAAGATAAGAAAACTCGATTACAAAGACAAATTCGATGGTATAAGAAGGAAATCCAAAAGTCTAGGAAGAGTCATTATGATGATCGAATCACAAATGCCACCAACACCAAAAAAGAAATGTTCAATATCATAAACGAAATGAGAAAACCACAAGGTTGCGACAACACTCCAATACTCACAGAAACTATGCAACAACCTGGCAGACCGCTTCAAAAACAAATACATCTGACAAATCATACAAAACAGACCAACCAACCCTAACTCAACCAACCAGACCTGACAAGAAGCCAGAGTACAAACTCCAAAGCTTCACAGAAATATCAGTGGAGAAATTAGTCAAGATGGTAAATCGTAGCAAGAAAGAAGGTTCGCCCATGGACCCCGGGCACCCTGACATCTACAAATCAATCCTCACAGAAGGAACACCGTCTGAATATTACAGAAATCTCCTGAATCCATCGCTCGCAACAGGGACCGTACAACGAGCCTGAAAATCAGCATATATTAAACCTCTGCTAAAGAACACAAGTGGCGACATGGAAGACCTCTCCAACTACAGGCTAATTTCAAACATTCCCTACCTGGAAAAACTCCTCGAAACGTACACAAACGAACCCAAGAACACATAGAAAAACACTAGCTGCTAGACCAAGCACAAGTCAGCTTCAGGCACGCAAGAGGAACAGAAACAGCACTCCTATCCATCTGGGATGACCTAAAGACAAATGCAGACTCTAACACAACATCGCCCCCGATTCTCTTCGACCTCTCCGCTGCTTTCGACAGAGTAAGCCGCAACACCCTGATCAAAAGATTAGAAGATATAGGTATAACAGACATGGCACTACTCTGGAACAAATCATTCCTAGCAAACACAACAGAAACTGTATGGATTAACCCTTCAAATCCACTCCACAAGTTAATGGCTGGAGTACCACAAAGATCCTCCTTATCCCCACTATACTTCAACATATACCAGATGACAATCAAGATTTTCAAATACTTCAACAGTACGTGCTACAACTACGCAGACACTCAAATCTACAAAATTGAGGACTCAAGTAGCTCACTCAGCTCTAGTAGAATGCCTAAAAGAAGTCTATGACTGGATGAACAGCAACAACCTGAAAATTAACCCAGGAAAGACGGAAATCATGATTAAATCCAAAAACCAAGAGGACACCTACATTCCATGGGCGAATGAACTGGGAACCGCGCCCACTCCATCTAAGGTAGTAAAAAACCTGGGAATTCTAATGGACAACGCTTAACTTTAGAACCACAAGCAAATGCAATAATTAAGAAATGCTTCTTCCTTCACTAAACTAAAATTCATTCTACCTTTCCTCTCCTTCAGCCACAAAACACTGACAATCTACATGGACAACCTTTGTCCTCATCATGTCAAGAATAGACTACGCAGACATCCTCTACCACAGGGTGCCGGAACACCACCTGAAGAAACTGCAATGCATCAAAAATGCAGCAGCTAGACGACTCCTGAAACTGTCAAAACGAGATCACATCACTCCAGCACTGAAAATGTCACACTGGCTTCCAATAAAACATTGTATCACGTTCAAAACAATGTGCATAACACAGGGCAATCAACGGGAATGGAACAGTTTGTACAAAAGAAAATAAGCATCTACAAACCAACAAGACTCCTCAGATCAAGCAATGAAATCCGCCTGGAACCAAAACCTTACATCAGAAAAGAACTAGGAGGCTCCTCTTTCTCCCACCTAGTGGAAAAAACTGGAACCACCTCTCTAAAGGAATAAGAAATACCAAAGACCACCTACAATTTAGAAAACTACTAAAAACCTGGCTCTTCAACACCTCGGAACTAGACAAACAACTGAAACAAACAGGAAATACAAAGAACAGGGTAACAGAACATATGACGGCACAGACACCACCTAGGACCGACTAAGCTAAACTCCTACAAGAACAAGAGACAATGCCAGGTGGAATAGAACACTAACAACCCCATCTCGACAGAAGAGACATGCTTAACACAAAGGAACAACCACCAACCCACCCAGACGGGACATAGGGTAGGGATATGATATGATATGGTATTTGTAACGCGCCTATACACAAGTGTTTCAAGGCGCGACGAGGCAGGGAGGGAGGGAAACAAGGGGAAAACAGACAAACGATCCTACTAGGCCAGGTGTCATTCAGATCGCGCAAGTGCAGAGGTAAGGGGAAGAGGAGGAAGTGCAGGGGGGAGGAGGTGGGGGGGAAGTGCAGTACAAGGTAAGTGGCGTAAAAAAAATAAATAAAATAAAATAATAATAAATAATAAATAGAAAGGGCCAGCTGGTGGCAAGTGCGAGGTAAGTGCAGAGCAAGTGCTGGGAAAGGGGCTGTAGGGATGCAGTGACAGTCCCACAGTGCAGGGGGAGCCGGGGAGGCAGTGCAGGTGGAGAGTGGCTGGGCCCTGGACCGAGGTTGCTGAGAGTGGCCCAGATGCAGGTTTGAGCTGAGTTCAGTGGGGGGTTAAGCAGGATTAGCAGGGGAGAGGGAGAGAGATGGCAGAAGCGAAGAGGAAGGTTTTGAGGTGCTTCCGGAACCGGAGATGGTTCTCCTCAAGTTTCAGGGAGGCAGGAAGGCTGTTCCAGAGGGAGGCCCCTGCTGCGGAGAGAGATCTACCCCCAGCTCGTTGCTTCGAGAAACGGCTGACCATGAGGGAGTTGGAGACGGATGAGCGAAGGGCTCGTGAAGGAAGATATTTAGGAAGAGAGAGTTGGAGGTATTTTGGTCCCAGGCCCCAGAAGGCCTTGTGGACAATGCAGAGGGTTTTGAACTTGATCCTCGCGGCCACTGGGAGCCAGTGAAGAGATTTCAGTCCTGGAGAGATACGGTCCCTGGGCTTGAGGCCAAGGACAAGTCTCGCAGTTCTGTTCTGGATAAGTTGCAGAGGGCGGAGAGTGGAGGCAGGCAGATTAAGATAGAGGCTGTTACAGTAGTCCAGCCTTGAGAGAACCAGGGCTCGAGAGACAGTGAGCTTCTGGGGGAAGGAGAGGAAGGGAAGAATACCTCTGAGGAGGTGCAGGATAACGTGCAGATCAGGATGCAGGTAACGTGCAGATCAATCCAAAAGGACTAGTTTACACCAACCACAAACTGGGATGTAGGGGCTGGCCAAATACAAAGATAGAAATGCAAAGACTAGCTAACTTAACATGACCAATGCTGAATCCTAATCGCGGATAGGAAGACAATCTAAATCGTCAAAGACACAATAGGATTGGGCATCTCTCTGAATTACAAGGCTACTAACCACCCCCACAACACTTCGAATAACCTCACTGCTCCTCAAACATCTCTCACATTCTACAACCACACCTCTTAAACCGCAGCAACCCGCACGCACTTATCCACACAGCAACAAACACACCATACAGACATTCTCAGAACAGCACATAGCAGATTCAGACCGGATACGACACCAAAAAGCTCAGCAAACGGTGTTAACCGAAGCTGCGAAGAGTACACCACAGCTCCCTTGCTCCTCTCCAAACTTTGTCCCACTAACACATCCTAACCTACCCCCTCCCCTTATCTTCCAGATCCGCCAGGGGACCACCTTGGTGGCAATGGTGCATGGTATAAACATCCTTTAACATCCTCTCCTTCGAGGACATCCTCCATCTTCTCTAGAATTCCAAAACTACAGTGGAAATGGCTGTGTGACTTGCATGATTCCCAAATGCATTTTCCACTATTCATTGCATATGAAGATATATATGCCCCGTGTCTGTAGTTTATGCTCAAGTGCTTGCAAGTTTGTGGGTGCGTGCCTGCGTGTCCCTGCCTTGCTAGTTTCTGCTATGGGTTTAGTTCACTCTGTCCCCTGCACATGGGGCATGTGGGGGATTTGGTGGAATTCCTTCAGCCCTGGGAAAGCCAGTTTAACCTGTTCCCCACGCAGCTACAAGAATTCCAGAGCTAACAATCTGGCCCACTTCTTTTTTTACCCACTTGTCCAGCCCTGTAATTTCCATCTCCCCTTTGTCTGGCCTTTCTTGATACCTGCAAAAACTAGTTCCACTTGTGTGTCTATTATGCAGGGTGGGTGGGCTCTGGAAAGACACTTGTCCCACACCCAACAAATACCCCCCCGTGGGGCGCCAACTGTCCTGCCCCTGACCTGGGAATCACACAGAATACCTGAAAATGTGTCCAGCTCTACATCCCATCTCCCACAGAAACCAAACAAACGTGTCCTGCAACAACCAAACAAACCAGTTGCTTGGTTTCCCCTTCCCTGGAGAACACACAACAAATGCATCCCTGGCAACCATAAGTGTTCCTGGGTGGGAGCAACAGCCTTATATAAGATCTGTGGAGACATTGCAGCTTTTTTCTTTTTGACTTCTGCCAGTGTGGTGACTGTGGATTGGGGCAGAGGCTTAGAGAGGCCCTTGCCCTTCTAGCAGGTACCCTGCCACCTGTCTGGCATTCTCCTTCTCCCCCGGTTACCTTCCTGGCCAACCTGCTATTTTTCCACCAGTGTGTCTCCTGGCCTCAGCACCCATCCTCCCGACTGCCTCTCCCTGCCTCTTTTCCCCCCTCACCATCTCTACCACCCCCAACTTCCTCTCCAACCCTTCCCCCCTACATCCAGGAGTACTCCCCAGGCCACGGTGTATATGCCACTGGGTGTGCCTAGCTGGTCCAGTGTGTCCAATTTATCCTGGTGACAATGAGGTTACTCCTCTCCCTGTAATAAATCTGTTCCTGGTTTCTACAAAGACTTGGTGCCTTCATTGTATTTGCACTTTTCTGTGCAACATGCCTGTCATTACCAGAGGGGGGGGGGGTGGTCTGTCTGCGTACACAACGCACCCCGACTGGTTCGGTTCACTCCCTGCCCCAAAACTGTGGCTCTGACTGCTGTCTCCCACACGGCCTCTCCATTTTGGTCTGCCTCCCATGCAGTTTTCGGCTAGTCTGTAAAAGTATTGGTTTAGGGAGTCTGGATTCTAGAATGCAAGGGGTGGATATGAGCCATTGTCAAGTAGGGTCCAGGGGTTTGACAAGTTTGATAGTAGTTTGCAGATGACAATTAGTGCAAGCAATGCCCCAACAACATGCAGGATATATGAAAGCAGTTCTCCCCAGAAGGAGCTGAACCAGTCTTATTCCATTCAGAAAGTCTTTGGCTGTATCCTTGGGGGTGGTCCAGAGGCAGTGATAAGCGGCATGGTGAAAAATTGCATCAGAAGAGTCTGCATCACATACCCACTGCTCTAATCCAATAAGAGAACCCACACCATCATGGGAAGCAAATATGTGATTTGTCAGAGCCATTTTTCTCAACTGCCTCTGCTCGGCAGCCAATGTTCAGTGAGACAGCCGTTTCATTCGCCACCACTTCCAATATTCCTTGAAACCAATATTTAGCCCAGCCTACTCTCACGACACTCATATGGGGTATTAATGCGGTGCCATACAGCATTGGCGCTTGTGCAAAGGGAGCACCGTGGACTGGCATCTGGTGGTGCCCACATTTTATGCCCTTTCACCTTCCCACTCGAAGCACACAGGGAAGGTGGCCTTGTACTGCACCGTTCAAGATATTTTCCAGGTGTGCATTGGACTTCCCGGGATGGCGGAGGAATAGTTCAGAGATGCTGGCAGGTATGGCTTGGAGCCAGAACTCCAGTTATCAGAAAGTATTTGGCAACTTTATTAAAATGGAAAACCTTTTCAATGTGGTATTAAGAGCAGTCTTTCAAAAGGAGATTCAAAATCGAATGTGCATTGTGTAGATTTTCTTTACAGGACCTTGAATCGGCTTTGTAGAAAGAAACCTACAGATACCCAAATATGTAAAGTCTTTGACAGGACTTTGATAAACAAATACACTGTTAAAAGGTTGCCACGTTTGAAGTGACAATTGCAATGTGGAGAAAAAAATAACGGTCTTTAATGCTACATTTATGAATGAACCTCAAGCTGGTCCTAAGCTGCCAAATGGTCTTCCATCCCCCCAACAAGCTACCGCACATGGGTCTTGCCTTCCCATGGGAAAAGTATGAACACTGGCCTTTCAAGCTGAACCATAAATGCGGATGACTGCCCAGCGTTAAGCAAGGCCCTGCAGAGGAAATCAAATCGTATTAATTTACAACTTCCATCTCCCTCTGAGTTTAGGCTAAACCCCTAAATAAGGGAATAGTTTCTTACCTGTAACTCCATTTCTCCAGCATTGGTATCTTTCATGGATTCACATGCTTAGAATATTCCCTGTCGTCAGGCTGGGAATCCCCGGTACATTATATAGACCCTTTCCCGTAGGAAAACTTTCGACGCTTATGCGTCCTATCCACCTCGTTTTGTATCATGCGTGCCCGCGCCGTCAGGACGCCATGATATAAATACAGGACCCGCCCCCGCGCTCCCTCAGATTTCGGCCCCCAAAGTAGTGGGGGAACCAGTTTGCATGCCCAGGGGAGGCAGGCGGGCGCATGTGAATCCATGAAAGATACCAATGCTGGAGAAATGGAGTTACAGGTAAGAAACTATTCCCTTCTCCAGCATTGGATCTTTCATGGATTCACATGCTTAGAATATATTACATAGCAGTACCATCCCGAAAAGAGGAGGCGTGCATGCAAACTCACATACTTTCCTCACAATGCCCGTTCCCTATGGTCGTGTACCCATCAGCAATTGTTAACATAGAAAACGAACAATATTCAATCATAATTGCAACAAGATCTAACCCCTCAACCGGGGCTTACCTTATTGGAATAGGTGTCGAAGCACCGCCTGTCCCATCCGAGTATCTTCGGCATGTTGTTGTGACAGGCAGTAATGGCGGGTAAAAGTGTGTGTAGCCGCCCAGGTAGCCGCCATGCAGATGTCCCCCAGAGGGACTCCAGACCACAGCGCCGTCGACGATGCCGCCGCTCTAGTTGAATGAGCTCTTGGGCGTCGCAGAAGAGGCTTCCCAGCCTTGGAATGGCACTTGACAGTCCTTGCTTTGAAATGGCTTTGCCTTTAGCACCCAGACCATAGGCCACAAACAATTGCCTCGTTTTCCTGAAAGGTTGCGTGCGATGAAGATAAAACTTGAGAGCCCTCTTCACGTCTAATGTGTGTAACGTGCGCTCCACTCCCGAGCATGGCTCTGGAAAAAACGTAGGTAAGACAATAGAGGAATGTTTATGGAACACTGAAGGAGCTTTCGGTATGAACTGTGGGTTAGTGGCAAGGACCACCTTCTTAAAAAATCATAAGTATGGTGGGTCTACCATTAGAGCTTGGATTTCCCGAAATACGTCGGGCTGAAGTGATGGCCACCAGGAAGGCCAATTTCCACGACAACAACTTTAGAGACGACGATGACATTGGTTCAAAAGGAGGTTTCATAAGAGACGCTAACACCAGATTGAGGCTCCACACCGGAGGAAATCTCTTCTCTGGAGGGAAACTCCTGAACAACCCTTTAAGGAAGTGCTTAATCAGGCGGTCGCTGAATAATGGTGCGGAATGTCGTTGACGTGTAAACCTGGAGATGGCGGCCAGGTGTACTTTTATCGACGACACCGATAAGCCCTTTTGAGCTAAGAACAGCAAGTATGGAAGGAGCTGTTCCGGCGTAATCGACTGCGGAACCAAACCTGGTTGATCCCCACACCACTGACAGAAACTCCTCCATTTGTACGAGTATGAAGTGTTTGTGGAAGGTGCTCTTGCCGCTTGCAGAATACGACGACACTCCTCCGGAATCGTTAGCTGGCCAAATTCGGCGAAGTCAGGAGCCAGGCCGTCAACTTGAGGCTGTCCGGGTCGTGATGCCAAACGATACCCTCCTGTCGAGACAGAAGGTTGGGGATCTTCCTGAACCTCATTGGCTCCGCCGCCGCTAAGTGCAGCAGGTCTGAGAACCACACCTGTCTGGCCCAATACGGGGCCACCAGAATAACCCGACATGGGTACTTGAGGATCCATTGCAACGTCCTCCGGATAAGAGGAAATGGAGGGAATGCGTACAGGAATTTGTTCGTCCATGGGAAGGAGAACGCATCCCCCAGTGAGCCCTGCTGAGGCCATCTGCTTGCATACTGCGGGCATTTCCTGTTGTCCTTCGTCGCGAACAGATCGATGGAAGGATGTCCCCACTTCTTGAATACATGTTGTAGTTGCTGGTCGTTCAGCACCCATTCGTGAACTTCGTTCATTTCCCTGCTGAGGGCATCTGCCTCCACATTTATCACACCTGGCAGGTGGAACGCCAAGATTAGCATGTTGTGTTGCAGGGCCCAATGCCAGATTTTCTGTGCCTCCGTCGACAGGGACCTGGAACGTGTTCCTCCTTGTTTCCTTAAGTAAAACATTGTAGTCGTGTTGTCCGTCATGACACGCACCACAGAGTCTCTCAGTTGAGGAAGAAAAGATTTTAGAGCCCACCGCACTGCTCTCAGTTCTAGCAGGTTGATATGCAGGGAGGCCTCTTGTAACGACCACCGGCCTTGTACCTGTAACGTATCCAGATGAGCTCCCCATCCGCTCAGCGATGCATCCGTCACCACCGTCTTCTGGAACTCCGGTTCCACCAGAGGCATTCCTTTCGTTAGATGAGTAGAAACTCTCCACCAACAGAGTGCTTGTACCAGTTGTTCGTCGATGACCAGTCTGTCGGACCAGCGACCTTGGCTCTGCGCCCAACGGTCCGCTAGAAATTCCTGGCAAGGCCTCATAAACAGACGGCAGTTGTTTATCAACGGAATGCAGGATGACATGGTCCCTAGCAGGGACATGTATTTGCGCACCGACACCCTGGTACCGCATCTCCATTCCGACGCCTTGCTTTGTAGCTTCTGTATTCTTTCGCTGGATGGTCTTACAAGGCTTGTGTGCGTACGAAACTCCGCTCCTAGAAAGACCAAGGTCCTCGAAGGCTCTACGGAGGACTTGCTGAAGTTTATCGCGAAGCCCAGTTCCTGTAAGAGGGACATCGTGGCCCCCAGACTGTTTCGCGTTTGTTCCATGGACGAGCCTCTGACCAGCCAGTCGTCTAGATAGGGATAGACATGGTGACCGTCCTTCCTTAAATGGGCCGCTATGGGGGCCAAGCACTTGGTGAACGTCCTGGGGGGAGGACTTGAGACCGAACGGGAGGACCTTGAACTGAAAATGCTTTCGCCCGACGACGAACCTTAAATATCTCCTGTGTCGTGGACGTATTGGGATATGAAAATATGCGTCCTGAAGGTCTAGCGACGACAGATAATCCATGGGTTGCACTGACCCGATAACCTCCTGGAGCTTTAGCATTTTGAGCTCTTTAGCCATTTGTTGAGTACCCTCAGGTCGAGAATGGGCCTCCATTTTCCATTTGGCTTCTTGACGAAGAACCGGGAATAAACCCCTTGTCTCTCCTGTGCCACAGGAACCCGTTCTACCGCTCCTTTTTGTAGCATAAGCGCCACCTCTTGTCTTAGAACTCGAAGGTGGGGCTGGGCCGAAAACACTGGCGGAAGACTTGGAGGCTTGTTTTTGAATTGCAGCGCATGACCCATGCGAATCGTGTCCAGAACCCATCGATCTGTGGTGATGCATTTCCATTGGTCGATATGATGAGACTCGACCCCCCCAGGACGTTCCGAAGGCCGTCATTGGTTGCTGGTTTGCTTGTCCTTCGTCACCGAGGGACCCGAGCCGCGTCGTCTAGAGGCTTGATAATCTCTGCCTCTACGTGCCGACTGGGATGCCCGTCTGTAACCTTGTGAGGAGTATGAGGGCCTGTTAAATCCACGGTCCCTAGAGGCTCAAAAGCGGGAGTTTCCGGAAGCACCCCTGAAGGGGCGAAAAGAGCGAAAACTTCTACCTGTCTGGAGGGCGCCAAGAGACCTAGCGGTATCCGTGTCTTCTTTCATCCCCTTCAAGGCTTCATCTACCTTGTCTCCAAACAGATGTTCTCCTTCACATGGCATGTCTAGGACTTTGTACTGGACTTCAGGTCTAAAAGTAGTACATTTGAGCCACGCTTGTCGACGAAGTACTACGCCATGATTGATTTGTTTGAACCCAGACTCTGCTAGGTCCACCGCAATATTAATTGCATGGTTCGAGGCCTCCTCGCCATCCCGTACTAGCAACATGGCTGCTTTGCGATGTTCTTCCGGCAGATGTTCTAGGATAGGGGCTATTTTATGCCACATCTCCCTATCGTAACGTGATACAATCGCCAAGGAGTTGGCTGCTCTTACCGTCGTGGCGCCGACTGAGCACCTTTTTCCCCAAAGGCGTCCTGTCTCCTTGCCTCGCTTTCTGGTGGGGTTGAACATTTTTGCTGTACTCTGGCCTTCCTAGCCGCTGCCGCCGATACCACAGAGTCGGACAGTGGCTGTGATGTTAGACATTTTTGAGTGGACTCCGGAGCTTTAAACTTTTTCTCAATACGCCCCCTAAATAGCCGGTTCCGAGAACGGATGACGCATCATCTTGAGGCCTTCTTGCCATACGTGGTCCAGGATTGGGATGGCAAATACCGATTTCTTCCTTTGACCCATGTGATCAAAAAGAAAGCAATCTTTCTTTTGCTCCTCAGGAATTAAGCCGAACTCGGAACACGCTTTTCCCATCATTGCATGGAAGGCTCCCACATCATCCGGAGGAGATGGTTGTGCCTGGCTCCTCGTAGACTCTAGCTCTACATCTGAATTCCATGTTGGGTCTCTCGACGGTGACAGGGAGATGTCCGACCCTGAGTCACCTCGTATAGAATCGGACTCCGATAGCTCACCCTCCTCCTGCGCTCGAGGACGGTCCTTCACCACCTGGGAGGCCGACGGGCTTTTGGTCGTCGAGCGAGCTGCTTGAGCTTGTTCGTCGACGGAAGGTGCAGAAAATATCGACGATGAAGTGCCAGGCTGAGGGATCTGCGTATCCAGACGCTGCAGGAGCTTCTGAAGTGTATTAAGCACATCCAGAGAAAACCGTCTGGGGGTCAGCAACGTCGAGGATAGAGGGACCACACCCCCACTTGCACTCGTCGTCGACGAATTGGAAGGCCGTAGGCCCAAGTCCGACGGCTGCATAACCATGCCACATTCTCCTTCCACTGACGACCCCGGCCAGGCCGTGTCTGGCTGCAGTAGGACCTCAGGGGGGGCCGGGTCACAAACCTCTGGCTGCCAGGCCATAGATTGAGTCACCGTCGACGAAGGAATCCCCACCGCTGCTTCCTGAATAGTAATAGGCATCGTCAGCGACACCGGGGTCGACGAGCAAGTAGCCGGCACCGAGCCTTTAGACTTCGTAGCTGATTTCGTTGCCGACTTCCCTGCTGAAGCGTCTCGACTCACGGAAGACCTAGGACGGTCCCCTGAGGAGGATTTTGATGCCGCTTGCCTCTCCATCTTAGAGGATGAGGAGGAGGAGGACTGTGTGTGATGAGGAAGACCCAGCATGCTTCCCCGTATGCTTGTCCGCAGGGCATTTTTCGACAGGCCGCACCTTCTTCGAGGGAGGTTCTGACTTGCTCCTGGAGGCCGTGGAGCCAACTTCTGATGCCGGATAGGCACCCGCTCCGTCGTTAAGCCAGTCGACCAACCTTCTTTTCTGGTCTTTAAGGGTTTTTTGGGAGAAACCCTGGCATATCTCGCATGTATCCGCCGTGTGGTGCGGGTGGAGACAGTAGATGCAATCCATGTGGGCATCACCTTCATAGACTTTTTTGAGTCCACATGTCGCACAAGGACGAAATAAAGCTTTTCCGGACATATTTTTTCCAGAATGTAACGTCGCCGAAGCGAAAATACAACCTAATTTCGATTAGCAGTAACCACGAGGATCCCACTACTTTGAAAGACGGTTGAAATCTGAGGGAGCGGGTCCTGTATTTATATCATGGCGTCCTGACAGCGCGGGCACGCATGATACAAAACGAGGTGGATAGGACGCATAAGCGTCGAAAAAGTTTTCCTACGGGAAAGGGTCTATATAATGTACCGGGGATTCCCAGCCTGACGACGGGGAATATTCTAAGCATGTGAATCCATGAAAGATCCAATGCTGGAGAAATATATATATATTTGCTATGGGAAGGGGTGATTATTATTCCACTCTCTCAATTCAATTGCCCATCATCAAGAGGGAAGGAAACCTTGCATCTTTAGGCTCTGGATGTCTCGCACAAGGGGCATCCAGATCTTAAAATCATTCAAAGGAGGCAGGGCTGAATTTAAAAATGGTCCTGCCGGCCAAACTTCTAAGAACTTGCACCATAACAGCATTTGCAGTAGTCTTAAATGCCACCAGCCCTCAGCTCCAAGATGAACTGCCACCATTTGGGTGCATCAGCCAGGAACTCTTATGCCATTTCAGATTGTGATTCATCCCATTATAGAAATGAATACACTATGTGAAAACTAAATATATAGAATCATACTGGATTGTAACTATTGTACTAAAGGGCACAGTTAATTTTTTTTAACAAATGTTCAGGGTGAAAATCCCCATCAGCTTAATGTAAAATGATTTTTGTCTACATTGTTATGTAAATTAAGCAACTGTGGATCTCTTCACAACAAAAACTATGAGCCAGTTGCATGGCATATAGCGTCAGAGCCATTTACTGTTAGACGGAAATATATCTGTATAAAGGTGTCAGAAGAAAAGATTTAACTATCTGTAACTAAACCCCCATATGCCATGGCGAGATGACAGTCGCATAATTTGGTTCACTGAAGAGTCATCTGATGGAATTATTAAAAATGTGATTGTAAAGACTGGGGGGCGGGTAATCTGTACTCCTGCCATC
This sequence comes from Ambystoma mexicanum, assembly GCF_040938575.1. Classification (NCBI taxonomy): domain Eukaryota; kingdom Metazoa; phylum Chordata; class Amphibia; order Caudata; family Ambystomatidae; genus Ambystoma; species Ambystoma mexicanum. Next base: position 1,043,095,011 of record NC_090933.1, read on the forward strand.
TATATGGCAGATTAAAAGCACAGAGCACCCCAGCCAAGATCCTCTATTGTTGGTAGCAATACAATCAATAACACTTTGTACTCTGGTAACTCTAATATGGTAAATATGTACAATGTATAAGTGGCACCACAGTTCACTCTTAACTCCTTTAAAATGCATGAACTGCTGACAGTCTCAACTGAATACAAATCAAACAGTAATGTGAATAACCAATAGACATAGGAGGGAAGACCAGTTGGATTAAACAAATGGCAAAATACTTTGTTCTGTGTGAGGATCCCCCCACCTAGGCAACCTGTAAATAAAGTGTATTAACAAGCCCAGTCAATATAGGTTTAAAATAGTCTGGTTTCCTGCTAGAAATGTTCTACTACCCCAATGTACCCGTTTTAGCAGAGTTATTTGATGGTTCGTCAACAGATCCCTCTTGAGTGGACTCCCTTTAAAGCAGGAGCCACGGGTCATTGAGATTTCTACCAAGAAATGTGAAGACTTGTTGAGGGAGCAGCTTCGACCTTCGCAGTGCTAGTCAAGGATCGGTCGTGGACGTCCTGTGAAGTTGAGGCATGCGGTGCACCTCGACGACAAGAGTTCGTTGCCGCAAAACAGGCAGATGAAGAACGTAGGCCCAGCAAGGGCGTCGATCAGGACTCGACCACGGCTGCTGTTCGGATCTTCGTTGGGCTGGGTCTCTGGACTTCGGGTGGCGGGAAACCCACCGCCAGATTCTCCCTGGTTCGTTGACGACCGACTTTCTCCGGCAGGACAAAGCAGTCGATGGTGATGGCAAGGGAATCCTTGATTTCAAAGTGTCTTAGGCAAATGTGGAGCGTTGCGGCTCCGGTCGAGCAGCAAGGCGTCAAGCTGTCCCCACTTCTGGACGACTAGACTGGCTTCCAGCGGATACGGCAAGCGTCCGAACACTGGTCAACGATGATGGACTTCGATGTCCGGGTGCTTCACTTCAGGTTCTTGGCAGACCCAGTCTCTGGTCGGCAGCCTTTTCAAGGACCGACTTCCATGGCGCCTTTAAGATTAGCTTTTGCACAATATTCCCTCGTAGCTCGGAAAGGGGTCTCCTAGCCAGGTCCTCTCTTGGATCAGTTCTTGGAGACACAACAGCTTTCACACTGCGTCGAAGGAAAGCAGCAGCAGAGCCTTCTTCCAGCTGTGCTTCCAGGTTAAGCATCAAGTTTCGACTTCAGCTTCTGAATGATTCTAGTCAGTAAGAGGTCCCCAGATATACTGTTCTGTCTCATTCACTCTGCTGGGCCAAGCTCAGCAGCCAATCATTCATAAGGGCATTCAGCAGGCAACCAGTCTCACAGTGCATTCAGGCCATTCTTGTCCACCCAGACACTCACAAGGAATGTGGATTGGGGAAAGTACCCAGCCTTTCACCACACCACACTGGATTCATACCAATTTTGGGCAGGGCTGTCTCATTCATTGTGTCACACCAGAAACCAGACACCCATAACATGAAATGTATATTATCTCACTCCATTCACCCAGGTCCCACCCCAAGTGTGTAACCACAACATACAGTCATTGGGAAGGATCCAGTCAGTCTGGCCTGGACTTCACTCACAATACCATATATGGAACTTCCACCCCCAGCCAGATAGGGGAAGGGGCAGAGTTAGTGCTTCCCAGGACTTTGGGAAAACAAGTTAACCAGCAATAGGAGACAAGATGGGCCCTGCGGCCTCTTGCTTTCCAACAGGAAACAGATTCCAATGGCAGGGCCTGGGTATCCCAAAATAACCAGGTTACTCACCGTAGTGACCACCTTACTCCTAGTCCATAGACCCCTTTCCTCCATACTTATGGGACATCTCTCCGTCCTGTGGGGACAGGACCGGAGCACTTTGTAAAAAGCATCAAAACATTTTTTTCAAAAATATGTCCTTCCTCTCTTTCTGTGCGGGGCCCGGCACGCAGCCGTAACCCCACCAACCTTGGCTCCGCCCTGTGCACCGCCCATCAGTCCTTTTCTATCGACAGGTCAGAGACCTATTAGCAATAACAGAGGAACCTTATTAGAGGGGACCGCGGGCGAATGGAGGAAAGGGGACTATTGACTAGGAGTAAGGTGGTCACTACGGTGAGTAACCTCATTACACTCCTACGTCCTGTACCCTTTCCTCCATACTTATGGGAGATTCCAAAGGACTCCTAACTGGAACTGCGGGAGGATGGAAATACCCCTTATTGAGAAAGGTTCTTCAGCACAGCCTGACCAAACTGAGCATCTGCTCTCGAGCTCATATCAAGACAATGCTTACAAAAAGCAGATGGGGAGGCCCAAGTAGCTGCCCTAGCGATGGACTCCCAGGGGACATACTTCTGAAAAGCAACCGCAGCTGCCTTGCCCCGCAGCAGGTGTGCATGAATACCCTTAGGAGGTTTCAGCCCTTGGATGGTGAAAGACTCCGTAATGCAGGCGGTGATCCACCGAGAAATAGTCCCCTTAAACGCCTGCTTACCTGGAGGGTTACCGAAAGTCACAAAAAGCTGAGAAGAACTACTAAGCTTGGAAGTCCTGTCAAGGTAGAAATTAAGAGCCCTTCTGACATCAAGACAGTGCAGAACCCTTTCTGCCTCTGAGGTAGGTTTCGGAAAAAAGACCGGCAGGGAGATCGACTGATTCAATGGAACTCCGTTACCACCTTCGGTAGAAAGGCAGGGTTGGTCTGTAGGACCACCTTGTCCTTGTGGAAAAGGACGAAGGGATGCTCCACTGACAAGGCCTGGAGCTCACTCACTCGCCTTGCTGAGGTAACAGCGACCAGAAAGGACACTTTCTATGATCGGTACTTGAGGTCCACCGTGGCCATGTGTTCAAAAGGCTTATGGCACAGCGCCGTCAGGACTACATTTAGTTCCCACAGCGGGTGCGGACTACGAATTGGAGGGTAGAGGCGTGGAAAGCCTGCAAAATGCCTCGGCGACCGAGTTACTCAGAGAGTAGGAACATTGGTCTGTAGAAAGATAAGCAGAGACCGCTGAAAGAAGTTCTGCAGGACAGAACATGAACACCCGACTCTGCTAGGGAGGACACGAAGGACAGCACAGTGTCAATTGTAGCCACCCTTGGGTCCAACCACTTTCCCAAACACCAATGACAGAACCCGAGCCAATTACTCCTGTATTGGGATCTGGTTGAGGGTTTCCTGGCTGCCTGGATAATACGCATGTTATCTGTAGACAAGTTAAGATGCTCTAAAGACCTGAACTCGGGGACCATGCCGCCAAGCTGAGCGATTGTGGGGAGGTGTGCCATATCTGCTGCTCCCCCTGATGAAGATCGGGGGTCACCAGTAGCCTGATCGGCAGATACACCGACAGGTGTTGAAGTTCTGAGAACCAAAGCCTGTCCGGCCACCAGGGGGCTATGAGTAGAAGGGAGCAGTTCACCGAGTTCTTCATCTTCCAAATTGCTCGATGGACTAGAGGCAGAGGCGGGAAGGCATAAGCTCTCATGTTGTGCCATGGAATCTCGAGAGCATCCCCCAGAGAGGAGGCTCCCAGCCCCCCTCTGGAAGCATACTGAGGAAGCTTCCTGTTCACCGCCGTAGCGAAGAGATCCACCTCCGGTGTGCCCCAACGCAAGAAGATCCATCAGAGGACCTCTGCCTTCAACTCCCACTCGTAGCTTACCACTGTCCGCCGGCTGAGTGCATCCGCTGTGACATTCAGCTGGCCCGGAATGTGTACTGCAAGCAGCCAGACACCATGAAGCACGGCCAACTCCCAAATCTGGATGACAGTTCCACGAGGGGGTTGGGGGGGGGGGCGAGACTTTGTTCCCCCTTGCTTGTTGATGTAATACATCGACACCTCATTGTCCGTGCGTATGCGGAGCACCTTGTTGGCAATGACCGGTCTGAACGCCTTGAGTGCTAGAAAGATCGCCAGAAGCTCCAAATGATTTATGTGCAGGAGCTTGTCCTGAGGCGACCAGAGGTCCGATACTTGTAGAAGATCTAACGTTGCACCCCACCCCAGGAGGGAGGAGTCCGTCGTGATCGTCACCATCAGAGCTGGGTCCTGAAACCCCACACCCACCAACAGGTTGCTGAGAGATGACCACCATTCCAGGTCCACTCATGGAAGCCGGAATTATTATCAGCTTGGAATCCGGGTCCACAGCCTGACGCCAAGAACTCTGAAGAGCCATCTGGGTCCATCTCATCTTGAGACGAGCAAAAGGAAAAGCCAGCACACACGAGGCCCAGAAGCCTCTGGAACCACCAGGCCGACATGCTCTGATTGCGCAAACATCTGACACGTGGCTAACATTCGCCATTCTGTCCCCGGTCAGGTACACTCTGCAGTCGATATTGTTCCAGCGAAAACCCAGGAAAATCAGGTCCTGCGAGACCGGCATGGAAGATTTCTGCCAGTTCACAGACAGCCCAAGATGGAATAGGAGCTGAAGGAGAGACTGGAGATTGCCCGCTGCTGCCAGCGGACAAGGGCTGCGTAAGAGCCAGTCGTCCAAATATGGATACACATGGATACCCTGGAGACGAAGATGGCCCGCAATCACCGACATCTTCGTGAAGACACACGGCGCCGAGCTGAGGCCAAAAGGAAGCACTCGAAACTGGAAGTGCTCTTCTCCCAAAGAGAAGCAGAGATATCTCCGGTGTGGGTCCCAAATCAGGATATGCATGTACGCATCCTAAAGATCCACAACGCTGAGCCAATCGCCCATCTGCAAGGAGGAGCGTATATGGCTGGCCGTGATAATCTTTAATTTCTCTTGGGGTAGGAAAAGATTGAACTGGGAAAGGTCTAGGATGGTGCGCAGGCCCGCCTGGTTGGGTTTGGGCACCGTAAACAGCCGGGGGTAGTAGCCCTCCCCTCGCTCCCCAAGGGGAACGGGTTCCACAGCTCTGAGGTCCAGAAGTTTCTGAACTTCAGCTTTGAGGGAGGGCGAGCCCGACAGCTGAAAAGTAGGGTTGAGAGGGGGGGGGGGGGGTAGGGGTAAGCAGAAGCCTGTTCGAGAGGCTGACAAGACCCATCTATCTTCTGCGACGGTCTGCCACGCCTCCCAATGAGACGCAATGCGTCCTCCCACCGGGGTCTCGTGCGAGTGCGGAAAACCCTCATTTAGGTTTATCGGTGGCGGTGCCACCTGAGGAGGAGGCTGAGGAGCGGGAGAAAAACCGCGTCCGTTGTGGCCTATGGCGGTTGTTCCCCACAGGGGTATCCACTCTGTGAGATTTGCGGTCGAGGAAGCCCCTAAAGCCAGAGGAAGGTCGACTCTGCGACAACGGTCTCTGGGTTTTGAAGGGAGCCTTAAGCAGGACAGACAAGGACTTGCCTGTCTGAGTGCTTACCTTCGTCTTGGTGAGCTCTACACATCTGTTGTAGAATGAAAAAGCTCCTTCCCATCGAACGGAAGGTCCAACACCTTGTCCTGCACTTCTTTTGAGAATTTAGTTGCATGCAGCCACACTTGCTGTGAGGTATCAACCCCCAGCATAAGGCCCCAAGCCGAGGTGTTTACGCGATGAGCCGCAGCCTCCAGGAGATCCTGGGCCAAGACCCTGGCATCAGATAGGCCTCCTTTAACCGCCAAGGACGAGGCATCTCGTCCTTTTCGGCACCTTGTTTTGAGCGATCCCTGCAAAGCAAAACTGTAATCCAACCCCCGGGCTATGTGCCAGGGGGCTGGATTACCTTCTGTTTCACGTCGGCATGCGTAAAGCACGTCGGTGTGAAACTGAAAGTAATTTTCACTGCAGCAGCCATTTCGGGCTGCTGCAGTGAAAATACAAGGCGAGTCTTCACCTTTCTCTGCCTCGATCTCCGGCTTTATTTCAAGCCAAAGATCGAGGCGGGTATCGTTGGAAAGGGGAGATTATCCCCTTTACAACGATACCCATTGTGTGGCATTGCTTGCCGCGGAAAAGGGTGCAGGGCGCGCGATCCGCGGGCAGCAATGTCACCGGACCAAATGGAGATCCGTTTGTGACGCGGGGGAGGGGGGCTGCTTACTAGGTAAGTGGCCCCCTTCCCCTGTGGCCCAAAGAATGGGGCCACAGCGCCAGAGACCCCTGGGGGCAGATCACTGCCCCCAGGGGTGAAAATAAAAAATAAATAAAAAAAATAAAAAAAAGAATCGAGGGATGGGGGCAGTGGGAGGGGGTTTGGGGCCCTGGGGCCCACCAGGAACAGAGGAAAAAGTGGTGTCCCTGGAAAGGGGGACGTTCTCCCCTTTCCAAGGACCTCACTTATATGAAGCATTGCTGGTCGCAGATAAGCGCAGAGCGCTGATCCGCGACCAGCAACCACTGGACCACCAGGGAAACATTTGTGACGTGAGGGGGGAGGGGGCTGCTTCAAGTAAGCAGTGGCTGACCATCTGCCCCCAGGGAATGTAAAAAAAAAATGGGAAAAGGGTGGGCGTGGGGAGGGGGTAGGGTGCCACTAGCCACCATAGATTTTTTTACTGATTGAAAGGGAGGGGTCCCCCCCCCAACCGAAGTAGAAAGGGGGGCACCCTTTGTAACCCTCCCTGGGGGCAGATATCAGCTCCTAGGAAGGGGCATCTGACTCCAGGGAGGGATGCATGAGGTGGGGACCTCAATTTGGGGGGTGCGGGGGGTAGAGTGCCACCCCCCGTTGCAGTACAACATTTGCTGCCAATTTAGGGCCTCTGCACCAAGGCAAGTTTTGTAAACAAAGAAAAAAAATGGAAAATGGTGGAACGCTTTTTAGGGGGGCTGTGCAGGACAGCCCCCCCCCCCCACATTATCTGCCCCTGGGGAGGGCTACATGAGATGGGCCGCCCCTCCAATTTGGCCATGTTTGGGTTCCCACGAGTGTCCTCTTTTGAAAAATGCGTGGGGTTCCCTGTTTTCCTTGCTGGCTTCAACACCCTAGGCCCAAATCTGTAGGTTGCCCACATGAACAAAATGGGCAGTGGCGAAAGGCTTGGGGTTACCAGTGGGTTACCCTTTTCCGCCCCCGGTAGGTGCACCCACACATGTGAAGTACCGTTTTTATCGGGACACCTGTGGGAACGCGGGACGGTAGGCCATGTGTTGTTGGGGGCATGTTTCGATGGGTGAGCTGAGCGAAATGTGCGGAAAATGCGTTTTTCTCCACATTTCGCACTTTGCGGGGGTGTCTGGGTAATAAATTCTGGGGCAATTTGGGCATATCATACCTCTGCGGATTCCCACGGGTGTCCTCTTTTCGGAAATGCCTGGGGTTCCCTGTTTTCTTTGGTGGCTTGGACACCCGAGGCCCATATCTGTATGTTGTGCCGGTCGGCAGAGCGTCTCAAATTCAGGTGTGAAAACAGACTTGAGGTTACTTGTGTTTTAGGCTTGCCCCTTGGAGGCCAGGTAGGTGCACCCACACATGTGAGGTACAGTTTTCATCGGGACACCTGTGGGAACGCGGGACGGTAGGCCATGTGTTGTGTGTGTGTGGTTTTCATAACGTTTTGACCCATTTGCTGGTGCCCTTTGTCACAACCCTTTCATTTCCCAAATGTGACCTGCATTTAGTCGCTGATTTAGGCACCATACTCTTTTGAAACCTGCACAAGTCACCTACCCTTGAAAAGGTCTGCCTGTGCTCTTTCAAAAAAATGTATGCTTGTCATTCCTCACCACATTGGTTTTCCCGATTTACACATGCTAAGTGTGTCTGTTCAGGCCATGAGCGTAAAACTCCTGTGTACCATGGCTCAGTGTTTCGCTTGTGGTATTGCTTTTTTTTTTAAAAAACACTACAAAAAATGTGCGCTCGCCTAACTGCAAAAGTCAGGGGAATGTAGCGGAGCATTGCTTTTCTCAAAATTCATAGAAGCCATTGCCGTACCAAGTCAACCATGTCCAACACATACTTTTTTTTCAGTCATTTTCCCGGTTTTCCCCCAATCTATGGCAGTTTCCCATACCTAGTTGTTGCCTGACCTACGCAAATCACCCCTTCCTAAACTTGGAATTTTGTCTACTTTTCAGAAATATATGCCTTTCTGTGCTCCAATTCGGCTTTCCTACCCTTTTCTTCCATTCCGTCCATGCATGTCCAGTTGGCAAAAATGGCCAAAATCGCCTCACAAAACGGTTGATAACCACATCAAAATATTTTTTTTCCATTTCCACTCAACCTGTTCTTGAAAGCCAGGAAATTGGGGAACTCAGCACAGCAAACCATTTGTTCCTAGCTCTTACAAGGAAAAACCCACAGGCTTCTTTGTACATCATTTTATTGGCATTTTTTGAAAAAACCCAAAATGTTCGCCCTTTTTGCTTATTTTCTCTCACCCTCCTACAGCAACCTAGGATTCCTGGGTGGTGTTACGACCGCCTACATGTGGGGGAAAAAAAGGAGCCAAATTTGGCCGACATCTCATGTAACAAAAAAAGTTACAAGCCATTGAATGGCCACATACCGAAATCACCAAAAAAGGCTGTGGCACTGGGGAGAAATACCCATGGCACTTAAAGGGTTGAAGTGTTCCAGCTTCTCGACCGGGATAAATTCCTCAAACTCAGACAGACCTTTCCACATCCGCATGTTAGCTCCCGCTAATATCAATTCAGCGTTGGCCTGCCTGAGCTGCAACGCCGGGTTCGCAAAGATTTTCCTCCAGAGGGAGTTGAGGAGCTTGTCCTCCTTTCCCAGAACCTGAGTAGCCATCGTGGAAGAGGATGCTGCAGGCCAGGACTGTAAAGTGGCCTCAGCCACTACTGTGGGGGAGGGGGGCGGACAAGACGACAGGGCCACCTCTTCCGAAGAATGCAGCCTGTATCTCGCGTCAATTTTCTTATTGACAAAACGTCCAGTGTGGGGCTTTTCCCAGACTCTGCAGACCTCGGCCAGAACGTCCTTCTGAGAGAACAGGCCAGTACGCTGCAAGGGAGACAGGGTGAACGCCCCAGAAAGCACGCCCTCCTGCGGAGCGGGTGCCTCGGGCACTGGAACATCTAAGAAGTTCATCATGTCCAGTACTCATGTCATGAAAAGCTCTGATAGAGCGGGGAAGGTCCTCGCTGTCCTGATCACCTTGCGCTTCATCCGACAGTTCAGGATCCTGCTGAGCCCTGTCAGGCGCTGCCTTGTCCACAGGAGACAATGGGGGCAAAGGCGGAAGAGCCCACATAAATCGGCAGGCAACGAAACATTGTGCAGAAGAGGCATCCGAGCGTTCCAGTCAAACTGGCCGATAAGGAGCACAAGGGACTATGTTCACCCAAGGGACCAAGCCCTACACCTGAAGCCGATGGCGTAGTTGTAGGGGTAGCACCCAAAATGGCCACCACGGTCGTGATGGGAAAGGGCGCCATTTTGTCCTCATCTGAGGGGAACTGCAGCATGTGAGGAAGTGAGGCAGGGGCCCCAGTCGATGGATCAGGGGTATTAACTTTAGCCTTAACATAAGGTACCTCAGCAGAGCCGGTACTGTGAGGCCTGGAATGTTTTTGTGACATACCAACCGCCAAATTAGCCTTCGAAGGAAGGACCTCGGCACTGCTGGTAAAAGAAGAACTTTGCTTCTTTACCCCCTCAACAGGTCTGGTGTCGCCGCAAGTGTGGGAACGGTGAGAAACAGCTTTCACCGACAAGGTCTTGTCAGGCCTCTCAGAACTGTTGGTAGCTTTAGCCTCTGGACGAGGGACCTCGGACCCAGACCCGGTAACAAGCCTTGTCTGCGGGGGCCCTCGAACATCGGTTCGGTAACAGCAAGCCCACCCAAGGCCTCAGGGCGCACCCCGGTCCTTTTTGAGGGAAGCCGACAGAGGTCTCAGAGCGAGCTCCGTTAACCCACGACTCAGTAGAACTGGGTCCACAAACAGCCCCCACAGGAGGGGCCTCGGAGCGTGCGCCGGTATCCACAGGCCCCTTACGGAGACCCTCGGGGAAGACTCCGGTACAATGATTAGGCCCAACGGGCACCTCAGGGCGAACCCCGGTGGCAGAGCGATCAACGCCCCTCCCAACCCGAGAGGGACCCGGAAAGGTATCCCCTAGCTGGGGTGCTCTGAAAAGTAAACAATTTACCGGCCGTTTTTTCTTCTCGTCGATGAGCGCGTGAAAATGTGAAGGAGGAGTCCGTCGGAACACCTCCTCCCACCGCTCCAACTGACGTTGAAGTGCCCGGACCGAAAGGGAGTTACAGTAAAAACACGAGTCCCAACGGTGATCCGTACCCAAGCATCGAAACAAAGAGGATGGGGATCCGCCCTCGCGAAATGACGGTGACACAATGAACAATCTGGAAAGTCTAGTTTGAACGACAGACAGACTAGTACATGATCGCTAGCGAGAGCCAGAGGAAAAAAGGGAAGAAAATCTTCCTAAGATGCAAGTGTGTCCAGTCCCGAATGAGCGGAGAAAAAGACTGGTGGGCGATGCATGGGACGGAGCCAAGGTGGGCGGGGTTACGGCCGCGTGCCAGCCCCTGCGCTGAAAGAGAGGGAGGACACATTTTAAAAAAAAAAATGTTGGGATGCTTTTTGCAAAGTGCTCCGGTTCCATCCATCCCCACAGGACGGAGAGATGTCCCATAAGTATGGCGGAAAGGGGACCGGACGTAGGAGTAGTGGAGGATACTCGGAGCACCTGTCAAATTCAGCTGTGGGCCACACAGGTGCCCAAAAATATAAACTCAGGGGTACAGGGTTGTACCCCTGCCCATGGGTGCCATATGGGTATCCAAAAGGTCTGTTCACCACAAGCAAAAAGAGGAAGAGCTGCACTGCCAGGAGCCCCACGTGGACTCCAGTGCAGAAAACACCACACAAGGTAGTACATGACAAGGACATGGAGGCTGTGTCCCTACAATGCATTTCCAGCATCACAGTAATCGCATGAGAAACGCATGAGAAACGCACGCTGTTCCAGAAAACTACAATAATTCAACGTGGCAATCACCAAGCTGACATTACAATAAATGGGAGGATAATGGTGTAGAAGTCACTCCCATTAGACTGCCCTCTTCATTAATATGCTCATTGAGTACTGAGGGGTTTACTCTTATGTCACTTTTGCAACACTGTCCAATCACATTAACCAACTGGATTAGAGAAATTATACACACTGTAGGGGAGTGGTTTCTACTCTATAAAAAGGTCCAAACCTATAGATTCTAGGGACACTCGAAGTCAGCGAGAAAGGAGAATTGATAACAGAAAGGAGAATGGAATACATTGTTTTGTTTTTTTAATCCTTTTACTAGCAGTACATTGGAAGACGCCTAACCTGGAATTGAGGTCCCAGGCCTCCTTCGGTGGGAAATACAGTAGGCAGGTGCCAAATACAGAAAGAATGGAACCAGACTCTGGCGGTAAGCTGACATCTGGTTGACTGTTGCCCACCTATTCCAGAGGCAGAAAATTAAACCAGTCCTTAAGAAGGTGCACACCAAAAGCCAAAATAAATTCCCATGAAACTATAATATTAAGGGGAAATGATACTAAAGGAAATATTCCTGAGGGGAGCAATATTCTACAGTGGAATAGATCAAATCTCACCCATTTTAATTGTGAAAATGCATAAGGGGCAAAATATACAAATGGACTAGACAGTGAGAAATTGTTATGCATTTAAGGTGTAGGTGCTTCTGGAAACTTTAGATTTCACAGAATATACTCCCAAAGCGTGGGTGGGTGTCTTTGGAGATCCCAGACTGCTCCTCTGTGAAATTGCCAAATGCAGACAAGGAGATCAATGATATTTCACTTTGCACATGTCTGGAAGGGAAATGTAAATTCAGTCATTCTCTGGTTACATCACCAAGTAGAGTCCCATTACGAGGGCTAAATCATTCAAGAAAAAGGAGAAAGTTATTAACTTCTACCCATATTGCCCCCTTTAAGATGGCCAGTGAAAATGAGAAATGTACTTTTTTCACATTAATGCAATAGCAACACCACTGAATGGAATTTAGCAAACACATGAGTTCATTTTGTAAGTGATTTACATGTAGGAATGATAAGTAGCTTGTCATTTCAATTGGGTTTTCCAGAATGCAATTCATTGACTAAAGGGGGAGGCATCTATTTTCAGCAAAGGGGAACGTAGAGGGATTTAGATAGGCACGGATGGTCCGATTTCGTTCGTTTTTTTAACAAATCAAAGCCTTAACCTAGACAATCATACATTTTCAATCCATGGTGCATGTGCGCTCTGGGTATATAAAATGTATACACGCTGATATTTGTGTTACAAAAGTCCCACTTCTGTGGAACCCTGTGCGTTTCATTGCCCTGAAAGGGGAGGGAGGCTGTAGGGAATCAATTTTGTTTAATTGGAGTGTCCCAGGTTCATAGAAATAACTATTAAATGAATGAAAATCATGCATGCCTGATTTGGGACAGGGGGACCATTCTCCCAAACTAGTTTTCACCTGATTAAAACATCCTACAGCAGGGAATAAACGCAATAAGAAACTGTATAAATGAGTATTAATGTGTGGAAAATGATGGTTCTCCCTAAATATAGAATCACACAAGTATCAAATAGTGTGAGAACCTGCCATATGAAGTAACTGCAAGGCAAATAATTCACTGACTACACAATCTGAACGAACTGGCTTCCAAATGCTTGTATTTTGAGTAGCATTGATTTCAAAATCTCACAAGTAATGAAAATATTGTCACGTATTTTGGTTCAATCCATGTACCTCATTAACGTGCCATGAATTTTTTAGACCACAGCCCTTTCCTAAAAGCAAACAGGAGTTCAACATACCAGTAGCGTTCAGAACAGGTACACTTGCAAATAACTTAAGAAAAGCATTTTAATTCTTGCTGGGAACAAGCAAGGGCAGGAGGTGCTTCACTAACTGATGACCTGGTAAAATCAAAAACAGCACTCATGTGGGCAATGCGCAGTGGAATGGAATCTCAGTGAAAAATGTCGACTTTCCTTAGCACGTTATACAAACGGAAATTGCCTATATACATTGGAAGAATTAGTGGAATACACGTCCTAGCATCACTACCTTTTCACATGCACTATTTGTAATAATCACAATTAGACACTGCAGGAAAAAAAGGCAAAAAACTACCAAATATCAAGTGGCCGAATAATGTTCTTATAAATATGAAAGGCTGAGGGATTTCTGCTACTGCATCTACAAGCGTATTGTGATAGCGTAATTTATGAAATGAGTGAATGTGGGACCAGGAGAGTTCCACAGTGAGTACAGTTATTTTCCTGCACAATCTATGGTGGCTTTTTGCAGGCGCTGAAATGTCATCTTCTACTGCTTTTGGGGGTTTTGAAAGCAGGCGATGGTGCAGGGAAGATGTCCCGCAAAGCCTATTCCACGTCTCCTTTGCTCCCGCACCTCTCCCTGCAATGCTTCAATAAGTTAGCAGTTTCTTGCACTAGCACGACACACTGCACACTGCACGTGTAAGCTTGTTGATCTGTATTCGACGGCCTCCCTAATGTGACCTGCTGACTTACTGTGCAAGCCTTATAGCGTCAATCGCACCGTAATGTTGCAAACAATAACAAATAAAATGCCTCACTCAAAGATATGGATATATATATATATATGGCACTGAATAGACGGAAGAGAAAGTGAATACAATATGAGCACCAATGGTCGAACACTGCTTTCGGTGGCCATTAGATTTTAGAACTTCTTTCCTATGCATCACACTTTAAAATGAGACATACATTCCTTCTGGCTCCAGTGAACGTAATCAATTAAACAATAGAGCAGGCTCTGACAATCAAACGGATGATCTAAACTTCCTTTGCTCAGTACATACTACGAAGAGAGCCTAATCTCATTTGCGATAGTTTCCAAACCAGTTATCAGATTAATTGTTCTTTGTTTCATCTCCAAAATCTAATGACATGCGACTATACAGTTACTAAAAATATATAAGTAGGACTAAGTAGGAAAGTCCATTTGAGCCAAGTCCCTACATTCCAACACGCCACCTAGTAGCCATCGTGTGACTTGCCTCAGATGGAATTTCCTACTTTAACATTTTTTCAAACTTTTTCAAACCACAAATATATATATATATATATATATATATATATATATATATATATATATATACACACATACATACATACACAGTATGAGACTGTCCAAGAACATAAAACAAGCAGAAGCGTCAACTCCACACATTTTCACTGCTTTGTCGTTTTTGTATACCATGCTTGGCCCAGCTTTCCTCAGAGCTTATTTATTCAAACATGCAGTCTTTATATTTACCAAGTTTAGAGGAACACATTCTTCCACTGCCTCCAAAGCAAACAGCAAAAAGCAATTCACCCCCACGTGCTGGCAACTACAACAGATGGCAGCACAGGGAATGCATCAAACAAAATGTGAGGAAAGCGTTCGTGTATTTCTGCTCTCTGCCTGGCTAATATACTTTAAGTAGGGTTCTTAGGTAGTTAACAAAAATTGGCCACTTTATTATTTTTGTTTTTACAAAAGCTTAAAGTCGAGCTATAAAAGCTGTGTAGTGTTGCTTACATCGGAATAGTTTCACATTTCACAGAAGGTATATGTGGAAGACCTGCACTAGACAAAGACATTTCATAACTGGACCAGAACGTGAATCATCACTTATGCTATGTGAAGATTTTATCACTATTTTACAGTAATGCATTAAATTACAGTTCAAAGCTCATCACATTACCAGTGAGGGAGGCCACTAAGGAATTCGACCATCCGCATGGAATGTGTGGGCTCACATGGGCCTTTTTTAAAGTAAATGGATAATGGCAGACCTGCCTCAGGAAGATTTCCACTAATTCCGCTAATCCACACATTTTCCTATGCTCACATCACAAATGCATAGACCTGTGTACTCTGGTACAGACACAACCTATAGACAGCCCACCTTTTTCATATTTAGTTGGAATGTGACAGAGCAGAGCACGCTGTCATTGCGGGTGTGGGGGAGCTTTCCCTTGCTATGGACATTCTGGTTACCTGACCAAGGTTCCATGGAACCACCCTTCTCTTTTATTAGGCCCTGCAGCTGGTGGCAGTGATTAGCATACCAATAAAGTGCACGTCAAGCAAGGAGACAGGAAACTCAAACACTTCATATTTAACTGTCAACCTGAAGCCTGCTCTTGCCTCTCAGCATGAACGAGAGTGAACTGACATGTCCCAGTCTATTTTCAGTAGACAACCCCGGCTAGTGGGACCCCATTCATAATATACAACAATGCAGTCTGCAGAAGATAGTCTGTGCTCTCAGCATCTTAAAGCAAGATCTGCTGCTTTAAAAAGGAGCCACGCAAGAAGAACCATTAACCAGAGACTCTTCTTCATCACAGCAGACAAGAAGGTTGGTGGAACTGACAAAGTTACTCACCACAGTGACTACCTTACTCCTAGTACATAATCCCCTTTCCGCCATACTTGTGAGATATTCCGTCCAGCAAGCCTATCTGTTCAGATCCATTCTGGTGTATTAGAGGTGTGGGCTGGATTGCCGGTTTAAAAACCGATATCGCCTGGACCACTGACACCCCAGAATTGGATTTGTCACAGCCACTGAGAACTCAATAGCCCACCCTTACAAAGAACAAGTAAGTGACCTCAAGGAAGAAAGATACTTTTGGACTGGAGGATGCGCTGTGATCTGTTGGATGTCTAATGTACTCAGTGATTCACAGAAACAGGTTTTCTATTGTAGGAAAACATACAAGGAACATAGAACGATCGACAGTTGGAGATCACCTTTAAAGTTGGTGATATATAATCACCCGAGTGAAGCAGCAACAGGAACTACAAATCCGTGGGTTTTCAGCCAGGATTCTACAGCTTTAAAGAAATGTTAACTCTATGGATCTTTGTCAGATATGCTTGGAGGCATGCATGTATTCTAGAAGAATATGCAATGTCTCGAGAGGGCTGAACTTGAGGAGCAGTGGGGCAATGCGAGTTACCAGACTTCCTTCATAAGTATGACTAGCTCTTGTTGCAGCTCACTGGTGATCAGCACATTTATAGTGCGCGAATTTCAATAAACAATTTCTCTTCAGCAACAGAAAGCATCGAGCACCAACCCTCATATTTGATTATCCTGTCTTCTTTCAGCAGCAGGACTTCAAATGAGCACTTTTATGAAGCACTTCACAGTGCTGTTGCAAGTGTACCTTGTCCACCATTTCTAAATGTACATTTCTTTGCACAGACTACAAGCATCCAACTGACGGATGGAAACTTCTCGGACGTCAACATTTAGTGCCACTTTAAGGCAAGTCCATTTACTCTTTTGCTTAAAGACAACACTTCACGCAATGGAATTAAAGTATTTACTTAAGTAGTGAAGAGCACGTTGAAAGAACAAAAATGCATGCTCACAGATACCACCAGAAAAGCAAACGCAAGCAGATCAAACACTCAATGCAAAATCAATACTTTGCAAACAGTTTCAACTACTCAAGAATACATTGAGCTAAGGGATAAAACTGAACGCCTCAATCTCAACGCAAAAAAAAGGTTCTACAACCGAATCCCAAAACGGTTCGGGAAACCGACCACCCCAAAAGAAAGTGGGTAAATCTTGAGAAAAAAAAGTGTACACACACATACACTCATTGTGGCGTTTGTTCTTTGGCCCCTCTATTAATTGCGAGATGCAACTGTGGAACTTAAAGCTCCTAGAAGTGGCAAAAAAAGAAAAATACCTTGTTACAATGTTTTATTTCCTCGAACACTACTACAACCTCTGCAAAGGAAGGTTCGAACCCCCCCTTACGTCCCTTTCGTCCTTTGCACGGTTTTCCACCATAATCGCTAAAATGTAACTACTCCCAAGCCAGGGCACACAAGGTGAAGCTTATGAATCAGACTTCTGCCCTCTCTTATTACTACCACCACCACCACCACCACCACCACCACCACCACCACCACCCCCAAACTGTACTGAACGTAACTTTCCCAACCCTGAGGTGTCTCGCATGGATAACCTTGGCCAGCGGCATTTTTGCTGAACTCTGATAATACCTACAGATAACAAGTGCTTTTGCCCTGCGCTCACCAACGCGACAGGTTTTCACAACTGCCTATCTCCCACTAACAGCCACCCACACCCATCTTTATTAGAGAACCTCGCACATCCAGGCCATCATTGGTAGAAGGGCGTTTTACACGAACACTTTGCTTCAATCCCATTAGATCTCTTCATTGGTAGATTTACTCTTCAACCAGGTCAACTTCTCACCATTTCAACTTCTAGAAACAGCTATTTTTCATAAGCAAGCAATGGTCTGCAAATAGACCCATACCTGCTACCAGACGTAAGTTGTACCAGAAATAAATGTATTAACTGCTACAATAAAGAACTTTTAACAGAACATACTTCAACTGATTTTTTTTTTAATTGTTCCGTTGTAAGACACTTATCTGTCTAAAAAGATCCCTTATTGCCTTGTTGAGCTTTGAAGCGAACAATCATGACCAGAAAAAACAAGACACACCGGTCCTACTAGGCCTTGTGATATTCGGAGCGTGCAAGTGCAAAGAGAGGGGCGCGAGGGGATGGGGTAAGTGTGGGGGTCCCCTAAGGAGGGGCAGGGTCTCGTAGAGTCCACTGAGGAGAACAGGTAAGTGTGAGGCATAGAAATCCCAGGGAGGGGATGCCAGCCGGCCAAATAAAATACACGCCAGCCTATGGTGAAACTGGCCACAAATGAAAGCACTCAGCAAGCCCAGTTGCAGCGCACATCATCCCGGCACTCCGCTCTCCCTCGCATGCTATGACTCCAGGGAGGGCGCTTCTATGCCGGCCAACCTCGCCACACCATCTTCTCCAGGGCTACCCGACGCTCGCCCCAGTGCAGGTCCGCCCGGCAAATGATCTATCCATTTCACAGGATGGGTCAAACATCCTCAAGTAAATACGGTCAAAGCATGAAAAATTGCAATTGGCACGCTGAACTACGGACAGAGAACAAGTTTAAAGCTCAGGGTGAGATTATCGGAGCCATTTCCAAATCTCTGCCCCCTCCATCCCAGAACACTGGCTGTGGCTTTTTCTGAAGCAATGTTTATTTAAAACGTTTCTGTAGCGCAAACAGCACACTCCCAGATGAGCCAGAGCACACTACATGGCAAAGAGCATAACAAAGCAATTAGAACATAACTTGACAAAAAATAAGAAACCTGTGAATGCTCTATTAGAATGCAACTAAGTGCAAGTATGAGCCAAACTTGAAGACACTTTAAGAAGGGATCCAGGTAAGTGGATTATTTCACCATTTGTTTCAAACTGGGAGAACATTTAAGGTTTAAAAAGTAATTCCCCTCTTCATAGGCGTTCAAGCGCTTAAAATCTCAAATGCATGTGTTTTGGTAATCCATACTTTGCACTGATGCAAATTAACAGTGCATTTTTACATTAATGTGCATTTTCAGATAAGCGGGTAATATTAGTGTGGCTTGCTGCAGCACTGCTAAGGCTGGTTCCACTGAGCTGAACTTAGGCAGCTATGTCGTTGAAATCAATGGGCAGGCTCCTGCGTCAGTCTGAATTCTTCCTTGCAAGAACCTTTTCAGGAACCCCAGCATTTCACATGCTTATGCACCCCACAAGGCTCTAGTTTTAAAATGAAAAGATTCAAAGGATTCTGTTTAGCTTGAATATCAATGCAGTTATTTGCGTGTAAGCAGTTGGTTAATGGTTCTGTCACCTACGGGACACAATTTACTTAGAAGTGTAGCAAACCATTCTGATAAATGTCCTTGGTAAAACAAGGGAACCAATACCATGGCAGATGCATTACAATAAAAATACATGCATATTAATTTATATACGGAAGGAACAACGCTCTTTTGATCACAAAAGAAAGCAAAATAGATAACAAATCAGATTTGACAGGAAGCAGTGAGCTTCTTACAATGGGTTGAGTTTGAGAGACATTCTGAACAGGTTGTGGAGGGGAGTAAATGGAACACTCACCAGGGACAATACATAAGTGGACATACATAAAGTACTACCATATTGGACATTTATAAGTGCAGGTACGCGGTGCGGCCAGTGGTGCTTGGGATGTCACCATGGTGTGTGGAGGCAGAGGAAAAGAGGGACAGAGGCAAGGAGGTGAAGGAAAAATGTTAACAGGTAGATGAGGTAGGTTAAGATCATTGGCCAAAATAATATCCACATGTTTCATGCATGCCACAGGTTGATAGTAACTTTCACACTGCAGTCAAAGAAATAGACAAAAAAAACATTTAATTTTGGTGGGGGGGCAGGTTAGTAGGTCTGAGCAGCAGAAAAGAGCAAGAGAGCAGTGATGTGCCGTTGGTAGCTTCAGTGTGGTTGACACCGTTCACTGAGCTTAGGTGTGTTTTTCGGTTGGTAGCCGCCATGTGCTGTTGGGCGAGGCTATGTGTGGTTTGTTTCGTTGTAGTGAAGTGCGTGTGGTTTGTTGTGCTGTAGAGGTATGGTCGTGCTGCAAAGTAATCAAAACTATTATGGGCTCCATCTAACATCACGTTCAAATATCAGTTGAGAGTGGGTGGACAGATGTTTGCAGAGATTTCAGCACCAAAGATTGTGCACGTGTCTGTCTCTGCAGGTGTAAATGCCCATCTGTATTGCAGAGCTGGAAGTTGACATTTACAGGAGGAGCTCTTCTTCCCCACCACCCCTCCTAACTTGCTGGTTGCTTTGCATAAAAAGCAAGTGCATTTTGGGCACACAAGAATGACCACTGATTTATCAAACATGTCTGTGCTAGTAATTCAAACATTTGCTCTTTACTTCTGAGCATGCAAATGCACACTTGTCCATGGTGCTCATTTCATCCGTCACAATAGCCACCCTCAAAGTAAAGCTCAGCCTTGTTCTGGCCCAATTCCACCCCCAACCTCAGAAAGCCTAATTCTTCACAATTGGGGGGCAGGGGACACATTGGTTTATTGCAACAACTTCCCATTAGAGTGAACAGTAAGGCTGTTTTGCCCTACTTTTGTCTGGAGGGTATTCAGAGATGTCAATGGTGGCTAGTTAGCTACAAGAGGAAAACCTGGCTATACAACATGAGGGCAGTGCACACTTTGTAAGTTCAAATCCCTTGGTACCGCTGACTTAGCCTTTCATCCTTCAGAGGATGATAAATTATCGCTCAAACTATGGTAACAGCACCTGCTATTCCAGCTCTTAGAAGCTGGGGAGTCAGTCATGAAGTGTTCTAGAACACAGGAAACCGAATTCTCCATGTATGCAACCAGATGTAGACTAGATTGCTTGTTCATATTCACCCTTTGGGTGACTCCGAGCTTTAGTGACTCAACCATTAAGAGAAAAGATGGCAGAATGTCGACTGAGTTGCTAAAATTCGAATTCACGATGGCGACTGCAGACATGGTAGCCCTTTTTACAAATGGATCTGTGCTGAAACCAAGGCAGCTGTACGCTTTTGTACAGATTGCTACAAGGAACCATACCATCCCAATGAAACAATAGACTTCTTCCTACACACAGTCTTCCCAGCTTTGTCTCGTGCAGTCACCTCCCATCCACCGTACACAAGGCAGGCACATTACTGGCAAGCTACATGTATACACTCTTTACCATAAAAAGAATTTACACGCATCACGTTTGGACAAATCCCATATTCTAGCAGTGAGGTTTTCCTTTTGCCATGCAAGCCTATTCAGGTTTCTTATAATGAATAACGATAATAAATATGATACAAAGTGTTTACACAGCACGTCAGCCCAAGAGAAATGGCCCAACGTAGACCCATTTCAATGTTCGCATAACTCCGCCGTCGCCCACCCCACGCGATCCCTCTGCCCCCCACGTGCCTTAATGCTGAAAAAGTATTTGGAAATAGACGCGAGAAACCTGCTTCCACAGCAAGTACCAATCAAGTACTGTCAGCTGTCTGGCTGGAGACCCTGCCTCTACGCTCCGTGAACCTATGTGCATACAGGACTTTCAAACATGCTTGGGTACTAAAGACTCATTTGTGCCCCAACAATCATTGGACCTTATACTGGATCACTATATTTAAGTGTGTAACGCTTAACTTTTTTTTATCTCTTCGTTCTTAGCCATGCCCACTCTGTTACCTGGCTACTTATTGAGAAGCGTGCGCGTGCACCACAGCAAGTACCAATCAAGTACTGTCGGCTGTCTGCTGTCCTGACATGATGTGTAGTGCTTTGAGCTCTCATCTTCCTACGGGCGTGGTCCCTTTGAAAGTCTCGGTATCCGAGAGAGCAAATAATATAGCTAACAAAAGCTTTGTGTGAGATCTTAAGAGTTGTGGCGGTTGGTTTATGCTCTTTCATATACTGTGTCACCCTAAGTGCCAAATTAGCAAACTTACTATCTGTGTGAGACAGGTTGACACTCAATTGTAGGCTTGCTCGCTCGGATACATACATGGCATGTTCCCGCACCATATCTTCAATTAGATATTAATCTTTGTTACGCGAAGTGCATTACCGACAGCTGCCTGCGTTTAGCATTAAGTGAAATTACGGGCTGACAGCCTGCTTTCCTTTTCTTGTGAAACCATGGAATAAAGCCTAATTTACATCTGTAAGCTATTCAAGCAGTACAGCCGCATAAATTATGTTAATGCTAACTACGGGTATGCCCTTTACTCCTCCCTGCTATGTCCCACGCCTCCCAGTCCACAAACGCCCGGGGTTTCAGTTGTTCCCTTCCTTGTTGGCTCTGCAACGCTAAGCACACCCAAACTTAGCCTTACCACAAATCAAAGCAATGATTTACTGCCCAACTCAAAATACCTGGCAGAAACAAATACTGGTGGGCCTGGCAGTGCTTTAGGGAATCTCGCTTCGAATTGCTTATCTGACAAAACCTTGCAAGACTGCTATAAGGACCAAGCCTCATCTCCAAGAGAAGGAAGTTTTCATACTCCTAGTTTCATACCAGAGGCCTATCAAGATCGCCATCAAGATACAAGGACTCTCCCTCAGACTGCCTTGTACTCGCAGGTCCTTAACGGAATGAACAAGGGGATGATTGCTAATACCGCTGGCACTTTGGAAATTGTTAAAGATGGAATACTCTTTACTTCACCCGGTACGCACTCGACCCAAGCTGATAACATGACAGACTGCCATTTTCCACCTAAAAGTGACAAAAAGTTTACAGTCACAGAGCTCCCTGAATCCAGACCATCTAATTCTCCTGAGCTATTCCCAACTGACTGTCCCAATTACATAATCTCGTCCCCCGATTCCCAGATGCCAGGGGCTTCTGTAGGTCTCTTGTTAAACCAATTCCCCCCCCCCCCATCTTTTGATTTTCCTTCTTTAGCTAACCCGGCCTTCAATTCGGCCCGCACTGCCATCAATAGATCAATTTTTACATTAACCAAACTCTTCATGTTACTTGACTTGCGTGCTACCGCCCAAGATCGGTCACTATTCACTCTGCTCAATAAACTTGATTGGTTGGTTGGTGCTGCATCTACAATCAATGCTAAAATCTGAATTGGAATGGTCACTGAAGAATGTCCAGTCTGATGTTCTAGTTATCCCTGGGATAACTAGCGACGACATACCCTAAGGGTCTGTGCTTGAAAATGAGGACTTCAATCCAAACCCAACGGGTCCCTGCCCTTCTAGGATGCCTGCTGTGACCTCAGACAAAAGTTCATTAGACCCTCAAAGCGATCAAAAGTGACTAGCCCCTTGTATGACATCTTTTATCGTCCTTCTCAGAACAAGAGAAGAAAACGTAGAAGAAATAACAAAAAAAGAACTGATCAACATGATGATCACGATTAATCTATATTTGAAAATTCCAAAAGAAAAAAACAAAACGAAAAGATTTGTAGCGAACATCTCTTTACCTGTTCCGCAAGATGTGCCTTCCCTTGTGGCGGACAAGTCAGTCCCTCCTGAAGTTCTCAACCAGGATTCCGGCTCTTTTATCACAGGTGTGTCGTCACTTAAAGGTAAGGAAACTGATTTTCCTGGGCCTTTTATAAAGATTATACCAATACTGAATGATGATGAAATGGTGAATAAGCCTTCTTTTGAAGACCTCATGAACTTTGATATATTCGAACAATAATCTCGATATTGGAAACCATTCACCAAAGTCTCCATCAAGACAGGTCTCATCCTCCCTTACGGAACCCAATATTTTGTGTTAATTTGGACCACGATTCAAACCCTTTTAGGACCCTGGAGCAGAATAGAAAAAAATTGGTAAAAAGAGCACCATTTCCCTAAAGGTTCTCCATCGAAAGCTGAATCAACTGTGGTTGCAAACGAGATCAGCTTTCCAGCTTGTGAGACAAACCTAATCATCAAGGATTTAGTTAAACCATTATCCAACAGTGAAAATAAGACTGCTTTACCCCAAAATAAAGGGTTTGATCATAACGATGGTTGGTTACCCGTGAATTTAAAGGAAGAAACTGAGACTTACTATGATTGAGACTCTACATCGATAATTTTCCAAACAGGGAGACTTAACCATATTTTATGCCATTCCTCAATTAAAACATTAATTAATTGTATATTAATGGCAAATCTTATCCCATACCGGCCCATCAAGACATTGTGGAAATAAAAATGTGTTAATAAGTAATAATCGAAACTGTGTGGGATCAAAGAAATTGTTGCTTCAGAAAGGTCTTCTGCTTGAAGCTATACCTTTGAAAATTCCAATACAAGACCATCAACAGTTGACCTTTCTATAAAGCAACAATCTGATCTGAATATAGACAACCCCTCATGTTGCAATTTGAACACAAATCCTCGAAATTCCACTGAAGCCAAAGCATCCAAATGGACGTGGGTATCACATGCTAGAGACCTTGCAGAAAAGAAATCTTCGCCATACAATCTGGAGCAGCACCAATGCACTATGGTCTCTTTGAACACTCGTGGATTTTTGCACTTACTTGTAAACCACTTTTGCTTAATAAATCTGATAGTCATACTTCAGGAAACGTGGATGACATTGACACCCGTTTGGCCTGATCATCATGTAGTGGCAATTTCTTCTTCTAAGGCAGCTAAGGGTAGACGGGCTGCAGGTCTCTTAGTAGCGACAAGAATGGACTTGCTATTATCGATCATTCCTTGGAAAAGTCCTGATTCCAGGATTCAACCAGTAATGATTTGTACTTCTAATCGACCATTGTTTTTTTCCTATGACAATGATTATAAATATATATTGGAACCCGGCCTCCCTGACAGCCTCACAATTTATGGATAAAATTGAAGTACTAGATCAGACCCTTTTAGAATCAAACATTGCAAACACAATAATTATTGGGGACTTCAACATGAAATTGTTACAGGCCTCCAATAGTTCCATTAACTCAAGGGCAGCAAATTGGTTATCCTTAATGAAAATTAGGGAATTTGATGGTAAATGGCACTTTTGCCAATGATCGCCCTCCTAGGCCGACTAGGTTTAGAGGCAAATCACATTCAACTCTTGACTGTGTTTATCTCTAATAAATCAAATATGATAACCAGCTTTCAAATTATTCCTACTACTGCCAGTGACCATCATCTAGTAGAGGTCCGCTGGAGAGCCCACAACAAAAAACTTGGATTACAAGGGCTCATTGGATATAAATAATGCGAGAAATCGTATAAAGTGGACCCCCACCATATAAACCATTTACTTCAGCAAATGCATGCCAATGAAAGTGCAGCAGAAAAAATGAATTATAATGATCTTATTCAAATAATAGTTCAAACCAGTGCTCAGCCCAATAAACCAATCTTTGCTCACAAACATCGGTGGAATCCTGACATATCTATTCTGAGAAGAAATCTACATCGAGAAATAAGATTACCCCTACTCGAAAACCAAAATCTTAAGAAAAAATGAAAAAACAAATATAGAAATCAAATTAAACAAGTACTTGCAGTACAAAAACAAAATGACGCTGAATTAATGCTAAAAGCGCTATTATCAAAAAAGACAGGAAATATGGAAGGTAATAAATAAATTAACCCTAAAGGCTCAGAAATCCATATTGATCAAATAACGTGGACAAATTATCAAAAACTTCTTATGAAATCCACAGAAGATTTGACCAGCAGAAATACTGAGATTTCTCTGGTTACGAATTTGACACCTTGGCCACAATTCTAATAATTAAAAAATTGAGCAATTTGCAAGCTCCGGGTCCGGATATGTTGACTAACGCGACTCTTAAAGCCAACACTGAGGCATGGGCCGACGTTCTTCATTTCCTTTTTCAACATATCAAAAGAAAATCCCCCACCTTCCTGGCAAGAAGAGATTATAATCCCGATTTTTTTTAAAAAATCAGGCGACCGACTCAATCTAATAAATTAATCGCCCTATTGCTCTTTTAGACGCCCCTGGTAAAATCTTAGCAAGGCTAGTAGTCAGGGATTTTACTAAATGGCTTAATGAACCAGAGCTAATGGATATACATCAAGCAGGTTTTGCGCCAGGGATTGGCACAGCTCTGAATCTATTCATTATATCAGCCATCAAAGCTCAAGCTATACAAAAGAAGCAACCAATTCATCTCGCTCTGATCGATTTTAAACAAGCATTTGATTCTATATCACGTTCACTTTTATGGGAGAAACTTTTAAAGGCCAATTGCCCTGATTATATTTATCACCTGATACTACAGTTTTATTCTAATACGAGTATTGAAATCAAACAGTATTTTATCTAATTCGATCGGAACTAACTCGGGGCTGAAACAAGGCTGCCCATTTGCATCAATACTTTTTAACTTTTATATACGCAATTTTTTAAAAAGTTTTAACAGATGTTCAGTCTTATTCACTTCGCCTCGGGACTCTGTACATTCCTTATTTACTATACGCAGATCTCGTTCTTTTTGATAAAACTCCAATAGGACTCCAGAGGAAACTATCAGCGCCATCAAGGTATGCAGAGGAAAATAAACTTGAAATCAATACCAAAAAACGAATATTTAAATTTTATCATTCGGCAAAAAAAGCAGCCACTAAATTTAATTGGTTTCTTTCGAAAATTCCTCTTGATATAATAAAACAATATAAATACCTAGTAGTCAATATCAACACAGATCTAGCTGATAAGCCATACAAAGAGGAACTCAGCCTTAGGATGACATTTTTAGCAACCCAGGCAAAGGCATTGCAAAGAAAGTATAGTTACTTTTTGATCCCTGCTCGAACGTTCCATCTTCAGAAAGTTGTCCCCATTACCACCTATGGTAGTCAGACCAAAATCATGATTAGGCAGGTGAACTGGGAACACCTTGAAGGAATTTATTGGAAAGCAATTTTACCTCTAAGCTGCCAAATATCCTTAATTCGCTATGAATTGGGCTTGTCTTCCCCGACTATAGTAGTTTCTTGGTCCATGTTATCATTATATCGGAAAGCACTCCTTGCTTCAGATGCATCAAGAAACCTATTCCCAGCCATAAAGGAAATGATACAATGCAAAAAACGCTCTGTATTATCCAAATGGATAGAGTGTTGTGAAAAATTATTGCTAGAGTCGGGGGATCTCGTTGGACAAACCTTTGGTACTTCCTCATAAAGCCAAAATTAAGCTCTATTAGGTATGATAGGATTAACACAAGAGATAAATGCCTACAATATTCAGCATTTAACATGTGCCTTTTTAATTAAAGCACTGAATGATATACCTAAATATATCCATGCATTTCCAGATAGATCGTATGCTGACATCTTTACGTTTCAGGTTAAATCTACTACCAACCAAAATTAAACTTGCGCAATACTCCAAAGACAAACTAGTAAGTCCCACTTGTAGATTTTGTAATTTACCTGAGAAAGATGAGTCTACTTACCATTTAATCACGGAGTGTTATAAATTGGTTGAAATGAGAACAAAAATATTTAAGACATTTTAAGAATAGTGTTTACTAGAGATCAAATGTGGAAAGATGTGTTCAATGCATCGAAAGACTCAATAATTGCCACTTAAATTTTTTAGAGAATTATTAGAAATGAACTGAAGACAACGTTTTGCACAATGTTTACACTGTATTATTACTCTAATTCTCTAACTATATTTTATTTAATTGATTTTATTGCTGTTCTTAAGTTCCTCTTGCTTGTTTTCATTTTAAATTTTATAGTAGTCATTTTAATATACTAGAGTCGTGCTGTTTCTAATGTAATTATGCATGATGCGAGATCGTGACAAATTGAAAAAGTTGAACTAAAACAATTTTCAAATAAAAAAAAAAAAAAAAAGAAGAAGAAGAAACCCGCTTTCAGTACCTTCCCTCCCCCCAATTGCAATCCTCACCTTGCCCAGGCATGCAGAGAATTAAGAAGCAGATACCACGAAGAAATTCCCTGTTAAACATGACACGTTGCATAACTCCGATTTTCCCTAGTGTTCTGATTGTTATTACACCTGTTATCGCCAGAACAAATCGGGATAGGAGGATCAGAGTAGGGCTTAACACGTTTTACATTCTATATGGGAAATAAAACATGGACAAGGGAGCCAAATTGCAGCAATGTATTTGCTAGATTTTCGGCAGCCTGGATCAACTTTTCCTACTCAGCACAACGTTAGCGGGTTTCCTAATCAGTCGACTTACAAGTACTACAAGACTACAAACCATTTGTGGTCAAAGTTATCACATAACCTATCAAACTTCCGTTGGAAGGTGGTTTCCAACATAAAACTCTGGTTAACTCACTACCTTCAAATCAGAGCCATTGTATCAAGTAAAGGTGTGAGGATTGCAGGGCAGCCAATAGTCACTTAGAAGTAGAACTTAACCCTCAAATGTGTCTGCTGAAAGCTCTTTACGAGATCTACATTAAGACCTGAAACATACAGAATTTACTTGCGGTACAACAGCTTGCAACTACTTTGTTAGACAGTTCGCCATTTGCCAATTATTATCTACAAGAAGTGAACGCTGTAGGAATGAGACTGGATTCAAGCAAATAAATCAAGTATCGTCCAAGAAAGAATGCAAACTGCAACATTAACTATTCTATTTACTGTAGGGCATGAGAGAACTTAACCTATGCTCCACTACCCCTCTGAAGATAACCCGTGAAATCTGCTCACTGAGGCCACCATGCTTGTCCCTCGTACATCTAATGCCCTTGCAGTCTTCCGACCCACCCTCCCCACAGAGCTCATCTGCCCCTGCACTTACCCTTTCCTTCTGCTCCACACACTTCACATCCACCATCTAGGCATCAACCGCTGCGCCTGCCACCCACGTCTGGCCATGTCTCATTTTCCCCCTCTTGTTTCTAGGACACCCACCTCCTTACACTTCAGACAGACCCTCCAACTTAGAGCGATTTTGCGATCCCGCAAAATGCCGCAAAAACGGCCGTTTTGTGCAAAAACAGCATCTTAAACACAAAAAAGTAAAAAAAATGTTTTTTTTAAAGTAATCTGCAAAAATTACTGTTTTAAGAAAAATTATACTCAGGGTGCCAGGTTCTCAACTTTGTTTTTACACAAGAAATGAAATGCGCTAACACATCTCATCACTTGCGCCCCAAAAAAGTGCAGCCCAATCCACAAGGGACACATGAATGGGCACATTTTATATGCGCGCCCATTCAATTGGCCTTTTTCACCTCCTTGATCAAATAAAGTGGCGTTTGTCAATTTAAAAGCGCATCCCTCATTTCCAAGCAAGATGCACTTTTAAATGTGTAGAAATTGTAGGCAACCCTACGCGCACGGGATGTGGGGCTGCCTCTGCATGACAGGGTCTTTACTGACCCTGTCATGCATTTATTTTAAGGTATGAACCGCTGCTGTGTTGCTGTCATTTCTGTTCCTCAAACAGGATAAAAATACATTTTTTGGGGTCGCATTTTACAGCGGCAGGCACCTGGAGGGCCTGTCCCTGTGAAAGGCACTGGGAGCTTGCAGAACACTGTCGAGAGACCGATTCTATTCAAAGTACTGCCCATTTTGATGACAAAAATCTATCGAATGTTCCAATTTGACCTATTTCGTCCAGTACTATTCGATCGATTTTTATAAATACTGAACATGTGTTGCGGGGATGTCACCCGCTCCCCATGTTCAGTATTTTTGGTCTGGGGTGGTTGCAGAAGTGTTTTCCCCTTTTTCTTCAAAATTGGAGGCGGGGACAGAAAAAAAGAAAATAACGGAAAAGGGACCCTGCGGAGTCGGATCCGACCCGCATTAGAGGGACGGATCTGGCACCGCGGGGTAGCAGGGGAGGCGGCAGCGACCAAGAAGTTAAGTAGGGAAGGGGCTGGGGTGGAGTGGGATTGGTGGTGAAACGTACATTTTAGCTTGTTTGGCAGAAGTGCAAATCAATTTGCAGTGAAATTGACTACGGTCAATTCCGCCACAAATAATTACACTTCGGTCAAACAACCCAGAACACCATTCAAGGGAGCTAGCCAGCGCACAATTTGCGCTACAGCTCAAGCCTGTGGAAATGCGCCGGTCACCTTTGAGAATAAGGTGACCTGCTCATTTCCAAGAATGGGTTGTCTAAAAATAGCATATCCTCCGTTCTTTTTTAAATGCCCCATTATTTGAGGAACTGGGTCAAAATGTACATTAAAAAAATAAAAAAAATGGTTACACTACGAGAGAGGGAGAGTGATGGGTGAGATGTGAAGTGATAGGCAAGAAAGCAGAGGGAGAGCAGTGTGTCAGAGGAGGAAGCGCTGCACAAGAGAGCAGAGGAAGCAGTGATGTGGTGGGCCAGAAATCAGAGAGAGCAAGCAGAGGTGCAGAAAGTAGAGGGAGCGTGTGGTCAGTGAGCCAGAAAGCAGAGAGGAACCGGTTGGCCAGAAAGAGGCAGTGAGCTACAGATTGGGAAAAAGGATGAGGGAAGAGTGTGATAGAATGGGAGAAAGGATGCAAGATGCAGAAGCAGCACAAAAGAATGAAGGACTGTATATTGCGGGAGGAATTGTAGAGTGAAAGGTGTGAGTTGGGAGTATAATTTGGAGTGTGGCAGGGGCTGGGCAGTGCAAATTGCGATTTGACATTGTGACATAGCACGTGAGTATTTGTATGACAGAGTGAGAGGTTAAGGAATGCAAGTTGTGATGGAGAGTTGGTGAGATGTGTGTTGGTGAGAGAGGTGTGCGGGTGTTTGGGGGATTGGAGAAGATAGAAGGGGAATATTTTCAGCATTACAATTGATAATGATCAATTTAGTTAATACTATTAAGTAGGAATGAACATTAAACCAGAAATGTAGCCAAATCAAACACTGTTCTGCCAAGCCAGAGACATCTGGGACTCTTCCTATTAAATTAATACACAAAATACATAATAATGATACCCTAGCTCTCTTGTAGCCTTGCACTTTGCCTATTTCCTGCAATGTGGCAATCTTACACCCTCCAGTTAATACAAAATGTCCTGCAAAAATGCCGCAGTAAATAAAGGTTTGTGCCGCAAAAATTTGCCATTTCATGCTGCAAAATTTGCCATTTCATGCCGCAAAATCCTGGAAGGTCTGTTCAGAGTCCTTTCTACTCACGACACAATGTCCCTTCCTATTGAGTGCGTATGTAAAAGTCTCGACTCATGACCCACTTGTTCCTTTCTATTTACTTCTTACCCTTTCCATGACAGCCCACCAACCTAGGTTGAACACTTCACTACGTGGAGCCAGTTAGTTGAAAAGCAAAGTTAAATCCCTACTTTTAATTTGACTTGCACTCAATAGCATACAAATGAATCAGTTGGACTGCGTACCATCTTTTACAAATGCCTCTCCAACTTTGTGTTGCGAGCCAACCCAGACTAGGCTGACAGTCTCAAAAATCCAGAACAGTGCAAAGCCATGGGATATTGCTAATAATTAGGACCCATACAATGACTAAGGACGACAGCTGGCTGCTCCAAGTAACTTTTACTGAAGCTAAATGGAAGTGGCCACAACCAAGGTGAGTAAAACCGGTTGCCCACATTTTTTTTTTTAGACACAACACACCCAGGCTTGCAGGTACTTTCTAAAAGCACAGCTTTTGAAAGAAGCTTCCATGAAAGGAGTTCTTAAAAGCACCCAGTGTCCCATTGTTGGTAACACACGGAACATACCCAAGCTGTAGTTCGATCAGGATGACATTTCAAGATACTAGCCAGGCATAAAAAGTCACTCGCCCCTCAAACAGAGAACACCATTACTTACTCAACAAGAGTCAATCATCACTAGGAAATGGCTAGTGGGAAGTGGACATTTTTCTAGGACTGGTTTGATGTTGAACGTGAAGAACAATAGGAGCAGCTACTTGCGATCAGAAGGTACCATGGAGTCAACCAGAAAACAAAAAAAGGTCTGGTGTGGTGCTAAAGGACGGACTAGTCCACTGTAAATTGGAACGCTATGCAGCGCAGTTACAGAAAGACAATAGCACATCATATGCAGTAGGATGAGCATACATTCCTAAGAACTTTGTTGTAGGTTTCCCCCCACTGACTTATGGTATATGAACATCCATGATTCGGAAGCCCATGTTTAAGAAAAACAAATGCCTGTGCTATGGTTTCAAACCTGGGCACTCAAGAGTGGCCTCTGCTTAAAACCTAAAAATGTGGGGGAATCTACATTATATCATAATTCGGTGCAGACAAACATTGCCACTTTGGGTATCTATTGTATTCAAGATTTACTTTCAATAAAACAAACTTTCCATTTTAGTTGCATAACTCGAGTACAAATAGCTTTATGGACTGGATTCAAAACGTTCACTCTCCACTAGCCATTGCTGGGTTCGAAATTGATGGGATCTGCGAGCTAAGTAGTGACTACTTTTAGCCTAGAAGTCAGCCCAAGCTGGCTGGCTCGTCACAAAATCTACTTTGGACTCTCCAGGCCAATTGGTTCCATACAAACATTCCTATGTGAAATTAACTTTGGCAATGTGTATAAAGTCGAATAAAGGACACATCTAGCGGACATATATTGCATAATGGATCATATATATTGAGAAGGTGGTTAAAGCTTGCTCCGTTTAAAAAACGAACATTTGTATTTTACTATGTACTGGTTCCTTGCTCCCCGGAGGTGGATCCTGCCTCTTAGTAACACCAACCCGCCCACCCCCCACCCCTCCCCAGCCACAAAACCCATTCTCACAGCACCCCCTCTCTCCTCTCAAACCCCCAAAGAACTGCTTTTAGCTCCTGCTCTTAAAAATCTCAACTCTTGAATTGGGCAATAATAGACACTTGGCAAGTAAGAAATGGTGTGCTTTCTGTATGTATCAAATTTAGCTGGCAAGTGACTTTATGGCTCTCTAATAGCTTGCAACCTGAAATGTTTACCCCAGATATGGACTTCGGGTTGGTTTCATGATAGACTGTGATAATGACCCTGCCACAACTTATAGCCCTCTGGTTTGCCTCAACCATAACATGGGAGTGGATCATTATCCCACATTCATGACCCCTCCCACGGACTGAAAGCTTAGCTGAAATAATAAGAGCAGACTTGTGAATAGACCAAAGGACATTCAAATGAATCAAACGCTACTAGGATCCGAATTATCCAGCTTTAAGAGAGCAAAGGCAACAATTTTGGGTCTTCTATAGGCACACATTCCATGCCCCAATTCAGCTAGGTTTAACATTACAACTTTTTCTATACATGACACCAAAAACAAATGTTACTACATATGAAAGGAAAATGTCAGAATGTCTCAAGTCTTTTTACAACCCTTTATAAGTGGATATGCCAAAAAATGCAGTGAAGTAAAATAATCAGGTTACTCTCCATAGTGACCACGTTACTACTAGTCCATAGTCCCCTTTCCTCCATTTTATGGGACATTCCTCCGTCCTGTGGGACGGGACCAGAGCACTTTGTAAAAAGCATCCAAAAATGTTGCAAACATTTTTAGTCCTTCCTCTCTTTCTGCGCGGGGCCCGGTACGTGACCGTAACCCCTCCCATCTCAACTCCACGCATCACCCATCAGTCCTTTTCTATCGCCAGGTCAGAGACCTCTTAGCAATAACAGAGGAACATTATTAGATGGGACGGCGGCCGTATGGAGGAAAGGGGACTATGGACTAGGAGTAAGGTGGTCACTACGGTGAGTAACCTGGTTATACTCCTACGTCCCGTACCCTTTCCATACTTATGGGAGATTCCCCAAGCACTCCTTACAGGAACTATGGGTGGATGGGAAAATCCCTTACTGAAAAAGGTTCAGCACAGCCAGACCAAACTGAGCATCAGATCTTGAGCTCATGTCTAGACAATAATGCTTACAAAAAGCAGATGGGGAGGCCCATGTAGCCACCTACGTGATGGTCTCCCAGGGGACATATTTCTGAAAGGCAACCATGAATACCATTAGGAGGCTTCAGCCCCTGGACGGTGTAAGACTCCATAATGTAGGCAACAAACCATTGAGAGATAGTCACCTTAGAGGCCTGCTTACCTTGTGGATGACCAAAGGTTACAAATAGTTTATAAGAACTCCTAAGAGCCCTTCTGACATCGAGGCAATGCAGAACCCTTACTGCCTCTGAGGCGGGGTTCGGAAAAAAGACCGGCAGGGAGATTGACTGGTTCAGATGGAACTCAGACCACCTTTGGCAGGAAAGTAGGATTTGTCATGAGGACTACCTTATCCTTGTGAAAGACCAAGAAGGGACGTTCC
Source organism: Ambystoma mexicanum (assembly GCF_040938575.1). Taxonomy (NCBI): domain Eukaryota; kingdom Metazoa; phylum Chordata; class Amphibia; order Caudata; family Ambystomatidae; genus Ambystoma; species Ambystoma mexicanum. The sequence goes on from NC_090933.1 coordinate 1,043,128,605, forward strand.
ACTAACAAAGCCTGGAGCTCACTGACGCGCCTTGCTGAAGTAACGTCGACCAAAAAGGACTCCTTCCACAACAGGTGCTTGAGGTCAACTGTGGCCATTGGTTCGAAAGGTTTATGGCACAACGCCGTCAGGACCACATTTAGATCCCACGCCGGATGCAGACTACGAAATCGGAGGATAAAGGCGCGTCAATCCTGCAAAATGCCTCTTAACCACTGGGTTAGACAGAGAGTAAGAGCATTGGTCCGTAGATAGGTAAGCAGAAACCAAGTTCTGCATGACAGAACGTGAACACCCGACTCTGCTAAGTGGGATACAAAGGACAGTACCGTTGGGTCCAACTGCTTGTTTAAATACCAATGACAGAACCTGAGCCATTTGCTTCTGTATTGGGACGATGAACGAGAACAAATTAAGGTGTTCTAAAGACTTGAACTCAGGCACCATGTCGCCAATCTGAGGGATTGTGGGGAGGGGTGCCACAGCTGCTGTTGCCTCTGGTGAAGAAGATGATAGTGGATAATCGGTAACCTGATCGGCGGATACACCGACAGGTGTTGAAGTTCTGAGAACCAAAACCTGTCCGGCCACCACGGGGCTATGAGTAGAAGAGAACAGTTCATTGAGTTCTTCAATTTGCAAATTGTCCGGTGTACTAGAGGCAGGAAAGCATAAGCCCTCATGTTGTGCCATGGAATCTCGAGAGCATCCCCCAGAGAGGAGGGTCCCAGCCCGCTTCTGGAGGCATACAGAGGAAGCTTCTTGTTTGCCGTCGTAGTGAAGAGGTCCACATCCGGTGTGCCCCAACGCAGGAAAATCCATGAGAGGACCTATGCCTTCAATTCCCACTCATAGCTGACCATTGTCCGCCAGCTGAGGGCAACTGCCGTGACATTCAGCTGGCCCGGGATGTGTACTGCAAGCAGCCAGACACCATGAAGAACAGCCCACTCCCAAATCTGGATGGACAGGTACACGGGGGGGGGGGGGGGGAGACATGGTGAGAGACTTGGTTCCCCCCGTTTGTTGATGTAATACATCGACACCACATTGTCTGTGTGGATACGGACCACCTTGTTGGCAATGATCGGTCTGAACGCCTTGAGCGCTAGGAAGATCGCCAGAAGCTCCAGATTTATGTGGAGGAGCTTGTCCTGACACGACCAGATATCCGAGACCTGGAGAAGATCCAACTTTGCACCCCACCCTAGAAAGGAGGAGTCCGTCATGACCGTCACCATAGGGGCTGGTCCTAAAACCCCACGCCCACCGACAGGTTGCTGAGAGACGACCACCACTCCAGGTCCACTCTCATGGAAGCCGGAATCATTATCAGCTTGGAGTCTGGATCCACAGCCTGACACCAAGAGCCATCCGAATCCGCCTCATCTTGAGAAGAGCAAGAGGAAGAGGCAATACGCACGAGGCCATGAGGCCCAGAAGCCTCTAACCACCAGGCCGACATGCTCTCCGACTGCGCAAACATCTGACACGTGGCCAACAGATCGCCATTCTGTCTCCGGTGAGGTACACTCCGCAGTCGATAGTGTTCCAGCGAGAACCCAGGAAAATCAAGTCCTGCGAGACCATTATGGAAGATTTCCGCAAGTTCACCGACAGCCCAAGATGGAACAGGAGCTGAAGGAGGCACTGAAGATTGCACGCTGCTTTCAACGGACAAAGGCTGCGTAAAAGCCAGTTTTCTAAATACGGATACACATGGATACCCTGCAGACGAAGATAGGCCGCGATCACTGACATCTTCGTGAAGACACGCAGCGCCGAGCTGAGGCCAAAAGGAAGCATCCCCCCCCACAGAGAAACGGAGATACCTCCTGTGTGAATTCCAGATCAGAATATGCATGTACGTATTCTGAAGGTCCACCACGCTCAGCAAATCGGCCATCTGCAAGGAAGACTGTATCTGGCCGGGCGTGATCATTTTGAATTTCTCTTGGGGTAGGAAAAGATTGAACTGGGAAGGTCTAGATTGATGCGCAGGCCAGCCTGGTTGGGTTTGGGCACAAGTAAACAGCCGGGAATAGAAGCCCCTCCCCTCGTTCCCCGAGGGGAACGGGTTCCACAGCTCTGAGGTCCAGCAGTATCTGAATCTCGGCTTTTAGGGAGGACGACCCCGACTGTTGGAAAGGAGGGTTGAAGGATGGGGTAGGGGGTAAAGGTAGGCGGAAGCCCGCCCGAGCGACTGACAAGACCCACCTGTCTTCAGTGATGTCTGCCATGCCTCCCAATGAGACGCAATGCGTCCTTCCACCGGGGTATTGTGCAAGCGCGGAGAACCCTAATTTTGTAAGCTTTCCAGTGGTATTGCCACCTGAACCTGAGGAGGAGGCTGAGGAGCGGGAGAAAAACCGAGTCCGTTGCTGCCTCTAGCGGTTATTACCCGAAGGGGTATCCACTCTACGAGATTTCTGGTCTAGGAAGCCCCTGAAACCAGAGGAGGGCTGACTTTGCGATAACGGTTTCGGGATCTTAAAGGGAGTTTTAACCAGGACCGACAAGGATTTAGCTGTCTGGGTGCTATCCTTCATCTTGGTAAGCTCCACATCCGTTATAGAGTGGAACAGCTCCTTACCGTGAAAAGGAAGGTCCAACACCTTGTCCTGCACTTCCTTTGAAAATTTGCCGACATGCAGCCACACCTGTCGGGAGGTATCAACCTCCAGCATAAGGCCCCCCGAGCCGAAGTGTCTACATGGGGAGCCGCAGCCTCCAGGAGATCCTGGGCCAAGACCCTGGCATCGGATAAACCAGCCTTAAAGTCTTCCAGCTTCTCGACCGGAATTAACTCCTGAAACTCTGACAGACCTTTCCACATCCTCATATTCGCCCCGGCTAACACTAGTTCGGCATGGCCTGCCTGAGCTGCACGGTCGAGTTAACGAAAATCTTCCTCCCAAGGGAGTCGAGGAGCTTGACCTCCTTCCCCAGAACCCGAGTAACCGTCTTAGAAAAGGATGCTGCAGGCCTGGACTGTAAAGTGGTCGCAGCCAGCACTGTGGAGGAGGGGGGCGGACAAGACGACAGGGCCACCTTTTCCGAAGAATGCAGCCTTTATCGCGCGTCAATTTTCTTATTGATGAAAAGTCCAGAGTGTGGCTTTTCCTAGACCCTACGGACCTCAGCCAGAACGTCCTTCTGCAAGAACAGGCCGGTACGCTCCAAAGGAGACAGGGTGAACGCCCCAGAAAGCACGCCCTCCTGCGGAGCAGGTGCCCCGGGCACCGGAACATCTAAAAAGCACATCATGTCCCGTACCCGGTCATGAAAAGCTCCAATAGAGCGGGGCAGGTCCTTGTTGTCCTGAACTCCCTGCACCTCATCCGACAGGTCAGGATCCTGCTGAACCGTGTCAGGCACTGCCTTGTCCACAGGGGACAATGGGGGCAATGGGTCGGGGATGGCACCGTAGGCAAGGGCGGCGCCGGCGAAGCCACCAGAGGAGCGGGTGGGGCCAGAGGCGCGGGTGGACATATCTCCCTAAAAAGCCCTTTGAAATATTCCCTCATGGGTTGGTACGCATGAGCATCTGAAATTTGCCACAGAAGGCGTCCTCCTGGACTGTTTTGGTACCGGAGGAGGCCTCTCATGAGGAGGATAATTCAAGGGACGCAACGGGGAGGGTTGCCACACAGGCCCATCTCCCGATGTATCGACAAAAATTAAAGGTGCCGACCCCGCAGGCAACGAAACATTGTGCGGAAAGGGGCATCCAACCGTTCCAGTCGTAAACTGGATGAAAAGGATGCGCACAAGGAATCCTATGTTCACCCACAGAACCAAGCCCTACATCTGAGGCCAATGGCGTAGTTGTAGGGGTAGCATCCAAAATGGGCGCCGTGGTTGTGGCAGGAACGGCCGCCTTTTTGTCATCACCTGAGGGGAACTGCGGCACGTGAGGAAGTGGCGCAGGTGTCCCCGTCGATGGATTAGGGGTCTTAACTTTAGCCTTAACATAAGGAACCTCGGCAGAGCCGGTACTATGAGGCCTGGAATGTTTTTGCGACATACCAATAGCCAAATCAGCCTTCCCAGGAAGGACATTGGCGCTGCTGGTAAAAGAACTTTGCTTCTTTGCCCCCTCAACAGTTCTGGCGTCGCCACAAGAGTGGGAACGGCGAGAAACAACTTTCACTGATAAGGCCTTGCCAGGCCTCTCAGAATTGTCGGTAACAGCCTCTGTATGAGGGACCTCGGACCCAGGTCCAGTAACAGCCTTACAAACGCGGGCCTCGAACACCTGTTCAGTAACACCAAGCCCCGCCAAGGCCTCGGGGCATACCCCGGTTTTATTTTTGAGGGAAACCAATAAAGAGGCCTCAGAGCAAGCTCCGGTACCCCACGACTCAGTAGAACTGGGTCTACAAGCAGCCCCCACCGGAGGGGCCTTTGAGTGTACTCCAGTATCCACAGGCACCTTACGGAGACCCTCAGAGAAACTCTGGTACAATTATTAGGCCCAGAAGGCCCCTCAGGGCAAGCCCCGGTGACAGAGCGACTAAGGCTCCTCCCGGCTCGGGAAGAACCCGGGAAGGTGTCTCCTGGCCAGGGTGCTTTGAAAAGTAAAGAACTCATCGGGTGTTTCTTCTTTTTGTCAATAAACGCCTGAAAATGCGAAGGAGGAGTCCGTTGAAACACCTCCTCCCACCGCTCTAACCGGTGAAGTTCCCGGACCAAAAGGGAGTCACAGTAAAAATAGGAGTCCCAATGGTGATCCGGACCCAAACACTCGAGGCAAAGAGGATAGGGGTCCGCCCTCGCAAAGCGTCAGTGACACGAAAAAAAAACGGAAAGTCTAGTTTGAACGACAGACTAGTACACGATCGCTAGCAAGAGCCAGAGAGGAAAAAAGGGAAGAAAATCTTCCACGGACGCAAGTTTGTCCAGTCCCGAACAAGCAGAGAAAAGGACTGATGGGCGATGCACGGGGCGGAGACGAGATGGGCGGGGTTGCGGCCACGTGCCGGTCCCAGCGCAAGAAAGCAGAAGAACACATTTTAGCAAACTTTTTGGATGCTTTTTACAAAGTGCTCCAGTCCCGTCCCATAAGTATGGGGGAAAGCGGGAGGGCGAGAAAGGGGGAAGGCGGGCGGGCGGGAGAGAAAGGTGGAAGGCGGGCGGATGGGAGAGAAAGGGGAAGGCGGGCGGATGGGAGAGAAAGGGGGAAGGCGAGCAGGAGGGAGAGGAAAGGAGCAAGAGAAAGAGGGAGAGCGAGAGAGAGTAAGAAGTAGGGGCATAGAGGGCGGAAGGCCCAACTAATGGAAAATACAGCAGGTTGGGGAGGAGGAGGAGGAAAGGGGGAGATTGGAGAAGGGCAGACCGAGAAAAAAGGGCACCTGCTAAAAGGGCCTCCTCATCCGTCAACCCCATGGTCAGCACACCACCGCCAGCAACAAAAAGGCAGGTCCTCTCTCCACATACCCCAACTTCCATAATAAAAACAGGTGGCAGGGGCATGTCCCCTCTACAGCTGTCACTCACCCCCCCGCCCCCCTCACCTCCAGCCTCTTCAGGGCTGTTCCCAAGGCTCTCTGGACAGGAAGGGGGAAGGGGGTCACAGGGTGTGGGGCAGGTTGGCAGACCAGCAGGGACAGGTCACCTCCCTACAGCTGTCACTTCCAAGGTGGAAAGGGGCCAAGAATCACAAGTTGGGGGGCAAACACATGCAGGGACAACATATGATATTACTGGGGAGGAAGGGTAAACCAGCAGCAGTTTGCCTGGGCCTTGGAAGGAGAGGAATCCTTTTATCTGGGCAGGAGCAGGGCTAGAGTTCCACAACCGTAACATACAGTGCAAGATGAGCATTATACTGTAAAATTTCTGTCACAATACATTTGTAAAATGTTTACTGCAGGCTTTCTATATTTTTCAAGTGACATATGTGAAACATGAGTGATGGCTGTCATGGCTCCACACATGGAGAGTGCCATTTCCACAGATTATAAGGCTATATTAACCAAGGAAATTATTAGAGTGAAGGGGAGAGGGGTGAATTTATTGCGGTATAATAACCTGCCACCAAGTTACAGCCTGAGGTGCAGCAGAGGGCATTAAGTTAGCAAAGGGTTATTATCCCAAGCAAAGAAACTGAAGGTGCTATAGGATCAATTGCAATATGAAATGGAATGTAAAGACAAAAAAATGCACAAGTTAAAAATGGTATATGGAATTACAGTTTTGTATATAACTTGATTGGCAGGACATATGTTAATTGAAACTGTTCCGGGTGAAAAGCTATGGAAAACGTAATTTTTGTATATGTGTTCATGTAAATTAGGCCAATGTGGCTATTTCTTTACAGAAACTGCGCACGTCACTAATTAATATATCCAAGTGTCCGTGCCAATGGGCCGTTATGAGATGGAAAAATGTTTGTATTAAATTGTATAAGTAAAATGTAAAACTGTAGCTCACATCACATATCTTGCAGAGGTGAGAATTGCATGAGTGAATGCAATCGGATTGATTAGTAACATGGTCACATGATTAAAATGTTGACTCCTGCCCATGTTGAGATCAAATGAAGGGGGGGAGGGGAGAAACTATTTCTGGAAGTTACTCCCATTAGACTGCACAACATGCACAATTTGTACAGAGGGGATGGTTTAGTGTGATGTCACTTTTGGAACATTGTCCAATCACAAAGTGACCAATTCGATCAGATAAATGATAGTCACCTCTAAAGGGAAGGATTTCTAATCTAGAAAAGTCCAAACCTATAGATTCTGGGACATTCACTCACTGACCAACTGGCTGAAGGAGAGAAAGGAGAATTGACAACAGAAAGGAGTATAGAATAGATTGCCAATACAAAATCGGTCCAAAAGGAAAGCAGAGCACCAAGTGAGGCCTACCTGGAATATATACCCCCAGGTATGCTTCAGTGGAAGAGACAGCAGACTGGCCAACACAAAGAAAGTAAGCAGGCTTTGGAAGGAAGAGGGCTCCATCTTGCTGGCTGATGCCCACCTAGTCCACAGTAAATATTTCAGAAGCATATGTGCATCTGGAATTCTAGATTTGACAAAATAGATCATGTATAAAGGGGCACAGCCCTGCTCCTACTCTGTGCAATGATTAAACAGATCGGCAGCCCACAAAAAAAATGTACATACCTAGAAAAATTATGAAATTGAAGTAATTTCCTAATTACATCACCAAGCAGGGTCCCGTTACTGGCGCTGATCCACTCAAGTAAAATTGGGAAACTGTTATTTGATATGTATTTCCCACCTTTAAGTCGGCCATTGAAAATGACAAATGTACAGGTTCACAGACTATAAACACTACTGAAGGCAATATAGCAAACATACATTTTACACATACATGTTCATTTTGCAAGCAATTTAAAAAACAGGCATGTTAAGTAGATTGTTTTTTAAATTTAGTTTTATGGAATGCTGTTTGAGATGCTAAAATGTCGTAGTGAGGAGGGTAACTAATTTCAATGAGAAGATTTAAATAGGAAGGTGTTCTGATTCAACTGTTTTTCCAAAGTAAAACTTTATCCTAAAGCCTCTTAGATTTTTCCAATCCATGGTAGATGTGTGTTCAGGGTAAAACCAAATGTATAGAGGTGTGTTTTGTTACAAATGTCTATTCCTGTAAAGGTAGTATTGAAAATTGAGGCGTCTAGTGCATTGATCATTCTTCATGGAAGTGTCCATCAGCATTCATAGATGTATAATTTGTTTACATTTAAATTGACAGGCCTAAGCAAGACTGCATGTCTCTTATCCCAAAAGAGGAAGTAGGCTGTAGGGAATCAATAGTTACATTGAGGGTCCCAGCTTCATAAAAATTAACCTCAAAATAAAAATTGTGCACGCCCAATTTGGGGTGGGTGGAAAATTCCCCCAAATTAGAAATCACCAGATTAAAACATCCTACGAGTTCCAGCATAAAAAGTTGCGTTACTGCGGGAATGAATGCCAGTTCTGTGCATGCACATAGCATTTCCTATAACAGAATTAACACTCGCTGGTGGAAAGTGCATATTGAGGCCTGCTAATTGTATGGTTAACATGAAACCCAAGGCTAATTATTGTAAAAGTCTTAAACCTGTGAGAATTTTCCAAAAGTATGTGCTGGACTGTTTTGTTGATAAAGGAAAAAAAAATTCCCTGAACAATTTATTAACTAATTGTGTGGATGCATAATGGAAAGATGGCATATATATGATATGATTGTGGATTAATGCTAATCTGATATTTTGACATTTTCATAACATTTGCGCTTGGCTACAGGTTTCACATATATTTCATGTGGTTCATAGTGAAAGGTTTGAATACAAAAAGGATCGAATGAAATACTTTCGGACCAAAAGGATCTAAAAAAAAAAAAAAAGAAAATGTAAAAAAGGATTTGAATGCCGTTTTTTTTGGGGGGGTACCCCGAAACACCTGTTTCTTGGGGGAATACCACTAATTTTTCCTATACGAAATAAAAAAAAAATACATAAAAGAAAGGCATTCGAAAAATGTTCTCGATCCTTTTGTTTCGAACATATTGCATTTCGATAACTTTGTATTCGTAACTTTGACTGGACACTTCTGAATTTTGCAATATAATCTGATAAAACATGTACAATTGTAGCCTTTTGTGCTGCAGCCAAACCTAGCAAACATTAAGGTAAAAACAACTTTATTTACATAAATGACTAGGTGTCAAGTAATATGAATTACAAAGATCAGTTTTAGATGCTAGAGATACATTCTGCTCCATTAACAACCCCCACCTGGAATACAAATTAATTTTGCCCTCATGTTATTACCAATTTAGGGAGTACACTGCTCTCCATTCAAAAACCTATCAGTACCTGTGCATACATGTCACGTATGCCCGTTTAGCAGAGCTGCATCTATCATAGGGAAATAAGGCATGACAATATTCAGAGCTAGGAACTACATGTCGCAAAAGACCATTTTGGCCTATTTTTCTGTAACTAAAATTACACTCACTAAAGTATGCTTGCAATGAGCACCAACATGTATTGTTGAGTACACCCCTCGCACCCGTAGCCATTTGCTAGTGAAATGGAAGTGCAGACCGAACTTCAAGGCTCCACTACATGTGAGCAAATATCAGTCTTATCCTTGGTATCTACCCACCCTCCCCAGTCATCCAACGTTTAATTTTTAGTCTGGTGTTCAATGCAGAGTCCTGGGGCTTGCATACCACAACCAACAGATGACTGTACAGAAAACATGTAACCCCTTAAGTGCCAAGGACGTGTATGCTCGTCGTATGCATGAAGGGAAGAAATGTGCACACAAGTAGCCCTCTACAGCAGTGTTTTTTTTAACACAATGCCGAGCATCTCCTGCTCCTGTATTACACCCCGCCAGTAAATAAACTGTTGGTGTCCCCCACCCCAAGAGTCAGAAAAAGCTTATAATATCAGTCACTGTACTCTTCCTAGAGCGCTCTATGCCTACAACCCACACGCCCCCCCTCCCTACAGACATCCTGCAGCCCACAGTTTGACGACTACTGCTCTACATCATGGTTGCAGCTGTGATCTGGGGACCACTCGTTCTGCGTTCACTGAGGGTTTAACGCTTAGCTAATCTACTCTACATTTACCAGGATTAGTGGGGGAATGAAAAATGGGTGATGGGCAAGACTTCTACCTCCCAGGTTGAATGTATTTACTTGGTGTCGAATTTAAACAATCTTACATGAGGATGTGATCATTTGTACAAACGATGTCAATACCAACTCATTGTGCAGCTACTTAAAAGTTAATTTCATTGAGCAGTCAGTTTATTACAATCTGACTAGGGATGTAACGGTATTACGGTATACCGTTAAAGATACCATGAACCACTTAATTGCACAATAATAACCATCAATTGTTTATACCGGTATACCGTTCATACCGTTAAGTGTGCTTTTCAATCTGATTTGGAAAGGCTGCAGTAAGCAAGTGCTGTGCAGTCTTGGTCTTGCACTGTTGGATGTGCCGTCTGCCAAGTAGTTTCAGTTGGAGCACTTTTTAATGCCATTCCATAAACCACACATGCCCGACACAAAATCAATATGTTAGCAATAGGAAGAATAAATACAGTGCCAAGAAGGAAAAGGGTTTACTTTGGGTTGGCGGTTTGGGGTTTATATATTTATAATGGATATTTTCTAAACATATGACAATGGGGGATTTCCCTGGTTCCATCATTGAATTTACATATAATAAGTCACAGTGCGAAATTTACTCATCTCTGTGGGTATTCCCTGCTGCCATACCAAAGTGTAACATGTCCGTGATGACTGAACACCTTTTGGCCCTCAAGTAAAAGAAAGGCTGTAATGTAAAGAGTGCGTGTGTACGTATGCGAACAAGCGTATACTACCAGACTCCATTGATCTGTGGCATGCAGCTTATCAAGATGGCAACATGTTCATCTTCACCGGTAGCCAGTGGGGGGGCTAAAAGCTGAAATGACCACTTAAGAAAAGCTATTCAGTTTGCTTTGCCAGGCGCAGCAGGGCTCAGCCCCGCCCCTCCTCCTCCTCTCCACACGTATGTTTGTGTTTGGTGGAAGCAAGGGGTGGCATTTCAGTGGAAAGTATGTTGAAAAGCCCAATTCTGGCCCTGGGTGCCTGGTTTTGTTTGTGATGATAAATCTGACAATTTATGACCTTTTAGAAAATATTTGTTAAGATTAGTTAACTCCACCTGCTATACCGCGATAACCATGATATACCGTCATTTGGCAAGAAGGTTATTGTACCGTCATAAAACTAATACCGTGACACCCCTAAATCTGACGCCCATTTCTTACATTGTGCTTCGTACAAGCACACCTCCAAGAAAAGTTATTCCTGCTATCAGGAACTTTGAAACAATTAAACTTGAATGTAGAACTAAATGGTTATTAAAAATTGCAGATGTTACACAGCAGTAGTCTTCAAAAGGATATAGCGACTACTTAGTGTGCTTTAACTCCAAACTTTTCAGTGAAATATTTGCCACACACCACACATGAATTGTCGGATCCCAAATGCATTGCAGTTTCCAGTGCTATGAATCCAATTTCCTTAACAGTACGGAAAAAGATGGACAATATCAAAACAATCTAGGATTCCAGTTTGGCTGTCAAGAAACAGGACATTTCCTTTTTTCCTACATGAGGCCATAGGTGTACTCTGTCCCCGGTGACTCGGCAACTGATGGAAGTCATCTTTAAATATCAGCTTACATTTTCGTACAAGTTAGCTAATTGAACCATACAGGTTGGACTGCTTAACAGCTGGGTCTTACTTTATAGCCAATTTTGCTTCCACAAAAAAGGGGTACGCACCTCTGTTACATTCACAGTAGTGATCTTGTTCCAAGCAGCAGAATAAAGAGCAACAACCGAAAAGAGCTTTAGTGCCACATCTAAGTTTCAAAGACGGATATCATTAACGGTTTTATTAAATATTCAAAAGATAGGCATGTGGCAAACGATGTAATAAATGTTTGGGAGCAAAACTGGCATCAGTGAGCGAAACCTTCCTGAGAGAATTACAATTCTGAGGCAGACCTAGAAAGTGATGTACAATCCTGGCCCACATCTTGCCTTGGTCCAGATTACTCTACTCCTAAGAGCCCCATGAATCTTTTTAACAAAGATGAGCTTTATGGTGGTCATACATTAAGCTCAGGATTGTAGACTGTTGGAGCTCCCTGGGGAGCCGTATGTGAATATTTTCGTAGGCCCTTTGTCTTGAGCGCATGAGTCACGCTGAGAAGAGTTCTAGATTATGTAGAATACCTACATCAGAAAGTCTCTAAAAGGATTACAGGTGATAAGTCAAGCAGGAATCACTTTTAAGTAGGGTGGCAGTAACCTGGTCAACTAGCTTGCATACTCTGCACTGTCAAGATACACACTTCAGCATTCTGCAATACCTTTTAAAAAATGAGGTACAGATACTTCTCGGTAAACACTGACCAACACAGCTCAAATCAATGCAATAACTACACTCCTACAACCAAGGGCAATATGTGAATTAGGAATCACAAAAAACGTGAGAAATGTAGATTCGGCAATGTTGGCGTTATACCAAAAATAATGAAGGCACCTAATACATCTGAGACCAACTGCGCCAAACTGAAGGAGTAACTTCAAAAAACAGGTGAAAAAGTTAATCTCATGGCATACTCCTAAAACGAGAACAGTGTCATCTTGAGAAAAAAGTACATAATGCTCAATTCTGCCACAGACAAGCATTTCAGTTCACTTCTTCCCATCTGTCAATGTCTACAGCACCAAGAACAAGCATTCACAATGACAAAAGTCTGGGCTTTTGTGTAGACATGCGAAAGGCAGTTGTCAGGCACTGATATAGTGGCGTTAACTTGCCATTGATGGTGGTACAACATGGCACGAGTACCTGGGAATCGAATAGTGCCTGGCAAACGCATAATACTTATACACTGCTTGTTTTTAACATGGACTCAAGTGAAAGACACACAATCTCCTTACAGAGTGGCTGATGGCAGACCTGGATAAAACATGTTTAATACACCAGCAGCGTGTTTACACTCCAATTGCGACAACTCTCAGAAGACTGCTTTGAAAAAATATTGTCAGGAACTTAGAGTGCAAAGTTGGATGGTGAGGCAAGCTCCAAGAGTTGCCATGAGGAGGAAGGAAATGGGTGGGAATGGCCATATGGATTGGCATGGCCATGTGCAGTCAATGGGTGAGCAAATAACCAAACACCTACAAGCTTTGTATCCCTCATATGCAATTTCTCCTCATCTGTACTCCAATACAATAGTTTTGGCTTATATGTGGTGCTAAAGCCCAAAAATGACCAAGTTAGTCTTGATAAAGAGATCTGTTGTCTAAACAAAGGAAGCCAAGGTGCATTGTACCTTCCATTACACAACATTTTGTATTGTATCACATACACCAAGACGACCAATGAGCTCCAATCTGCATTACGCTTTCTAGAACTAGATCAGCATATTATTAAAGCATCTGAAAAGTCACATATTCTATATTCAATAACTGGTTTCTGCACAACAATGGAGGATATACAGTACAATGCAAATATCGACAAAACCCACCACTTAATTCCACCAGGCCATTTATTGCATGAAATAACTTTGTGAATGGAAACATTCAGTGTTGATCTATGCCTGCTTTGATATGTATCCATGAGTTTTGCATCTGCCGCCCATCTGACACATACAAGGTCTTACACTCAAGTTTGAGGAGTGCAGCACTCCGCATCTCATTCAGCTGACGCAGCTCATTCCCGCATTACCAGCTCCCAAAGGCATCAACTTTCACGGAGGTTAAACAGGCCCACATGGTTCAAAGCAGACAGAGGGAGAGAGAAAAACTGGGCAATCTCTCCCAGGCTGCTGGAAAACATGACTAATAGGCAAGCTCTGGCCACTCCAGAGCTGCCTCATCATTTCCCCCATGGAAAAGATCATTAATTGCTAATGTGGAAAACCCCGACTTCCCACATTCTGTGCATTGCCTTTTGTGTACGTCTGCCTTTGAAAGGTAAATGTGTAGATATATATATGTGCTCAACTAAAAAATATTAATGCCCCCTACTAAATCAGCCGCAGACAGTAAAATGCAACTGTTACCCAAGGTCATCCGTAAAAGATGTGCAAAACAGCTGCAATTTAGAGACTACTACATACATTTACCAGGAAATTAGCAAAGCATATATCGCAGGATCACGACAGGCCTACCTTTTACAAAGGGGATATATATCTCTGCAATTAAAGGGACACTTAAAATGCCAGACAAATCTGTCAAAACTGGATGTAGTATTCATGGATTTCGGAGAACAAATGTTAAAAACACTCAATATATGCTCTATATCATGGGTGCACAACTTCGGGCAAAGTGTGGGCCGCCATGCTGTTTTGTCCGGCCTGCTAGGAATGGCAGCCCTCCATTAGGAAAGTATTTGTTCGTCTTCTGGGCCGGAGGATACACTGGCACTCATTGGGTCAGTGCACACGCACCACGTAGCTCTTACAAGTCACGTTGTGCGTGGGTGCTGCACCACTGGAGGGCCAGCACTACGGCTGGTGTGGTCAATAAGGCTGGATGCCGAAAGGCATTTCAGCCTTGCCACGCCAGCCATAGTACAAGAAACCTCGCCAGCATTCCAGTTAGCCTGCCTCCCAGCTCATCCGGTAAGTACATATTTGAGCTGGGGTTGGGGGGTGTCTGGACTGTCATATCCATCTGTCTGCACATACTGCCTGTACGTTTGTTTTTGTGTGTATAGACTGTATGTTGAGATGCAGAAAGGGGGTGTCTGGTTTGTCTGTACGTTGTTTTTCTGTTTATGGCCCGTGTATGTTGAGATGTGACGGATCTGTAGGTGGGTGTGTGTGTGTGTGTGTATGCATGGTGTATGCTTGGTAATCCATGTGACATGTACCCTGCACAATTGTTTGGATGCCATTGGTAGCAGGTTATTTGATAAGCAAATTATTATGAGAAGCACGATTCAGAGGTTGAATTGTGTTATCTGCCATTTGCAAAGTAGTCCATGTAGTCTGTTTCCAGATGTAGGAATCCGTGTAAGACTGCTAACCTTTGTCAAGTTGGAAGTTTCACTTGAAACTTGCAAAGAATTCGGGTAAATCCAACCACTGTCCATGCACGATACAGGCAATGTGCTGCTTCTTGTAGCAGGCAATGCATGAATTGCAACAGTTTCTGCCACTGCAGACGTTGCCAAAGATCTTCCACTTTTGGTTATATGTATGATTGGGTTGATGTTGGTAGATGGGAAGGTGCCAGAGATAGCAGTCTTTGTAGTTTGGTCAAAGGTGGCATCTGTAACTGCGACCACAAAACTCTCCTGAAAACCCGAACATATTATGGTTGTTCTTGGGGACTCTTGGGTCAAGACTGGGGCAGTCAAGGGGGCACTTGTATCCCGAGACAGAACTATGTTAGCCAGGCCGACACTTTGCGGTCCATTTGAGATTCCATAACATTCTGATCACTCTGTGGTGCACACTGCAAGTGTCCAGTTGTCCCACTCGGGGAAAACATCCTGCGTGTTGGTGGCGGCTTAATACGGTACGTTTGCCGGGCTCTCTGAGATGGAAATCTTAAGAATGGCCTTAGTTGGAAGGGTCACAGGAAGACAAAGTGGAATCTGTTGATGGGACATGGATGCACAGGCGGTGAGCAATTAAGCAGCAGCAGTGGGCATATTACTTGCGTCTATAAAAGGAGCCTCCATGATTTGTTTAAAGTGTCTGACAATAGAGTGGCAGATGGACGCTTTCTTTCAAGAGGGTTCTTACCCAATTTGGTAATGTAATAAGTGATGGCACTATATACAATCAAGATTATGACCACACTTTATCTGGGGTTGTGGGACAATTAAAAAAAAAAAAAAAAATCACTCGGGTGGTAGTTGCATTGACCCACTTCTGTTCACAGGTGTTGCACCTTCAAAAAAGCAGGTTAGTAAAATGAAGCTCTTGGATTTAGATGCCCTAAAAAAATAGCACCTCTGTCTGCAGTATGTGCCAGTAAGAACTCTAGTTAGATTTGTGTTTATAGGGATTGTGTGCGTGTGTAAGGCCATTGTAAATTGATGTCTTGTGTCTATTAGAGCCGTTATGATCTTTGTGTTCTGAGCAGTGGTGTCATAACCATGATGCAAAGACAGGGTTGGCCTGCATGGTTACCACAGAATCCCTAATCACAGAACCTCTAAAAAAATGAGCTGTTTATTTTATTGGAGTGCTATCTTTTGCCCTCTTGTTAAATCTTTACGCTTTTATAGTCTGGTGTATTTTCTGGACCTACAGTACAGGTGTTGTATTAATCTCTTCAGGCATCTTCCCCAAGGCCGCTGTGCACCACTCTGCAGGTCAGCAGCTGAAGAGCCCTGATCAACCTTTCACAGGCCTGCTTTCCAGCACAAACCCCATAGGTGACGAGAAGCCAATTTTCTTTTGGGCCAGCAGCTATGGAACAAAACCTACAGAAATGCAGGGAAAGAGCAGCAAGCCAGCACGGTTGCTCTGGGGCCCCATCTTTCTTTGGCTGACTGGTCTGCCAGGCGAAGGAGTTCTCAATTCTTGGAGTTAAAGACAACCCACAAACTGTTTTCTCATTCGTGAACATCTCTATGGAGTATGAAAGTCAGCTTTCTGTTCTAGGGTGTTCTTTTAGAACTATTAATTACTATATCTGCATTCAGAGAAGCGTATGTGGAAAGGTCACTTTTTTACAATAAAAGTCTGTTCCACTGGCCTACCAGATTGTGCAGTCAATTACAGCACATGATCACCCTAGATTTTAAAATGCACTTGTTTGCGAAAATCAGAAACACGTTTGTGATGTCCAAGATATTTGCCACATGGCACAGTATTGGTGTAAGGTGTGTGTGTATATTACTTTAAAGAGAGGGCTCTTGAAGTTTGTCCCAAAACATCTGATTGAGGCCCTTTAGCAGACATTCAGGTAAGACCTGTGCAAGGTGCATCATGCACTCATTGCAGACGCTTCTCACTTGCTCAGGGAGATCCCTTGACATCTCAGTAGCCCATCTACTGCTTAAATACCAGGCTGCATCATTTACTACCCTAGCACCTTTTCACTCAGTGATGGGCTAAAACACGCAAGGTCTCAGGGAGAAAAGTACCTTTAGACATTGTCTCAAGAAAAAAAGGTTCAAATTCAACAAAAACAAATGTTCTTGCAGGACAGTGGTAGAAATCATAAGCAAACTTGCTTAGGTTGCAAATCTCATTTGTGAGAGACAGCTAGACCATGAGCAAAAATGCTCAAATTTTAAGTGGGAGGTTTAAATAGCTGGACCATTTCACTTTCACATGAGCAAATCCTAAGGAAAGTCTTTCCAGTCATCCCAGAAGAATTCTGGGGGTGCCGAACAGCCACAAATAAAAGTAAAGTTGAAAAAAAAGCACTGTGCCTCCTGCAAATTCAGTCAAAGGTTGCCTTCAGAGCAGAATTCAGGAGTATATAGGCAGTCCAGTTCTGAAATAAGTACTTTATAGAATTGCACTTGCATTTACAAATGGAAAACCAATTTTCTGTAATCTTTTACACATACAATTTCACTCAGGGTCTTATTTGCGTAAGGTAAGCTTCAGATAAAACAAACAATCTCTGAAGCAAGAACAACTATGCTGTGATGGCTAAGATGCTCTCACATTAAAGGAGTGCAGGAAAAGAGACACTGCATCATAGATGACAAATATTACTAATACTTTATCTCCTTCAGTGACTGCAAAATAAAATCAGCAAGACAGTGGTCTAACCCGAGACATCCATGTGACCGCCCAAAGTTTTAAGCCATCAGCCCACAGGTTTTTCAGATATTTCACGAAAGCGAAGAGCAGCAGAGCACGTTGCATGCAACATATTAGTGCAGTAAGTGCATTAGCAGTAGGAACACGTGTGTGCTGTCGAGAATGAATGAAGGCTATGATGGTGGGGTGAGCGAGTATGTACATGGAGCAGCCTTGATTTTTTTTTTTAACCTACTCGCCTTGTGGTAAGGATGTACTTATTTTCAGAAACGAAATTTTTGGTTTTACGTTTCAGAAGTGATATTAGAACAAATGTCTCCAGGTTCAAATATCACACATTTAGCCACAGGAACATATCGCGTGATAATATGGATGCTCTACACTACTGCTAGATTAACTTAATGAAGCGTTTGTCTATAAATGGTCAGTCTCGATTGGTAAAACAATTATATATAAATATATAGTGGGTCTAAAAAAAATTAGAAAAGCAAGTGTTGTCTCCACACCAACTGGTTTAAAGGGAACGCACAAAAGAGCCTTGCATATAGGCCAATGCACAGTAAGTTACGCTTCATCTGGGCAGGCTGGAATCACTGATTGAGCCTGGCACAGGGAGGCATGGAAAATTACTATGGGAATGAAGATTGCCCATGCTTACAGCACAGGGTAGTATTGATTCTATTAAAAGGCACAGAGGCAAGCATTATATCCCACCCGATACAGCGAAGTGTTTCCATGTTCACACATATTGATATTGTGTAAACTCTTTAGCGTATCCCCACCCTCATGATTTCCTCTCCATTCCTCATACGGGGTGAACTGAAAACCGCCTGAGATGTGAACAGTAGAAGGAAGCGAGATTTGTCGCAGGGACTGCACATTGTGTCCTGTTGGGTCAGCGCAACCATGAAATGGAAGAGATAGTTGGAGGTTCTAAGACATGGAAGAGCTTGCATAGAGCGAAGAGTTTTAAATTCGAGTTTGGGCAGAGTTTGCTGTCAAAAGAAAGAGCAAAGGACCTGGGTCAAGAGCCTCTTCTTCTGGGCCCTAGCCTCTGATGGGTGAAGACAAGAACCTCAGGATTACCAAAGACTAGAGGCTCATGGGACTAGTGGTTACAGTTAATATTTTTCCTTGAAATCTTTAAACCATCGGATTTTCTTTTTCCTGTGAATTTAAGAGTAAAACGAAAATGTTCAGTTTAAATGTTCAAAATTTAAAAAGCTGCGAGTTGCCTGTCTTGACATAGAATCCGTGTTGGGGGAGGGCAGGATACTGGGCGAGGCGATGGTAGAGGGTTGTGGGGGCACACAGCTGGGAGGGCCTGCTCAAAATTAACCCGTTGGGGTTAGGGGGGGCAAGTTAAGGCAGAAAAAATCGTGCTTGAGAGCAGTGGCCTTTACCAGGTGACCCTCCACGAGGTCTTTGGTGAACAAGATGCAAATATCGAAAATACTAGCTGCTACATGAGAGGCTTATGACATTCTGATAAGACTTCTAAAAAGGATACAGTAAAATTTGCAGGACAAAAAGCACTGTTGATTGATCTGCAGATTATTGATCACCCAACCTACTTCCATGCGTTAATGATCAGCATGCTTGCAACTTGGTGAAGGAAGTGCATGGCTTGCTAGCCACTACTGTCTGCTTTGGTTATTACAGACTAAGTCAGGTCACGTGTTAATTGCAGATGACGGCAACGTTTCCCAAGAGAGAATGTACATGTTTTACCTGTACATTACTATAAATCCATCCTGTGAATCTCCAATCAGCTTAATTGCTATGGTAAACTGGCAGGCCTGGCACATTAACACGAGATCTATTTTGCAATAGGTGATGCAATGCTTTTGTGGCGGGGATGTCCACGAAGCATATACCTTCCTTATTGTTCGTTACACAAGTATTCAACCAGGTGTAGTTCATAACCAAACATTATTTCATAGGGTAGACAACTAGAATCATGCATTCAGGTGGTTAGACAAAAGGATACAATAAAAAGCATTCCATATAAATGTGATACTTCAAATCGAGCTAATTGAAAGTTAGGCAAAACATGGAAAAACTGGAATATAGAACACTTGTAAATATTAGTTCACAGATTAAATAACATTCCACACAAGAGTCTAGACCTCAGCAGTTAAAACAAAATATCAAGACAGACATTTGCGTTTGAGACAGAATATGCAACACCCAACTTTTCTCCTTCAACCCACAGTATTTTTCAGGTAATCCTCTGGAAGATAAAAAAATCGGCAAAGGCCTGCAGCCAAAGTCAGAAACAAAATAGAGAACATCTCCAGGCTCGAGCTGTGGAAGCCATGGATTTACAAAGCTAATAAAAACTAACTAAACGTTGAATGGTTTATCGCTTCAATACAGTCAAACAAGAAAAGCATAAGGGGAGTACAGGGTAAGCAAAGTCATTACTTCAACCTCATCCAGATAACCTGGTCTACAGTCTCTGCTTTATCAACCATCCCACTAAAAACACTCATAAAATGTGTCACCTACAAAAAACTACCTCGCTGCACCAATACTCGGGGTGGCAGGTCCACCATTTTCAACATCAATGAAGGAAGAAGAGCACGCAAGTAATAAAATAGATTATGCAGAAGCAGATCCACTCGAAATGCAAGTAAGGGAGGTTGCCCAAAAAAAAATACAAAACATTTTTTTAAAAAAGGTCCATACATGTTCTAAAGTAGGCCTGCAGGCATTTCAATGACGACTACCCTTATAACTATAGTATCAGTGCGCGTGCATTATGGATTTAGCTTCCAGGAGATTACAGTTTAGTACAGCTGCACAATTTAGAAGAATTAGACTAGGGGGTCATTTTGAACAACTCGTTAGACTGTGGGTAATAGTTTTGCAACTGTTTTCAGCTGTCTTTGGGTAGGAGATTGCAGTTTCTGGCTGAAAACAGGCACTTGGCACGAACGTAAATAGTAAGGAGAGTCCATTAATAATTGGGTAGCACAACGAAGGGCGCATCTCTGGGTTACAGCAGATGGGCAGTGCTCAGTAATGGAGATGCTTTCTTACACACAATGAGCATTTATAATCAATCCTCCTAGGAAAAATAAACCTCTCTCTTTTCTAAATAAAGAACACCCCTTGGTACAACACATCTCTTGACGCATCAAATGACAACGTTTGGCAGCAAGGAAGATAAAAGATCTATCAAAATTGCCTGAAATGCTTAAAGTGAAATATCGCCACTTTAAGCTTCTATTTGGGGCAAGGAAGTCTTGCGTGGCATTACCGCTTGATGCACCTGCTGATAAGGAGAGGGACTCCGGTCAGTGGCTTTTAAAACGGATTTCAATCCAAAAAGCTTGATGGCGAACAGTCATCGAAGTCTGAGCATTGGGTTAAAACGTTCCCCTATGGATTTTGGTGCCAGTTTTCGCTGCACCATTCTGCAATATCTGTAGGCAGTGGAGGTCGGTTAGATAGTCGTTCAAAATAATGCATTGCAATTAAACAGCTTGGAAGAAGATGGGACTACGTACATAAGATGTTTTAACTGAAGATAACTGATTAAGCTGGATAAATGGCTGAAGTAACATTTCTGCACTTTACTAGAATGATCTGCAATAAACCAAGTGTGAATGAAACGCCATAGTATTTCCAGCCATGTGTGTAGAAGATCCTAGTAGTTCTGTTGGCAAAAAATATGCTGCAACCACACGTTTTTCCCCCCCGAGTCACAATACAATCGGATAATGTCATCAGCATAGTTCTGGAAAATGGAGAGTAGATATAAAGTATTGAAAGATATTTTAAATCATGGGCAAAATAAAAGACAGCTGTAAGACCCCAACGTACTACCAAAAAAGGGGAGGATTCAATGCATCTATTCAAACTCATGAAAAGCTGTTCGGAAGCAATAACTTGGTCCATTTCACTGCAGACACCACAACCACCACCTCTTGAGTCGGTTGGTGAAGCGGGTGGGTAGTAATGGGTGTCAAACGCTGAAGACAAGTTAATTGCACCAGCATGTTGGCACCATCAGCTATTAGTCTTTTTCAGAAGTGACCCATTCATCCAAATGCTCTCACTTTAACCTTTTGTCCAAAGCTCAGCTTTATCAAACCCAACAGTGGCAGCACACTCCTTGAAAGTGTGAAAACCTACCTTACCATCCCTGAAAGCAGTCCACCAAACCTTCATCCTTATAAATTCGACCACGATATGCCCCCACCCTCAAAAGGTAGGGTATCGGGTAATATCTCCACCAATAATATCACCATATTTATGGTCGTGGGGCAAGATCATAGGCAATATTATTGGTGGGGATAATTTATGGGGAAAATGGGACTGGGCTGCAGGGGTGTCCCCCCGGCTCCCTTTAAAAAAATATGGGGGATGCCCCCACACAGGTTCCATGGCTTAATATCTCTGCAAAAATATGGCGATATTTTTGCGGGGATATTAACACATGGAACCAAATGTATTGCACTGGCTATTCCCACAGTCTTGTATAATTTTAGGTTAGCATTCATAATCTACAAACCCATAACAATCAAGGGTCTTTCATACCCAGCTGAAAAACCACCATCTCTGGTGGGCAATGCACCACCAGGAGCCACAACATCAGTGCAAGAAAGAAAAAAAACAGGTTGCCTCCTCCGGAGGCTACGAATCAATTAATTATCCCCAATCAGGCAGGCCCATTGTCTATTTCACTTCAGGAAGGAACTGAAGAGCCCGGCAGCTCTTTGAAGAAGTGATCACATACAGACCGATTAATCACCGACAGGTACTCTTCACCCCAATCTTGTATTATCAGTTATTCATCATTCTTGTAAATTCAATATTCCCTCAGCCTCCGCACTCCATTGATAACCAGCCAGCTTCAATCAAAAATCCCAAGAAACACAGGAATTGAATATCAGTCAAAAGTACACATTAACAGCGTCCAGAACATCCAGCATGTCATGTTCGGCTGAAAGGCCAAGCAGTGCAGCCAGTCACAGTTTCACTCCATAAATCCGCCAGCAGAAGAAAAAAAAAAAACAGCGCAAAATTCTGATCCTCAGTTCTACCCTTCAAGTATAGGGGCCTCTTATCACAATTCTTGTGCTTTCTAGCCAACTGCACTTTTACAATAACATGCCATAGATGTAATCAAAATAAAAGTTACTCGCCATATGACTAGATTACTCATAGTCCCAAGTCCCTTTCATCCATCGTGTATGGGTGTCTCCAGCACGGGGATGATCCCAGAATCTTTGGCAGCGAAATAATGAGCTTTCCCTTTAGATTTGTATAGCGTGCAGGGGAGTGACATCTGGAGTGAACATGCCTTCTAGTCCAGGACTCCAGCGCCTCACTTCAGTCCCCTTTTTACACATTGGACGCTAGCAAACCTGGCTATACCTGGAGGAGTTTGTAATCTACCAGCAAGGGCTGGCAGGTGGGAGGTTTGAAGGAAAGAGGACTTAAAAGTAATCTAGTCACTATGGTGACTAACTTATTACTCATATGTCCTAACCCCTTTCCTCCATCCTGTATGGGTAATTCCACCGAATACTTTAACTGGGCAGAGAATGAGAACTTAGTTTGAGGAAAACAGGTTCTTCAGAACTGTCTAAACTCTGCGCCTTTCCTGGAACTGGTGTCTAAAGAATAGTGCCTGTAGAATGCGGATGGCGTAGCCCAAGTTGCTGCCTTGTCAATTACCCCCAAGCGGCATGCCTCTGCAAAGCAACTGCTGTAGCCGTTGCCCGTACAGCGTGTGCATGAATACCTGCAGGGATAGATTTGTTCAGTGCTGTATACGCTTCTGCAATGGCCAGCACCATCCAACTGTCGATGGAGGCCTTTGGCAGCTTGTGACCCTGGAGTGGAGCCCCCAAAAGTAACAAACAACGTTTCTGACGTTCTGAAAGGTCTTGACCGTGAAAGGTAGAACTTATACACCCTCTGCAGATCTAATGAATCTATTTCCGCCTCGGACTGCGGGATCGGAATGTAAACAGGCTAACAACTTTCCTGATTTAAGTGGAACGGCGAGACCACCGTAGGTAAGAACTTCGGGTGAGTTCGGAGAACCACCATAACCTTGTGGATAACTGAATGGTTTGCAAGCTGAAGTGGCTTGGATTTCACTAACCCTCTGCACAGATGTGCGGGCTACAAAGCAAAACCGCTTTGAACATGACCCATTTTAAGTCCAAGGCCAGAGACTCGAAGGGCTTATGTTGCGCGAAGCCATTAACACCACATTCAGGACCCAAATGGGAAGAGGCCGGTGTACTAGTGGGACCAACCTTGACAGGCCTTAAAGGTGAACTTTGACCACTGTGCTAGCGGCCGAGAAGACTCCTTCCTCTGAATTCTTATAGGCACCTATGGCTGCCAAATACATGTGGGCATGTGCCCACATGGACCCTTAATTGTGCAAGATGGGTAGTGAAAGACAGATCATCCAAAGAGCAGGAAAGCAGGTCTATTCCCTTAGGACAGATCCTGGTTCACATACTGTTGCATTGCGCTCTGGTGGAAGTCTTCCTAGCACCCTGGATAATCTGCCAGTTACTAGAGGCAGCTGAAACACCTGTAAGTAACCTTTACTGATCAGGAGCCAGGCTGAGAGGGCTAGCTGGCCCAGTTCTGGGTGTACTACTGGTCCCTCTTGTCTAGTGAGGAAGCTCTGAATGAACTTGCAGAGGGATTGAGCCCTGGTTCCTTAACTGCAACAGGTCCAAATACCAGACCCTCGATTACCTCTGGGGATCAATCTGCACCCCACCAACATCCTGAACTTGCTGAGTCTCTGAAGCATTGGTGGAGGAGGAAAGGCATAGCAATTGAGTTTGTCCCAAATTATCTGAATTGCGTCCCTTACAAAGCTGATCCTTGTCCCACCCATGACGTAAACTGGCGACATGTGGCGTTGGGCTGTGAAGCAAAAAGATACACTAGAAAATGGCACCACATTCTGAAGCGCGGGAGGAGGGAGCTACTGTGTAACTCCCATTCATATGTATTGTAGCCCAGCATGCCCAACCTGCCTGCTTCTACATTGTGATCTCTGGGAAGGTGAAGTGCTCTGATCCAGATTGTGCGTCAAGGTTAATGCCCAGACTTTGACTGCTAACATGCAAAGAATGCTGGATCTGACCCCCCCCCCCCACCCGTTTGTTTAAATAAAACATTGGTCAGGACAGACAATTCAACGACACCACTTTGCACCTCATCAGTTGAAGAAAATCTGAGGGTCAAGCTGACTGCCTTGAGTGCCAGGATGTTGAAATGTAAATAGGATTAATTTTCATCCAGGAGCCGGCAATGAAATGAGCGTCCAAGGTTGTCCTCCTCCCCCTCCCCCAAGGGCACTTGCTGCGACTTCTTTAGGTTGAGCGAGAAGACCAACGGGTGGAGCATATATTATTGTCTCTGGCACGAAAATGATGCCCCCTTCTGGAAAACTGGCACTCCCAGCCAGTCGTCGATATATGGGTAAAGGTGGTGAAGTTCCAGTCTGAGAAGGCCAGCCACCACATTCATCAGTTTGGTGAAGACTCGAGGGGCTGAATTGAGGCCAAACGGCAGCGCCCTGTATTGAAAGTGGTGGTACATAATCGTGAACCGAAGAAAGTTCCTGTGTGACTAAAATATGCAGATCTGGAGGTCTAAGTAATACATCCAGTCTCCGTCAAAGAGAGACTTTGCTATCTTGGCTGCCGTCACCATCTTGAAAAGTTCGAGAGGGAGATATTGCTGATCGAGAAATCGGGAAGTACCCTCAGGCCAGCCTGGTTGGTCTCGGGTATTGCAAATATTCTGGAATAATACCCTGAACCCATGTCCTGAAGAGTCGCAGGTTCCCCTGCTTAAATGCTTTAGAGTTGCAAGATCTTTCAGCAATGCCAGGGAGCCAATTTGGGGAAGGGGGTTTGGTTTGGAAGGATCCCGAAGAGGGAGTTGGAACCCTGTGAACACTATTGCTGGGATCCATGGATTCTCGAAATAGCACTGCCAGCTGTGTAGATAAAGTCAGCCTGCCCCCAACAGGAGAGCTGTGGCTGCTAACCTACATCTCATTTTTGTTTGTTGTCCGAGGGTGGTGCGGAGGAGGGGGAAATGAAAAAAGAAAACCTTTGCAGAATACCACCGCTTCCTCCTTTGGGTGCTTGAGCACCAGTCAGGATGACAAGCTCTCCAATCCTGAAAGCCCTCGAGACAGTGAATACCCTAGGCTTTTGGTCGGATCTGACTTGGCTTTGGGTGAATGGCTTGGCCACGGGTTTCATTAGAATAGCTAGGGACATTGCTGTTTGTGCGAACATTTTCTTCTTTGCTAGTTTGTTGTCCCTGGACGCAAGTAACAAATCTGAGCCCTCGAAGCGGAGCTCGAGGATCTTGTCCTGGACGCACATCGAGAACCTTGTGGAATGCATCCATGCAATTCTGCGCATATCCACCCGCACGCAGATGTCTCTGCTATCTGTGTCAATGTGCAAGACCGTTGACTCCAAGAGGTCTTGTGCTAGAATCCTAGCCTCCACTAACGCAGCTTTAAATGAAGCCTGCTTTTCTAGTAGAACTCTCCATTTCCCTACACCTTTTGTTTGCGCCTGCTAGCATGGTGCTGGACTGCCTGAGATGCAAGCCCACCTTCCACCCAAAGTTTTCTGACAGCTTGGCCTCTTAAGTTAAGCAACTGGACATGAAGGACACCAAAGATTAACTTTAAGGCTTAAAATAAATGGATCCTGCCGCTACCACTGAAGAGTGTGGCTGAGGATGTGCTGAAAGCCTAATCTGGTCGCTTTCTAGCTGTCTAATGCGTTCACCCACCTTTTTATTAGTTTGAGAATTGGAATGCAGTTTTTTTCTCAACCTTTTTTTTTTTTTACAATCACAATAACATTCTTTTGGAACGGAATGCCTGACCTGCCAGAAGACCTAATTGCCTGTACCTGCTATAGACTTCCAGTTTCTTGCTGGACCTGCTCCGGTTGTGAAAGCCAGAGGCAGTCCGCCAGCCCCTGCAAACCATCATGAAACGATTTAACTTGATGCTGAGGTCTCATCATCATTACCCCCATCTTCCAGAGACAGGGGAGTCTAATTCGAAGCGCTACACTGTTCCCCGGGGAGTCCGCTTGGCTGGTCATCCATCTGCAGTGGCGGCATAACTGGCTCAGGCACCCACAGGAGTACCTCAGGGAGGGATGAGGAAAGCGGGGGAGGTAACGCCGGTAAAGGCTGCAGCGAAGGCCCTTGAAGTGTTCCAAGACTTAACTGTGGTTGCTGCTCCACCATCTTTTGAGATTTCATTAATGTTAATCTTTCGAAAAGCCAGTCTTCACAGGCTGCCTGGTTGGGAGGACGCCGTAGGCGACCTATTACCACACCCAGGATGTCTGTAGTTACTGCTGGAGCCTGGATGCGCACGTCTGGCACAGTGCCATCTGGTGCATACTTGGCCACCATTTTATGGTGGCCTGCTAAAACTCCTGCGGAATGCGCAGAAAACTAGAGTCCGGCACAGGGTCTTTAGGAGGAGGCATGTTTTGGCCCTGTGGGGGTACTGCAGACTTCGGACCAACCTCAGAGGGAACTCAAGTAGGCTTTTTGCCCTCAGCTGAGCGACTGGTTCTTGCAAGCAGGTGCCCACATAGGCTTGCCCCCGGTCACAGAGCCTGTAGGCCTCTCACACCTCAGTGTGATAGAAAAAGTGTCGCCCCTCTGTGGCAGACCTGGGAGGGCTACTATGCCCCTCTGCACATACACCAGTAGTTCTAGTAGCCTCAGGCCCAACACCAGTGAAAGTCGGAAAACAATTGACTTACCTTCTTGTGTTTCAATGACTTGGCTACAAAGTATTTGAGATGGTCCGGCAGAGACCTGTTGAATATTTCTCTACACTTGGACAGACTATTCCTGAGATCGGAGTGTGGGCTCTACATGGTGCGCACGGGTCCGAGCTGTAATCAGTCCCCAGACACTCGAGACAAAGTGCATGAGGGTCTGATGCCAGAAAGAAGCGGTTACTTGAAGCGCACCTGGATAAAGCCTCCCGCAACTGGTATGCGCCAATCGGAGGCGAGACACTGAAGAACGGTGAAAAATTATGAAATTAACATGGGGAAGCATGCGAAGCACCAAGCTTGCCTGCGCATGCAGCCTTGTCCGTTCCCGTATGAGCTGAAAAAGGGACTGAGGTGAGGTGGCGGGGGGAGGGTGGCGTGTCGCCGCTCGTCCCGCAGTCCCACGCGCTAAACAATTTTAAAGAGGAAGCTAATTTATTTGCTGCCAAAGGTTCTGGTACCGTCTCTGTATGGGGGACGCCCAAGCAGGATGGAGGAAAGGGGTCAGGATGCACAAGTAACCTGCAAACAGGCTCAGGTTAGCCAGATTTCTGCCCATTCCTTTGGGAATATGCACTGATATGAGAGCACCTTAAAGGTGGGATAGACTCAGGGTAATGGCGGTTTGCGTTCAGGGCAGAACTTGATCAGTTTTAGAGGATCCAATTGACCCCAGACAATTTGAAGCAGCAATGTCATTAAAATCAATTCAACATAATGCAGAAGGCTGCAGAGCTATGACATATTCCACATTGCGTTACCAGTCATAAGAAATCAGCAGGAAGAGAAATAAATATTACTCATTTTAAATCAAAGCAAAGAGGTGAATTGTTTGACTAAAGACTAATGGAAGGCTTAAGCCTTCAAGGCTTTGATTTAGGGAATAGTTCAGCTCCTCAAGCACACTGTTTTTGTGAATTTGTGTCAAACTGACAGTCCAATTCCAGCACCATACATACAATCGCGCACAATTACTTAGTCTTCTAAAGGTTTTACATAACTCCTGAAGTTACCGATTCAATTCATTGTCCTTCAAAGTGGAAGACAGATTAATCTGAAATTAATCAGGACAAGCAACAAGAGAAATGTTCGTTACACTGGTAAACCTTTTTCTAACTGATACATCAGTAAGCCGCTTAAAACGTACACCATCACTGCATCTGGACAAGTGATTGCCAGTGTGCAGAAACATTAGTGGAATACATATGGCCAATTTCAGGAGGAGCCTGTAAGCTTTCACATTTTCAAGTAGGTGCTAGTAAGAGCTAACAAATGGAAGGGCAGTCTTGCCTGTTGACCGGAATTGCAGTTCCAACCCCCCTAACATTTTATTTGGGCACAGCTTTAACTCGAAAAATTATTAACGAAAAAAGAAAAAAAATATCAACATTAAAACAAACTAAAGAAAAAAGAAAAGAAATCACTCAAAGCACTTTAGTTGGTATACAACTTTCAATGATGCAGACCTATGGCATTTCATCGCTTACAGCAAGTTTGCGCCAAAAATGAAAAATACAAAATGTGTTTATCCCAAGGCAGTGTATTCTCCTGCAACAGATGGGTACATATCACCAAGATTTGATATGCATCTCCCAAATACTGCTCTACATTTAGTCGCAGCACCAAACACTGAACGCCAATTCTCATTCCTCTTCGAGCGGACACGTAAGTTTGGCCTTTAGCATCACAAGAACACTGAACAGAAGTTTAATTTGAAAAACAAAAAGGAAGAACTGGCGGCCTAGTAAGAACCTATATTAGAGATTGGCTCACTAACTGAAGCCACTCCTGCTTCTAGTCACCAAAAGATTGGAAAGACAGGCCATTTCCACCTGGCCACCTATAATAGGCCTCAAAAGGTGCACTCATCTTTGGCGAGTGGGATTGGTCTCTGGAGGGGTAAGAAATGGTGTGCCGAGTGCACTTTGAAAACGGAGGGGTTGAGTGATTAAATTGCGTAATGAATAAGTTGGCATTTAAAACAGCTGTAGTAAATGAGGCCCCAAACGCTGTAGGAAGAATGCTTGTTCAATGAGGCCTCTTCAACGTAAATTAAGTAATGGATTTATGGTAGGTCTTCAGGTAAGCGGTACAGGCAAGTAAGGGATAACCCCTCCTTGACACATCCAGGTAAAACACTAGCCAAATTCACCCAGGTTCCATGCATCGCCTTCAACGTGACATTCAGACGCATCATGCAGTTCTCATCACTCAAACATTCTCACACGCTACAGTGGGGGGCATAATGGGCTACATTTTCCCATTACACAAACAATTAAAAGGCAAGAAGGAACAAGACAAAACCCTCATGGGAAAGTTATGAAACCTAACAATTACCTGGTCACAAGCTCTCCGACTCGTGTGAATGAGGCATTCATCACGCACAGGAACAAATCGCACATTTTCTTGACAGATTAATAACAGGTATCAAAATAAGGAGTGGTTGTGACATAGCCAACACAAGCTCCGGAGTATGAGACAATCACACAGTAAGGAGGAGTCACCTCTGGGGAAAGAGGAGCTTGTACCTAGCAAGTTGCAAATCTAACTTCCACATGAGGCAAAACTAACATGTTGTCCATTATGTATGGCCCATTGTGTCCGGATACTCTTTGGAACACATTCTCAAACACCCAGAGTTATACCACAAAGATATGACAGTTGACCTGGGTAGTCAAAAGAACCTCCCATAGCAGTTTGTATCCTGCTAAACAAGCTCCTCTAAGCCAGAAGCAGGAGCTACATAGCTCCCAGCTTCCGGCAATTTCGGATCTGACAAATGGTGATCAGTAGCAAGATTGATCTTTCCAAGAGAAAAGGCCACCAACCAAGAGGGGGAGGGGGAGGGGGTATCGGGTTGCACACTTCCAGAGCCACCCTAATACTAACCCAGTTCGACGCCAGGATGACAGGATAAAATAAGGGGGCAGTGCAGAATTGGGGGCACTGCAGTACAAAGATAAGGATCCTTGCAAGAAATGACACCATGAGGGTAATCCACAAGACAGGAGTGGCCAAGAAAGGTGTTAGGAACAGTTAGGGGTAGATACAATGTGGGTTTGACAAGGAACCAATCACCCCAGGGACACCTCAAGAGTACATTTCATTGCAGGAGCATTATGGAGGATGGTTCCCATCTAGTTAGGGACACTACATGGGGTGTCCCAGTGTAGGGCTTCACAAATCAGGACTATGAAAAGCAAGTCTCCAAATACTATGTGACCTGTGTAGGTAGCACAAAAGCTGGATTTTGGTTACGCCCTGTTAGGTGGTGACTGTGGAAGGTTTTTCCTCTGAAAATGTAGGGCATTACAGGAAATGGCTCCTGTAGTGTAGGGATCCTGCATGAGTAGACTGTGCAGAAAGGTGAAGACAGTTGAGCTGTGGGGCATTAAACACAAGCAGTAATGCATCACCCACAGTAAACGGTCCTTAGAGAGGGAAACCAAAGCAGGATAAGACAGCACAACATTTAGGTGCACACCGAAGCTGCGACGTGTAGGGGAAGAAATTAAGAGGGCAGGCAGGCATGGTCGCCATCTGCACCAAAGCAGCTTTTTAACCACCACGGCTACCTGACCAAGCCATCATGTCCACCAAAGTAGCATGGAAAAGAGGAGGGCTGAGGAGCAGCACTGGAGGCACTCAAAGGGACAGGTTCCAATAGTCACAGAACAGAATAAACACATGCTTTATTGAGAACATATTTGAGGGTGCCTGGCAAAGATCCCCATGAATTATTCATGGCGATCCCCCTGTGCAAGAGACTAAGTCATAAGGGATTCTTGGAAGTGCTGCATTACGATAAGAGGACCCAAAGAGGCCCAAGCCCTGTGCCAGTACACTACACCCTCCCCCCCCCGCAAACCCCAGTCCAATGTGCATGTTAGTTGTATGCCCCATGACGCAACATAGGATTAGATGTCCACATGAAATGCCATCCGTATGATTTTTAGAAAGGCTACACACCTCATATGCGTTACACTGTTCGGCTTAATATAGGGTGGTGCATGCTGCGGAGGTCACAAAGGCCCCTAGCATGCCTCAGGATCAGGGCATCCCTTGTGTGCTCTGGTATACGGTGCCCCCACTGGAAGCAGGTTTTCAGGCATCCGGTCACTGCTGTCATGTTGGAGCGTTGCAAATAGACCACCTTAGGAGTGCCAGTGGTGCAGGTGGAGGAGCTTGCACTTTAACATTCCACAGGACTGCATAAAAAATACAAAAAAAAAACTCATGCACTCAGACATTGTCAAGGTTTCAGATGCCCATGCCATTCGAATTTACTTGGTGAAAAAAAAGCATATGTAGGATAATGCAAATGAATAAGAGGGAGAGTAAGGAATTTGCCCAAGAGCTAATCCTTTTGGTCAGTGAGAAATATTGAACAGTCAACTAGGATTTGTGGAAAATATCTTGTTGCATGAAATACTTTACAGGGCTCATCAACAGATTAAAATCGGACGTTACTTTATTTGGAAAGGGACTAATCCCACTTCAGTGTTGACCGCCAAAGCACTGACCGTGCATGCTGGAAAGCGACCGAGGATGATGGTAGTCGAGATTGTTCGTTCGGAGCCGTGCATGATAAAGTATTAAAAAGAAAGTGTCTTCTAGAAATCACCTAAAATTAGTTAGGGATTGCGTGGTGATGAAGGTTCATATGGAACCAAGGGCTCAGTCTGGGGTAACATGCGAGTACTGTACGACCTCTCTCTAGTTCGGTTGTATTCACTTGTCCCATTGCTCAAAGAAATTGCATAGCTAAGGCACTAGCTGAATGAGCAGTAAATGATAAAACATGGTGATAACCTATGTTCAGGTATTTTTACAACGGCATTCTATTGCTTCATGATGTCTTCACTGAGCCACTTCTAGGCAGGTGACGGCAATCACTTTGCACTAATTATTAGAACTAATTCCTATGGATACCCCAGGTTATCCATGCTGTCTGAAAAAGGAGGGAGAGTGCGACTACATCCGTTCTCAATTGGAAATGAAAAAAATAAATAAAACTTGTGGTGGACTGAAATCTAGCACCTAGTAGAACTTGTTATAATGGGATGATTAAAACTCCATTTTAAGAGGGAAGTGGGCGCATTCTAAATTAGGAAGTGTTTTTCTCTTAGACCCTTCTATTAAATAAAGAATGGCAATGGGTGCAGTAAATCTCAACCTAAAGACTCCTCCAATCAGTTATTCTCTTGAAAGCTACATCATTCACCACGAATAGAGCCTTAGACTCTCACTGAACTAGAGCGTCAGCATTGTGCATTCAGATAGAGTATAGTCGTAATCATGACTCTTTAAGCCTGCTTGCAGCGACTAGGCAGGCAGGGTGTCGGGTGGAGGGCAATTAGCAAAACTAAAATTAAACTTCATTTCTCTGCCCTTCCGAATATGCTGTAAAGTCGGTTTAGAAAATGCTGCGCAACATGTAGGTAATGGTTTTTTTGAAAAAAATACCTTAAAGTGAATGATGTGGAACTGTGATTGGAGGAGAACATTGGAGCTGGTAAATACAAAGATCAATGAATTACTGAAAAAAAGACAGAAGGCCGGAATAGCATTGGGGCAGTTGGAAATTATGACTAGCACAGAGGGCATGCATTTGTAGATTGGCATCAGGAAATTGCAGACAACTGAATGGAAGCAATCTGAAAAAGTGGAGGAGTAGGTCAAACTGAAGTGAAAATCTGGAGAAAAGGGAAATGCATATCGACAATGTGGGTTCCTTGGCTGAGAACAGAAATCTGGACCCTTGCATGTTTCTAAGGTTAAAGGGAAAAAAAGGTCACATGCCAAAGCTCAAAGGACATCCTTTGCTGGAAACAAGACCGAAGAGAAAAAACATTAGATTACCGCAAAGAAAAGATTTGGTTAGTTTAAAAACAAAAGCACAAAAAAGCAAAGGCAATGCCAACAGTTAGTGCTTTTGTGTAGGCATGAGAAAGGCACTTGCCAGACACCACCGTAGGGGTATTAACTGACCATTGATGGTAGCAGGTGCAGAATGGTGTGAATAACTGGCCATTTAATAGCAGTGCCTAGAAAGGGCCTACTACTTAAACACAACTCATAACAGTTGGGTTTGCCAGTGCTTGTTTCTAACAGGACTTCAGTGAGGAACATGCAGATGCCTTACACATTGAATGGCTGAAGGCAAACATGGCAAAAACGTTTTATTACACCAATAGATAGTTTACAATTCCAATCGAGTCATTAACTCTCAGAAGACTCCTATGAAAAAACAACTCTAAAGCACATGGAGTCTAAATATCCAAATGGGCGTAACACAGGGATGCATTGTAGCTCTTGTTCTAGGGAGGACAAAGGATGGCTTTCTTTTTCTGTGCAGATTATGCCATTCTAAATCGCAAAAACTTGAGTATGCTTACTAAAGTCACTAGTCCACAGCATTCTCGTGATCTACCTCAGGGGCATCGTGCTCGCTTTGGAAGCAAGACGACTCAGTGCACCACAGGTTTGATCCCCGGGTCCGCGCTTCGAAACCTCTGGGTATTAAGCGCGTTATAAATAACCCATCTTATCATTAGCGGAAGAAAAGGGCCTAAAGATAAATATATCCATTTAAAACAAAGGTTATGACAATCGCCAAGAGCAAGGTTGTCCAAAACTACTGAAGGTCATGCAAATGGGCATGTGCATTGAGATGGTGTATTCATTTTTGCATATGGAAATTTGTAGATAAAACAGCTGAGTGGCAGTCACGGCAGGAAACGCTCTGTTGAGTCTGCTTTCACTTGTTGTGGTTTTGGTTCCAAAGGAGGAGTTGCCTTAAAAGCCCATTACTCCCGCCGAGCGGCGCGGAGTAGCTGAATGCAAGTCTGGGCGTTGTAGTGCTGGAGTACGGACATTCCACCAATCCTCCAGGCTCAAGTAAGATTGAAAGCCTATTTGTAACATTCAAAGTTGGCTTCGGAGGTAATTTTGCAGAAAGATACCGGGATAAGGAAAGAGCGCAGGGTCTTGGGGTGGTAAGTCTATACTGCGGCTTCCGACAGAAGAACAACTTGTGTGGTTTATTAGTCTTGGGGCTTGTCTGGACGAAAAATATAAAACAAAAAAGGGAACCTAGTCTTTTCGGCTACTGTGGAACATTCATCATGAAAAAAAATAAGCAAAAAAAGGTCAACGGGTCACCAGAACGGGAGAACATAACGGATACAGCTCAGTCTAAAATAGATGCTTTTTTTGGAAACAGACTACCATTGATTGATCTGCCTCAGACAAAGCCACTGCAGGAGGATCAGGGAACAATCAAAATCAGCACAAGAGACTCAAAAAAGCCCGGAGACTGAATCCTCAGTGAATACATGACTAAATAATGGGTCTCTACTGAGGCTGTGCAAGGTAATTCAGAGAAACTCTATGGTCCCCTTGGACTTCATACTTGATCATAATCTGGCATCAAATTTGTCTCAGACTTCGGACTTAGAAAAATTACTCACAACCCAAGACTCCTCTAGCGAAAGCAAATCAGAGGAACAACAGACTATAACCTCCTGTGGAGATCTTTATCACATCAGCCTGGAATAGACCTGGTGGACGCACAGGAGGCAAAAACTGAAGCTCTCATGTGCTCCAAAATTGCATAGGACCAGCAGGGCCTTAAAGATATGGTAGTGGTAAAGCTGCTTCATGGAGAAACTCCAGAGGTGGGAAAGGATGGCAAATTAAGACACAGGCTAATGCCTCAGAAAGTACTGTATTCCATTCCTCCTACCCATGGAGCAGGGTAAACGGTCTATAAACATAGGGGAGTCAAGAGCAAAGAGGAGTGAGCCTGATGTCCAGGTGGTGTGGTCTCTTCTCCCCTTGCCCCCCCGCCAAGTCCGACCCTCGAGCATACTCGCCAAGAAGTTCCGGTCGGATTGTGGTTGAATCTGAACATTCCACACTGGAGGTACTCCTGGCAATACATTTGCTATTAAATGCCTATTTCTCACCCTCCATAAGACTCCCCAAAATAAATGCCAATCCCCTCGGAAAAGATTCTGGCTTTGCACCCCTAAAAAGGAGGTTGGCGGCACATACAATGAACCAAGATGATGAATCCACCCAGCATAAACCAACAGGGAAGAAAATCCTTACTAAAGTAATGGACAACGGCATGGTAAGCAGGGTCCAGTTACCGGGCCCCCTTGGACAAATGGGTGGCACCTGAGAAGAGTAGATGCAAGCCTGCCTGTAAAACCCATTCCCAACGAAGCCCCGAGCCCAAATCTGCTGACTCAACCACCAATGTAGTAAGGGGAGACAATCGCTCCATAGAGTTGGCTGTTCCATTGTGGCTGAGGGCCACAAAGGGAAAGGATTGCTCATCGAAGGACCCACGCCCATCGGTCCAATGTGAAGAGAACGGTTGATAAAAGTGGAACTGTCCAGCATTGCAGGTTCCGAGAGCCACACACGCACACAAAAGGGATGTCAAAGGGTTACACCATGTCAAATTGATGGAACTTAATCCTACAGACTCAAGTCCCTTCCTAAATCGCTTATTCCTGAGTTAAATGCGATCACCTCAAAGGACCTTAATAGGTTGGAAACTACCTGCGTACTACAGCACCAACAACTGGGTGGTGGTTAACTGTCATTTGTCATGGAGTCTGCAAAAACGCAGGCACACTGAAAGAATTAGGCTTTGCTACAATGGTCTTTCATCCTTCGGCCCATGAAACAACCGCCTACCCACAAAAGCAGAGTCAGATACAGCCCAATGATTTTGGGGCTGGACTGGGCCAGCCTAGGTTGATGGATCACCGGTATAGGATCATTCAGGACTCAAACTGACCAACAGGTGGGAAGGAACGGTGTTACCTACAGGTAGTATCTTGTAACTCAAGGGGCTATAGTTCTTTTCTGAATCAACCAGCCTTGGATGTTTTAAGGAACTCAAAGATTTTTCTTACACAAGAAACATGGCTACCTCTCATTTTGCGCTTGATGGGTTATGACTTTGTTTAGTCTTTCGACCCGCCCTCAGAAGGGTCGCCCTAATGGTAGTCTTTGTATTGGAGGCAGGGCAAGCCTGAATCGTGTTGCATTTCCACCCTCAAGGTGTCATCAGAACTTAATTTGTGGACATATTACCAATCTAAGAGCTGAAATAGGGCCCACATTGGTAGTGACCCTTTAGGACGCTCCGTGCGGGGACATTACAGATGTTTTGAAATAAGTGTTAATAGACACCCTTCGGGACTGGATAACCAAGTTCCCAAAAGGAGTCATTATTCTGGCCGGCTATTTCAATATAGATGCAGTCCTCCACTGCCATAAGCTTGAAATCAACCCCTGTATGCTTGAGTAGAGGAGCATGAAAGGCTGTCTGTACGAGATAGTATATCCCTTGGAAGATCTGCTGGGTTTTCCTCTGGATGAACGAAAGGACAGAGGGTTGCTGCAGAGTTCCCAGGGAGCACACCCTCTCTGTGTTGGTCTATATGGCTTGAAATGACCTTTCCCTCATAAAATGTACGGACCGATTGCAGTGTGAATTTCACATATTTACCCAACGGGTTTCTCATCTGAATTGACAGTTTAATGGCTTTATTTTAACTATGCTAATTGAGGCTTTTTGTCTGCATGTACCATCAGTGTTAAACCCAAGTAAGTCAACGAGTCTGCTACTTCAAGTTTATTTTCTACCCAACAGCGAGTCCTACGTTTCTTTGTCCTGGTCGAGAAATTAATTAACTTGATTTTTCAACTTGTTAACCAGGTAATCTTCGCAAAACAAACAAAAGCTTGTATCATCCTTTGACTGTACAAAAGTGGGCCTAGAAATTGTTTTATCATCCGCCTATGTTGCATACCAAAATTTGTATTACAAACAATGCGGAGCTACAAGTGACTTTAGCTCCAGATACTACACACAAATCTGCCAAATAAGGAGGTTGAACAAAAAGAGAAGCAACTCAGTCGTACCCCACGAAAGGTTTTGACAGTTTTCACATCTCCCCCATCTAAAACGTAATCTGTGTTAGTGGAAGTCAATGTGGATACAATATGGACAGATTTAACAAATGCACCAAATCAAAAACGGCAGATGTGCTGCAGAATAAGCTACCAAAATAAGCTTGTGGAACACAAGCTTGCCGAAGAGGTTTTCATCATGGAACGGCATATCCAGCACCTTCACCTGAACGTCCTGGTGGATGTTTGTGGCCTTCAAACACACTCGACGAAGGGACAAGCTGTTCCCCCATCTGGTGGAATCCCTTGAATGCATTGTCCACCGCCACTGCAATGGCATGGTCTGAGGTCACCTCCCGCTGCTGAAACGCTTCCAGTGCCTCGACCTTCTTGACCTCCGGCAGGAAGTCTAGAATAGGTCTCAGTTTGTAGCATAGATCCCGGTCATATCTGGACAAAAAGGCTAGGGCATTAGCTGCCTTGATGGTGGAGGCTGCTGTATAGATTGCGGCCAGCTTCTTCCCATCCTGGTCCGGAGGCACCTTGGCTGCAGACTATGGCTTCACCACACGCTTCCTGGCAGCGGCCGAGACCAGGGTCGGGCCAGGTTTGAGATCCTAAGCATCAGGGGGCTGAATCTGGTACCCTGTATTTTTTCACTAGTCTGTCATGCTTGGGTGGTGCTGTACTCTGGTTCTTCATTAGCGCCAGGCCCTCCTCCCAGATTTCATACAGGAGCGGATATAACTGTCTTTCTTCTGGTACAAGAACCCTTCTTTCTTAGTTTCATCAGATACTAATTGCAACAGTTCAGAGGCCCTGGACATCATGGAATGAAAGGATCAAACTTAGCCCGGCGGGGAGGCCCTGTGGGGCTCGTCCACGTATGGTGTTTCGCAGCCAGCTGGCACAAAGTCATACTCCCCGTCGGTGCCTGTAGCCGTAGTAGCTATGTCTGTGCCAGAGCTCCGGGTAGAGTCAGTTTGAGGAGGGGTGGGGGGGGTGATCTTTTGATGCAGAGGACCAGCTACCCCATAGACTTTTCTCTGCCGAAGAGGAGGGCTCAACCACAGAGGCTCCCGAGGATCCTGTGGTGGCGCAGGTCCTGGTGTGGGGGCATCCTCTGCTGGATCTCAGACCAGTGTGTGTGTAGTCTTGACAGAATGTCCAGCAACACGTCCCACGGTTGAGCGGTGAAAGGAGCCAGTGGTGTAAGGTCCGGATTTACGCGACTCCTTTTGCACGCAGGAGACGTAGGCTCAACGTCCTCAGATTATACTCCTTTGTGGTCTGTATAGTAGTCATCAGGCAAATCATTGCTGCTGTCGGAGCTTGAGTAAATCTGCACCAGTTTTTCCTGGAGCAGTACGTGGGTCCTGTAAGTGATTTCAATTCGGCACACCCAAGACAAAGCTCGGCATGTAGTGCACAACTAAAATCCTTATTTATTTTTGTCTAAACGTTCATTATTCCGAACGATATACCAATCATATCACACCCTTCTCCTGGAACTCAACCCCCCGGTCACAATGAACCAGGCTGGTTTGCAAAGGTAAATATTTATGTATTTAAAATTTAATTACAATATGTTTTATTAGATGTAGAAGAATCACCAATGGGGTGACAGAACACTGAACAACATCTTTAACGCACAAGAAGTAAAGAGCAAAACAATTTCAGCCCAGAAAGTACTTTTGTTGGTTCAGATCAGATAGCACTGTGGTTAGCAGTTCCCCTGCAACACCCCTCAACCCCCAATAGGCAATGTAAAGAGGGTCAAGAGAGCAGGTATTCAGGAATCGCACAAATCAAACAGAATATCAGTTCCACTTTCCCCCAGCAAACACGAGAAAAACTGAATTGACTTTTTAGCTGTCATACTGGCTTTCAGGATTGACTTTAGAATGGACTGGGCAAAAACACCAAATATGGTAAAAATTGCTGAAATTGTTATAAATTCTGATGGGAGCCGCTTTGGATAGTTGCACACAAGCAATGATTTGGTCAACAGAAAACAATTGAAATCTTAAGGCCCAAGTCAGAAGCAGTGAAAAGCTCTTTTACACATGTGAACAGTTCTCAAACTGAAAATTTGCGGCACACTTTTCACTGCGCGATATTCACGATAACGGGAGAATCGCGCAGAG
This sequence comes from Ambystoma mexicanum, assembly GCF_040938575.1. Lineage (NCBI taxonomy): Eukaryota > Metazoa > Chordata > Amphibia > Caudata > Ambystomatidae > Ambystoma > Ambystoma mexicanum. Next base: position 1,043,167,814 of record NC_090933.1, read on the forward strand.
TTGAAATGGTAACAGTACTGGTTCTGAAGGAAAGATAGGATGGGTTGGAAATAGGGATAAGACTATGCAAAGTACATATGCTATGTGACAATTCTTCCTATTTATACTCACTGGATACGTTTTTAAATGGGACTGTCAGCTCTGGTCATGGAGTGGGTCTGGTCTAAGAAAGAAAGCACTTCAGGCACAGGACTGGATCTAGGCCAGTCGCTGGATTGGCACAGGAGCTGCTCTCCTAGTCTGTGGGTATTTGGATCAGCTGGATGGAGAGTTCCTCAGGCAAGCCTAGTGGTGGCAAGCCAGATAAATTCTGGATACTGGTTCAAAAGGCCTTCTCGCCACACAGCGCTTTACTGAGTGGAGAGAATAAACTTGAGGATTGGGGCCTTGCTGCAAATCAATAGTCTATTGCTGGCAACAGATTTGGCATCTGGATCTGGTAGAATATTTAAAGCTGGATCAGAGTGCTTCGCTGGAATCAGGAAGGTGGCCGGATCAGTGAGTGCCTATCTGTGCTCTGCTGTCTCCATTTATGCCTTAAAAATGACATCACAAAGGAGTGAATGGGCCGGGTTAGCTAAGCTTTGCCCTGTGAAAGGTGATTGGGTCAGAGTCTACTATCCACCTTGACAGGAGGAGAGAAACAGTGTCATCTTTATGGTGTAACTTTATGATGCTGAGAATCCACCCCTAGCCACTGGAGCACAACGTCTAAATTTTGGCAAAATACATATTTACACATGTGCAACCTCTATAAAAAAAAAAAAAAAAATCATACAGATTGCATATTTTACATAGCAGCTATTCCTCAAAACCCCGTAGCTGTGGGATCATGTCGTCTTTCTACAGAATTTTGCCCTTTTCGCTGTGAACACACTTTTCAATTTCTCTGCAAGTTTCCACAAATGTGTGCATTTAACATGGGAATGTGTATAATAAAGTTTCACAATTCTAGCGGAAATACAGACCCCATAAACCCACATTTATTGCCATTCCTGTTCAGAATAAGCTACACAATTGTACTAAATTTTCAGAGGTAGTGCTAAAAATGAGGTTAATTAATCTGGCATTTTCAGATTTTGCACCCCTTTTCATAATACGTTATGCACCTTCTAAAAATGTCCATTACATATCCTGTTAACAACAAATGGTCAATCTTTGTCACTCCTTGAAGCATGTGGTGGCCCCCTCCTTTGGAATTTGCTTCTGTCAGCCAGGAGTTTCCGGTGCTGCAGCAGTTTTACGGCCGTTCACAACTTCAATGTCCTGGGTGGAGGATGGTCTTTGTTCCTTTGCTCTTTGGATTAGATTCTGTTCAAACCCCGCAATTAACACGTCCCTGTGAGTTCCTGCTGAGAGAAGGCCTTCCATCTGGGAGAAAAACCTGCTTTTCAAGTCCCGGCAACTTCAGCCAAGCTAATTACTTTTTTTTAAATCACTTTAACATTTTAAGCAACAATCAAAACTCAGCATAACCATTTCCATATCACAACATTATGTCCAAATTGCAAAACTTGTAATAACGTTATAACTAAAGTTAACTAACCAAATACATAACAATATGGATATTTATAACTCCTACAGAAAAACATTTTACAACTTTATAAAAGATCCATGACAAAAAAAAAGAAAAAAAGAAAAAAAGAAAAACGCACAACTAACAGTCCCCCATCACCATTAAAACATCCCCCATTCAAGGGACAGATCATCAAACACTAGAACCTGCACTTTCAACCATATAAGTCATTAAAAGGACCCCAAAGCCGAGAATAATGTCCCTCTCTTCCCTGTCCAAATAGCATAACTTTTTCATAGTTCGACAAGATATGCATGTCTAATAGCCACTCGTCCACACCAGGTTTCTTTCTAGACTTCCAAACTCGCAATATCTGTTTCATCGCTAAAACCAAAACCCTATTAATCCAATCTGCACTATCCCTAGCCCTGTCCCCTCTCCCCCTATTGGATAACAATATGGTCGAATGGAAAGTGCGAGGAAGTTTCTCCTCCACTATAAGGTCTAACCTGTCCAATACACCAGACCAAAAATCTGACACTCCGTAGCACATCCATAACATATCAAAGAACCCCAGCCACATTCACACCCCCAACAAGAATCAAAGTCCCAACCTAGCCATCTTGGACGGTGTCCAATATAACCTGTAGAGGACCCTTTGTCTAATATATCGCACCTGTAAATCCATCTTTGCTTGCACCCCTACATTAAGTAAATAGACCCACTTGTGAATGGGGATATCCGTACCAAGGTCATTCGTCCAAGCCTGGCAAACTTTATCCCAAGCCTCCACATCTGTTACTTCCATTGGTATTAACTTCTATACATGGAAACCACACACGAGGTAGAGTGGAGAATTTCACACAATGAAGGTCTCTCATCCATGACCCCATCCAACATCCCTGTCCTTTCAGTCAAGGGAGCATTCAAGGCATCATGAAGACCTCTTTCCCTAGCCCCAATCCCAAAAGACGTTCTCAATTGGTCAAAGGGGATCATGTGATTGTTTAGCCACACATCACGAATTCCAAGTATGCCCCTACTGATCCAACTCTTCCAGCATAAGGGCCTATTAGCTAACTGCAAACTCACATTATTCCACAAGGATGCATCATAATGCATCCAAGCATTCCCATCATCAATTTCCATAAAGTGCAGCAATGCCTCCCTAGTAGTGCACATAGTAGGCAGCTTCCTCACTGAAGACGGTACTTTTGACAGAGTACATATCTCTAAGAGCATAAGGTAAAGACTGGGTACTCTCAATATGCCAATTGGAAACATTCAATAATATCCCAGAAGTATGAAGTTGATTTCTTCAAGACAAAGCCAGTGCAATAATTCATCAAGTTCGGTATCCAAATCCCCCATCCTTCACAGGACATGTTAAAATAAATGTAGGAACTTTAGGCCTTTTACCTTCCCCCGCAAAGAAATTCTTGGAAGGCTTTGTCAACAAGAGTACTTTTTTCGTGAATTTTAGGAGGATGGGCAGTATGATGTACAGAATCTGGTAAAAGTACCATTTTAATGGCATTAATCTTAGCCCAGATCCCCATCCTCAATTGGCCCCACTTTAATATGTCCCTCTTAATCACCTCCAATATTCGTGATACATTAAATTCAGCCATTCTTTTCAAATCTCGGACCAAGTGGATACCCAGATACTTCATTGTCACGATTTCCCAGTGGCAGTTCCAAGAACCCAAAACATCACGTGGGATACTAACATCCAGAGAAAAGGCCACTGTTCCCCCCCCCCCCCCCTAATTTATCCTATGGCCTGACAATTGACCTCCCTCTTCAAACATCTTTGAGTGTTGCACATCCCTCCGCCGGATTAGATAATAGCCATGTCATCAGCGTAGCATAAAACATCTCATTATTTCCAAATCGAAGACCATGAAGTCCCTGTTCATGTTTCAAGTATAAATTGAGAGGTTCCGATACCAGATTAAACAGGTATGGAGACAATGGGCAAGCCTGTCTAGTCCCCCTAGACAACAAGAATGAGGAGGACATAACCCCATTCACCCATACCTTCGCACCAATATCGGAGTTCAATGATCTAATAGTCCGTATGAACGCATCACCAAATCCCATCCTCTTAAGAGTGTGAAAGAAAAGACCAATTGACCCTGTCAAAGGCCTTTTCCGCATCCATAAAAAGCAATAAGGTATCCCGAGTTTTTGTCTTCGGTAGACCCATAATGTCAATCAACGTCCTAAAATAATCATAACCATATCTACCTCTCATAAATCCAACCTGAGGGCTACCAATCAGCTTACTAATGCATTAGTTTTTAAACTTAGCAAAACCCACATTTGTTGCATCACATACAAATACATTTCTTTCTTGGCCTTAAAACTGTGGAATCAAAGCACAACTAATATCTATATTCCTTTTTGGCAACAATCCTGTTTGTGTTGCTAATTCAGCAGACTTGAGTTTTAGGTCATTTTAAAGATGCCTTAGTTCTCCACTGACAGCTGTCATTCAGGCGGCCCAGGGTACTACACCCATATTTTGGCATGGCTGTCAGTTTTCAGACAATCCAGTTTTCTGATGAATGTTTTGCTCTTCATATCGGGACTTTGTAGGTTTTACAATGCTTCATCAGATTCATGACTTTTAGCACCAGGCAAGATTGTGAATGTTGAAGTGTTGCGTTATAGGCATTTTAGAGTTTTTGGGAACAAAACAAATGTCATTTGTAGGCACATTTTTGGGTTTCATTTGCAAGTGCTGCTTTTCTCTGTGCACTTTGTTTGCCGGTCATGGGACCAACTAGCACATTTCTGCAGGATGTGCTCTATTCCACTGCACATGCACCATGGGTGGCAGGTTGTGCATCCTTTTTGTGTGCTGAGGCACACCTTTTGTAGATGTGTAGGTTTTGTGGCGCACACAAGAGTTTTGCCGCCATTGTTGCAGTTGCTATCCCCATAACTGGCAGGGTGATGCCGCATAGCATAGCGCAGTGGGTCAATACATCCCACCGTCCACATCCCAGAGAGGATCCAACGGGAGGGCCTGGTCCTCTTTCCTTCTCCCGAGGCTTCTCTGCCGATGAGTTTGCAGTGATTGCCCCCCCCCAACCCCCCATATCCCTGGGTTGCCTGCTGCCTTTGTTTCTGCCTCTGCAGCTGTATCACGCCTCGGGGGTAAAGACACACATTGTGTGGCCGTCGTAGGCACCACCTTCACAGACCCGCTATCCTTTAATTCTGTCATGGTGGACGATGACGACTTTGTCAGTGTGGTCATTGAAGCCCTTGTTGACGGGGCCGTCATCGAATCAGTTGACTTGGAAGACTGAGATCTTAGTAAGTTTTGAAGGGTCCTCCCCAGACTTCTCCCTCGTCAGTTTGTTTGCCGATAAACAGTTTGGACGGGGTTAAAGACTTTCTCTTAGAAGAGGCCACCTTTGTCGGCAGGCTCAACATGGAGAGAGATGGTGATTGCAATTACGCTCTGCCCGACTTGGGACTCAAATCAGCGGCAAATCCAGCATTGCAGAGCTTGGCCTAGTCTTGGACCCCTGCGGGCGGGTTGTCCTCAAAGGATCTTGACCTCCTACTGGAGGGAGTTCCTACTCGGACCGGCTGGTCCTGGGTGATTCATGGCCCTGCCTGGAGACAGTCGGTGGCCTTGGTCGATTTGAGCCATGCTGCCAGCCTGCTGTAGCTATCTTTCCTGGTTTTCTTTGAGAAACCATGGCACCCCTCATCCCTCCTCATCGTGGCCTGGAGGTAGGCAATCCAAGCAATTATGACATCCATCTTCTATGAATATGTTCCTTAATCCACACTCTGCGCAGTGTTTGAAGAGGATCCTTGGACATAGTCGAAAGCGGGGAAGTCGGTCCAAGGCCGTGCCTTCTCGAAACTTCGATTGACGATCCGTAGTGGTTGAAGATAGTCGCCGGCAGCAGATACCCGCTGCCGGTAGCCGTCCTTTGTTCGAAAACGATAAGTCAATTCCATTAAATTGGTCAATTTTCTATGGAAAAAGAATGCCCTAAAATAGCTCAGAGCAACATGAGGACTCGCACGCAAACGTGCTGTAACAATCTGAAAATGGCCACATGGGGTGAAGCTTAGGGAGAGGACTGTCACTGGATAGGGGCAGTATCACCCAGAGGACAGTGATTGGTTTAAAGAGAAAGTGAAACTTTTTTCCTTGTACCAAGGATTCCCAGCTTGATCACAGGGAATATTCACGAGCATGTGAATCCATGCAAAACCCGATGCTGGACAATATATAAAATTCTATTACATTTTCATAGCGGGAATTAGGAATGTGTAATTATATTTTGCCATTTATTTCTCTTCTACGTGTTGGGCAACCTCATAGCGAACAACCCCTTATAACGGAAAATAGGGCAATCAAAGCAAGGAGTAGGATTCTATATTACGTGAAGGGAACCCATCACAGACTTTGTCCAAACTAAAATTGCTGATTGAAAGGATGGAGTTTTGCAGGGTATTTAAGCTCAAAGCAAGCAGAGTTGTTGGAAAACAGAAATGGAGGTGAGCCTATTTGATGGGAGTAAAGCGGATGGGGTTAACACCTGGATGTAGCCGATGGAAAATCTCCTTAAGGCCTTTTCAAAATGGGGATGACTGCAGAGTCGTTTCCCAAGACAGAAACAGATTAACCAGCTATTTTGTGGTGATGAAAGGAAAAAAAAACAGAAGCATGCACAATAATCCCAGAGCATTTAGATAGTTACCAAGAATTTATCAAATCCCAGATAGAATTAAAAGTATTTTGGGATAACCCTTTTTACAAGCCAAGTCACTGATGGGATACTGAGCCAGTAAAAAACTTTGTGGAAGTATATTTAAACTGGATTGTTGTGGAATCTGAAACTGGGCAGGGCACATGGGCCGGACATGAACAAATTATTCATTCGCTGTTTGTCAGGAGAAAATTAGATCTGGGTTTGTGGGTGTGTTGTCAACATCTCATATTTGCAGGGATTGTTAACTTTGACCTGTAAAAATCAATTTACATATACATCTTGAATAGTTTTCTACTCTCTCCAGTATAAAGAAAATGTACATTTTAAGAACAATCATTTTTTCAAGTATCATTGCACAGAAATCGGATTCTGCCTTAAGTGGACTCCTAGTGCCAAGTCAAAATAATGTGTTGATTTCACTTCAATTCTATGAACTCCTACTTTACTTGTGTGAAACTAATGCATCAAGTTGTTTTGCTCTCCAAAATAAAAGCTTCCACCTGGTAGTAATTTTCAGATATTTCAAAAATTAAATGAGTTATTCCCAAATGCCTTGTCCATAGCACAGAGGTAAACGATGCCATCACTTGTGTTATAAGTCTAATAAAACATACATTTATATATTATTGAGAGACTACACGAACGCATCACATCCCTTTCTTATTAGACACTGCACAAAATAATTATTTACACATTTAACAATTTCTTGCAAGTTTCATTTAAAAACAGAAGTATTTAGCGTTGACTATCTGCAGAGATCAGAAGATCCTATTTTTGACTAGGATACTCATTTAGAATATAATGATTGTGCAAAATAAGATGGATATTGTAACGTGTTGCAAGCATAGGGGGAGACAATAGGGAGGTTATATTTTTTTCGGTGAACAAGCTCCTGGTCTTCAATTTCTTGATTTTAAATGAAACTGAATATTTAGATTATAACATATCCTGTTTCCTGACAAAGATTCTGGTGTGGGATGGTTGTTTTGGAGTGTATATAAAATCAGGGATAAGTCTAAAATAATTAAAAAAAAATTAAATACATTACAGCAGGGAGAGGGATGCAGGGATTGCTTTAGTCTCACCAGTGTACCTGGAGAGCGAAACGACAGAGCAAAGCAGGGGTGGTTGTGTGGTGTCCAAGTATTTGTGCCGTGAGGCGAGTGACCCAAAACCGCTTAGTAGCTTGCAACTAAATGTTTACCACGGACTGACAAAGCAAATATCTGTATAGTGGAGCTATATCTGGACCTGCCCTATGGATTTCAATTAAAGGTACAGAAGCCTGCTGAAAGTGTGTGCACGCATGCATGCATGCTTCCATGAGTCAGAAAATATCTAAATTAAACACAGTTTCCAATGCTTTTCTTGTGGTATTCTTTTGTTGCATTCTCAAAATATCTCAACAGCCCAGTTTGAAAAACCCACCTTTCACTAAACAGTCAATGCCGAGGATACCCAGCCATTATTAAAAAAATAAAACATTAAAAACCAAATTTATTGGTGCAGTTTTAATCAAAACTTTACACAACATTTATCATACATAATTCCTAAAACATTTCAACACTAATATTTCCAACGTTAAAACCTACACATATAAAAACATAAAAGGTCATAAAAATATCATTGCATTAAAACCTGACCAACTCATTCTATTTACCAAATCTTCATTTTAAAATGCAAGAACGCTAAAATCAAGGCTAGAGAATTTGTCATATTAAAACGTTCTCAAAACCGTCAAAATGAAACTTGTAGAATGCATTATGTGCCGGTTCATCAGTATACAGAGCGTAAAGCACCAATTCCTTAAATGTCTTAACCAGTAATAGTCTTTTCCATAGAAGTCTTGTGTAAAGGGAAACCAATCCCAGCTCAAACTGCAGTAGTTCCATGGGCACACACTTAGGTAATGACAACACAGACTTCCAGATCAGACCTTAAATCCAAGTTAAATCCCACTTCAAGGATTACATATTTCAAGCACATACAGAGCTGGGATGACCTTACCCTCATAAAATGTACGGACCGATTGCAGTGTGAATTTCACATATTTACCCAACGGGTTTCTCATCTGATATGACAGTTTAATGGCTTTATTTTAACTATGCTAATTGAGGCTTTTTGTCTGCATGTACCATCAGTGTTAAACCCAAATATGTCAACGAGTCTGCTACTTCAAGGTTATTTTCTACCCACCAGAGTCCTACGTTTCTTTATCCTGGTCGAGAAATGAATTAACTTGATTTTTCGAATCGTTAACCAGGTAATCTTCGCAAAACAAACAAAAGCTTGTATCATCCTTTGACTGTACAAAAAGTGGGCCTGGAAATTGTTTTATCACCCGCCTATGTTGCATACAAAATTTGTATTACGAACAATGCGTAGCTACAAATGAATTTAGCTCCAGATACTACACACATCTGCCAAATAAGGAGGTTGAACAAAAAGAGAAGCAACTCAGTCGTACCACACGAAAGGTTGACAGTTTTCACAGCTCCCCATCTAAAACGTAATCTGTATTAATGGAAGTCAATGTGGATACAATATGGACAAATTTAACAAATGCCCCAAATCAAAAACGGCAGATGTGCTGCAGAATAAGCTACCAAAATAAGCTTGTGGAACACAGCAATTTTATCAGAGCATATTGGATAGTCGGAACAGAGTGCATATTCTTGCTGCATATTTATTCACAGGAAGACCTCCGATTCTGCCGGAAAGAAAAAAAAAAAAAAGAAAAAAAATGTATGCGCTCATAAAAACAGGACATAAATACTTGTGGTAATGAGAATAAATAGAAACTGAAACTTCACACCAAGCCTGAGCTAGGAATTCACTCTGCACAATTTTAATGGTTAGACTGCACCCGTGGAGCATGAAGCAGCACACAATCCTTGTCTGCTTACAGTGAGTGACCTGCATAGCACCAAGGAGACAGCCGCCTTTGAGCCATCCGCCACGCATGCCCTTGAGGTGACTTGGATATTAATAACGAAACCCTTTCAAAGGAGAATCCGCCGAAATCATATTTCGCTTTACTAATGCAGCTATTTAAAGTGAGCAGGCTTAGCATTATTGTATCCACCCTGCGTCCCGCAACGCGGTAACGCAGGGCGTCCCAATAAAAGCCCCGCCCCCGCGGATGGGAGGCAGTTCCGGGCTAAGAAACAAATGGTGTGGCGTGTCTTATTTCGCTCCCGCCGGAGCTGCGCCATTGCGGCCTACTGACAAGGCCATCCACGTTCTATGTCCCCACGCGCTGCGGCGCAGAGACAGGAAATAACAAGCATCACAGCAGAGGATTAGTCTATCTTCGATTATTTTAAATGTAATTAGATTCCTGAACGGAGAATCCTTTTTTCACTTGGGACTACTCGGTGCCGAATTGAGATGTAAACCTATAACAGGGACAGATAAATTAGAAATACATCTCCCACACGGGCTATCGGGCGGTAAAATTAGTGAACAAAGCAGATATGTTGATTTGGAAAAAACATTCTCGAAAAGTGAAATATTGTCCATTGCTATGACCACTTTAGCAATGTGGATTAACTAGTTAGGGTGACCTGGTTGGATGTTGAGTTGGCCGTATGACACCAAAGGCAAAATCTCTTAACACATGCCTGAACCGTCTGGAGGCTGCGAGGTGTTTGCGCCTGTAAAAGGTTTTCTAAACACATATTGAACGTTGGCTCGTGTGCATAGATTGGACCAGCAAACATTGGTTGACAGATGGTAGGTATTGAGGGGGTGTTCGTTCAGCAAAAGTCTCGGGTAACAAAATCGGAGGGAGTCTAGCCTAAAGGCATGCAGTTAACTCCTTGTACTGATTTCCTACTTTTTACCAAAGCTGAACAAAGAGTCCAGGACCAAAGTAATTTCATGGTATGACCAGAAGCAGCATTGTCCTAAGAAACAAAGTGACCATACGGACAAAACGACATTGAAGTAAGCAGTGAAAGCCAGCACTGCATGCATACACAAGTCCTAAGCCATAGCACTGTCTGCCTACACCAGGCACACGTTACCAATTGCACAGAAGTCTAAGGAAAGGATACAAATGAAGATCTTAAGACCCAACTACCACTACAAATCTAGAGAACGGTTGGCTTTGTGACAGGTTTCTTGTATTAAAGCAGAATCATTGCCAGTTTGTACTGCTTCTGTGTAAATCAACATCAACCGCAACGTAATCCATACCATCTCCATGATCGAATGAATCAGACAGTAAATTAACATTTCTTAAACAGTTAAGAGGTAAAAATAAGATGGGGCATTTTAGGAACATTGGGGTAGTACATGCACACAATTTAAGAGTGCCAAGAGTCAAGTGTGACTGGCATGCAAGTGAAAGACAGTTGGAGGTTTGGGTATGCTGCTGTGCTGGTGCTGAGAAATTATAAGTTACTCACCATAGTGACTAACTCGTTAGTCCCCTTTCCTCCATACTGCATGGACGTCCCTTCCAAAGGACATGAGACAGAACCTTTCTCACCAGAATAAACCATCCCCTTTAAATTTTGAGGCGTGCAGGGGTGCTGCCCAGGGAGCATGCGCTACCCTGACTTTGCCGCCACACCTCAGTCCCCATTGACGAATCGACAATAGATTTAACATTGCCTAATGACACCAGTATTATTAGGGGAGAGGTTGGTGGGACGTATGGAGGAAAGGGGATTAAGGACAAAGTACGTTAATCACTGCGGTGAGTAACTTATAATTACTCTTACGTCCCGTGCCCTTTCCTCCATACTGCATGTGCGATTACAGTGTGTAGCCCGAGGGTGGAGAGGAGACCCTCCTTAAGCAAATAAGTTCCTGAGAACCGACTGTCCGAAAGACGCATCAGATCTAGAGCCGGCATCCAAACACTAATGCTTGCAGAAAGCCGAGGGAGTGGCCCAAGTGGCCGCTCTGCTTATGACTTGCCAAGGGACATGGCGGTGGAATCCGATGGCTGTTGCCTTAGCCCTGACTGCGTGGGCATACATGTTGACCGGGAGCGGCTTGTGCTAGCTCTCATACGCTTCTTTGATGGCAGAGCTCATCCAGCAGGATATGGAAGCCTTGGAGGCCTGGTAGCATGGTCCTGAGCCTCTGAAAGTGACAAACAGGGCGTCCGATTTGCGGAAGCCCTTGGTCCTGTCCAAGTAAAATTTCAGGGCACGCCTGGCATCCTCTTGTCGGCAAAAAACGTAGGAAGACCTATTTACTCATGCAAGTGGAAAGAAGGCGGCACCTTGGGCAGAAATGCTGGGCGTGTCCGCAGTACTACTTTGTCCTTGTGAAAGTTAGTATATGGTTCCGAGGCGACCAGCACCTGGATTTCGCTGACTCTATGAGGCAGACTAGTAGGCCGACTTGATCGTGACCAGCCTTATGTCCGCAGACGCCATTGGATCGAATGGTTTGTGCGCCAGGGCACCCAAGACTATGTTGAGGTCCCACACAGAGTGTAGCCTCTTGACGCGCGGTTAGAGCCTTGCGAGCCCCGTTAGATGTTTCTTGATGATAGGATTGGAGGAGAAGATATCTTCCTCAGAGTTCCTGTAAGCTCCGATGGCTGCGAGGTATGTACGGCAGGTGTCAACCTGCACGCCAGAGTGGAGGTGCGCCCAGAAGGAGAGCACGTCGTCCAAAGTGCATGCCAGGGATCGGTTTCTTTGGAGTCTGCCCAGAGGCAGAATCTGGCTCATTTGCTTTTAGATTGGGCCCAGGTAGCTTTGCTCCTTGCGCCCTGTCTGATTTCCAGCGAGGTTGTTGAGCTGCCACTCGTAATTGTCTGTTCCCAGCCTGCTGAGCTGGTCTGTTTCCAGGTTGCATTCCCCCGGGAGTTGGACTGCCGTGAGGTAGATGTCAATTTCCAGGGACCACTCCCACATGCTGATTGCCAGTCTGCACAGAGGAGGAGATCTGGTGCCTCCCTGCTTGTTGACCTAGTACATGCTGGTCCAGTTGTCTGTCTGGATGAGGACAACCTTGTCTCTGAGAAGTGGTAGGAATGCCCTGAGCACTAGCCAGACGGCGTTCAGCTCTAGCCAATTGATGTGGTATTCCTACTCCTGTCGAGTCCAGGTGTCGTGGACTGAGAGATCATCCAGGGTGACTCCCCAGCCCACGAGCGAAGAATCCGTGGTGACGGTGGCCTGCGGAGTGGGCGGCCGGAAGGGCTTGCCCGTTCGTAGGTTGCAGTCCCTGGACCACCATGTTAGGTCCAGGTGGACAGATGGAACGATGTTCATCTCGGATTGCGAGCCCTGCTCTTGGTTCCATGAGGACGTGAAGTGCAGCTGAATCCTCCTCATCCTCAGTCTCGTGTTCGGGACGGCTAATAGGGCCGCTGCCAATAAACCCAGGAGATGTTGGTACCACCATGCTGAGGTCACTTCTCTGCTGAGGAAGTGGGTGGTGGTCCTCTTGATGGCTGGGATTTTGTCCTCCAACGGAAAAACCTTCTTGGAGCATGTGTCCCAGATGAGGCCCAAGAATGTCAGTCTGCGTGGGCTGCAGCTGTGACTTGAGATTGAGCAAGAAGCCCAGATCGTGCAGTGTGTTCATAAGGGCATGGGAAGAGTGGTGAACCGCTTCTGGAGATGTAGCCCTGATGAGCCAGTCGTCGAGGTATGGGTAGATGGAGGCCCTGTGCTCTGAGGAGGACCGCCACCGTATTCATGAGCCTGGTAAAGACCCTGGGGGAAGAGTTGAGGCCAAAGGGAAGGACCTTGAAATGGTAGCCCATGATCCTGAACCGTAGGAAAAAATGATGGGGCTGCCAAATCGGGATGTGTAGGTACACAACCTTCAGATCCAGGGAGCACATCCAGTCTCCCTTGCACAATGTCTCAGCTATAAAAGCTGGCGTAACCATCTTGAATTTTTGCAGGGGTAAGCAGAGGTTGAGGGTGGAAAGGTCCAGCACAACTCTCAGGCCCACCCGTTTCTTCTGAATGGCGAAAATCCTGGAGTAAAAGCCTAAGCCCCGCTGAGAGGCTGGGACTTCCTCCACTGCCTGGCTCTCTACGAGCGACTGGATCTCCTCCAAAAGAGTTGCTGTCCCAACCTGTGGGAGTGGAGGGGAGGAGGGAGGAGAGGCTAGGATAGGGAGACGGTACCCCGTCCCACCGGAGACACGTGGACCTGAAGGGGCATGTCATGCCTTCTTTCCCCCGGAGGCTGTTGCGGAGGAGGGGGGAGGGGGGACTGTAAAAAGCCCTTACTCACACCCCCTTTTTGTTGCTTGAGTCAGTTCTGAGATGGCGAGTGGTCTGGCTGCCTGGATCTCGGTTCCTGGAAGCCGCGGAACCCTCTATACGTATGACCCCTGTCGGAGCGCTGCTGAGTGAGTGTATGATTTGGGTAGGGTCTTTGTCAGGATGGATAAAGACTTGGCCGTTTGCGAGTTTTTCTTTTTGTCCAGCTCTTCGTCCGTGGAGAAGTGGAAGAGACTCCCCCACCCCTCGAACAGTAGATTTAATATGCGTTCCTGGACGTCTGGGTTGAATTTTGTTGCCCGGAGCCAGGCTGTCCTCATGTCTGTGGCGATACAGATGGCACGGCCAGAGGGGTCAATATGAGCCACTGTGGATTCCATGAGGTCATGCGCAACCAACTTAGCCTCAGCCAGCCCCGCCTTAAAGTGTGATTGGCGCCGAGAAGTGAGTTCCGGGAGGAAGTCTGCAATTTCCAGCCATAACCTCTGGCGTTGGCCTGACGAAGATGCAAGGACGCGTTGGAATCGAGCTCCTTCCTGTATGCCTCCAAGATCATCTTCTCCTTGCCTAGCAGCGCTGCAGAGGAGGAGGAGGCCGAGGACGACTGAGGCTTGGAGTATAGTGATGCCGCAACGATCACCGAGTGTGGCTCAGGATGGGCCGAGAGCAAGAGTGTATCCCCCTCCATCTGCCTGTGCTTGGCATCCAGGCGTCGATTGACAGGCTGGGCTGAGTGGGGCTTGAGCCAACCATTCTTGGACAGTGAGACTACATCCGTTTGCAGTGGAATCCCCGTTTTGGCAGAGGAGCGTCACGTGAGTACTTCAGCCAGGTCCCCCCCCTGCCGGCTGCTCAATCTTGGGTTGGGGAAGGCCCAGATACTCTGCCACCCCTGCAAGATGTTCGTGGAAGGCGCTGGCCGAGGATGGCGTATCTGGATCCTCCTCCTCATCTGTATCCTGTGGATCAGGAGGAGCTTGTGGAGGAGGAGTAGTTGGCGCCGGAGGCTGGGGTACAGGGACCGCGCCCAGAGGCTGAGGAGACGGCGGAAGCTGGTATGGAGCCGCCTGAGGAATCGGCTGGGGAGCCGGAGGTAGCGGCTGCGCCGGGGCCTGGGTGCCGTCGCTTGTGGTGACGCTAGCATTGTGGGGAGGACTTCCCTGATGGCATCCTTGCGGATAACCCCCATCTGCAGTGACTTCATGAGTCCGAGGAATCTCTCAAAGAACCCCTCTTCACTGGCCGAAGAGGAGGCAGGGGGCGCCGACAGGGTAGCTGTGAGCTGCTGGAGCCGCTGCATACCCTGCTCATATGGATGCAGGGGGAAGCTGCCCTGTGCAAAAGAGTGACATGCTGTATGCGACGTACCTGGTTGAGGCCAGTCTCACCTTGACACGCCTTTGCCGAATTCCTGGAATGGCGGACAGGTGCCTCCGTCTGGCGCGATGGCTATTTTGTCGCGCTGCCTGCCACATGCCTACGACATGTTGCTCAGCCTGCTAGGCCCAGCCTCCTCCAAAACTCTTGCGTGTGGATCACAAGGCCTACCCTGCTCCCAGGGCCTAGGCCCGGTAGGTGTGAGACTCTCGACCCAGGGGTCAGTAGAGCTGCATTTAGGCGCCCCCTTTGACGTATTGCCGGTGCTAGGGTGTAGCCCCTCCGCCATATTGCCGGTACAAGGGCGGAGTCCCTTTGATGACAATCCGGTACAAGAACCTTCCGTTCTCTCAACACTACCACTGCAAGGATCCAAGTATCCCTCGGCCCGAAGGCCGGTAGCTGCAGCAGCCTCGGCGCATGTGCTGGTATAAGGACCCGACCGATCCCTCCCGCGCGGAAGAGTCCCTGGGAAGGAGCCTCCTTTGCAGGGTGCAATGGAGAATATCTGCTCTGCTTGGCTCAATGTTTCACTAGGTTCTTGAGGTCCTCTGGAGGCGACTTCTGGAAGAGCTTCCTCCACATGGCTAGTCTGTTCTTCAGCGCTTTCGAGGACAGCAAGCCACACGCTGTACAAGTTTGCCAACCGTGGTCTGGACCAAGGCAACATAGGTAGAGGGCGTGGGGGTCTGAAGTTAAGAGCCTGTTGCAGGATGGACACCTGCTGAACCATGTGAAAGTCGACATGCGCCGGGAGGGGCGTGACGCCAGAGGACCAAGTACCTGAATGATAAAAAGAAAAAGTAGTATCCACATGTGGAATTACATGGTCGAAGTCAAACCCAGGAGCGCTGGTGAATTCGGCCTGTTCCCGCAGATGCGAAAAAGGGGACTGAGGTGTGATGCCAGAGGGCGGAGTCAGGGCAGCACATGCTCCCGGGGTTGCTCCCCCACACGCCTCGAAATTTAAAGGGGTTAGAAGGTTTTTTCTGGTGAAAAAGGTTCCATCTCCCGTCCCTTGGAAGGGACGCTCATGCAGTATGGAGGAAAGGGGACGGGACGTAAGAGTAAAAGGTGCACTCTCCCAAAGAGTACACAACTTCACGCTACACACGAGTCAGTACATGCAGAACATCCCCAATTCAAACATGCAAAGTATATAGTAAAATTCACACACAAAAAACAAGAAAAGTCCAGTTTGACAATTCTGTTTCAATTACACAAGAGTTAGGCACATGCAACTAAGATTCAAACGGAAAAACTTTTTGTATCCAAGACATTCAAATAAAAACCCTTGCGTGATTAAGATTGAAAAAGAAAAGGAACATTTACATGTTGTGGTGCTATGAAATGAATAGGGGACGACTCATGAGGCTGCTGAAAAGCACACAGGCAGGCCATGATGATAGAACTAAAGGCTGTGGGGACTGGCAGCACTAGACGTTGTTAGACGGTCGCAAAGTAAGCAAAGGAACCAATCGTGTAGGCTTCCTTTGAACATCGAGATTGGGGGAATAGGGGTTGATGGAGGAGCAGGCGATGCCAAGAACGGCATTAAACTACTCCAACAGTGATGGAAGACACCAGATGAAAACAGGGGAGTAAGTGGGCACCACTGTTGAGTAATATTATTTAATCCAAAGTCTATGTGTGCTATTTTACTCATAGAAATTTAATAAGGAGCTGGCTGCGACCAGTCTGGAGACACCCTGACTACCCTGACAAAATACTATGTGGGTCAGTCCACTAGAGCTGCCAAGACCAGATGGAATGAACATCGTTCCTGTATCTGTAATTCGAATCCAAATTCAGCCGTGGGCAGGCATTGGGCCACGAACAAACACAACCCATCACAGATCAAGTTTTTGGTGTTGGAAGTGTTAACAATCCTCATGAAGATCTTAGTCTACGATTGAACCGTAGAGAAACATTCTGGATCGACAAACTATGTAGTCTGGTCCCCAACGGGTTGAATGAGGAAATTAATTATCACTGCTATGTCTAAACAACCTTACGTATTGTTTGGTTTCTCTGTTCTCTTACTACTAATGTACTGATCGCATTTGACCATGTGATTGGTATACTTGCCTCGCTGTATATCCAGGACCCTGTCTGGGACCCAAGGTGTCGTTCATCGGAGCGACACCTTGTTCGACTAGGGTATACAACATGAATTGCCTCTCACACTGTTTTCCTTTTACCGATGTACTGATTGTATCGTGGATCCTCGATCCCATGCGATCTGAATGTTAACCTCGCTTTATATCCCGGACAAGGTCTGGGACCCAAGGTGCCGCTCCTCGGGGTGACACCTTCCCATAACGAGGTTAAGTTAACACTATTGGCCTTTTTTGGATGCTATGTAGCTACATGCACTGTATATTCCATGTATTGCAGCATTTATATGTGTTGTATTAACCTCCCATCAATGTCACCTATTTGTTCCATCTATATGGTCCACCACAGTTACACCCCCATTTGACGCTTATTTATCTCTGCTTTTCCATCTCTTCCTTCCAGCTGTCTTCATGTCTCTTGCTCGCCATCTATCCGCGAGTATTTCTTTCATTTCCATTGATTTTCCGAGTGTTATTTTTTTGCCTTAATTTATATTTTCAGGTTTCACTTTTTTCGGTCAATCCCTATAATTATATATTTTTACCATCAGTGCAGCCATACCCCCGTTTTG